>NW_025110949.1:1200000-1901544 GCF_015476425.1 Leptopilina heterotoma | reverse complement strand
AATTTCTTTATTAAGAATCTTCTTTGATTTGTTCCAACAATAATAAATTAATAATTTCAAATCAACTTACAATATTCAAACTACAGGGTCACTGCATTTAAATATTTGGTTGATGATATTATTTAATCAATCGATTTTAAGTGCATTAGACGGAGGTTGATATTTCTAATATCAATGAGACTTTAATTATTTTAATTTATTTTTGTTCAATTCAAATTATTTCTTTACTACTTTATTACTACTCAAATCACTTTCTTTCACAGAACTTCAATTCAATATTTAAATCAACTTTTTTTTATTATAAATATTTCACTTCACAATTTATGTCGTATAAATTCACTATAATTATTAAATTCACAAATCAACCCTACTTTTGGGGATAAAATATAAACCTCCGACTTTGCGGGAAATGCAAAATATAAACTCTACCAATTTTCGGTAGAAACAATATATTACGCAGCCTTACTGCGGGAGGAACAAATTCAGACTCGATCGTTAAATTGATTGAAGTTATGGATCACACCCTGAAATTGCATTAAAATGTTAATAGTGGGGAGACTGTTACACACAGTTCATTAAACTTCTTTGTTGCCAGGCAAGCTTTTCGCAAGCTTGCAAATTCCTAAAGTTGGCTAACACGAGTTCCATGCTCTAAATCCACTATACTTTTAATGTTTATGTTGCTTTTCTTGATATTTAAAACAATACATTTAGAGTCTTCCACTGGAAAATAACTCTTTCGAAATATGGGTGTTGTCCATACTTCTTAGCGATTCTTAATTTTAATAAATTAAAATGTCATTTAATATTGTTAGTGCAAAAGAAAATATATCCAAATTACTATTTAGGTAAAATTAAGGATAACAAATAGTAAATTTGTTACTTTTAAATGATAGATAGTTTGAATTGTCTTTGTGTGAATGATTTGTTTGCTATAGTGTACTTAAATCTAATTACAAAATTCCCAATTCTTTAAATGAAGTTATATAATATAAGAATTTTTAATTTATTAAAAAAATTAAAAATAGTTACGAAGTCATACGTAACAAATCCTGAAGAATAGAGAATTATATTTCAATTTTAAAGCAGTAGCAGGTTCACCCATACGCCATCAGACAATCAATAATTTATAGTAAAAAAAAATTAAAAATTTATTTCTTTTAAATTTAATAATTCTAACCATCTGAAAATTACCTGAGTTCTAGGGGGGACTGAGCCCTACTCAATCCTAAAGAATAGAGAATTTTATTTCAATTTTTAAGCAGTAGCACCCCCACCCGAATGCCATCAGACAATCAATAATTTATAGTAAAAGAAAATTAAAAATTTATTTCTTTTAAATTTAATAATTCTAACCATCTGAAAATTACCTGAGTTCTAGGGGGGACTGAGCCCTACTCAATCCTAAAGAATAGAGAATTTTATTTCAATTTTTAAGCAGTAGCACCCCCACCCGAATGCCATCAGACAATCAATAATTTATAGTAAAAGAAAATTAAAAATTTATTTCTTTTAAATTTAATAATTCTAATTATCTAAAAATTACCTGAGTTCCAGGGGGGACTGAGCCCTACTCAATCCTAAAGAATAGAGAATTTTATTTCAATTTTTAAGCAGTAGCACCCCCACCCGAATGCCATCAGACAATCAAAAACTTAGTAAAATAAGATTAAAAATTTATTACTTTTAAATTTAATAATTCTAAACATCTGAGAATTACCTGAGTTCCAGGGGGGACTGAGCCCTACTCAATCCTGAAGAATAGAGAATTTTATTTCAATTTTTAAGCAGTAGCACCCCCACCCGAATGCCATCAGACAATCAAAAACTTAGTAAAAAAAAATTAAAAATTTATTTCTTTTAAATTTAATAATTCTAATTATCTAAAAATTACCTGAGTTCCAGGGGGGACTGAGCCCTACTCAATCCTGAAGAATAGAGAATTTTATTTCAATTTTTAAGCAGTAGCACCCCCACCCGAATGCCATCAGACAATCAATAATTTATAGTAAAAAAAAATTAAAAATTTATTTCTTTTAAATTTAATAATTCTAATCATCTAAAAATTACCTCAGTTCCAGGGGGGACTGAGCCCTACTCAATCCTGAAGAATAGAGAATTTTATTTCAATTTTTAAGCAGTAGCACCCCCACCCGAATGCCATCAGACAATCAATAATTTATAGTAAGAAAAAATTAAAAATTTATTTCTTTTAAATTTAATAATTCTAATTATCTAAAAATTACCTGAGTTCCAGAAGGGACTGAGCCCTACTCAATCCTGAAGAATAGAGAATTTTATTTCAATTTTTAAGCAGTAGCACCCCCACCCGAATGCCATCAGACAATCAAAAACTTAGTAAAAAAAAATTAAAAATTTATTTCTTTTAAATTTAATAATTCTAATCATCTAAAAATTACCTGAGTTCCAGGAGGGACTGAGCCCTACTCAATCCTGAAGAATAGAGAATTTTATTTCAATTTTTAAGCAGTAGCACCCCCACCCGAATGCCATCAGACAATCAAATACTTAGTAAAATAAGATTAAAAATTTATTACTTTTAAATTTAATAATTCTAACCATCTGAGAATTACCTGAGTTCCAGGGGGGACTGAGCCCTACTCAATCCTGAAGAATAGAGAATTTTATTTTAATTTTTAAGCAGTAGCACCCCCACCCGAATGCCATCAGACAATCAAAAACTTAGTAAAAAAAAATTAAAAATTTATTTCTTTTAAATTTAATAATTCTAATTATCTAAAAATTACCTGAGTTCCAGGGGGGACTGAGCCCTACTCAATCCTGAAGAATAGAGAATTTTATTTCAATTTTTAAGCAGTAGCACCCCCACCCGAATGCCATCAGACAATCAAAAACTTAGTAAAAAAAAATTAAAAATTTATTTCTTTTAAATTTAATAATTCTAATCATCTAAAAATTACCTGAGTTCCAGGGGGGACTGAGCCCTACTCAATCCTGAAGAATAGAGAATTTTATTTCAATTTTTAAGCAGTAGCACCCCCACCCGAATGCCATCAGACAATCAATAATTTATAGTAAGAAAAAATTAAAAATTTATTTCTTTTAAATTTAATAATTCTAATTATCTAAAAATTACCTGAGTTCCAGGGGGGACTGAGCCCTACTCAATCCTAAAGAATAGAGAATTTTATTTCAATTTTTAAGCAGTAGCACCCCCACCCGAATGCCATCAGACAATCAATAATTTATAGTAAGAAAAAATTAAAAATTTATTTCTTTTAAATTTAATAATTCTAATTATCTAAAAATAACCTGAGTTCCAGGGGGGACTGAGCCCTACTCAATCCTGAAGAATAGAGAATTTTATTTCAATTTTTAAGCAGTAGCACCCCCACCCGAATGCCATCAGACAATCAAAAACTTAGTAAAATAAGATTAAAAATTTATTACTTTTAAATTTAATAATTCTAAACATCTGAGAATTACCTGAGTTCCAGGGGGGACTGAGCCCTACTCAATACTGAAGAATAGAGAATTTTATTTTAATTTTTAAGCAGTAGCACCCCACCCGAATGCCATCAGACAATCAAAAACTTAGTAAAAAAAAATTAAAAATTTATTTCTTTTAAATTTAATAATTCTAATTGTCTAAAAATTACCTGAGTTCCAGGGGGGACTGAGCCCTACTCAATCCTGAAGAATAGAGAATTTTATTTCAATTTTTAAGCAGTAGCACCCCCACCCGAATGCCATCAGACAATCAATAATTTATAGTAAAAAAAAATTAAAAATTTATTTCTTTTAAATTTAATAATTCTAATCATCTAAAAATTACCTGAGTTCCAGGGGGGACTGAGCCCTACTCAATCCTAAAGAATAGAGAATTTTATTTCAATTTTTAAGCAGTAGCACCCCCACCCGAATGCCATCAGACAATCAAAAACTTAGTAAAAAAAAATTAAAAATTTATTTCTTTTAAATTTAATAATTCTAATCATCTAAAAATTACCTGAGTTCCAGAGGGGACTAAGCCCTACTCAATCCTGAAGAATAGAGAATTTTATTTCAATTTTTAAGCAGTAGCACCCCCACCCGAATGCCATCAGACAATCAATAATTTATAGTAAGAAAAAATTAAAAATTTATTTCTTTTAAATTTAATAATTCTAATTATCTAAAAATTACCTGAGTTCCAGGGGGGACTGAGCCCTACTCAATCCTAAAGAATAGAGAATTTTATTTCAATTTTTAAGCAGTAGCACCCCTACCCGAATGCCATCAGACAATCAAAAACTTAGTAAAAAAAAATTAAAAATTTATTTCTTTTAAATTTAATAATTCTAATTATCTAAAAATTACCTGAGTTCCAGGGGGGACTGAGCCCTACTCAATTCTGAAGAATAGAGAATTTTATTTCAATTTTTAAGCAGTAGCACCCCCACCCGAATGCCATCAGACAATCAATAATTTATAGTAAGAAAAAATTAAAAATTTATTTCTTTTAAATTTAATAATTCTAATTATCTAAAAATTACCTGAGTTCCAGGGGGGACTGAGCCCTACTCAATCCTAAAGAATAGAGAATTTTATTTCAAATTTTAAGCAGTAGCACCCTCACCCGAATGCCATCAGACAATCAAAAACTTAATAAAAAAAAATTAAAAATTAATTTCTTTTAAAATTAATAATTCTAATTATCTAAAAATAACCTGAGTTCCAGGGGGGACTGAGCCCTACTCAATCCTGAAGAATAGAGAATTTTATTTCAATTTTTAAGCAGTAGCACCCCCACCCGAATGCCATCAGACAATCAAAAACTTAGTAAAATAAGATTAAAAATTTATTACTTTTAAATTTAATAATTCTAAACATCTGAGAATTACCTGAGTTCCAGGGGGGACTGAGCCCTACTCAATACTGAAGAATAGAGAATTTTATTTCAATTTTTAAGCAGTAGCACCCCACCCGAATGCCATCAGACAATCAAAAACTTAGTAAAAAAAAATTAAAAATTTATTTCTTTTAAATTTAATAATTCTAATTATTTAAAAATTACCTGAGTTCCAGGGGGGACTGAGCCCTACTCAATCCTGAAGAATAGAGAATTTTATTTCAATTTTTAAGCAGTAGCACCCCCACCCGAATGCCATCAGACAATCAAAAACTTAGTAAAAAAAAATTAAAAATTTATTTCTTTTAAATTTAATAATTCTAATCATCTAAAAATTACCTGAGTTCCAGAGGGGACTAAGCCCTACTCAATCCTGAAGAATAGAGAATTTTATTTCAATTTTTAAGCAGTAGCACCCTTACCCGAATGCCATCAGACAATCAATAATTTATAGTAAAAAAAAATTAAAAATTTATTTCTTTTAAATTTAATAATTCTAATCATCTAAAAATTACCTGAGTTCCAGGGGGGACTGAGCCCTACTCAATCCTAAAGAATAGAGAATTTTATTTCAATTTTTAAGCAGTAGCACCCCCACCCGAATGCCATCAGACAATCAAAAACTTAGTAAAATAAGATTAAAAATTTATTACTTTTAAATTTAATAATTCTAAACATCTGAGAATTACCTGAGTTCCAGGGGGGACTGAGCCCTACTCAATCCTGAAGAATAGAGAATTTTATTTCAATTTTTAAGCAGTAGCACCCCCACCCGAATGCCATCAGACAATCAATAATTTATAGTAAAAAAAAATTAAAAATTTATTTCTTTTAAATTTAATAATTCTAATCATCTAAAAATTACCTGAGTTCCAGGGGGGACTGAGCCCTACTCAATCCTGAAGAATAGAGAATTTTATTTCAATTTTTAAGCAGTAGCACCCCCACCCGAATGCCATCAGACAATCAATAATTTATAGTAAAAAAAAATTAAAAATTTCTTTCTTTTAAATTTAATAATTCTAATTATCTAAAAATTACCTGAGTTCCAGGGGGGACTGAGCCCTACTTAATCCTGAAGAATAGAGAATTTTATTTCAATTTTTAAGCAGTAGCACCCCCACCCGAATGCCATCAGACAATCAAAAACTTAGTAAAAAAAAATTAAAAATTTATTTCTTTTAAATTTAATAATTCTAATCATCTAAAAATTACCTGAGTTCCAGGGGGGACTGAGCCCTACTCAATCCTGAAGAATAGAAAATTTTATTTCAATTTTTAAGCAGTAGCACCCCCACCCGAATGCCATCAGACAATCAAAAACTTAGAAAAAAAAAATTAAAAATTTATTTCTTTTAAATTTAATAATTCTAATCATCTAAAAATTACCTGAGTTTCAGGGGGGACTAAGCCCTACTCAATCCTGAAAAATAGAGAATTTTATTTTAATTTTTAAGCAGTAGCACCCCCACCCGAATGCCATCAGACAATCAAAAACTTAGTAAAAAAAAATTAAAAATTTATTTCTTTTAAATTTAATAATTCTAATTATCTAAAACTTACCTGAGTTCCAGGGGGGACTGAGCCCTACTCAATCCTGAAGAATAGAGAATTTTATTTCAAATTTTAAGCAGTAGCACCCCCACCCGAATGCCATCAGACAATCAAAAACTTAGTAAAAAAAAATTAAAAATTTATTTCTTTTAAATTTAATAATTCTAATTATCTAAAAATAACCTGAGTTCCAGGGGGGACTGAGCCCTACTCAATCCTGAAGAATAGAGATTATTATTTCAATTTTTAAGCAGTAGCACCCCCACCCGAATGCCATCAGACAATCAATAATTTATAGTAAAAAAAAATTAAAAATTTATTTCTTTTAAATTTAATAATTCTAATTATCTAAAAATTACCTGAGTTCCAGGGGGGACTGAGCCCTACTCAATCCTGAAGAATAGAGAATTTTATTTCAAATTTTAAGCAGTAGCACCCCCACCCGAATGCCATCAGACAATCAAAAACTTAGTAAAAAAAAATTAAAAATTTATTTCTTTTAAATTTAATAATTCTAATTATCTAAAACTTACCTGAGTTCCAGGGGGGACTGAGCCCTACTCAATCCTGAAGAATAGAGAATATTATTTCAATTTTTAAGCAGTAGCACCCCTACCCGAATGCCATCAGACAATCAAAAACTTAGTAAAAAAAAATTAAAAATTTATTTCTTTTAAATTTAATAATTCTAATCATCTAAAAATTACCTGAGTTCCAGGGGGGACTAAGCCCTACTCAATCCTGAAGAATAGAGAATTTTATTTTAATTTTTCAGCAGTAGCACCCCCACCCGAATGCCATCAGACAATCAAAAACTTAGTAAAAAAAAATTAAAAATTTATTTCTTTTAAATTTAATAATTCTAATTATCTAAAAATTACCTGAGTTCCAGGGGGGACTGAGCCCTACTCAATCCTGAAGAATAGAGAATTTTATTTCAAATTTTAAGCAGTAGCACCCCCACCCGAATGCCATCAGACAATCAAAAACTTAGTAAAAAAAAATTAAAAATTTATTTCTTTTAAATTTAGTAATTCTAATTATCTAAAAATAACCTGAGTTCCAGAGGGGACTGAGCCCTACTCAATCCTGAAGAATAGAGAATTTTATTTCAATTTTTAAGCAGTAGCACCCCCACCCGAATGCCATCAGACAATCAATAATTTATAGTAAAAAAAAATTAAAAATTTATTTCTTTTAAATTTAATAATTCTAATTATCTTAAAATTACCTGAGTTCCAGGGGGGACTGAGCCCTACTCAATCCTGAAGAATAGAGAATTTTATTTCAATTTTTAAGCAGTAGGACCCCCACCCGAATGCCATCAGACAATCAAAAACTTAGTAAAAAAAAATTAAAAATTTATTTCTTTTAAATTTAATAATTCTAATCATCTAAAAATTACCTGAGTTCCAGGGGGGACTAAGCCCTACTCAATCCTGAAGAATAGAGAATTTTATTTTAGATTTTAAGCAGTAGCACCCCCACCCGAATGCCATCAGACAATCAAAAACTTAGTAAAAAAAAATTAAAAATTTATTTCTTTTAAATTTAATAATTCTAATTATCTAAAACTTACCTGAGTTCCAGGGGGGACTGAGCCCTACTCAATCCTAAAGAATAGAGAATTTTATTTCAAATTTTAAGCAGTAGCACCCCCACCCGAATGCCATCAGACAATCAAAAACTTAGTAAAAAAAAATTAAAAATTTATTTCTTTTAAATTTAATAATTCTAATCATCTAAAAATTACCTGAGTTCCAGGGGGGACTGAGCCCTACTCAATCCTGAAGAATAGAGAATTTTATTTCAAATTTTAAGCAGTAGCACCCCCACCCGAATGCCATCAGACAATCAAAAACTTAGTAAAAAAAAATTAAAAATTTATTTCTTTTAAATTTAATAATTCTAATTATCTAAAAATAACCTGAGTTCCAGGGGGGACTAAGCCCTACTCAATCCTGAAGAATAGAGAATTTTATTTCAATTTTTAAGCAGTAGCACCCCCACCCGAATGCCATCAGACAATCAATAATTTATAGTAAAAAAAAATTAAAAATTTATTTCTTTTAAATTTAATAATTCTAATTATCTAAAAATTACCTGAGTTCCAGGGGGGACTGAGCCCTACTCAATCCTGAAGAATAGAGAATTTTATTTCAATTTTTAAGCAGTAGCACCCCCACCCGAATGCCATCAGACAATCAAAAACTTAGTAAAATAAGATTAAAAATTTATTACTTTTAAATTTAATAATTCTAACCATCTGAGAATTACCTGAGTTCCAGAAGGGACTAAGCCCTACTCAATTGTAAAGAATAGAAAATTTATTTCAATATTTAAGCAGTAGCAGGTTCACCCATACGCCATCAGACAATCAATAATTTATAGTAAAAAAAATTAAAAATTTATTTCTTTTAAATTTAATAATTCTAATCATCTAAAAATTACCTGAGTTCCAGGGGGGACTGAGCCCTACTCAATCCTGAAGAATAGAGAATTTTATTTCAATTTTTAAGCAGTAGCACCCCCACCCGAATGCCATCAGACAATCAAAAACTTAGTAAAAAAAAATTAAAAATTTATTTCTTTTAAATTTAATAATTCTAATTATCTAAAACTTACCTGAGTTCCAGGGGGGACTGAGCCCTACTCAATCCTGAAGAATAGAGAATATTATTTCAATTTTTAAGCAGTAGCACCCCCACCCGAATGCCATCAGACAATCAAAAACTTAGTAAAAAAAAATTAAAAATTTATTTCTTTTAAATTTAATAATTCTAATCATCTAAAAATTACCTGAGTTCCAGGGGGGACTGAGCCCTACTCAATCCTGAAGAATAGAGAATTTTATTTCAACTTTTAAGCAGTAGCAGGTTCACCCATACGCCATCAGACAATCAATAATTTATAGTAAAAAAAATTAAAAATTTATTTCTTTTAAATTTAATAATTCTAAGCATCTGAAAATTACCTGAGTTCCAGGGAGGACTGAGCCCTACTCAATCCTGAAGAATAGAGAATTTTATTTCAATTTTTAAGCAGTAGCACCCCCACCCGAATGCCATCAGACAATCAAAAACTTAGTAAAAAAAAATTAAAAATTTATTTCTTTTAAATTTAATAATTCTAATTATCTAAAAATTACCTGAGTTCCAGGGGGGACTGAGCCCTACTCAATCCTGAAGAATAGAGACTTTTATTTCAAATTTTAAGCAGTAGCACCCCCACCCGAATGCCATCAGACAATCAAAAACTTAGTAAAAAAAAATTAAAAATTTATTTCTTTTAAATTTAATAATTCTAATCATCTAAAAATTACCTGAGTTCCAGGGGGGACTAAGCCCTACTCAATCCTGAAGAATAGAGAATTTTATTTTAATTTTTAAGCAGTAGCACCCCCACCCGAATGCCATCAGACAATCAAAAACTTAGTAAAAAAAAATTAAAAATTTATTTCTTTTAAATTTAATAATTCTAATTATCTAAAAATTACCTGAGTTCCAGGGGGGACTGAGCCCTACTCAATCCTAAAGAATAGAGAATTTTATTTCAAATTTTAAGCAGTAGCACCCCCACCCGAATGCCATCAGACAATCAAAAACTTAGTAAAAAAAAATTAAAAATTTATTTCTTTTAAATTTAATAATTCTAATTATCTAAAAATAACCTGAGTTCCAGGGGGGACTGAGCCCTACTCAATCCTGAAGAATAGAGAATTTTATTTCAATTTTTAAGCAGTAGCACCCCCACCCGAATGCCATCAGACAATCAAAAACTTAGTAAAAAAAAATTAAAATTTATTTCTTTTAAATTTAATAATTCTAATCATCTAAAAATTACCTGAGTTCCAGGGGGGACTGAGCCCTACTCAATCCTGAAGAATAGAGAATTTTATTTCAATTTTTAAGCAGTAGCACCCCCACCCGAATGCCATCAGACAATCAATAATTTATAGTAAAAAAAATTAAAAATTTATTTCTTTTAAATTTAATAATTCTAACCATCTGAAAATTACCTGAGTTCCAGGGGGGACTGAGCCCTACTCAATCCTGAAGAATAGAGAATTTTATTTCAATTTTTAAGCAGTAGCACCCCCACCCGAATGCCATCAGACAATCAATAATTTATAGTAAAAAAAAATTAAAAATTTCTTTCTTTTAAATTTAATAATTCTAATTATCTAAAAATTACCTGAGTTCCAGGGGGGACTGAGCCCTACTTAATCCTGAAGAATAGAGAATTTTATTTCAATTTTTAAGCAGTAGCACCCCCACCCGAATGCCATCAGACAATCAAAAACTTAGTAAAAAAAAATTAAAAATTTATTTCTTTTAAATTTAATAATTCTAATTATCTAAAAATAACCTGAGTTCCAGGGGGGACTGAGCCCTACTCAATCCTGAAGAATAGAGATTATTATTTCAATTTTTAAGCAGTAGCACCCCCACCCGAATGCCATCAGACAATCAATAATTTATAGTAAAAAAAATTAAAAATTTATTTCTTTTAAATTTAATAATTCTAATTATCTAAAAATTACCTGAGTTCCAGGGGGGACTGAGCCCTACTCAATCCTGAAGAATAGAGAATTTTATTTCAAATTTTAAGCAGTAGCACCCCCACCCGAATGCCATCAGACAATCAAAAACTTAGTAAAAAAAAATTAAAAATTTATTTCTTTTAAATTTAATAATTCTAATTATCTAAAAATAACCTGAGTTCCAGGGGGGACTAAGCCCTACTCAATCCTGAAGAATAGAGATTATTATTTCAATTTTTAAGCAGTAGCACCCCCACCCGAATGCCATCAGACAATCAATAATTTATAGTAAAAAAAATTAAAAATTTATTTCTTTTAAATTTAATAATTCTAATTATCTAAAAATTACCTGAGTTCCAGGGGGGACTGAGCCCTACTCAATCCTGAAGAATAGAGAATTTTATTTCAAATTTTAAGCAGTAGCACCCCCACCCGAATGCCATCAGACAATCAAAAACTTAGTAAAAAAAAATTAAAAATTTATTTCTTTTAAATTTAATAATTCTAAATATCTAAAACTTACCTGAGTTCCAGGGGGGACTGAGCCCTACTCAATCCTGAAGAATAGAGAATTTTATTTCAAATTTTAAGCAGTAGCACCCCCACCCGAATGCCATCAGACAATCAAAAACTTAGTAAAAAAAAATTAAAAATTTATTTCTTTTAAATTTAATAATTCTAATTATCTAAAACTTACCTGAGTTCCAGGGGGGACTGAGCCCTACTCAATCCTGAAGAATAGAGAATATTATTTCAATTTTTAAGCAGTAGCACCCCCACCCGAATGCTATCAGACAATCAAAAACTTAGTAAAAAAAAATTAAAAATTTATTTCTTTTAAATATAATAATTCTAATCATCTAAAAATTACCTAAGTTCCAGGGGGGACTAAGCCCTACTCAATCCTGAAGAATAGAGAATTTTATTTTAATTTTTAAGCAGTAGCACCCCCACCCGAATGCCATCAGACAATCAAAAACTTAGTAAAAAAAAATTAAAAATTTATTTCTTTTAAATTTAATAATTCTAATTATCTAAAAATTACCTGAGTTCCAGGGGGGACTGAGCCCTACTCAATCCTGAAGAATAGAGAATTTTATTTCAAATTTTAAGCAGTAGCACCCCCACCCGAATGCCATCAGACAATCAAAAACTTAGTAAAAAAAAATTAAAAATTTATTTCTTTTAAATTTAATAATTCTAATCATCTAAAAATTACCTGAGTTCCAGGGGGGACTGAGCCCTACTCAATCCTGAAGAATAGAGAATTTTATTTCAAATTTTAAGCAGTAGCACCCCCACCCGAATGCCATCAGACAATCAAAAACTTAGTAAAAAAAAATTAAAAATTTATTTCTTTTAAATTTAATAATTCTAATCATCTAAAAATTACCTGAGTTCCAGGGGGGACTGAGCCCTACTCAATCCTGAAGAATAGAGAATATTATTTCAATTTTTAAGCAGTAGCACCCCCACCCGAATGCCATCAGACAATCAATAATTTATAGTAAAAAAAAATTAAAAATTTATTTCTTTTAAATTTAATAATTCTAATTATCTAAAAATTACCTGAGTTCCAGGGGGGACTGAGCCCTACTTAATCCTGAAGAATAGAGAATTTTATTTCAATTTTTAAGCAGTAGCACCCCCACCCGAATGCCATCAGACAATCAATAATTTATAGTAAAAAAAAATTAAAAATTTATTTCTTTTAAATTTAATAATTCTAATTATCTTAAAATTACCTGAGTTCCAGGGGGGACTGAGCCCTACTCAATCCTGAAGAATAGAGAATTTTATTTCAATTTTTAAGCAGTAGCACCCCCACCCGAATGCCATCAGACAATCAAAAACTTAGTAAAAAAAAATTAAAAATTTATTTCTTTTAAATTTAATAATTCTAATCATCTAAAAATTACCTGAGTTCCAGGGGGGACTAAGCCCTACTCAATCCTGAAGAATAGAGAATTTTATTTTAATTTTTAAGCAGTAGCACCCCCACCCGAATGCCATCAGACAATCAAAAACTTAGTAAAAAAAATTAAAAATTTATTTCTTTTAAATTTAATAATTCTAATTATCTAAAAATTACCTGAGTTCCAGGGGGGACTGAGCCCTACTTAATCCTGAAGAATAGAGAATTTTATTTCAATTTTTAAGCAGTAGCACCCCCACCCGAATGCCATCAGACAATCAATAATTTATAGTAAAAAAAAATTAAAAATTTATTTCTTTTAAATTTAATAATTCTAATTATCTTAAAATTACCTGAGTTCCAGGGGGGACTGAGCCCTACTCAATCCTGAAGAATAGAGAATTTTATTTCAATTTTTAAGCAGTAGCACCCCCACCCGAATGCCATCAGACAATCAAAAACTTAGTAAAAAAAAATTAAAAATTTATTTCTTTTAAATTTAATAATTCTAACCATCTGAAAATTACCTGAGTTCCAGGGGGGACTGAGCCCTACTCAATCCTGAAGAATAGAGAATATTATTTCAACTAGCAGAGCTACGCGCGCTAAAGCGCGCGCAATATTTCTGTTTTTGTCTTATGATACTCAAGACCTTATTTTATTGTGTGTATATAAAAATGTGACTAAGACTTTCTGATCCGTTTTTTTCTTCTTCTGAAATATTAGAAAAAGATTACAAATTTGTTTAAAGCATTTAAAAAAAACATAAAACACGAAAACCAAAAATTAAATTTAACACACTGAACAGTTTTACGACATAAATATAATAATATTTTTTTATTTTTATAATTATTTCTTTAAATTGTCAGTTTTCTGGAAAAATGTATTATTTCAAGAATTCGTTATCAGCAAAAAAGATTTGAAAGTCACCCAAGTGCGAAATTAAAAACGGCCCAAAACTGGCCCAGTGACGGCATAGTCAGTGCCTACTCTTGGCAGACAATAGTGGCCCGACTGTCGGGAGGTTAACCGCGGTAGGCCGTCGGCAGCCAATCATCGGCCGATTCTCGGTAAACATTAATGGCCCATTATTGGCTGCCATTACTCCCCAGTGTTGACAAAATTAAAAAAAAATATATTTTTTATTTAATTAACTAATTAATTTATAATATTTATACAGCTTATTTCCCTAAATTAAACGCAAACTTACAAATATTTGAAAAATTCTTACCGCTCGCGGGGATCGATACCTGAACCTGACGCACCACAGCCTAGCACTCTGACCACTCTGCTACTCTGACTTGAAGTCGAGAAAGCAAAAGGGTTCTTATAAGCTACACTACACTGGCCGATACTGTGCCATTATTGGGCCGAGCTACGTCCCAATATTGGCAATTATAATTTGCCATCATAGATACAAAATGATAGAAATTAATGTGCTATTCCTGGGCCAAGCTACGTCCCAATTCTGGCAATTATAATTTGCCATCAAAGACACAAAATTTTTGCCACTAATGTGCCATTAATGGGCCGATGGTCGGCACATCACTGGCAATTGATTTTTGCCATTAAAGATTGATCAACTTTGCTATGAATGTGCCATTATTGGGCCGAGGGCTGACCCAGTCTTAAAAATTTGAAAATCTGACCATCGGCGCCATCATTGGCCCATCAATGGGACATTTGAACACCAGTAATGGCCCAGTAACTACTGCCAATTCTCGGCAGACATTACTAGACCAATGATGGGCCATTTTTGCAGTCTTGGCATTTCGCACTTGGGCAGTTACAAAACATGCCTTTTTTAAACTCGTATAAACTATTCTATATTGTACAATGTTTATAAAACGTTAATGCAATTACAGATCTTCTTCAAGATGATAAGGAGGTTCTTTCGCAAATAGAATTAACATTACCAATTTGTTGAAATTTGTACCACTGTTAGATAAAGGTTTTAAAAAAATGTAGTTAAATTTTTGACCTGTTGGTACTTGTGAAAAAAATTATAAGCGTCTTTGTTTTTAACTTTTAACATTGAGTTTTGTGAGAATTTGAGTACATTTTCAAACATATTTACTCACCTCAAAGTACTTAACATTAAGAAATTAATGAAACATTTTTTAATACGAGACAGATATATTGATTAAGTATCTGTTAAAAAAAGTGCCATTAGGTACCTGTGAGAGTTGCAATAAATTAATTTGTAAAAATATTTTGTTTTATACAGTATATTGATCAGTTATTTAAACGTCTGGCAACATTGCACACAATTTTCGACTCAAAACTAAATGTAAACAAGTCATACCAAACATTTGCAACACGACTAAAGAAATACAGTGTTGCCAGACTTTCAAAGTACCAAGCAAGTCAAATTACAAAATAATGGTTTTTGTTTCGATTAGTTCAGTCAAGCGATAGAAAAACTTTATATAAATTCATTATACATTAGAAGAATTATTTTATTGAAGTATTCTTCCTTCTTTGGCAAATCATTGACACCGAGATTTATTGATAGTCATGATATAAGCCGAGTATAAGCTTAGGGGCCGTCCATAAACCACGAGGACAATTTTTTATTAATTTTCGATCCCCCAATCTGATATGGAACAAAAATTTTTACTTTATGCAATTGACCTTAATTTTGTCACTCGGTGGTTTTTAGGGACTCTGCTTACGAATTTAATGTAAGTTTTCATAAATTTAAAATGGTGGATCCAATATGGCAGAATTTTCTTTTAAATTTATGCAATTCACCTTAATTTTGTTACTCTGGAGTTCTAATACCAGTCACGTAGCTATTAATGTCCTAGGAGCGCTCACTGAAAATTGACTTCTGTTTTAGCACTTGCGTCGACGCACGACAGGCGAGCGTGTATAGAAAAAAAATTTTTAATTTCTCTTTCCCATATTATATTTCCCACTTTGAAATTTTGAAAACAAACATCGTATTTGTAATCAGCGACCCTAAAAACCACCGAGTGACAAAATTTAGATCAATTGCATAAAGTACAAATTTTGTTCCATACTAAATCCGCCATTTTTAATTATGGGAATCTAAAATCGAATTCGTAATCAGCGACCACGAAAACCCCTGAGTGACAAAATTAAGGTCAATTGCGTAAATTTTAAAAAATTTGTCCGACATATTGGATCCGCCAATTTGAATTTCTTAAAAATAACATTGAATTCGTAATCAGCGACCCCAAAAGCCTTCGAGTAAGAAAACTTAGGTGAATTTAATTACATTTTGGTATTTTGAAAAATAGTGACCAACCCTTTCAAAATTTCCTTCATATTTGACGTCATATTTGGTCCGCCATATTTAAATTTTAAATTCTAATTTACGTTTCTTAAAAGTATACAATTTTTGTGCTTCTATGGATAAGAATTGAATATTATTCACGCACGTTCAATTGGTAAAAAATTATCAAACTTGAAAAAATGAAATTTCTTTTGTGTTATTGAAATTAAAACAGCCATATTTAATTTTTGGGTTGAACAAAATTCTTTTTTTCACACCGGAATCGAAAAGAACACACTAAATACCTATAAAAAATATACTTGCGGTATAAAATATGATCCGTTTTATTCATAAAAGTATAGGTTGAAATTGCGCAAAGAATTTTCTTATTTTAGGCGTTAATGGGTTAATCAATATCACCGAAATGGCGAAATTGTCAAAAGTGTTGTGTGTAGTATATATACCTTATTTTTAAACAAATATCTATTCTCAAATGAGCCTAAGGGGCAAACCGGACATAGGATATTTTCATTGTATCAGAGTTTCATGAAAATTATTATAAATTAGAATGTTTTTTTCATTAAAATATTTACTTTTAACGATAAATAATTGTCTTCCAATGGAAGCGTTCATAAATGATGTCACGCAATTTTTCGGGATTTTAGACCACCCCTCCCCCCTGTCACGCAATTTCACATGTAAAAATACATTGTGTCACGTTTAGTAGAGACCCCCCTACTCCCAAAAACGTGACATCATTAGTGAACGCTTCCAATGAGAATTAGACCCTTTAATATTGTTTCCCTGATAATTTTAAACATTTTTGTTTGGTATTAAAAAAATTATTTATTTAATTAAAGTCCAATCCTGTATTATTATTAACATTATAACAACCATTGTTCACATGATTCTTTATGTTTGTTGTTATAGTAGATTATACAAATGCAATATTATAGATAAAAATCCTAACTGGTCGGTTTACCCCAGGGGGTGGGTCAAGCCGGTCAGTTGGCAAAATTTTTTAAAGTTAACGCATCAACTAAACGATGAAAGATAAAGTATAGGTGTCTGGGGAAAAATGTTGCACAATTAAATGATCTTTCAAACAACACATCGAAAAATGAAATCGGTTGATTTATTTAGTCACATGAGTAAAAAACCGTTAGTATGGCTTTTATGCCCCACTGTATATTAACACCATAGACAGGGAAATGTCATAAAAAAAAATTTTCAGAAAAATTAAGAAAATTGAGACTTTTCTCGACTTACTTTAAAAAATTGCCACTTTTCGTCTTTTTATTCAAACTTCAAACATCAAAATACCACAATTTTTAGTAAAAAAGTGCAAGTTATTTTAATTTTGATAATGCGAAAAGTAACTATAAACAAATTATTAAAGAATTGTTTTTGAATCATTTTTAAGACATAATTTAATTTTTAAAATGTAGGGGAGACTGGGGCGAAAAGTTAAACTGCCAAAACTGTTAAAATTCATTATCTTTCGAACGGGAATAGTTAGAGCATTGCAATTTTAATTATAGAAGGGTGTTATCACCCTAAATACATGGCCGGAGTTGTGTGCAATTCTGTTAATTTTTGTGGTGCCTATATTAAAAGTTTTATTCAACCTACTTTTGAAAATTTTTTCGAAAAAGAAAATATCAACTTTTAAGTATATTTTTTGCATTTATCCTCACCGCAATTTTTTTACTTTATTATTTGGGTCCCCCGAAGAGATACCTGAAGGTATTTGCTAAATATCTTTAGTCAGATTTTTTATATTTGTTTTTAAAGCCAAAAACGCATCCTGGGGCGAAAAGTTAAATGTATTTTTACATGTTATTACAATTTTTTTTTTATTTTTCGTTTTTTTTGGGTTTATTTGTTTAAAAATATTTATTTAACATTGGGCAAGTACTCTGTCAAAAAACAAAACCGTTTACATGAAATAAACGAAAAATTTTTTTTTTCTAAATTTCAATTTTTTAACTTTACAACTATTCTAAAGCTTTTGTTAAGTAAACAAAGATCCTTTATTTACTAAATTACTTGTTTACGTATACTTTAACTTATCTACTACTTATCACCTATCAGAAAATAGTTTTAGTAGGCTAAGAATAGAATTTAAAAAAAACAAAATTTTCAAAAAAGTACAAAACATGTATTTTTAGCGAAAATATCAGGAATTTTTTTATTGACAGTTGTAGAGGACAAGTTGCCCTACAATATTGATATACAAATATTTGCATCTAAGCGGCTTATATTGCCAAAAAAATCATTTATGCAAAATTTAACTTTTCGCCCCAGTCTCCCCTATGTGTAATAAGCATCTTTTTGAATAGCTGAAATTTTGTAAAATTTATTTGAAAAATAATTAATTTCTTTTAAGTATTTTGTTATAATTTTTAAAGAATAAAAAGTCTTTAAAGACCTATATAAAAATGAGAATTATTGAAAATTAGCTTCTAATTTTTTAAAAATTAATATTTTCAGTATTTTCAATTCACATTTCCAAAAATCTAAATACATACAAAAATTTAGAATTATTTTTAACATTTTGGAAAAAACATTTATATTCAAAATTTTAATTGACATTCATCAAAAAATTAATTTTTTTAATATTACAAAAACTCTTTTAAAGAAAACAATTAAAATTTGGTAAAATCTTTTAAAAATTATAGAATTTTTATTAAAAAATATTAATAAAAATGATCAAATTTTTGGAGAATTTTAATTATAAACAGGACCATAATTTCTTTAAAAATTCAGTAAGTCCAAAAAGTAAATATTCATAAATTTTTAATTACATTGTTCAAAGATAATTGAATCTTAAATAATTATAAGAATTAGTTTTTAAAAATATTTGCGATTGTTCACAACCGGAGGCGGCGTGGGGGTCAAAAATTGGTGAAAAATGGCCTATTTGGTTTATGGAACAACGACAAAATTTATACCTCTCACTCGTACCTCGTTCTCGATCTCCCTCTCTTTCACTCCTTAATCTATCTGTGAGTGAAGAAAGAAAAATAATTAGCCAATAAGGAAATAAGACGCCCATTTCGTATTTTGGCTTGAAAGTAAAATTCCCCACTTTTCCTTCCCCTATCAAATTCTGTTCCTCTCTTTCTACCTGACACGGAAAATGGAGAAAACATGATACCCCCTTCTAAACCCAAAAAGTGGGCATTACTTTCTTAACTATTCGTCTCTTTTTCCTTCCTACACTAAACTAAAAGGAGAGACAATACCTCCCTCCCTCTCTTTCTCTCTCACTGTGAACAGAATATATAAGGAAAGACTAACTTAATATATATAGATATAATAATAATATTCGCCTCTCTTTCGCTCCTACTCTAAACTAAAAGGGCAGGCGATACTTCCCTCTCTTTCTCTCTATCAATCTTTCTCTCTCACTGCGGACGGAATGTACACGCTCTGGACAGACTGAATGAATTCGAAGATTATTATAGTTAATTTTTAAGCAGTAGCACCCCCACCCGAATGCCATCAGACAATCAAAAACTTAGTAAAAAAAAATTAAAAATTTATTTCTTTTAAATTTAATAATTCTAATCATCTAAAAATTACCTGAGTTCCAGGGAGGACTGAGCCCTACTCAATCCTGAAGAATAGAGAATTTTATTTCAATTTTTAAGCAGTAGCACCCCCACCCGAATGCCATCAGACAATCAAAAACTTAGTAAAAAAAAATTAAAAATTTATTTCTTTTAAATTTAATAATTCTAATCATCTAAAAATTACCTGAGTTTTAGGGGGGACTAAGCCCTACTCAATCCTGAAAAATAGAGAATTTTATTTTAATTTTTAAGCAGTAGCACCCCCACCCGAGTGCCATCAGACAATCAAAAACTTAGTAAAAAAAAATTAAAAATTTATTTCTTTTAAATTTAATAATTCTAATTATCTAAAAATAACCTGAGTTCCAGGGGGGACTGAGCCCTACTCAATCCTGAAGAATAGAGAATATTATTTCACTTTTTAAGCAGTAGCACCCCCACCCGAATGCCATCAGACAATCAATAATTTATAGTAAAAAAAATATTAAAAATTTATTTCTTTTAAATTTAATAATTCTAATTATCTAAAAATTACCTGAGTTCCAGGGGGGACTGAGCCCTACTCAATCCTGAAGAATAGAGAATTTTATTTCAATTTTTAAGCAGTAGCAGGTTCACCCATACGCCATCAGACAATCAATAATTTATAGTAAAAAAAATTAAAAATTTATTTCTTTTAAATTTAATAATTCTAACCATTTGAAAATTACCTGAGTTCCAGGGGGGACTGAGCCCTACTCAATCCTGATGAATAGAGAATTTTATTTCAATTTTTAAGCAGTCGCACCCCCACCCGAATGCCATCAGACAATCAAAAACTTAGTAAAAAAAAATTAAAAATTTATTTCTTTTAAATTTAATAATTCTAATTATCTAAAAATAACCTGAGTTCCAGGGGGGACTGAGCCCTACTCAATCCTGAAGAATAGAGAATATTATTTCAATTTTTAAGCAGTAGCACCCCCACCCGAATGCCATCAGACAATCAAAAACTTAGTAAAATAAGATTAAAAATTTATTACTTTTAAATTTAATAATTCTAATTATCTAAAAATTACCTGAGTTCCAGGGGGGACTGAGACCTACTCAATCCTGAAGAATAGAGAATTTTATTTCAAATTTTAAGCAGTAGCACCCCCACCCGAATGCCATCAGACAATCAAAAACTTAGTAAAAAAAAATTAAAAATTTATTTCTTTTAAATTTAATAATTCTAATCATCTAAAAATTACCTGAGTTCCAGGGGGGACTGAGCCCTACTCAATCCTGAAGAATAGAGAATTTTATTTCAAATTTTAAGCAGTAGCACCCCCACCCGAATGCCATCAGACAATCAAAAACTTAGTAAAAAAAAATTAAAAATTTATTTCTTTTAAATTTAATAATTCTAATTATCTAAAAATAACCTGAGTTCCAGGGGGGACTGAGCCCTACTCAATCCTGAAGAATAGAGAATATTATTTCAATTTTTAAGCAGTAGCACCCCCACCCGAATGCCATCAGACAATCAAAAACTTAGTAAAAAAAAATTAAAAATTTATTTCTTTTAAATTTAATAATTCTAATCATCTAAAAATTACCTGAGTTCCAGGGGGGACTGAGCCCTACTCAATCCTGAAGAATAGAGAATTTTATTTCAACTTTTAAGCAGTAGCAGGTTCACCCATACGCCATCAGACAATCAATAATTTATAGTAAAAAAAATTAAAAATTTATTTCTTTTAAATTTAATAATTCTATGCATCTGAAAATTACCTGAGTTTCAGGGAGGACTGAGCCCTACTCAATCCTGAAGAATAGAGAATTTTATTTCAATTTTTAAGCAGTAGCACCCCCACCCGAATGCCATCAGACAATCAAAAACTTAGTAAAATAAGATTAAAAATTTATTACTTTTAAATTTAATAATTCTAATTATCTAAAAATTACCTGAGTTCCAGGGGGGACTGAGCCCTACTCAATCCTGAAGAATAGAGAATTTTATTTCAATTTTTAAGCAGTAGCAGGTTCACCCATACGCCATCAGACAATCAATAATTTATAGTAAAAAAAAATTAAAAATTTATTTCTTTTAAATTTAATAATTCTAACCATTTGAAAATTACCTGAGTTCCAGGGGGGACTGAGCCCTACTCAATCCTGATGAATAGAGAATTTTATTTCAATTTTTAAGCAGTCGCACCCCCACCCGAATGCCATCAGACAATCAAAAACTTAGTAAAAAAAAATTAAAAATTTATTTCTTTTAAATTTAATAATTCTAATTATCTAAAATAACCTGAGTTCCAGGGGGGACTGAGCCCTACTCAATCCTGAAGAATAGAGAATATTATTTCAATTTTTAAGCAGTAGCACCCCCACCCGAATGCCATCAGACAATCAAAAACTTAGTAAAATAAGATTAAAAATTATTACTTTTAAATTTAATAATTCTAATTATCTAAAAATTACCTGAGTTCCAGGGGGGACTGAGCCCTACTCAATCCTGAAGAATAGAGAATTTTATTTCAAATTTTAAGCAGTAGCACCCACCACCCGAATGCCATCAGACAATCAAAAACTTAGTAAAAAAAAATTAAAAATTTATTTCTTTTAAATTTAATAATTCTAATCATCTAAAAATTACCTGAGTTCCAGGGGGGACTGAGCCCTACTCAATCCTGAAGAATAGAGAATTTTATTTCAACTTTTAAGCAGTAGCAGGTTCACCCATACGCCATCAGACAATCAATAATTTATAGTAAAAAAAATTAAAAATTTATTTCTTTTAAATTTAATAATTCTAAGCATCTGAAAATTACCTGAGTTTCAGGGAGGACTGAGCCCTACTCAATCCTGAAGAATAGAGAATTTTATTTCAATTTTTAAGCAGTAGCACCCCCACCCGAATGCCATCAGACAATCAAAAACTTAGTAAAATAAGATTAAAAATTTATTACTTTTAAATTTAATAATTCTAACCATCTGAGAATTACTTGAGTTCCAGGGGGAACTGAGCCCTACTCAATCCTGAAGAATAGAGAATTTTATTTCAATTTTTAAGCAGTCGCACCCCCACCCGAATGCCATCAGACAATCAATAATTTATAGTAAAAAAAAATTAAAAATTTATTTCTTTTAAATTTAATAATTCTAATTATCTAAAAATTACCTGAGTTCCAGGGGGGACTGAGCCCTACTCAATCCTGAAGAATAGAGAATTTTATTTCAATTTTTAAGCAGTAGCAGGTTCACCCATACGCCATCAGACAATCAATAATTTATAGTAAAAAAAAATTAAAAATTTATTTCTTTTAAATTTAATAATTCTAACCATCTGAAAATTACCTGAGTTCCAGGGGGGACTGAGCCCTACTTAATCTTAAAGAATAGAGAATTTTATTTCAATTTTAAGCAGTAGCACCCCCACCCGAATGCCATCAGACAATCAAAAACTTAGTAAAATAAGATTAAAAATTTATTACTTTTAAATTTAATAATTCTAACCATCTGAGAATTACTTGAGTTCCAGGGGGAACTGAGCCCTACTCAATCCTGAAGAATAGAGAATTTTATTTCAATTTTTAAGCAGTAGCACCCCCACCCGAATGCCATCAGACAATCAAAAACTTAGTATAAAAAAATTAAAAATTTATTTCTTTTAAATTTAATAATTCTAATCATCTAAAAATTACCTGAGTTCCAGGGGGGACTAAGCCCTACTCAATCCTGAAGAATAGAGAATTTTATTTTAATTTTTAAGCAGTAGCACCCCCACCCGAATGCCATCAGACAATCAAAAACTTAGTAAAATAAGATTAAAAATTTATTACTTTTAAATTTAATAATTCTAACCATCTGAGAATTACCTGAGTTCCAGGGGGAACTGAGCCCTACTCAATCCTGAAGAATAGAGAATTTTATTTCAATTTTAAGCAGTAGCACCCCCACCCGAATGCCATCAGACAATCAATAATTTATAGTAAAAAAAAATTAAAAATTTATTTCTTTTAAATTTAATAATTCTAATTATCTAAAAATTACCTGAGTTCCAGGGGGGACTGAGCCCTACTCAATCCTGAAGAATAGAGAATTTTATTTCAAATTTTAAGCAGTAGCACCCCCACCCGAATGCCATCAGACAATCAAAAACTTAGTAAAAAAAATTAAAAATTTATTTCTTTTAAATTTAATAATTCTAATTATCTAAAAATAACCTGAGTTCCAGGGGGGACTGAGCCCTACTCAATCCTGAAGAATAGAGAATTTTATTTCAAATTTTAAGCAGTAGCACCCCCACCCGAATGCCATCAGACAATCAATAATTTATAGTAAAAAAAAATTAAAAATTTATTTCTTTAAATTTAATAATTCTAATTATCTAAAAATTACCTGAGTTCCAGGGGGGACTGAGCCCTACTCAATCCTGAAGAATAGAGAATTTTATTTCAATTTTTAAGCAGTAGCAGGTTCACCCATACGCCATCAGACAATCAATAATTTATAGTAAAAAAAAATTAAAAATTTATTTCTTTTAAATTTAATAATTCTAATTATCTAAAAATTACCTGAGTTCCAGGGGGGACTGAGCCCTACTCAATCCTGAATTAAGCAGTAGCACCCCCACCCGAATGCCATCAGACAATCAATAATTTATAGTAAAAAAAAATTAAAAATTTATTTCTTTAAATTTAATAATTCTAACCATCTGAAAATTACCTGAGTTCCAGGGGGGACTGAGCCCTACTCAATCTTAAAAGAATAGAGAATGTTATTTCAATTTTTAAGCAGTAGCACCCCCACCCGAATGCCATCAGACAATCAAAAACTTAGTAAAATAAGATTAAAAATTTATTACTTTTAAATTTAATAATTCTAACCATCTGAGAATTACCTGAGTTCCAGGGGGAACTGAGCCCTACTCAATCCTGAAGAATAGAGAATTTTATTTCAATTTTTAAGCAGTAGCACCCCCACCCAATGCCATCAGACAATCAAAAACTTAGTAAAAAAAAAATTAAAAATTTATTTCTTTTAAATTTAATAATTCTAATCATCTAAAAATTACCTGAGTTCCAGGGGGGACTGAGCCCTACTCAATCCTGAAGAATAGAGAATTTTATTTCAATTTTTAAGCAGTAGCAGGTTCACCCATACGCCATCAGACAATCAATAATTTATAGTAAAAAAAAATTAAAATTTATTTCTTTTAAATTTAATAATTCTAACCATCTGAAAATTACCTGAGTTCCAGGGGGGACTGAGCCCTACTCAATCTTAAAGAATAGAGAATTTTATTTCAATTTTTAAGCAGTAGCACCCCCACCCGAATGCCATCAGACAATCAAAAACTTAGTAAAATAAGATTAAAATTTATTACTTTTAAATTTAATAATTCTAACCATCTGAGAATTACCTGAGTTCCAGGGGGAACTGAGCCCTACTCAATCCTGAAGAATAGAGAATTTTATTTCAATTTTTAAGCAGTAGCACCCCCACCCGAATGCCATCAGACAATCAAAAACTTAGTAAAAAAAAATTAAAAATTTATTTCTTTTAAATTTAATAATTCTAATCATCTAAAA
Organism: Leptopilina heterotoma; assembly: GCF_015476425.1. Lineage (NCBI taxonomy): Eukaryota > Metazoa > Arthropoda > Insecta > Hymenoptera > Figitidae > Leptopilina > Leptopilina heterotoma. Next base: position 1,876,276 of record NW_025110949.1, on the reverse strand, counting down.
ATTACCTGAGTTCCAGGGGGGACTGAGCCCTACTCAATCCTGAAGAATAGAGAATTTTATTTCAATTTTTAAGCAGTAGCAGGTTCACCCATACGCCATCAGACAATCAATAATTTATAGTAAAAAAAAATTAAAAATTTATTTCTTTTAAATTTAATAATTCTAACCATCTGAAAATTACCTGAGTTCCAGGGGGGACTGAGCCCTACTCAATCCTGATGAATAGAGAATTTTATTTCAATTTTTAAGCAGTAGCAGGTTCACCCATACGCCATCAGACAATCAATAATTTATAGTAAAAAAAAATTAAAAATTTATTTCTTTTAAATTTAATAATTCTATCCATCTGAGAATTACCTGAGTTTCAGGGGGGACTGAGCCCTACTCAATCCTGAAGAATAGAGAATTTTATTTCAATTTTTAAGCAGTAGCACCCCCACCCGAATGCCATCAGACAATCAAAAACTTAGTAAAAAAAAATTAAAAATTTATTTCTTTTAAATTTAATAATTGTAATCATCTAAAAATTACCTGAGTTCCAGGGGGGACTGAGCCCTACTCAATACTGAAGAATAGAGAATTTTATTTCAATTTTTAAGCAGTAGCACCCCCACCCGAATGCCATCAGACAATCAAAAACTTAGTAAAAAAAAATTAAAAATTTATTTCTTTTAAATTTAATAATTGTAATCATCTAAAAATTACCTGAGTTCCAGGGGGGACTGAGCCCTACTCAATACTGAAGAATAGAGAATTTTATTTCAATTTTTAAGCAGTAGCACCCCCACCCGAATGCCATCAGACAATCAAAAACTTAGTAAAAAAAAATTAAAAATTTATTTCTTTTAAATTTAATACTTCTAATTATCTAAAAATAACCTGAGTTCCAGGGGGGACTGAGCCCTACTCAATCCTGAAGAATAGAGAATTTTATTTCAATTTTTAAGCAGTAGCACCCCCACCCGAATGCCATCAGACAATCAAAAACTTAGTAAAAAAAAATTAAAAATTTATTTCTTTTAAATTTAATAATTGTAATCATCTAAAAATTACCTGAGTTCCAGGGGGGACTGAGCCCTACTCAATACTGAAGAATAGAGAATTTTATTTCAATTTTTAAGCAGTAGCACCCCCACCCGAATGCCATCAGACAATCAAAAACTTAGTAAAAAAAAATTAAAAATTTATTTCTTTTAAATTTAATAATTCTAACCATCTGAAAATTACCTGAGTTCCAGGGGGGACTGAGCCCTACTCAATCCTGATGAATAGAGAATTTTATTTTAATTTTTAAGCAGTAGCACCCCCACCCGAATGCCATCAGACAATCAAAAACTTAGTAAAAAAAAATTAAAAATTTATTTCTTTTAAATTTAATAATTCTAATCATCTAAAAATTACCTGAGTTTTAGGGGGGACTAAGCCCTACTCAATCCTGAAAAATAGAGAATTTTATTTTAATTTTTAAGCAGTAGCATCCCCACCCGAGTGCCATCAGACAATCAAAAACTTAGTAAAAAAAAATTAAAAATTTATTTCTTTTAAATTTAATAATTCTAATTATCTAAAAATAACCTGAGTTCCAGGGGGGACTGAGCCCTACTCAATCCTGAAGAATAGAGAATATTATTTCACTTTTTAAGCAGTAGCACCCCCACCCGAATGCCATCAGACAATCAATAATTTATAGTAAAAAAAATATTAAAAATTTATTTCTTTTAAATTTAATAATTCTAATTATCTAAAAATTACCTGAGTTCCAGGGGGGACTGAGCCCTACTCAATCCTGAAGAATAGAGAATTTTATTTCAATTTTTAAGCAGTAGCAGGTTCACCCATACGCCATCAGACAATCAATAATTTATAGTAAAAAAAAATTAAAAATTTATTTCTTTTAAATTTAATAATTCTAACCATTTGAAAATTACCTGAGTTCCAGGGGGGACTGAGCCCTACTCAATCCTGATGAATAGAGAATTTTATTTCAATTTTTAAGCAGTCGCACCCCCACCCGAATGCCATCAGACAATCAAAAACTTAGTAAAAAAAAATTAAAAATTTATTTCTTTTAAATTTAATAATTCTAATTATCTAAAAATAACCTGAGTTCCAGGGGGGACTGAGCCCTACTCAATCCTGAAGAATAGAGAATATTATTTCAATTTTTAAGCAGTAGCACCCCCACCCGAATGCCATCAGACAATCAAAAACTTAGTAAAATAAGATTAAAAATTTATTACTTTTAAATTTAATAATTCTAATTATCTAAAAATTACCTGAGTTCCAGGGGGGACTGAGCCCTACTCAATCCTGAAGAATAGAGAATTTTATTTCAAATTTTAAGCAGTAGCACCCCCACCCGAATGCCATCAGACAATCAAAAACTTAGTAAAAAAAAATTAAAAATTTATTTCTTTTAATTTTAATAATTCTAATCATCTAAAAATTACCTGAGTTCCAGGGGGGACTGAGCCCTACTCAATCCTGAAGAATAGAGAATTTTATTTCAAATTTTAAGCAGTAGCACCCCCACCCGAATGCCATCAGACAATCAAAAACTTAGTAAAATAAGATTAAAAATTTATTACTTTTAAATTTAATAATTCTAATTATCTAAAAATTACCTGAGTTCCAGGGGGGACTGAGCCCTACTCAATCCTGAAGAATAGAGAATTTTATTTCAAATTTTAAGCAGTAGCACCCCCACCCGAATGCCATCAGACAATCAAAAACTTAGTAAACAAAAATTAAAAATTTATTTCTTTTAAATTTAATAATTCTAATTATCTTAAAATTACCTGAGTTCCAGGGGGGACTGAGCCCTACTTAATCCTGAAGAATAGAGAATTTTATTTCAATTTTTAAGCAGTAGCACCCCCACCCGAATGCCATCAGACAATCAATAATTTATAGTAAAAAAAAATTAAAAATTTATTTCTTTTAAATTTAATAATTCTAATTATCTTAAAATTACCTGAGTTCCAGGGGGGACTGAGCCCTACTCAATCCTGGAGAATAGAGAATTTTATTTCAATTTTTAAGCAGTAGCACCCCCACCCGAATGCCATCAGACAATCAAAAACTTAGTAAAAAAAAATTAAAAATTTATTTCTTTTAAATTTAATAATTCTAATCATCTAAAAATTACCTGAGTTCCAGGGGGGACTAAGCCCTACTCAATCCTGAAGAATAGAGAATTTTATTTTAATTTTTAAGCAGTAGCACCCCCACCCGAATGCCATCAGACAATCAAAAACTTAGTAAAAAAAAATTAAAAATTTATTTCTTTTAAATTTAATAATTCTAATTATCTAAAAATTACCTGAGTTCCAGGGGGGACTGAGCCCTACTCAATCCTGAAGAATAGAGAATTTTATTTCAAATTTTAAGCAGTAGCACCCCCACCCGAATGCCATCAGACAATCAAAAACTTAGTAAAAAAAAATTAAAAATTTATTTCTTTTAAATTTAATAATTCTAATTATCTAAAAATAACCTGAGTTCCAGGGGGGACTGAGCCCTACTCAATCCTGAAGAATAGAGAATATTATTTCAATTTTTAAGCAGTAGCACCCCCACCCGAATGCCATCAGACAATCAATAATTTATAGTAAAAAAAATATTAAAAATTTATTTCTTTTAAATTTAATAATTCTAATTATCTAAAAATTACCTGAGTTCCAGGGGGGACTGAGCCCTACTCAATCCTGAAGAATAGAGAATTTTATTTCAATTTTTAAGCAGTAGCAGGTTCACCCATACGCCATCAGACAATCAATAATTTATAGTAAAAAAAAATTAAAAATTTATTTCTTTTAAATTTAATAATTCTAACCATTTGAAAATTACCTGAGTTCCAGGGGGGACTGAGCCCTACTCAATCCTGATGAATAGAGAATTTTATTTCAATTTTTAAGCAGTAGCACCCCCACCCGAATGCCATCAGACAATCAAAAACTTAGTAAAAAAAAATTAAAAATTTATTTCTTTTAAATTTAATAATTCTAATCATCTAAAAATTACCTGAGTTTTAGGGGGGACTAAGCCCTACTCAATCCTGAAAAATAGAGAATTTTATTTTAATTTTTAAGCAGTAGCACCCCCACCCGAGTGCCATCAGACAATCAAAAACTTAGTAAAAAAAAATTAAAAATTTATTTCTTTTAAATTTAATAATTCTAATTATCTAAAAATAACCTGAGTTCCAGGGGGGACTGAGCCCTACTCAATCCTGAAGAATAGAGAATATTATTTCACTTTTTAAGCAGTAGCACCCCCACCCGAATGCCATCAGACAATCAAAAACTTAGTAAAAAAAAATTAAAAATTTATTTCTTTTAAATTTAATAATTCTAATTATCTAAAAATAACCTGAGTTCCAGGGGGGACTGAGCCCTACTCAATCCTGAAGAATAGAGAATATTATTTCAATTTTTAAGCAGTAGCACCCCCACCCGAATGCCATCAGACAATCAAAAACTTAGTAAAATAAGATTAAAAATTTATTACTTTTAAATTTAATAATTCTAATTATCTAAAAATTACCTGAGTTCCAGGGGGGACTGAGCCCTACTCAATCCTGAAGAATAGAGAATTTTATTTCAAATTTTAAGCAGTAGCACCCCCACCCGAATGCCATCAGACAATCAAAAACTTAGTAAAAAAAAATTAAAAATTTATTTCTTTTAAATTTAATAATTCTAATCATCTAAAAATTACCTGAGTTCCAGGGGGGACTGAGCCCTACTCAATCCTGAAGAATAGAGAATTTTATTTCAAATTTTAAGCAGTAGCACCCCCACCCGAATGCCATCAGACAATCAAAAACTTAGTAAAAAAAAATTAAAAATTTATTTCTTTTAAATTTAATAATTCTAATTATCTAAAAATAACCTGAGTTCCAGGGGGGACTGAGCCCTACTCAATCCTGAAGAATAGAGAATATTATTTCAATTTTTAAGCAGTAGCACCCCCACCCGAATGCCATCAGACAATCAAAAACTTAGTAAAAAAAAATTAAAAATTTATTTCTTTTAAATTTAATAATTCTAATCATCTAAAAATTACCTGAGTTCCAGGGGGGACTGAGCCCTACTCAATCCTGAAGAATAGAGAATTTTATTTCAACTTTTAAGCAGTAGCAGGTTCACCCATACGCCATCAGACAATCAATAATTTATAGTAAAAAAAATTAAAAATTTATTTCTTTTAAATTTAATAATTCTAAGCATCTGAAAATTACCTGAGTTTCAGGGAGGACTGAGCCCTACTCAATCCTGAAGAATAGAGAATTTTATTTCAATTTTTAAGCAGTAGCACCCCCACCCGAATGCCATCAGACAATCAAAAACTTAGTAAAATAAGATTAAAAATTTATTACTTTTAAATTTAATAATTCTAACCATCTGAGAATTACTTGAGTTCCAGGGGGAACTGAGCCCTACTCAATCCTGAAGAATAGAGAATTTTATTTCAATTTTTAAGCAGTCGCACCCCCACCCGAATGCCATCAGACAATCAATAATTTATAGTAAAAAAAAATTAAAAATTTATTTCTTTTAAATTTAATAATTCTAATTATCTAAAAATTACCTGAGTTCCAGGGGGGACTGAGCCCTACTCAATCCTGAAGAATAGAGAATTTTATTTCAATTTTTAAGCAGTAGCAGGTTCACCCATACGCCATCAGACAATCAATAATTTATAGTAAAAAAAAATTAAAAATTTATTTCTTTTAAATTTAATAATTCTAACCATCTGAAAATTACCTGAGTTCCAGGGGGGACTGAGCCCTACTTAATCTTAAAGAATAGAGAATTTTATTTCAATTTTTAAGCAGTAGCACCCCCACCCGAATGCCATCAGACAATCAAAAACTTAGTAAAATAAGATTAAAAATTTATTACTTTTAAATTTAATAATTCTAACCATCTGAGAATTACTTGAGTTCCAGGGGGAACTGAGCCCTACTCAATCCTGAAGAATAGAGAATTTTATTTCAATTTTTAAGCAGTAGCACCCCCACCCGAATGCCATCAGACAATCAAAAACTTAGTATAAAAAAATTAAAAATTTATTTCTTTTAAATTTAATAATTCTAATCATCTAAAAATTACCTGAGTTCCAGGGGGGACTAAGCCCTACTCAATCCTGAAGAATAGAGAATTTTATTTTAATTTTTAAGCAGTAGCACCCCCACCCGAATGCCATCAGACAATCAAAAACTTAGTAAAATAAGATTAAAAATTTATTACTTTTAAATTTAATAATTCTAACCATCTGAGAATTACCTGAGTTCCAGGGGGAACTGAGCCCTACTCAATCCTGAAGAATAGAGAATTTTATTTCAATTTTTAAGCAGTAGCACCCCCACCCGAATGCCATCAGACAATCAATAATTTATAGTAAAAAAAAATTAAAAATTTATTTCTTTTAAATTTAATAATTCTAATTATCTAAAAATTACCTGAGTTCCAGGGGGGACTGAGCCCTACTCAATCCTGAAGAATAGAGAATTTTATTTCAAATTTTAAGCAGTAGCACCCCCACCCGAATGCCATCAGACAATCAAAAACTTAGTAAAAAAAAATTAAAAATTTATTTCTTTTAAATTTAATAATTCTAATTATCTAAAAATAACCTGAGTTCCAGGGGGGACTGAGCCCTACTCAATCCTGAAGAATAGAGAATTTTATTTCAAATTTTAAGCAGTAGCACCCCCACCCGAATGCCATCAGACAATCAATAATTTATAGTAAAAAAAAATTAAAAATTTATTTCTTTTAAATTTAATAATTCTAATTATCTAAAAATTACCTGAGTTCCAGGGGGGACTGAGCCCTACTCAATCCTGAAGAATAGAGAATTTTATTTCAATTTTTAAGCAGTAGCAGGTTCACCCATACGCCATCAGACAATCAATAATTTATAGTAAAAAAAAATTAAAAATTTATTTCTTTTAAATTTAATAATTCTAATTATCTAAAAATTACCTGAGTTCCAGGGGGGACTGAGCCCTACTCAATCCTGAATTAAGCAGTAGCACCCCCACCCGAATGCCATCAGACAATCAATAATTTATAGTAAAAAAAAATTAAAAATTTATTTCTTTTAAATTTAATAATTCTAACCATCTGAAAATTACCTGAGTTCCAGGGGGGACTGAGCCCTACTCAATCTTAAAGAATAGAGAATTTTATTTCAATTTTTAAGCAGTAGCACCCCCACCCGAATGCCATCAGACAATCAAAAACTTAGTAAAATAAGATTAAAAATTTATTACTTTTAAATTTAATAATTCTAACCATCTGAGAATTACCTGAGTTCCAGGGGGAACTGAGCCCTACTCAATCCTGAAGAATAGAGAATTTTATTTCAATTTTTAAGCAGTAGCACCCCCACCCGAATGCCATCAGACAATCAAAAACTTAGTAAAAAAAAATTAAAAATTTATTTCTTTTAAATTTAATAATTCTAATCATCTAAAAATTACCTGAGTTCCAGGGGGGACTGAGCCCTACTCAATCCTGAAGAATAGAGAATTTTATTTCAATTTTTAAGCAGTAGCAGGTTTACCCGAATGCTATCAGATAATAATCAATATTTTGGGAAAAATCGTTAAAATTGTATTTCTTCTAAATCTACGAGAAAAAGAATAAATATATAATATTTAATTTAATGAAGAAATGGAATTATGAATAATTTTTCTGGTTTATCTTTTGTTGTTCATTGTAATTATTGTAATAATGAATAATATTGTAAAGTTGATCGGAGTGAAAAAGCCAAGGTTCAAAAAAGATATTTGACTTTTATTTAAAAACTGTTAAACCGATTTATCAGACATTTAGATTATAAATACTATTAGGTAATACGTAACTTTTGATTCTGGTTGCGATGCTGTACCTATAGTAATATAATTTTTAATTGTAATTTTAATTTTTAAGTTGCTCTGCGTACAATATTTCTATGAACTTTTCGAACATATTACAACCTGTTTAAGTGAACGGGTAATAAAAGTAAATGTTTGTACATAAGGAGAAAACTATAACTTCAAATTATTAAACAGAAAAAAATTATTTTTCTGGTGAGGTTTTCTTATGGCCCTCGGGAAATTTTCTTATAAGATATTTTTGACAAGATCGGAGCGTCACAGAAAATCCAGGGGCCCTACCAGTTTCCTACATTTTATCTTAGTAGACTCGCAGATAGGTAAAAGGGAAATTTTACAAGGCCCGAATGAGAATCCTAATGCTATATATTTCTACATGGGTAGTGTATGTTAAGACTCCTTTAACAAATTTTCATACACAAGATATTTAAAGATAATTCGACACAAGTGTATACCTTAATTCAAGACAGTGTTATTTATCCCCCGGTTATAACTTATAAAGTTGCACGACAAAACAATGATATATATAGAGGCGAGAAACTTCTCACGAATGAAAAGTCAATTTAATTTTCAATTCCCAAGAACGCCTGCAATTATACCGATTCTGAATGGCTTTGTGGCATCCCTTTTGAATCGGTCAACACTCAATTTAAAAAACAAAGCTCTTTGTCTGTCTTACTCTTTGTTCGGGTGACCGTATGTTACCCCTATCATACTGTCCCTTCGTCAATTTAACCAAATACAATCAATGCTAAAGTGCCACGCCGCGCACTCTTGGGTGTAAATTTACTTAAAATCATTTTTTTTTCATTCTCATTTTATTTAAATATTCACAAATATATTTCTTTTTTAATTTCTAATCATTTTTTTTGTCATTCACTGACTGTCGACATGAATAAAAAATGTTTTATCACTTGTTTTTATTAAAATTGTCCTTGTCGCGTAAGACTTATGAAAGATTGATTTTTACATTTCCCATTCATTTTTGCTTATCAAGAGCAATCGGCGAACTCGGAGCAGTGTTGCGGACGCGATAGCTCATTGATGGTGGGTCTGCGGACCCTTAGACGATATAATCGATTCCTGATGAATTTTTCTGTCGATGACATACAATGAATATATTCAATAAATTATTTAAATGTACCTCGAGTGGGGGGGTTCACAAAATTGAATTAACCTTTACAAAACGCTTTTTTCATATTGTCAATGTACCGATCACGTGTCAAGACAATTTAAATATTCATTGTTTTGAATTTTTACTTTCCGAAATTTTTTATTCATATCTTTTAATTTTGCTTCTACTTTTTTGCGTGATTAATTTTATTTCGTAATTTTTAAATTGTATACCTTGTTTTTAAAAATATTTTTCAAAGAGGAAAAATAGAAAGTTTTTTTAATAAATTTTTCAAGAGAAAATAAATATTGAGATGATTATATTACAGGGGTTTTCTTTTTTAAAAACGATATCAATATTTAATTTTGTACACTTTTATTCAGAAAAAAAAAGATTTTTAAAGGATTGAAAAGATGGAAGGATTTTTGTCGCGAAACACACTCCCTTCGCCATAGAATATTTCGTCCCCTTGGGGATTCCGGCGTGTCAGCTGAACGATAGATCCTCGAGATTCAATCTTCGATTAGTCTGATGCACTCTCAACATCAAAGGAATACGTTCTTTCGCTTGTATTTGTATTTGTCGCGTGTACAAGATGGTTTGTTAGCCGCCCTTCCTCTCTAATATTCTTATTGACTCCCTTTATTCCCAATGAAGCTTCACAATTTAAATAAGTCGCATAATAATTTTCACTTTATTCTTGCGATGCGATAATTAAAATATGTAATTCAATTGTTTAATTCTTATAAGACTTGTCGATTCGAATTTCAATATTCTTTTTTTTTTTCTTTATTTCTTTCTTGAGTTATATGCTGAATTTAAATTACAAAACATATTTTTTTACTCGAAAGAAAGTATGAGTAATTTCTAAATTATTCCATTGTTATTCAATTTCCATCTTTTTTTGTTCATCTCGAGATACTTTTATTGAATTTAAATTGGAAAATATTTTAAGGGATTGAACTTAATTTATGAAGGTTTTTTTGATTTTTAAAAGATTTTAATTATATAATAATTATTAATAGGTTCTTTATTTTTTCGTGGTAATTCATTATCCACTTTAATACCATTTCATGTTAAAATAATCCAAATCTTTAAAGGAAATACGGTAATGGAAGAGGTGTTCTTTAAAATATTAAAAAATTTAAAACTTAAAGTTGTAAATCACAATAGACATTAATTTTAACATGGCTGTTTAAATAAAAATTAGAATTCGCTAAATTGATGAAATAAAAATAGACCATGATTGTATTTGTATACAAATGTGAGTGAATATATAATACTTGGTGCCACCGTCGAATATGTTTTCAAATACTTCCAACTCTGAATTGTTTAAATTTTCTCTGAAGGATCGCGTCGATGGAGGGCGAAAGTATAATAGGCTTTCTTCAAGAACTAAAATAAAAATAGTAATAGCAAGAATGGTTGCTTCCCATGAAAAAACGGGGGATTAATTGTATTAAACCCACTTGAAACACAATATAACCCACCATCGATGAAGTGTTCATTCAAATCTCAAGTTTATTTTTTTACCCCCTTTTTTAAAATTTTTACCCCGCTTTCGAATGAATACTCCTTGAAGGAAGTAAGTTCTCAAGATTGTTATCAAGGTGCGTTAAAAATTCCTTTTTTTCTTCTTCTTTCTTCTTTCACTCTATTGCCGTACAACAATTAGACACTTATGTCTCAAAAGTTTGTTTTGGAAAAAAAAGTCTTTGGGATTTAATTATCAATCAACAAGTTTTTGTTTTGAAAAAAATTTAACGCGATAATATATATATATGTATAGAATGAATAGAGTTTTGATTCAGTTGAAAATTCCTTAGGAGAGAAGTGCTTCAACTGTTATATATATATGCTGACGGGCGCATTTAAGAATATATTCAAGGTATACATATATATACCGGGGAGAGGTTACACGTGACTAATGAGTCCACTTTGCCGTGACAAATGTGATCCTTTTTTTTTGAGCTTAGAGATCAGAGGTCCGAGAAGCTTATGGTAACCCGCTGATTTTCTATTCATTCCTTGATCTACCGGAAGAGTAACGTTTATCATTGATATATTTAAAAAGACATTTGTTGCTTCAGACGTGTTTTATATAGCTTTTGATTCGAGAATTATTCGTTATTGCCGACGAAAATTTTACTGTTTTTGAAGCAAATTTTGATAAAAATTTGTTCGGGAATAGTAAAACTTGCTAATTTAATTTAAAAAAAAAAATAGTTTCACGAACTAAATAAAAGAGAGTTTAAAAGCTCAACATAAATTTTGTATGAATTTTTCATTTATGAAAATATGTAAGCCAAGGATGATATGAAAAATTTAACCAAGTGAAATAACTTTTATTATATAACAACCCGCTTGTTGGTTGTAATCGTAACTTTTTAGACGCGAATTTTTTCATTCAATTAATCTCTACATTTCTTTTTCTTTTTTTTTCCCTTTTTTATTAGAATCCTTGAATTAAATTCCACGATATTGTAACTTTATGAATACGAAGTTCTCCTGAATGCCAGGGTTTAAGGCATACTTTGTTACTCGAGTCGTTATCTCGTTTGCCACATAATTAAGCGACGTTCCAACTAGAAGCGACGGCGCTTATGTGACCTCTATAGACATTCCTGTAGACGCATTTGGATCATACAATAAATTTAGTATAATAGTCTTTAAAATTTTATGTTTTTCAATATAAAATTTTAAGAGAATATATTTTATGTATTAATTGGATTTAATTTACTTGTAATATGAAAATGACTATCTGCATGGAAACGGAAAAAATGTCAAATTCTAGCAAACTATGACCGAAGGCATTAGCCAAAGTAAACAAGCTCTGAACCATACTTTGAAAAATTTTATGTAAAATTATGTTTTTGTATTACGTATTCTCGTGAAATATTCAATTTGTAATCTGATTGAAGAGTTAAATCATTTTTATATAGAATGAAATATTTTTCTTTTGAATTGAAACAAAAAAAGAATGTCAATCGACTCTGAAAACTATTCTATTTGACAATGTGAATTCGTTTATTTTAAATTTAGTGACACTTGCCTAAGGAGGAAAATGTGTTTAGGTATACATCGTTTCGAAGGATTCGTCAATGATTTGATCCGGGAGCTTTTCAATCGTGTCGTTTATCGCTTATCCAATTCTTCTCCCCTCTTGCACTCCCCATTTCTCTCTCTCTCTCTCTCTCTCTCTCTCTCTCTCTCTTTCTCTTGCCATATTCACGAAAGACCCATCTTTCGCTTTGCAGTATCCGTCTTCTGTTTCTTTTGTTATCCATAGACAATTTCCACCTTCCTTTTCAAGGAAGCAAAGAACTTTCCTTTAACACAAATCTTTCAGACTTTTCGCCTTTACGATGAAAACGGGAAAACCAACCCCTTGATAAACGAAGATATACACGGCTAAAAGCCTCCCATAGGGTTATCAGAATTATATATATACATATAAAAGGAGGGTGAATGAAAATGAAATCGCACGAGATAAACGAAATACTTTTTTTCAGTCCTCTTGAGAATGTAGGTTGAAGAGAAATCAGTGAAATCGATGATTTAGTCTAAAGATTATTAAATAATTGAAAAGTAACACCGAATAATAATATAACAATCTATGTTATTTATTTATTTTCTGTATATACAAAATAAATGTAATCGGATCCTTTTACCATCCCCCAAGAACAGGATCCCTAAATTTGAAAACTCGTTTGAAAAAAACCACTTTAATTTATAAAATAAATTGCATTGATTGCAAAAAAATTTATATCTAGGTCAAACAAAACAATTTTTAAAAAATAGAATATACCAACATAAATATTTACAGATCCATTCAAAAACTAACACAGCCTTATGTGAACATGCTACAACTTTTAAACGCAAATTTGATTTTAACTCTAACAGGCTTCACAGTGCCCATAAAAAGTATTTTAGGGAAAATAGGGGACTGAAAATTAAAAATTAGGGGACTTTTAGGGGACCATAAAAATTGGTCAAATAAAGATAAAAATATAATTTATTTATACAGGGTTGCCACAAAATTTAACTTTATTTTTCCCTGACTTTTCCCTGATTTCCGAACAAAACTTTGACTTATTCCCTGACCCTAAAGAATATTCTGATTCACTCTAAAAATTATTAGATACTCAAAAAAATGTTTCATTAAATTTATTTACAAATTTCTTCAAAAGTAAAATTATTCGAAAACATCAATAGTTTTATTTAAAATAAATATTTAATCATTTTTTTTTCATTGGAATTAAGATGTTCAAAAATTTCAAATTCAAACCTTTTCAAATTGAACAACTTATAAGAACATTATTATAAAACATAAAGAAATCGATAATAATAAATAAAATAAAATAAATAAATAATTAAAGATGACCGACTAACAAAATCATTAGTTTATTATTATAAGAATATTGTTACTGTAATTTCTTCAAAATTATTTGTATCATTTCAATTCAATTAACATTTTCTAGAATTTTTAACTAAAATTCTACTTTAAATCAATAACATCAATTATTAGATATTTAATTTAACTTTTTCAAAAAAATTAATTCTACAGAATTGTTAGTTAAAAGTACGAAAAAAATAATTTAATTCTACGAGAAATCAATTATTTAAATCCAAAAATAAATAATATTGAATGTTTCTTAAAATTTAATTTTTACGAAGAATTGTATTAACAACTTTTGAAAATATTTCATTTCTTTTAAAGAATTTAATTAGAATTTTAATGAAATTTATTATATGATATTATCACTCGGTTGTTATAAATATTTAATAGACTCGGAATGATCGTTAAATTCAATGTTTATTAAATATTTAATGAAATTTATTATATTAAATAAATTTATAACAATTTTTGAAAATAAATGAAAACTTTTTGAAGAATTTTATTAAATTTTTTTAAAAATAATTGAATTCCTGATAAGAATTTAAAGAATAATTTTTAAAAACAAATTCTTCATGAGAAGAATTTTATTAAAATTTTTGAAAATAATTTACTTCTTGAGAAGAATTTTAAAAAAATTTTTGCCAATAATTTAATTCTTGAGCAAAATTTCCCTATCCTATTATATTTATAAAAATAATTTAATTCTTGACGAGAATTTTTACAAAATTTTGAAAATAATTTAATTTCTGCAAAGTATTTTATTACTTTTCAAAAGAATTGAATTCTTGTGATGAATTTTGATATTTATCAAAATAATTGAATTTTGGAAAAGAATTTTATTAAAATTCCTTATAATAATTGATTTTATGGGGAGAATTTATGCGATTTTGTTTTGTATATCATGCTAATTGATTTTTTTTCCAAAATAACTTAAAAATTTTTGAAAATAATTGATTTTCTGCGACGAATTAAATGTTATTTATGAAAATTTTTGAATTATTGCAACGAATTTTATTGTTTCATTGAATAACTGAATGTTTCTTAAAATTGAATTCTTTTCTCAAGTTTTAATAAAATTTTTAATAATAATTGCATTCTTCAAGGAATTTATTTAAAATTGTATTAAAAATATTTGAAATTCTGCGATGAAAATAATTGAATTCATAAATGAAATTTTATTATTTATGAAAATAATTGAATCTTTTCGTAGAATTGTATCAACAAGTTTTTTTCTGTTGATAAATTTTATGAAAATAGTAAATATTTAAAAACATTGAATTGCAAAAAACTTTTAAAAATAATTGAAATGTTGCAAAGAATTTTATTTAAATTTTTGAAAATAATTGAATTTTTGGCGAAAAATTTTTCTATTTATAAAAATAATTGAATTCTTGACGAGATATTCATTAAAATTAATAAAAATAATTAAATTCGTGCAAAGTATTTTATTAAATTTTGTTTAAATCTTTAAATAATTGAAATTTTGCCAAGAATTTAATTAAAATTTTTTTTGAATTCTTGAGAAGAATTTTGATATTTATCAAAATAATTGAATTTTGGAAAAGAATTTCATTAAAAATCCTTGAAATAATTGATTTTATGGGGAGAATTTTGTTGGTTATCAAGATAATTGAATTCTTTTGCAAAATTACTTAAGAATTTTTGAAAACAATTGATTTCCTGCGACGAAAAAAATCGGGAAAATTTTTTAAAATAGGGTGCGTTTAGGGGCCAGAATTTGTTTTTATAAGGATCAGGGAAAAGTACAAAGTCTGTCTGGAAATCAGGAAAAAGTATCTAATGAGAAAACAAAATCAATTTTTTGTAGCAACTCTTGATAGAAAAAAAACTTCCACAAAACATAACATAAATAATGCAAAACAAAACGTTTAGATGTTATATAATTGTGAATAAAAATAGAATTCTGCGAAAAAATTAGTAAATGGTGTAAAAATAGAAAACTATGATTATGTCAGTGATTGAATTATGTTAATAAAAAAGAAAACATGTTGTCGTGTATTATTTATACAGAAATTAGCAGAGATAATTTGGTGTCTCATCAATTAACAATTATTGTACCATCCCCCGCTTGCATGTGCGTGTAAGCAATGAATCATTGAAACAACGATGGGAAATAATAATACTCGTAAAATATCTACTTAGTTGACGAAACGTGTGTATTTTAAGCTTTTTGATCTCGATTTAGCAAAAGCTTTCGCTGGTTGAAAGTTTCGTCAAATTTATTGCGTATCTTCAAAGTAAAATCGTTGAGAATTACTGCTACGTTGTTATGCAGTTTCGAAGCCGACAAAGGATGACAAAGGCATGTAGAAAGTTACACCTTGAGTTTATTTCTAGTAAACATCACTTGTGCTTTAACTATATTGGGTTAGTTTCTGACGTCAATCCTTGACGAAATGTAATTTGCATTGTCGCTTTCCTATCTATCTATATATATATACACACACCAAAAACAATATATATCCGTGGAAAATTGCATTCTTCCTTTAAAGTATTTTTTTCCCTTCCTTTTTGGCTTGACATGCAGAGAGCGAATACTTTGAAGAAATTGAAAACTGTGCCAAATCTTGAAATTGAAATCTCTGAATCGAAATTCTAGAATATTTGTCAGGGAGAAATTAAATAAGTTTTATAAAATAATCGCAGTGATAGTCCACAAAGAAAATAAGAAGAATGCAATGACCTAGCTTCAAATTGCTTCTCATAGAGTAAGACAGTTTTCCCCCTTTTGTTTGTGGTTGAAAAAGTTTTTCGTTCTCACGAAAACTTACTACCAATTTTATTCTTCCAATTTTCCTCTACTCTTATTTTCTTTAAAAAAGTAAATCGAATCTGTTTTCCAACTTGAATATCTGTACAAAACATATATATAGAAGAAATAAAAGATAGTTCACTTCATTTCCGTGTAGGTATCTAAACAAGTTTTGATAAAAATAAATATATCAGAGGAAAAAAAAAAGAAGAGAAAATTGTCAAAGAAATTGGAAAAAAGTGTGAATCAATTTATAATTTTATTTCTATTTGAAAGAATATATTGTGTGTATTTTGAAAATTTAAATTCATAAGTACTAGTGAGTATATATCTTTAACTTGGATGCACTATCTCGTGAATACTTACTGTCTTTGCCCAGAGGGGATCTGGTTTCTGCTTTTCATCTGGTATTACTTTCACGTATTGTGTTCCCAACTTTGCGGGGTAACTACCAAAATTTACGTCTCCTTTGGTTTCTCCAACCACCAACTGAACCCAACCATCCACACGCTCTTTTCGTACACAATACTACAACACAAGAATATTCTTCTTCGCTTTCCCCAGTAGACGCTTATAACGATCTTTGTTTTATTACAAACGTTTTCATATTTAATGACTGGGGTGATTTTTTCCTTCAAATAATATTTTCATTTTTATAGAAAAATATGGAGCATATGTGTCAAAAATTGTGTCTTGTTATTGTATATGACTACTCGTAAAAATTATACCTTTTTACATTTCACCCTCTGAAAATAGTGATATTGTAAATCTAATAGCCAATTGAATGCCGGAAAGTATTGCAATAAAATGTTTTTTGGTATTATCCAAGGAAATATAGGACGCGGCATTTTGCCTCGCACAATAATTATCGTTTTTTAAGATTTAATTTAGAAAATTAAAAGTTTTGATAATGATTCCATCAAAACGAGAATATTCCTTCCTAAAACAAATAAAAATTAGTATTAGTATTTTGAATTTCAAAATTTAAATAAAATTAAAAAGATTATACCTCGTAAATTCAATTATTTAAATAATTGAAATTTTATTAAATAAATCTGCTAACTCGTCAGATCAACAATAGTAATAAAACTTGAAATTAGAACATTTTCTGCCGTTCGTATTTTATTATTTTCATAGTCATCGAGAAAATGTTCACTGGAAATCGGCTGGTCTGTAACGCTGTCACTAGTCGAAATCTGCAGGGGAAGTACTTCCTGGTGCATATATTCGGATGTGAGTCCCGAATATTCAAGAGCACCAGGAAGACGAAAATTATTCATTGTTTTGGTCCTGTCAAAACACTGACTGCGGCCATATTGGATTAAAGGGCGACGCGGTAAACGAAAGCGACTAATAAGTAGGCGCTCTGCATTATCGGCGGCTTACCTCGCGCAGGTAAGAGTAGAGAGTAAAGTTAAAAAAAGTACGCCGGGGACTCACTTGAAAACTAAAAAGAAGCGCGTGTGTAGCGACGCTCTCGTAGCCAGACCCACGGCCATTTTTATTCATTCTCGTCAATTCTCGTTTTGATAGTACTCAACGGCGCATCACGCCTGTAATAAAAATTTCTAAAACGAAATTTAAGTTAAAAGTTTGGTGTCATATATGGGCGAGGCGCTATGCGGGGTCGTCGACGCATCGACGGTGAGTCCCAGTAATATCAAATTGTCATTTTCTCGCTAGATTGGCAATAATTAAAATATTTCGAAAATTGTGAAAAGTGATGCTTGTCACCGCCTTTGTCATGCGGTTAATTAATTTGAAAATTCGGCCTTCTGCCGAATATAATAATTTTTAATATTAAAATTCAGTGACAGTAATTATTGTGTTGATCTCCTTACTCCTCCCCTCTCCGCGGCTTATTAGGAATTTTCCTAATAATTTCTGAATTAGTCTGGCAAAACAATTAATGATTGAATTTTTTTAAAGTTTGACATTGAAATTATTTAAAATTCATATTTGAAAATAAAACATTTTGTAATTTTTATAATAATAATAAATGGAATTTTATATACTTTAAACTTTTAAAATAATATAAATTGAAAATTTTATTCTAATTAGTGTCTCAGTTATGTAATTCAATTAAAATTTCTTATACTTTTAAAAATAATTGAATTATTGTGATGAATATTATTATTTATGAAAATAATTGAATTTTGAAAAGAATTTTATTAAAAAAAAAAAAAAAAGTAATTGAATTTTCGGGAGTCATTTTCTTATTTATCGACATAATTGAATTTTATCGAAAAATTATTTGTGTAATTAATTGAATTCTTAGACAATATTTTATTAAAATTTTGAAAAATAATTGAATTATTTCAAAATGTTTTTTAAATAATTGATTTTTTCGAGAAATTAAAATTAAGTTTTTAAGAATAATTACATTTTTTAAGCAATTCCTGTAAAATTGTATTAAAAATAATTGAAATCCTGCTATGAATTTGATTATTTATGAAAATAATTGAATAGTTGCTAGGAATTTTATTATAATTCTCAAAAATAATTGAATTACAATGAAGAATTTTATTATTTTTGAAAATAATTGAATTATTGCGGAAAAGTTTATTAAAATGTTTAAACAGAATCGAATTTCTGTGAAAAATTTTATTATTTTTGAAAGTAATTGAATTCTTTATAAGAATTTTATGAACATTGTTTTAAATAATTAATTTTAATAATTATAAAATTGTTATTAAAAATATGGAATTTTTAAATTTACAATTATGCAAATATTTTCATTTAAAAGAGTGGACAATTTTGTGTAATCAGTGTAAGTTTCACTAATTTATTATAAACGGCTTTTGAGTGATGAAATTTTTTTAACACAGTTGAGCTGGTGCCCTGCTATTTTTATAAATAAGTTACTACATTTATTTCGTTAAAAAAAACCACTAATAGTATTACTATTTCTTAAACTGAGATTTTAATTATAAATTTTTCTTTATTTTTATATTAAGAAATTAATTCCAAGATTCTTAAAAAAATTGAAGATCAAAAAAATATCAGAAATTAAAGTAAATTAAAAATTGAAATCCATTTATATTAATTATTAAAATCTCTAGATTCAATGTCTAATTATAAATAATTATAGAATTACGAATATTGACGAACATTTATGAGATTCAATATATGTGGAGATGCTATTCTTAAAATTATTATTTATAATTGATTTAATGTATCAATTTGAATATTTTTAAAAATAATTTAATTTTATCGGAAAATTAATATATTTATAAATGCGTTATAATTGAGTGACCTTTTCCAAAATTAAAAAGTCATCAATTGCATTTTCACTTCACACAGTGTTGAATACGAAATGTGAAGAATAATTAATAAATTTCTTTTTCATTATTAAAAAGTTTACTTATTATTACATTTTGCTTGAAATAATATTTTGTCTGTAAAGTTTTGAAAAATTCACGACTCTTCTACAACACATATTTGACACTTTTTATTTGATAATAAATTGTAAGATTATCTAGTTGGGTTTTCATTTCATTTTTCTTTATGATAGAAAAAAATTTTAATTTAATATAATTAAATAAATTAAATGACATATTGTTTAAATCGTAAAATTAGTGAAATATATTTGTCAAGACTGAAGAAATTTATTTTCTTTTGTCTCGCTAATGTATTTATATGTATGTAAATGAAACGAACATAATGTCTGACCGAAAATGGCTATTACTACTTCTTTACGTAGTAAATTTTTTTCTGATTGACTGATGTATGGAAATAATTGATGAAATGGGCTTATACGAATTTTGAAAGATTCACGGTGATTTTGTCAAACATGATGGAAAACAATGATATATGGGGAAATTCTCGAAAGAATTTTTTTGCACGAAAAATTTCGTTGTCTGCGAAAAGAGCGTACAATTTTTGTGCTTTTGCATGCAGGCAGCGTTGTGTTCTGGGTGAGTTATTCTTTCGGTTCGTTGTCTCGCCATTGTGTTACTAAGACGGAGTCGATTCTGAGTGCCAAGCAAACGAATCGAGTACCATTCAAGCAAAATATATAAATTTATTCTTAAAAATAAAGAATTCGAATAAGAAGTTACGTATATAAACACAGGAATTTACAATAGAAAAAGAAAATAATAAAAAAAAATTAAAATTTATACTTAACATTAAAATGAAGAAAATTATTTTTCAATTTTTGCTTCAAGCTGTTTAGAAATTGTTTCTTTTTTTTAAACTTCATTATGGAATATCTTCTTGAAATTTTTCAAAAATTTACTTTTTTACAATATTACTATTTTTATATTGTAAAAATATTTTTTTTTTATAATTGAAGTTCCCCTTTCAGGGTTGCTACAAAAATTTAATTTTGTCTTTCCCTAACTTTTTCCCGATTTCCAGACAAAATTTAAACTTTTTCTCTGACCCTGAAGAATATTCTGATTCACTCCAAAAATTGTTAGATACTCAAAAATATGTTCTATTACATTTATTTACGAATTTCTTTAATTGTAAAATTATATAATTATTATAATTTAAAATTTTAAGTGAAATTCATTTTTTAATCATAATTTTTATTAGAAAATTTTACAAGAATTAAATTATTTAAATACAAAAATAAAAAATTTATTAAATAATTGAATATTTCATAAAATTGAATTTTTACTTAGAATTTTATCAAATTTTAAAAAATAATTGAATTCTTTCGGGCGAATTTCAAAAAAAAAAAACTTTAAGAATAAAAAATACAATTTTCTATCATTTTATTTAAAAATAGCAACAATTCGCTCGGCTAACTTCTTACTACCTTTTTTAAAATGAAATTAACAATTTTAAAAATAACAGAATTTAAAAATTTTCTAATAAAATTTTTTGTTGATAACATTAAAAAAATTCAATTTCGGAGAAATTAGAAATAATTGCAGAAATTCAATTATTTAAAAAAAAATTCTTATAAAATTCAACTATGTTCAAAATTTGAAAAAAGTTCTCGTAAAAATCCCAATTATCTTTATAAATAACAAAATTTTTCTCCAAAGTTCAATTATTTTCATAATAAATATCAAAAAAATTCTTGTCCTAATTTCAATTATTTTCAAAAATAAAATGCATTTTTCTAATTTCAATGATTTTCAATATTTACTATTTTAATAAAATTTCCCAAAACAAATTCAATTATTTATAAAGAAAATTTTAACAAAATTGTATGCAAACATTTAATTATTTTCATAAATAATAAATTTTTTTTAAGGAATTCAATTATTATTTTCATAAAAAATAATTTAAAACTCTAGAAAATAATAATTGAATTAAAATTATGAAAAAGTTACAGTAACAATATTCTTATAATATAAAATAATGATTTTATCTCAGGGTCATCTTTAATTATTATAAAACATGAAGACATCGATCACTCCGAGTCTTCGACTCGGAGCAATCGATATCTTCATGTTTTATAAAAATACTTTTATAAATTGTTTGAAAAATTTAAAAAAAGGTTTGAATTTGAAATTTTTGAATGTTTTAATTCTTGTGGAAAATCCTGTTCCAAAAATTAGATTAAAAATAGGAATTGTGCAACTATTTTTCTTCTTTTCTAAAACAAAATAATAATAATTGTTAAAAAAATTGTGATTCATAAAGAAAAATATAATGCTTTCAATATTCAATTATAATCTAAAATCTTAACTGAAATTCATTTTTAAATCAATATTTATTAGAATATTCTACGAGAATTCAATTATTTAACTACAAAAATAAATATTTTATTAACTAATTAAATGTTTTTTAAAATTGAATTTTCATATAAAGAATTTTATCAACAAAATTTTTAAATAATTTAATTCTCTTGACAAATTTTAATAAAAGTTTGAAGAATAATTTCATTTTTCGAGAAATTTGATGAAAATTGTACTAAAAATAATTGAAATTCTGCTGAGAATTTTATTATAATTTTTGAAAATAATTGAATTTCGGAGAGGAATTTTATTTTTTATAAAGATAATTGAAATTTTGACGAGAATTTTTGTGAATTTTTGAACATAATGAGATTCGTGCGAAGAATTAGAATACTTTTAAAAATAATTGAATTCCTGAGACGAATTTTATTAAAATTCCTTTTTAAATAATTGAATTCTTTTGTGAAATTTTATTTAAATAGTAAACATTGAAAATAATTGAATTATGACAAATTTTTGAAATTTATTAAATTTCTTCGAAGAATTTTATGAAAATTATTTTGAAAAAAATTTTATTACAAAGAATTTCATTATCTATTAAAAAAATTAAATTTTTTGAAGAAATTTAATTGAAAATGTATTGAAAATAATACTTACATTGTAATAAATAAATTGAAGCAAAATTTTGTAAAGTAATTGAATTTCTTAGCTGAATTTTAATAAAATTTTTAAGAATAATTACATTTTTCGAGGAATTCCATTAAAATATTAAAAATTAATAATAATTGAAAGTCTGTGATGAGTTGTATTATGTATTTATGAAAATAATTGAATATTCGAGAAATATTAAATAGGCACTTTTGTGGAGCATTCAAGAAATAATGCAATCGCTAAAATATTTGCTTTAGCAATTCTAAAGAACTATTTCAGTGGAATAAAAAAAAGAAATAATTAGCGTATATAGTTTATTGTGGGAAATATATTTTTATCGTCAACTTTCTTGGCATACAGTGATAAAGTCGTTAAATTAAATCTGCAGGAGTCATAAAAGTATAATAATTTGAGTTATTATAAGTAATTATGTATAATTACTTTCTCAATCGTTATATATTATATTCTTGAATTATGCAAATACCCACTATTTCAACGCCATTGCCATTGTTGACTTTCTCTTATGTGAAAAATTAGTTGGTACTTTTCAATGCAATTTTGCATGAATGGAGGAAATAATGAATTGAGAGAAAATTGGAAAATCTGAATATCTTCTAAAGAAGAAAGCATTATTACATTTGCTTACGTGCTTACAATCTTGGAGGCAATTCGTCAGTGTTCTCCTTCTAACCGGGTCTGCTTCTCACTCTCCCCAAGGAAAGTTCGTTCCTTCCTTCTTTTCCGAAAATCTACCATTCAACCGATGGGTTTACTCGTACGAAACTCCTGGCTGCTGCAAGGGAAATGAAATTTCTTTGGAAATTGGAAAAGCCAATGACCGGTCTTATCTTAATTGCCTGAAGTTGAACGAGAGGCTTTCCCCTCTCTCTCTCACTCATTCGATAGTATACC
Organism: Leptopilina heterotoma; assembly: GCF_015476425.1. NCBI lineage: Eukaryota > Metazoa > Arthropoda > Insecta > Hymenoptera > Figitidae > Leptopilina > Leptopilina heterotoma. The sequence goes on along the minus strand of NW_025110949.1, from coordinate 1,852,900 downwards.
AACTCCATCTAGACAGAATAAGGGAGCGGAACAAAGAAAATAATCTGATTTTCATTGATATTATTTTCTTGTTTATTGAGTCTCGAAAAAAAGGGCAAAAGAAAACAGTGAATATTAATTTTTTATTTTCCAATGATCGTAATAATATGTACAGCGCTGATTTGAAATGAAAACAAAAGAAATCATTTTATATCCTTTCAAATTGTTAATTAAACAATTTAATTATCAATTATAATATAACTATAATAATGATCTTATTACTCGGTTATCTTTCATTTTTTTTTACAATAAATATTCTTATAAGTTGTTAAATTTCAGAAAGGTTTGAATTTGAATTTTTTGAAAATCTTGATTCCAGTGGAAAAATAAGGGGCCGTTCATAAACTACGTCACACTATTTTGCATAATTTTTCCACCCCCCCCCCCCTACCCACGTCACAAATTTTACATGCTTTAGCGCCATTTTTTCTACAGAACGTCACAAAAAATTAATTCACCCCCCCCCCTTTAAGGCGGGACGTAGTTTATGAACGGCCCCTAATAATGATTAAATATTTATTTAGAAAATAAGTTATTGATGTTTTCGAATAATTTTACAATCGTTTTTAACAAATAGAAATTTGGTAAATATTTTTTCTAAAATAAATTTAAAATTTCTTAAACAAAATTTGATTTATAACATTTTTTTTTTTAAATTAAAATTTGTACTTTGTTTATGAATTGTAATTTTCAAAAAGAATTTTTTTTTTTGTTTTTAAATTATTTTTTTAAAGTAGAAAAAAATATTCCTGAAATATTCTAAAAAATTACTCCTCTTTTATTTCACAAACATATTTATCACTACAATATCTTATACAATCCTTCAATTTTTTAAAAACGTTCGGTTCCACAGTAATATGAAATTCAAATATTCTTTAAATGCCAATGAAACGTCAATTACCATAAAAATCTCTCGAATTCTGTCTACATTGTGCAAATTAAATAAATATAAAGTACGAAAAATTGTTTCGTTAATGAATAACAGACTTTGAAAATAATAAATAATCTATCCTACATGTATAAGACATAATAAATTATTTAAGCATAAATTGAAACTAGCGTAAAAATTAGCATAAAATTAGCAAAAATTTTATATATATTCAGAATTTAAAAAATCGAATCGAAAAAAATGGGGACGTATTATAAATCATTTTACAACTATTCATAAAAATTCTTCTTGCAGAAAAGACTAACAACGATAATAATCACTTATATGCGAGAAGATAATTTACTGGCTGTTTTCATTTATTATTTTTTTATTATTTATTATTTCCTTTATTATAAATAACCAATAATTTGTTCGCACATAAATAATTATCTGATAATCCTTTCTGCAAGAAGAATTTTTATGAATTGTTATAATGATTTATAGTCGAAATATTTTAATATTTCACTGGAATATTAAAATTTAATTATTATTTTTAATAATTATAAAATAATTATGAAATTATTAGTATTAAATATTATTTAAATATTATTAATTATTAAAATTCGTTGGAATAATTGCAACGAAATATTTTATAATACTTCACTGGAATATTTTAATACAAGAATACTTCAACATTCCATTGGAATATTTTAATATAGGAATAATTTTATATTCCACTGGAATATTCTAATATAGATATATTTTAAAAAATATTCCCGATAGATTAAAGAAAAATATTTCTCGAATATTTTTTAGGAATAGTTTTAAAAATGTTCCATTTGAAAGTTCCTAATTAATTCCTTAAAGAGAGGAAATAGTTTTTTGAATTATTATTTTTTTTTTGAAACTCCAAATATAAATAAATATTCTACTGGAATATTTCGAGATGGATCTATTACTGTGCCATCTGCGGATAAATAAAAAAATTTTCCTTCAATTTTTCAGTATCATGTCGATAGTCGATAGTCAATATTTTTGCCTGGCCAATTGAAAAACAAGTAAATTTTCCCCTCGCGAAATAATGTTTATAAAAGAGGTCAGTTATCTAAAAATTCATGATTTTGTATATGCATCGCACGATAGTTAGTTTCGGTTACAAATGAAATGCCGCAATTTTTTTTTTTTTTTTAAAGAGATCCGAAATCAAATTTGTTACTGTGGCATCCGTGCTACAAATTCCGTTTCGAGATAAATTTATTTGAACTTTTTCCACTTTCAAATTGATTGTACATTGACGAGTAGTTTTACAGTCAAATTGAAAATTCAAAGCTTTAATTATTATTTATGTAAAAGTTTATTTAGAAATTTGCAAAAAAAAAAACCGCAGGATTGACATTAGTTTTGGCTCTCAGTCAATTTTTCTGTGACTTTGAGATTATTTCTAGTTATTATTTTTAATTTTTAATACAATTTTAATGGAATTCCTCGAAAAATGAAATTATTCTTAAAAATTTTATTAAATTTCAGCAAAGAAATTCAATTATTTTAAAAACTTTTGCTACAATTTATTCATTACAATTTAGGTATTATTTTCAATACATTTTTAATAAAATTTCTTCAAACAATTGAATTATTTTGATAGATAATGAAATTCTTTGTAACAATACAATTTTTTTCAAAATAATTTTCATAAAATTCTTCGTAAAAATTTAATAAATTTCAAAAATTTGTCAAAATTCTATTATTTTCAATGTCTACCATTTAAATAAAATTTCACAAAAGAATTCAATAAAATTATTTAATAAGAAATTTTCATAAAATTCGTCTCAAAAATTCAATTACTTTCTAAAGTATAAAATTCTTCGCAGAAATTCAATATTATAGTCAAAAATTTTTAAAAATTCTCTTCAAAATTTCAATTTTCTTTATATAATAGGATTTTTCTCCAAAATTCAATTATTTTCAAAAATAAATTTTAGTTTTTAAGAAATTTTGGCAAAATTTCAATTATTTTCAAAAAAAATTTCTCAATTCAATCAAATTTTTTGCAGAGATTCAATTATTTTTAATTTTAATACAATTTTAATGGAATTTCTCGACAAATGTAGGTAATTATTCTTAAAAATTTTATTAAAATTTATCAAAGAAATTCAATTATTGTAAAATGCCTTCCTATAATTTATTTTTTAGAATTTAAGTACTATTGTCAATATATTTTTAATTAAATTTATTGAAAGAATTAAATTATTTTCAAAAAATTTTAATAAAATTCTTTTTAATATTTCAATTTTTATCAAAATAATTTTAATAAAATTCTTCGTAGAAATTTAATTAATTTCAATAATTTATCAAAATTCAATTATTTTCAATATCTACTATAGTTCATTAAAATTTTACAAAAGAATTATATTATTTAAAAATTTTGTTGATAAAATTCTGTATGAAAATTCAATTTTAAGAAACATTTAATTATTTAATAAAATATTTATTTTTCTAGTTAAATAATTGAATTCTCGTTGAATGTTCCAATAAATGTTGATTTAAAAATGAATTTCAGTTAAAATTTTACATAATAATTGAATATTAAAAGCATTATAGCATGAATTTTAAAAAATAATTGAATTGTGTTTTTTTTTTTTTAAATAATTACATTTTTCGAAAAATTTACTTAAAATTGTATTAAAAATAATTCAAATCCTATGAAGAATTTTATTATTTAGGAAAATAATTGAATTCTTGTAAAAAAATTTATTACATTTTTTTAAAAATAATTTAAGTCTTATGAAATCTTTTATTATTTATGAAAATAGTTCAATTCTTGCAACGAATTTTTATTAAATTTTTTTTAAATAATTGAAATCCTGTCAAAAATTGTATTATTTATGAAAATAATTGAATTCTTGCAATGCATTTTATTACATTTTTTTAAAATAATTGAATTAATTTAAGAAATTTTATTAAAATAGTTTTGAAAGTATTTGAATTTCAGCGAAGAATTTCATTATTTGTAAAATGTAATTGAATTCTTGCAAAAAATTTTTGAAAATAATTAAATTTCTTGAGAAATTTATTTAAAATTGTATTAAAAATAATTGAAATCCTATGAAAAATTTTATTATTTATGAAAATAATTGAATTCATGTGAAAAATTTTATTATACTTGTAAAAATAATTGAATTCTTGGGTCAGGATTTTATTAAAATTTTTGTAAATAGTTTAATATATTTTTGAAAAATTTTATGTAAATTTAAATTATTACAAAACATGAAGATATTAATAACTCCGAGTCTTCGACTCGGAGTGATCGATATCTTTATGTTTTGTAATGATATTCTTATAATTTGTTAAATTTCATAAAGGTTTGAATTTAAAATTTTTTGACAATTTTATTTCCCATGGAATAATAATAATTAAATATTTATTTAAAAAAGAATTTTTCGGTGTTTTGGAATAATTTTATTAAAAAAATTCGTAAATAAATATAATAGAATAGTTTTTTTAGAACAGTTTTCTTTTTTTTTTTTTTTTTTTTATTTTTTTTTTATAATCATTTTTAGAATCTAATAATAAGCTTTATTGCAATTTTTTTTGCAAAATGCGTATTTTAACGAAATTAGAAATTTTTTAAAAAAATTTATTGTGCTTTAAGAAATATTCCAGGCCAATGTCATCATTTTTTTTTCGTACTTTTTTTTTATGTAACTCACTCTATTTACACAGTTATCTTGATACAGTTTTTTCGTTTTTGTCTGGTTTCTATTTTCTTGGAGCGAATATAGACGAAACGTTATTACATATTCGCAGATGACAACGTGACTTTTACTGTCAGAGATTTCAATCTGTACCTACACATAAACTAGTTAGAAGTCTATTAGGAACACGCTATGACCATATTACCGGCCACTTCAGTTTCAACCCTTTTACGTTCCATCAGGAGAAATCTCATCCCACAAAAACGAATGATAACTCGTTTATAATTGGAAACGAAAAAAAAGCGAAAAAAAAAATTGAATTGAAATATTTATATTTATATATATTCGAAATGAAATATAAAATTTAAGGTTTAATTAAATATTTGTATTTCAAATATTGTATATTGAGAGCGGTGTACAAAATATATATGCGGTATATTCGTGATATTTTTTTTCATCTTTTTTTTTTATTTGCAAAAGGCAAAATTTTTAAATTAAAAGTAAATAAAATGGCAATAGGGAAAGTTAGAGGCTAGAAAAAATATGTTATATGTAAAGCATTAGTTCTAGTTTATTTTTTAATATCAAAAGAATATATTTATTTCAATAATGGAAGTGATACATGATCTCACATGAATATTAACATTTGCAAAAAAAAATTCAGTTATAAAATATTTTCATATTTACATATATATCAGTCTTAAAAATGGCATTCATTCTTCGGATGTTGAATGCTTATTTTTGTACGTCTTTTATTTAGTTTAGACATCACTCTAATAATCAATATTTTATGGTAAATGTGTTCTAGTTTTTCCTTTTAGTCACAAGTCTAGTAATTCCGATAAAATAAAATATTAATTAAGAAATTGAAATTGTCTAGATATTGTATTATATAACCGTATATTATCAAATAAATATTTACTTGAATCAAATCATTTTTATTTAAATCAAATAAATTGTATTTGAACCAATAATTCCATTCTCTAAAATTGATTGATTTGATAATAAATAAATCGTTAATTAATTTTTGAAAAAGTGAAATTAAATATAGAATTTTTAGTTTTTCTCTTTTATACTTTTTCTTTTATGGAAATTGCTGGATTTTCTTTTTTAACATTGTTTTGAATTTTTTCGTTACCAATCACTTTCTGACTACTCTTCAATTGTTTGTTATTGTTACAACGAAAAGTGTTTATCGCCATTTTTCTTGGTAAAATTGCCATTAATAGTAAAATTGGATGCACCATTCGGAATAATTTTAATATCCATAAATCGGGATAGATTGCACCAAGTACACCAGTCAACCATGGTGCATCCATGAGAAAATATAATTTCAAATATGTAATGTAACTTTTCTTGGCTCGATTCTCAGTGGCAATGCTCGTTGATTTTTGAATTTGAAACATTCTCCACGATGTGTAAATGAATAGAAAATTATTCGCCAAAAAAACAATGGCCGGTATAAATGTCACGTAGCCAATAACGGCAAAATTTGTGTCATTAAAATTATTGAAATTTGGTCTTAGTGGAGAATTTTTCGACACCGTTGGCACTAATTCGAAAATACTTGCGAAACCCGTTGGTATTAAACTACCGCAATAAACCCAAATTGCGTAGGTGCGAAATTTACGATTTTGATCTGTTGAATTACTTGTTGCTGGCGCCCATCTGAATCGTGTTATCGTCAATGTAACGTCAAAGCACATTATAAACATCCAAAGAACAGATGATATTGTTAGAAACATGAGGAATAGACCAACAATTGAATAGCATAATTTGGGTATTATTTGATGATAATAGAGAATAAAGTAGCCGAATGTACCTAGAATTGCTGCGGTACCAACTTGAGATAGGCAGAAGCACATCACCACTTTGTCGAATACTTTTCTACGAAGATCGGGCATTATGTAATATAAAACAACAACGATAGAATAAGGGAAGATGTAAATAAACGAGGCAAACACTACAATTGAAGCACCCCAGAATTTTATTGGGGTAAATAAACTTTTGCACTGTTCAGAACTTCTCGACTCATTCTCCTTGTTTCTGTGAATGAAGGAGCAATTTTGGAAGATGAGTATTCCATTGGGATCAATATCAGCGCATGGAGCGTCTACTTCCGATTCTGTGTTTGAAACTTTCCCTCTATCACCTGCAAGAGTAAATTATGCAATATTAGTGGAAATTAAAATCGAATTTATTATTAGTGAATATTAATTAATCTACATTTATTATTTGTTAAATATTCATTGTTACCACAGAGCCTGCACCGAAAAAAAATATTCTTGTTTTGAGAGGACAATTCCTCTTCTACACCCAGAGAAAAATATTATTTAAACCAAATATATTTTATTTGAGTTAAATAAACGTATATTTGTCTCAGAACCAACTAGACTTTTTATTTCTTTTAAATAAAAATTTTATTCGACACAAATAAAACATATATTTGAGATAAATAAAATTTTATTTAAACCAAATAAAATTTATTTCAAACAAATAAAAAGTCTAGTTGGTTCTGAGACAAATATACCATTTCTCTGGGTGTAAAATCCTCTTACATTTTATTCTTGAATTAAGAATATTACTCTTCATTGGAGACTATTCCTCTACCCACACAGCACCAAAACTTTCCTGAAAATTTATTAAAGATTTACTTTCAAACTTCGAAAAATTTACTTGCAAAGTTTAGTGGAAATTGTGTAAAGATTCAAATGTCCCACTTAAATAAATGTTTATAGTCAAATTTTCCTAAAAATTTAACTTAAAACTTTCCCGAACATTTAAATTAAATTTTCGACTTCTCTCTTATAAGCGAAAATGTAACTTAAAACTTTCCTGAAAATTTAAATTAAATTTTCGCCTATATACAGTAGGCGAAATTTTTTTTTAAATTTTCAGAAAAGTTTCACGCTAAACATCTATTGAAGTGGGACATTTAAATCTTTACAAAATTTTCACTAAACTTTTCAAGTAAATACTTCGAAGTTTGTAAATAATTTTTTAATAAATTTTTAGGAAAATTTCGGTGCTGTGTGGGTACTTTTAAGAGGAATTACTCTAAAGTGGAGAATAATCCTCTTAAAATAAGAAGACATTTTTTGCGCCATATACAAGAGGAAAATATGCATTGAAATAAGAGGAATCCTCTTAAAACAAGAATATTTTTTTTTCAGTGTGGAAATTCTGGAAAACCTGGAAAAGGTATGGAATTTAGAAAAGAGTATAGAAAACCTGGATATAGAATGGAATTTAAAAAAAATTCTAGAATTTCGCCTGTTTTTAAAGATTTTTAACAAATTTTAATTTAAAATTATTATTCAATGATTTTTATAAATAATAACATTTTTTACAGGGATTCAATTATTTTCATAAATACAACTCATCACAGACTTTTACTTATTTTTAATTTTTAATACAATTTTAATGGAATTCCTCGAAAAATGAGATTATTCTTAAAAATTTTATTAAAATTCAGCAAAGAAATTCAATTATTTTAAAAACTTTTGCTACAATTTATTTATTTCAATTTAAGTGTTATTTTCAATACATTTTTAATTATATTTCTTCAAAAAATTGAATTATTATAATAGATAATGAAATTCTTTGTAAAAATAAAATTTTTTTCAATATAATTTTCATAAAATTCTTCGAAGAAATTTCATAAATTTCAAAAATTTGTCAAAATTCAATTATTTTTAATCTCTACTATTTAAATAAAATTTCACAAAAGAAATTCAATTATTAAAAAAGAAATTTTAATAAAATTCGTCTCAGGAATTCAATTATTTTTAAAAGTATTCTAATTCTTCGCAGAAATCGAATTATGTTTAAAAATTTACAAAATTTCAATTATCTTTATAAAAAATAAAATTCCTCTCTGAAATTCAATTATTTTCAAAAATTATAATAAAATTCTTGGCAGAATTTCAATTATTTTCAAAAATTTTCCTCATTTAAATGATTTTTTATATCTACTATTTTAATAAAATTTTCCTAAAGAATTCTATTATTTAAACAAAATTTTAATAAAAATTTCACAGGAATTCAAATACTTACCAATTTTTTTTTATAAATTTCTTCCCACCAATTCAATTATTTCGAAAAATTTAAATAAAATTCTTTTAAAAATTCTATTATTTAATGAAATTTTGACAAAATTCTTTACAAGATATAGTTAATAAAATTTTCCTATACAATTCAATTATTTTCAATACAATTCTTCTTAAGAATTCAATTATTTTCATAAATAATAACATTTTTCTCCAGAATTTAATTATTTAAAAAAATTTTGTTAAAATACTTTATGAATTTGAAAAATTATAATAAATAAAATTGATTATAGAATACAATTATTTTCGTAAAATATATAACACTCTTCCTAGGAAATGAATACAATATTACTGTCAAAAATGTTTGTAAAAATTCTTTGAAACAATTCAATTATTTTCGTAAGGAATAAAATTCTTCGAAGCAATTCAATTATTTAAGAAATTTTAATAAAAATCTTTCCAAGAATTCAATTCTTTTCAAAAAAAATTTTTTTTAACTGGAATTTAATTATTAAAAAAAAAAAATGTAATAAAATTCTTCGTTAGATTTCAATTATTTTCAATTTTTTAGTGAAATTTCTCAATAGAATTTCATTATTTTCAAAAAGTTTTTAAAACTTCGGAGAAATTCATTTATTTTAAAAAAATTTGAGTAAAATTCTTCACAACAAATTTCTTATTTTCATAAATAATAATATTTTTCTCCGGAATTTAATTCTTCAAAAAAAATTTTAATAAAATTCGTTGCAAGAATTCAATTATTTTCATAAATATAACAAAACTTATCGCAGAATTAAAATTATTTTTTATTCTTCAAAATTTTAATAAAATCTTTTGAAACTGTTCAATTATTTTCAAAAATTTTATGTAAATTTTTCGGAAGAATTCAATTATTTTTAAGAATAATGAAATTTTTCACCTGAAATTCAATATTTTATTAATTTCAATATCTACTACACTGTAAAAAAAGAGAGTTAAATTTAAACTCCCCAGGTGATTTTATAAAAATTGCACTTTATTTTTAACTCGAAAAATTTTACTCCCAACTCCCTAAATTTTTTACAGTGTATATTTAAAAAAGTTTTCAAAAATATTTAATAAAATTGTTTGCAAGCATTCAACTATTTTCACAAACAAAAAAAAAGGCTTTACAGGAATTCAATTATTTAAAAAAATTTAAATAAAATTCGTTACAAGTATTCAATTATTTTCATGAGTTATAAAATTCATTGCAGGATTTCAATTATTTTGAATAAAATTCTAATTAAATACGTCGAGTCTTCAAATTTTTTTTATTAAAATTTGTTGCAAGGTTTCAATTACTTGTATTTGAATAATTAAATAATAAAATTTTCACAGAAATTTAATCATTTGAAATATAATTTTCAAAAAAAAATTTGAAAGCAGTTAATTATTTAAAAAAAAAGTGTGTGTAAAATTATGCGTAAGAAATCAATTATTATTAAAGATTTTGAAGAAATTTGATTTTAAGAATTCATATATTTTTAATGAAATTGTAAGTAAATTCCTTCCAAACAATTTAATTATTTTCAAAATTTTTAATAAAAAAATCTTTGAAGAAAATTCAAATATTTAAAACATTTTGAATTAATTTCTTTTACAACCATTCAATTATTTTCATAAATAATAAAATTCTTTTGCGTGATTTCAATTATTATTTTTAATTATCTCAGTTAAGAGAAGTTATCGACTTATTAATATATACGATTTAAAATAAATTCTTCGAAACATGCAATTATTCTTAAAAATTGTATTAAATTCTTCGAAGTACATTCAATTTTAAGAAATAGTCAATTATTCAAATAATTATTTATTTTTGTATTTAACATTTTAATTTTCGTTGAACTTTGAACTTTCAAAAAGAATTGATTTAAAAATGAATTTCAGATGAAATTTTAGATAATTGAATATTAAAACATTAAAAGCGATATAGTTTGAATTTTTAAAAATAATTAAGTTTGAAAATTTTAATTGATATAGATATAAATTGATAATATGCTCTAATTATTATAAATTTAAATTATTAATTAAATCATGATATTATTCTTTAATTGCTCATTAAATATATTTATCTGTTGGGAGGAAATAAAGAAATCTATTTTTTCTTCTGCAAAGAATTATTGTAGTTTTCTTTTGTTTTACGAAATGATTTACTTTTTTAACTGAATAAACTTTTATAATATTCTGAAAAAAGATTTTCAAATGTTTCGTAAAGTTTTTCAATATAATGCTTCCTCGTAAAGAATAAAGTATTTATTTTGTAATTTTTAAAAAAATCCTTATATAGTAGCACGCGAAATTCCACTTACATATTTCCATTAAAAAATATAGGGAACATTCTTAAAAAATATTTTATATTTATCCTTTGCAAAGGAGAACAAAAAATGTTATCTGAAAAATTTTTCTCTTAGAATATTTTTATATTTTATTATATATTTTGAAACAATTTACGCAGAGAAACAAAGGATAAAAGTATTTAAATATTTTTTTAAATATATGTTTACAATTAAAAATTAGTAATTTTTCATTCTTTAATAATTTGTGTATAATGATAAACGTTTCGTAATAATTTCGAGAAAATTGTGAATTTATGTTTTTGAAAAATTTCGAGAAAATTGTGAATGTATTGAAAGCAGAGGCAATTATTTTTGGCTTATTTCAATCCAATTTAGAAAATATAATAATAAGAGTATATTGAATTTTCTTATGTTTCATAATTTTGAAAAGGATTTAAATAGATGCAGAATTTATATTTTTGTTGATATTGTTTAAATTTATCTAGGTTAAAAGGTTTTGAATTAAAATGAACGTCAGAAAGTACATCAACATTTTGCTAAGCGAAATGTCATGTTTTCTCTGAGGGTTTTCACCGGCATATGCCGATTACCTGAAAACTTGACAAATTTAACAATGTTTTTGTTCAAAGTGTCTTTAACATATTGATAATTTTTAGGTAATTTCATAAATATTAAACAGTGTAATTTTTTTAAATTCAACTTTCGTAGGCAAAAGAATAAATATAAATTGTAATTTTTGATGTTGATACAAAATTTTCTAAAAATATTCTCTCTAAATTTAGAATATTAGTTAAAAATAGCTGGTCGTTAATTAAAACAGTTTATAATTATTTTAAATTATAAAAATTTAATTAAGTAGAACATTTCTATATTTTTAAAGAAATGAATGTTTTGTAAAGTGAATATTTTCAAATTTACATATTGCAAAATATATTTTTAACATTTACTGCATTTTTGCAAATTTAGTTTTTATTAATACACTGATTAACCATAATGTGTTATCGTGGATAACTATTATTTCCTATTTTTTTTATTTAAATTAATTTCATTACCATATTGAAATAGTGACAACTTTTTATCAGTTCGACTACAAGATTTTCATATTACTTTTTTGTTTTAATACACATTTATAATAAAATTATCGAGATTTAAATGATGCGGGAAATTAGCATATAAGATTTTTCGATTCTCTAAAAGCAAATAAGAATATAGTACCTAAACTTTTTTTCTAAAATTTATTTTTATTAATTGTTAATATTAATATTAATTTTTATTTTATGGTTTATTAGTTATCAATGATCTTCACTTTTAGGATAAAATTAGCAAATTTTAAAAATAAAATAATTTAAAAATTTGAAATTCAAATTTTTGTTGAAAAACAATAATAAAAAAACCAATTTTGGAAAAATTACAAATAATTGCGGAAATTAATTATTAATTAATTATTTTCAAGAGTGATAAAATTCTTCTCATAAAATTCAATTATCTTTCAAATTTAAAAAAATTAAATTTATTTTTAATAAATTATATTTACTTTTAATAAATTATATTTATTTTTATTTCCACTAAGTTGAAAAAGTGAAATGACGAAAAATCCATGAACCACTTACTTTTGTCGAAGCATGTGGAATTGTTGTCGATAATTCCATAAGTAACATTAAAAATGGAAGATTGGGAATCATTATTTGCATTTTGAATAAATTCACATTTCATAGAATCGTTAAAAATAAATCCATGTTCACAACATTTTGCAAAATATTCTAAAGAATGGGTGTAACTGAATGTTATGATAAGTAAAGTCACTGACGTGAAGATGAACATATTAACACAACTGTGTCGATTCACGTTGAAGTGAATACAACAACCGGTGTCATCATCATCACTTCGCTTCTCCTCATTCTACTATAAAAGTGGAAATCCACAAACCAACTGGACTCTCGACTGAATATGTTGAATATAAGAACTTGCTTTTATTTTCATCTTCCATCATCAAGAGTTTTCATATATGCGTATATATTTGCGCATTTTTACATACATACTTTTTCCAGTATATATATATATATTTGTAAAAATATTCATCGCACATATTGAATTCTTTTATATTCTTAAACAGATTTTCTTATTTGCACTCTGACATGCTTTAATTACATATATTTATATTCATTTTATGCTTCTTTAGACATGCGACTATTTAACATTAATGATTCAGCGTTACAATGAAGATTTTTTCCCTTTTTTTTGTTGCTATTCTCGAGTTTGAGATTTACTTTTATAAGGTGATAAAGTTAATTAATAAATTTCTAATTGTCGGATCAGTTTTGCAGGATTTTTAAATTTTTTGTTTCATATATCAAGCGACATTTTATATTGATTCATCTTCATAAATCAATACACGTGAGAATTTTTTTTCCTATTCTGTTAACACGAATACATGATGATTTTATAATGAAAAGGGGGGTTTACTCTTATTTTGTATTAAAAAAAATTGCTAACAAAATAGAGACGGGATTAAATTATAATGTTAGTTTAGTGAAATAAATATTTTGATGTTTCGATGGACAAACTTTCTTGTTTCGTATATAGGACATTTTTAAAAATTTCTCGCTATTACAAGTTTTTTCATTTTAACTTTAAGAACTTTCTTTTTTTGAAAAAAAAAGTTGTTGGCATTGAAGAAAAAGCAACTGGATAGTTTTTGGTTTTTCTTAAACAAATAAGAGACTTGCTTTTTAAGGAAACTTTAAAGCTGTTTGTGCTTTTAGTTTAGTTTTTGTTTTTATGAAACTAAATTTAAATTTATTGACTTGTTTTCAATTGTTGGACATTTTATTTTCATTTTCTCAAATTTCTTTTTATTTTATATAAGATTATTATTTTTTTAACAACCCCAATACAGGTTTGCCACACACTAAAAAAAACAATATATTTCAATCAAATAAAATTATGTTTGTTATTATGTTTTTAATACGAAAATTATTCAAAAATATCTATAAATTCATTTTTAAATAAATATTTAATCATTATTAATTTTTCATACAGAAATTAAAATTTTCAAAAATTTCAAATTCAATAACTTATAGAAGAAAATTATTATAAATCATGAAGATATCGATCACTCCGAGTCTTCGACTCGGAGTGATCGCTTTCTTCATGTTTTATAATAATTAAAACTTGCCACTTTGTTACTGTAACTTCTTCAAAAAATATTTTCATTATTACGATTATTCATTTCTAGAATTTTCAACTAAAATTCTTCTTTAGGTCAATTTTTTTAAAATAATTTAAAAAAAAAATTTTTGAGAATTTTCAAATTCTTTTGTTTACAATTTAATTTTATGAAATTTCGATTATTTTGACATTCCTTAATCAAAATGTATTAGAAATTAAAAACTTTAAATAATTTTAAAAAAATTCCATTAAATTTTTTGAAAAAACTTAAATCTACACAATTCTTAATTAAAAGTATATAAAGTTCAAATTATCAAAGATTTTAATTTGAAACTTTTTGAAAATTCAATTATTTCAAAAAATCAACGCTATAATGCTTTCAATATTCAATTATAATCTAAAATTTTAACTGACATTCATTTTTTAATCAATATTTATTAGAACATTCTACGAGAATTAAATTATTTAACTACAAAAATAAATATTTTATTAAATAATTAAATGTTTCTTAAAATTCAATTTTCATACAGAAGTTTATCAACAAAATTTTTTAATAATTTAATTCTCTTGACAAATTTTAATAAAATTTTTGAAAATAATTTCATTTTTCGAGAAATTTGATGAAAATTGTATTAAAATTAATTGAAATTCTGACAAGAAATTTATTATAATTTTTGAAAATAATTGAATTTCGGAGAGGAATTTTATTTTTTATAAAGATAATTAAAATTTTGACGAAAATTTTTGTAAATTATTTATTATAATTGGATTTTTGTGAAGAATTATAATATTTTTGTAAATAATTGAATTCTTGAGATGAATTTTATTGTTACAAAGAATTTCATTATTTATTAAAATAATTCTATTTTTGGAAGAAATTTAATTAAAAATGTATTGAAAATAATACTTAAATTGTAATAAATAAATTGTAGCAAAAGTGTTTAATATAATTGGATTTCTTTGCTGAATTTTAATAAAATTTTTAAGAATAATTTCATTTTTCGAGGACTTCCATTAAAATTGTATTAAAAATTAATAGTATTTGAAAGTCTGTGATGAGTTGTATTATGTATTTATGCAAATAATTGAATCCCTGTAAAAAATGTTATTATTTATAAAAATCATTGAACAATAATTTTAAATTACAATTTGTTAGAAATCTTTAAAAACAGGCGAAATTCCAGAAATTTTTTTAAATTCCATTCTATTTCCAGGTTTTCCATATCCTTTTCTAAATTCCCCCCCTCTTTTTTCAAATTTATAAAAGTTGTCATTTTTGTAATCTTAAAAAGTTGTTAGTTATTTTCTAGAAAAAAATTTCTACTTTTTGCAAACTTTGGAAAAATTTTAATTTTTTGAAACTTGAAAATCTTTTTTTATTACATTTTTTGTCAGAGGTATTAAACTTGGAGTTTTTTTTATACAAGGCAACAATTTTTAATATTAAATTTTACTTTTTCCTCAGTTATGTGTAAATAATTAAATTCTAAAAAAAATTTCTTAAAGTTATTAACTATAATTAACTTAGAAAAGATTTTAGTTCAAAACAAAATTATATTTTTTAGAAATATTTGAATTTCAGAAGATTTTAAACTAAAATTTTTGAAATTATCAAATTAATTGAAATTTTTTCAAATCGAATTGAAAGTAATTGTTAAAGTATTTTATTAGAGTTAAAAAAATTGAATCTTCAGAGAACTTCGAATTATGAGCCTCTGATAATTATTAAAATTTTATTGAAATTCTTCAAAAAAAAAAAAAAAAAAAATGTTTTATTTAGAAAATTTAAATGAATATCATCTTTATTATTTTTAAGACCGTAATTCCATATGAAAATAAACATTTTTTTACACCCTGATGAATTTCTACTCGAATATTATTGATAAAATATAATTACTAAAGAATATTCCCAAGGTATATATAATTTTATTAAAGATATAATAACGTTATGAGATTATTGAATAAAGATGATTCGATTTATAGGATTATTGAAGATTTATCGGATTATTATTGAATATATAGGCTTATATTGAAGATTAGATAACATTCATACATATAATTTTTAAGATTGGACGCATCCAATCATGATTCTTTTATAACGCATTTGCGGTGGTGAAAGTTATAACCATAGATGAATAATAAAAAAAAAAGTTTTTGGTCACATTG
This sequence comes from Leptopilina heterotoma, assembly GCF_015476425.1. NCBI lineage: Eukaryota > Metazoa > Arthropoda > Insecta > Hymenoptera > Figitidae > Leptopilina > Leptopilina heterotoma. Next base: position 1,836,600 of record NW_025110949.1, on the reverse strand, counting down.
AAATTCACCGAGTAATCAGCTTATCCCTTGATTGATTGAACTTTAGTTTAACGTCAGATCGATCCATCACTGATGTGTCAAACAGAATGCACTAATAACCAGGATAATGAAATACACGCATGAAAAAAAAATCAATATCCTTTGATCATCATTTTCAAAATGTAAAGAGCGTTATTAAACAATTCAATAAAGTTATTTCCTATCTTTCGCGTATATTAATTATACGTGAGATACTTATTTATGAAAAAATATATATATTTTAACTAGTTTTTAATATTTAATTTATAAAATTCAATTATTGTTATTTATTATCATTTTTTGTGAATTTTATTTATTCATTTATTTTCGTTCGTAGAAATTCGATATTTTATCAAGAGCTTTTATAAAATAAATTATGAATTTTTAATTGGAAATTTATAATAAATTTAAAAATACTAAACTCGTATAAAAGCTAACAATTTTTTAATTATTTGAAGCACGTGAAGGAGAAAATTTAAATATTTAATGTAATCAAATATTTGGTTTTTCGTAAAGATCCTAAAGTTCTGAACGTTCAAATGAACGAAATTTATTTATTTCTTCTACAAATTAAATTTTTATTGCAATTATTTTGCGTCACTACCAAAAAAATTAATAACTGAGTTTTCAACCGTAAATATTTCAGTTTTTAAATTTTTTGTGATTACTAATTTATAAAAATATCTTCAATAAAAAATATTTCGTTCATTTGAACGTTCAAAACTTGGGGATCATTTTTCGTACAACTTTTAATGAAAAAATTATTTTAAAAATAAAATTTTCATTTAATAATATTGAAAAAAATAATAATATTCAGAAAAGAACATTTTACAAACTTGAAATTTACTGTTATATTAAAATAAAAAAAAAAATGAGAGAAAAGTACCTCTAATATTAATTTAAATATTAATTTTGAATTGCTTCTCTGAATTAAAAAAAAATGTAATATAATTGGAAAATTTAATTTTCAAATTTCAGAATTATTATGTAAATGATATTATTTCTGGAAATAAACAATAATTTTTTTTTTGCTTTCATTACAATATGCATTTTCAAGAACGGAAAGATATATATAATTCCGAGAACTTTCTGCGCTTATATTGCAGTCGTATCGAGTATGCAAATTAGAATTAAGAGCTTCGGCTATTTTATCAGTTGAGCTGAATGATTTAGTAAATTCAATTTGTCAATGATTTACATGCTCATTCTCGTAAATCAATTATAATCCGAGAAAATTAAATGACGCAATTGGAAAATTTTCAGTCATCAATATATACACCCAATATAGTTATAGGGAATATTTCATTAATATTTTATTGTAACATTAAAATTATGTTTAGAAACTATGTTCATCAATAATGGCAAATATATTTCACGTAATTGATCATTTATTAAGTATGTTGAAAATCTATAGTAATTACTTATTGATAATTAATAAATAAAAATTATTTTTGGCTCGTAATTATTATTAAGTTTCTAGTATTTGAATATTTTAAAAAGCTTTTAAGAGCCAAAGCTATGTTATCAGGCCAGAAAATATTTAAATTTTTGACTAGAATTTCATAAGTATTGACCTGGAAAAAGCCTGAAACTTTACATTTATTGTTTTGTGGCAACCATAAAATTATTTACAAATTATTTTCATAAATTATTATTCAACGATTTTCATAAATAATAACATTTTTTATAGAGATTCAATTATTTTCATAAATACATAATAAAACTCATTAGCAGACTTTCAATTATTTTTAAATTTTAATACAATTTTAATAAAATTTCTCGAAAAATGTAATTATTCTTAAAAATTTTATTAAAATTCAGCATAGAAATTCAATTATTTTAAAAACTTAGGTCCTAAAAACTTTTGCTACAATTTTTTTATTACAATTTAAGTATTATTTTCAATACCAACATTTTTAATTAAATTTCTTCAAACAATTGAATTATTTTAATAGATAATGAAATTCTTTGTAACAATAAAATTTTTTTCAAAATAATTTTCATAAAATTCTTCGACGAAATTTAATAAATTTTAATTCGTCTCAGGAATTCAATTATTTTTAAAAGTATTCTAATTCTTCGCAAAAATCTAATTATGTTCGAAAATTTACAAAAATTTTCGTCAAAATTTCCAATTATCTTTATAAAAAATAAAATTCCTTTTCGAAATTCAATTATTTTCAAAAATTATAATAAAATTCTTGGCAGAGTTTTAATTATTTTTAATACAATTTTCATCAAATTTCTCGAAGAATGAAATTATTCTTAAAAATTTTATTAAAATATTTGTCAAGAGAATTAAATTATTTAAAAATTTTGTTGATTAAAAAATTCTATAGGTATTAAAAATTCAATTTTAAAAAACATTTAATTATTTAATAAAATATTTATTTTTGTCGTTAAATAATTGAATTCTCGTAGAATGTTCTAATAAATATTGATTTAAAAATAAATTTCAGTTAAAATTTTAGATTATAATTGAATATTGAAGTTTTTATTTTATTTTTTTTTATTGAGTCGAAGACTCGGAGTGATTGCCTTCTTCATGTTTAGTAGGCAATAATTTCATAAAATTTTTCCAAAAAAGAAGTTAATTATTTACAAAAATCCTTATAAAATCCTTTGCAAGTATTCAATTATTTTTAAAAGTAGTAAAATTTCTCAAAAAAATTCAATTATTTAAAAAAAAATATAATAAAATTCGATGCAAGAATTCAATTATTTTCATAAACAATAAATGAGAATGTTTGTTAAAATTGAATTCTCATAAAGAATTTTATCAACAAATTTTAAAATAATTGAATTCTTTTGACTAATTTTGTAAAAATTTTTAAGAATAATTACATTTTTCGAGGAATTCGATTAAAATTGTATCAAAAATAATTAAAACCCTGCGAAGTGTTTTATTATTTATGAAAATAATAAAAATTTTCTCAAAAATTTAATTAAATTTTTTCTAAAATAAGTGAATTTTGGAGAAGAATTTTATTATTTATATAAAGATGCTTGAAATGATGACAAGAATTTTTTTTTCTTAATTTTTGAACATAATTGAATTTTTGCGAAGAATTTTATTACTTCTGAAAATAATTTAATTCTTCTAAACAAATTTTATTCAAGTTTATAAAAATAACTGAATTTTTGTGAAGAATTTTATTATTTATATTGAAATAATTAATTCTTGCTTCGAATTTTATTCAAGTTTATAAAAATAATTGAATTTCGGTAAAGAATTTTATTATTTTTTTATAAAATTAATTGAATTCTTGAAAAGAACTTTGTTAAATTTTTTTTTAATAATTGAATTCTTGTGACAAATTTTCTAAAAAATCTTTGTAAATAATTGATATTTTTCGAAAAATTTTATGAATTTTTGTATTATATTAAATAATTGAATTCCAGTGAAAATTTTATTACTTATGAAAATAATTGAATTATTTCGAAGAAATTTATTAAGAATTTTGTAAATAATTATATTTCTGTGAAATTTTGCCAAGAATTTTATTAAAATTTTTAAAAATAATTGAATTTTTGTGAAGAATATTATTATTTATAAAGGTAATTGATATTTTGACGAGAAATTTATTATTTATAAAGATAATTGAAATTTTGACGAGAATTTTTTTTTTAATTTTTGAACATAATTGCAGTTCTGCGAAGAATTTTTATAACTTTTGAAAATAATTGAATTTCTAGAATCATTTGTAACTTTTCCAAAATTCAATTTTTTTTCTTATTTTCAACTAAAATTCTTCTATCAATCTAGTATTTATAAAAATTGTAAAAATTATTCATTAAATAATTTATAAGTCATAATTTTATGATAGTTCTTGAAAAAATAAGTTATTTAAAAAGAAATTATTTTCAGAAATAGAAAAAATTGAAGGTTTTGTATTAAAATTCGTGGTAATTCCATAGTTTGCAAGGCAAACAAAAAAAAACATCAAAATTTAGTGTCTTCTTATGAGTTTTAAAAATTCCATTCTTTTCCTGTACTTTTACTCAAAATCCCTGAGTTTTCCCTGATTTCCCTAACCAATTTTACTTTCTCTGATTTTTCCCTGAATTCCCTGACCTATGGCAACCCTGTAACTGTCTAGAAATGTAACGTTGCGAACATCAAGTTTCTAGACCATTTCGATACAGTTTTAGGTGACTAGTTTCACGAGATGTTTACTGTACAGTTTCTATCTCGTATAGTTTGGGTTTTATAAGATGTAAACGGTTTTCCAGACTTTGTTTTTCCTGTGAAGGATTAATTGAATTTGAAACGAATATTAAAATAAGAGTTATTCCTTTACCTCCGTGAATAAATAAAAATAAAATTGAAAGATTCAAAAATATATGGCGCTATTGGAATACAGTAGAATGAATTTAATTATATTTAACAAAATAAATCAATCACCATAAAATTGTTAAACCAGTGTCGTTGAATATGGACCATTTTGTTACGGGAATTAAAGCTCAAGTCAAGTATTTTGAAATTCTTGAATATACTGAGAGGCGCGCATCTGAACTTTGAAATGAATATGCAACGAATGCAAAATGACCCGTGAAATGCTTTTCCTGCATTGATGTTGGAGGTTCCAACCCTGGGGAAAAAAAATATTTGTTTTAGGTCAGTCGCTCTCGCTCTCTCTCTCTCTCGCTCACACTCTATTTCTATCTTTTTATGAAAATAATTCAGTCGCAGAACGTCAATTGAATTATGCTATAATGTCCGCGAGCAGTGAGTTAAAAAATAAAATTCTACTTTCAATAAAAAATTTGATATTCTATGCTTTTCGCTTTATTTGCTCTGAAATGCTGAGTGCCTGGAGGATAGTGAATATAGTAAATGTGTATGTGTATGCGTGCGTGTTGTAGGTAAACCATTTCGAAAGGGAGGCGGCGTTATGGGTTTGCATTATGATTTAATTACAATTTATGAGACACACGGCATCATATGCGGTACTCTAATTTTGTTTTGTTCACACAGCAGCTTCACCCTTTTGCATGCATGTTCCTGTATGTGCATTCTCCACTTATACAAGCGGTCCAGTATTCTTTACCTATATAAATACTTTCATCTCAAGTGCGTCTGACAGCCATGCGATATGCGCGATTTCATGTTCTTATTTTCCATTTGCATAACACGTATATATGTAGTTGTATATTAAATCAAAAATCTAGAACCAAAGTTCAATTTTCTATAAATAAATATGTGTGTGTGTGTGCTTGAAATGAAATAACAATGATATGCGTTTTGTTATTTAGCATTTACATATTCAGAAGGTCGAGGATCTTGCATTTGGTGATGGCAAGTAGTAGCCGGGGGTAGTTTGTTAAAGTCAATATATACACGTTCGTTAACTACTCTACCGTATCTCTCTTCTCTCTATGCATCACGAATCAGAATAGAATCAAAGTTAGTTAACTTGTTTTATTCAATTATATCATTTTCCCAAATTATCTCTCGTGTTGTTACATACCAGGAAAAAAGTTATTTCAAACAATCAAATTTTGGTTTAAATAAATGCATTACTGTACAGATGAAACTATAGCCTTTTTTTAATTCAACCAAATTTTTCAATTGAATGAATTCAAATTTTTTATTTCAATGAAACAAACACTTATACCAAATACCTCAGTAATTGGTACATTTATACTTTAAAACAAAACGTATTATTGCAATCAACTAATTTTTTTTGTTTCCTTAAAAAAATGTTTCGAAACATTCAAAATCTTATTTTACACAATAGTTACTTGATATAACATGGTTGCCACAGAGCCTGGACTCCTGGAGATCCTGGAAAACCTGGAAAAGGTACGGAATTTAGAAAAGGGTATAGAAAACCTGGAAATAGAATGAAATTTCAAAAAATTTCTGAAATTTCGCGTTTTTAAAGATTTCTAACAAATTTTAATTTAAAATTATGATTCAATGATTTTTGTAAATAATAACATTTTTTACAGGGATTCAATTATTTTCATAAATACATACTACAACTCATCGCAGACTTTCAATTATTTTTAATTTTTAATACAATTCTAATGGAATTTCTCGAAAAATGTAATTATTCTTAAAAATTTTCTTGAAATTCAGCAAAGAAATTCAATTATTTAAAAAAATTTTGTTACAATTTATTTATTACAATTTAAGTATTATTTTCAATACATTTTTAATTAAATTTCTTCAAAAAATTGAATTATTTTAATAGATAATGAAATTCTTTGTAACAATAAAATTTTTTTCAAAATAATTTTCATAAAATTCTTTGAAGAAATTTAATAAATTTAAAAAATTTGTCAAAATTCAATTATTTTCAATGTCTACTATTTAAATAATATTTCTGTTACGTATGACTTCGTAACATTTATATTTACATAGAAACAACGAATTTTAATTGAATTATATAGAATCCATTTAATAATTTTGACTTGTAACCTAAAAACACAATTATCGTTCTTACACAAAAATACATATTTATTAGCAACACCAATAAATTCCAACATTAAGCAAAATTCTTAACAACCCACTTTTAATCGGGTAATTAGCACAAATAAATTAAGCAAAGTACATTTTTCTTTTTGTGTTAATATCGCAAGGCAGGGTTTCTTTCAATTATTTGTAAATTATTGCACAACAACGAAGTGGTCAGAATCTAAATTTCGCAAGTACCAAATTCTGCAAGCTGTCAGAATAAACTGCATTGAGGATTTCCCCACCTAATTGTCAATCAATAAAAAGAATTGACAAGGAGAAATCTGGGCAGTTGCCCGCGTAAACTTGGCGAAACTAAGTTGGGCAGTTTAATTCAGGCAAAGTACCTGAACGTGATTTATATATTGTGAGTCATTAAGACTAAAGAATTTTTATCCTTTTGTGAATTGAAGGGCGTAGTCCCCATTTATTGTAAAACAGAAATATTGAATTGAGATTAAGTCCACTTTAAAGAATATCAAGTTTGAGGCTAAATACGAGTAAGAGAAAAGGAAGATTGCTGCGATATAAATACAAATAAGAGAAAAAGAAGCAAACATAACGATTAAAAGTGAGTAAATAATTACACATTACACTCATATACACAAATCAATTTTCAAAGAAATACGTAAATTTTCATAAGTTGATTTCATAAGATTTTACTAAAAAGAATATTCACATTCTTTTTTTATTATAATTTATATTTTAATCCCAGAACATTTATATATTGGAAAATTAAAGGTTTATAAAATATATGTAAATCTGATAATTAAATAAATATTAATTTAACCAATAATTTCTATTCTTATTAATTGTAACTACACAATTGATATCAATAATTGTGAGAGTGGAAAAGTCCCCTACCTATTCAAATTTATTTAATTTGCTGAAGAGCATTTTTCGTTATCACGACAGATTTAAATTGATAATAAAATAATTTATCTATTTTACTTTTATTAAATTAAATCCTATTCGTAACAATTTCACAAAAAAATTCAATTATTTAAAAAGAAATTTTAATAAAATTCGTCTCAGGAATTCAATTATTTTTAAAAGTATTCTAATTCTTCGCAGAAATCTAATTATATTCAAAAATGTACAAAAATTCTCGTCAAAATTGCAATTATCTTAATAAAACATAAAATTCCTCTCCGAAATTCAATTATTTTCACAAATTATAATAAAATTCTTGGCAAAATTTCAATTATTTTGAATACAATGTTCATCAAATTTCTCGAAAAATGATATTATTCTTAAAAATTTTATTAAAATTTGTCAAGAGAATTCAATTATTTAAAAATTTTGTTGATAAAATTTTGTATGAAAATTCAAGTTTAAAAAACATTTACACGGAGAAAAATATAAAGTAACTTTTACTACTTTTATAGTAAAAAATTTCCGGTAAAACATTTCTGGTAATTTTTACTACTTTTGGAGTAAATTTTGCTGTGTTCAAAGGAAATTTTACTAATTTTTACAAATATGTACTTCGAACGTAGCAAAATTTACTCCAAAAGTAATAAAAATTACCAGAAATTCTTTACCGGGAATTTTTTACTAGGTATTAAAGTAGTAAAAGTTACTTTATATTTTTCTCCGTGTAATTATTTAATAAAATATTTATTTTTGTAGTTAAATAATTGAATTCTCGTAGAATGTTCTAATAAATATTGATTTAAAAATAAATTTTACTTAAAATTTTACATAATTGAATATTAAAAGCATTATAGCATGAATTTTCAAAAATAATTGAATTTTGAATATTTTTGAAAATAATAACATTTCTTGAAAAATTTACTTAAAATTGTATTAAAAATAATTGAAATCCTGTGAAGAATTTTATTATTTATGAAGATATTTCAATTCTTGTAATGAATTTTTATTTTTTAAATAATTGAAATCCTGTCAAAAATTGTATTATTTATGAAAATAATTGAATTTTTGCAATGCATTTTATTACTTTTTTTTAAATAGATGAATTCATTAAAGAAATTTTATTAAAATAGTAGATTTTGAAAGTATTTGAATTTCAACGAAGAATTTCATTATTTGTAAAATGTAATTGAATTTTTGCAAACAATTTTTGAAAATAATTAAATTTTTTAAAGAATTTATATTTAAAATTGTATTAAAAATAATTGAAATTAAAAAAATAAAAAAAAAATTGAAAATAATTGAATTCATGTAAAAAATTGTATTACTTGTAAAAATAATTGAATTCTTGGGAAAGATTTCATTAAAATTTTTGTAAATAGTTTAATACATTTTTTAAAAATTTTATAGAAATTTAAATTATTACAATTTATTAAATTTCATAAAGGTTTAAATTTGAAATTTTTTGACAATCTTAATTCCTATATCCTATGGAATAATTATAATGATTAAATATTTATTTAAAAATGAATTTTTTGGTGTTTTGGAATAATTTTACGATTAAAAACATAAATGTAATAGAAAACCATAATAGAAACGTTAAAATAATATTAAAATATTAAACTTGCAGAATTTCCACGGAATTTCCACGGAGGTACTTCCATGGAAATTCTCATTCTTTTCAGAAATCTAATTATGCTTAAAAATTTACAAAAATTCTCGTCAAAATTTCAATTATCTTTAAGAAAAATAAAATTCCTCTCCGAAATTCAATTATTTTCAAAAATTATAATAAAATTCTTGGCAGAATTTCAATTATTTTTAATACAATTTTCATCAAATTTCTCGAAAAATGATATTATTCTTAAAAATTTCATAAAAATTTGTCAAGACAATTAAATTATTCAAAAATTTTGTTGATTAAATTCTGTATGAAAATTCAATTTTAAGAAACATTTAATTATTTAATAAAATATTTATTTTTGTAGTTAAATAATTTAATTCTCGTAGAATTTTCTAATAAATATTGATTTAAAAATGAATTTCAGTTAAAATTTTAGATTATAATTGAATAATGAAAGCATTATAACGTTGATGTTTTGAAACAATTGAATTTTCAATATAAGTTTCAAATTAAAATCTTTGATAATTTGAACTTTTCATACTTTTAATTAAGAATTCTGTAGAATTAATTTTTTTCAAAAAGTTTAATGGAATTTTTTAAAATTATTTAAAGTTTTTAATTTATAATACATTTAATTGAGGATTGTCAGAATAATCGAAATTTCATAAAATTAAATTGTAGAAAAAAGAATTTTCAAATTCTCAAAGAATTTTTTCAAAAATTATTAAAATAAAAATTGACGTAAAGAAGAATTTTAGTTGAAAATTTTAGAAATGAATAATCGTAATGACGAAAATAATTTTTGAAGAAGTTACAGTAAGAGAGTATCAAGTTTTACAATAATATTCTTATAAGTTATTGAATTTAAAATTTTTGAAAATTTTAATTTCTATATGAAAAAATAATAATGATTAAATATTTATTTAAAAATGAAGTTATTGATATTTTCGAACATATTTCGTATTAAAAACCTGGAAAGATTCCGTTTTTTAATCTGGAAGAGTCAGGGAATTTGAAAAGAGCAAAAGGGTGGCTATATCTAACAATTTTCTCGATTCAATATAATAATTTAAAAAATAAAATAAAACAAATTAACGCAGCAAAAATCTTTAATGAAAAATTTTTTTCAATAACAAAATAAATTTCAACTATTAAAATGGAGCGAAATTTTTATTTGAATCATCAAGAATGTTTTAACATTTATAAATAAAATAGCCTAATTAAACAGTTTGGTTCGCAGGTAAAATAAATTTTTTCCCTGAGTGATATACTGAATGGTTATTTCCTCTCTCCTTCAACTATTACTTTGAAAAAATTAGCATATCAAATTTTGAAAATTGTACGTAAAATGTATGATAGAATTAAACTAATTATTATTAGGTTGTGTAACCGAGCACAAAACCGTACTATAATTTTGAGTGTAACGTGTGTACATATGGGTAATTACGCGAAGCTTTTGGTTAACGCTGCAGTAATTATTCTATATACATACAATATTGCTTATATAAGTATATGCAATATAGAATGTATACATGTAATCACAAATTCTATGTAATATAATAATTTTCTGCATTCGTGAATTGAATCATATTGTCTAAATATCTAAATGTTTGTAAAATTCAATTGTTTTAAATTAATTTTGAAAATTTTTGTTTCTTTTTCTTAATAGAGCGATTAACTATACGCCAGGAGCATGAAATATTCCATTCACATTCCTGGAAGATTCCATCTTTCAGAAATCTTCTTATGAATTTTATGTCGAAAGAAATTTTTGTTAAATAATTTTTAGATGTCTAATGAGAAGTTTGTTGTATTTTATGTAATATAAAATTTGAGTTAAATCAATTTTATGACAAATGACATTTATGTCAAATGAATTTTTGTGTGCAATGAAATTTATGACAAATAATGTTCATATTACGTGAAATTTAAGTTAAGTAGTTTCGTATCAATTAACTATTTTGTCAAAAAAGTTTTCGGGAATAAGCATGAGCCTCAAATTTTAATTTTTTTATTTTTAATTTTTTTTTAATTTTACTATTTTAAGTAATATTTTGCTATCAAATTAATTATTTTTAATTCTAATTATTTCTCATTGAAATTTAGAGAGCAATGAGATGAGTTCTGTTATACACGAATATAATATGCATATAAAGAGTTTCTTTAACATATTATTTCATAATAGTAATTCAATCATATATGTACTACTAATGATAATTGAAACAAGATAAAATTTTGCGCATAAAATAACCGGATCGATTGAATATCGCGTGTAATTAGCAAAAAAAAAAGAGAGTAACAGAAAAGTAGAGTGTATTCGGATGCAAAAGATGCAATAAATTTTGCCGACTAAAGAGGATATGAATATAGATGACCAACGATGAATAGTGTTCTGAACTATTATAAACTTTTTTTTTTGAATTTAAATAGCGATATTTTCACAAATTCAAAATGATGTATAGATGACCATTTAAAATGACATTATACGCTTTAGATGTTGTATACATTTTATTGCTGAAATCTCTAATTGGTTTAGTATACCAGCTCTAATATTTTAATAGTATAATATATTATTTTTAACCGCATATACATACACATTCGTTTTGATATATTACACGAACATCCGCAAAGTTTTAACACTTCCTTGTGTGTAGGTTTCTTTCTCTTTCTCTCTCTCTCTCTCTTGTGAGCTATGTATATGTGGATCGAGCCACTACTGTCCCATAGCGACAAAACGTGACATGAAAACACGTAAATCTTACGCGCGGACGAAAGTGCGAGCAGTAAAACTATGAGACGGTGAAGTACTTGGAAAAAAGTTGCAGCGAATACATTACGAAGCTGAAAGGCAAATCTGCTCTCGAATATAACGTTCCATAGTAAAAGCAGTAGGACCATTTTCTGGCGCGTCGAATGTCGCGGTGATAAAAGAAGATTTTTTTGTATATACTGCATACGCTAACAAAAAAAAGTCATTACCGGGCACTGATGCTCCTTTCCCCTACCTATATATATTTAAGACCTTTTCATAGATATAATATTCTTGCATATTGCTTTCTGGAAAAATTTTACACATTTTTTTTTTCTTCCATTCTTTTCTTCTTTCTGCAACGTTTTCATTATCTCCACTATAAATTTGTGACTTTTCATTTTTAAATGTAAAAAGAACCACTTGCTTTGCCCTTTTTAAAATCGTAAAAAAGGGAAGAGAATTGGTAATGTTTTTTGTAAAATAATTCTATATTTTTATTACTGAAATATTTTCATATTTAATAGATGTAATAGTGTCGTTTTTCTCTGTTATTGTCTAACTTTTATTACCATATAAGTTCACTGACCGGCGATATTGTTTCTGTACTTTAATTTTATTGATGCCTTCCTTTTGGTCTATCGTCTATAACTGCTGTTGCAGAATATACATCGTATAATTTTACAATTTTAAATTTTGACTAATTTGACAAATGTCTTCTACATAATTGGATTTACTTTTTAATATCATCCTCTACATACGGTAAATAGAAATATTAATTCTATCTCTCATTTATTTAATGTGTCTCTGTATTTACGATTTTAAATTGTAATACAAATTGCAATTCAGAGGACGACAGATGTGCTGTCGAAACATTCACAATTGTGTTTGACTAAGAAAAATTGAAACATAATATATTTGCAACTAGATAATAAAAAATTTCCGCCATATTGGATCCGCCATTTTGAATTTTGAAAATCAGACTTAATATTCATAATCAGCGACCCCAAAAACCCCCGAGTATGAAGTTTCAAGTGAATATGGTCAATTTTAAAGAAAAGTCCGCCATATTGGATCCGACATTTTGAATTTTGAAAATCAGACTTAATATTCATAATCAGCGACCCCAAAAACCCCCGAGTATGAAGTTTCAAGTGAATATGGTCAATTTTAAAGAAAAGTCCGCCATATTGGATCCGACATTTTGAATTTTGAAAATCAGACTTAATATTCATAATCAGCGACCCCAAAAACCCCCGAGTATGAAGTTTCAAGTGAATTTGGTCAATTTTAAAGAAAAGTCCGCCATATTGGATCCGCCATTTTGAATTTTAAAAATCAGACTTCATATTCGTAATCAGCGACCCCAAAAATCCCCGAGTAACAAGTTTCAAGTGAATTTGATCAATTTTAATTGTATAATTTTTATTGTCATGTAAATTTTATAAAGTAGTGTTTTTTTATAATTTTAATTTTTTTTGATATATTATTATTATTTAACGATATTAATATTTATGCGAATTAAAAATTTAACTTTGTCGAAAAATTTAATTTATAAGAGGTAATTACAATAGAGTGAGAGTCAATATAGTAGTTAATTAAAATGGAATAAATAGAGTATATAATTCATCTGTTGATGTATATGGATTTTGTTGTTAATTACTTTAAATAATTGAAAACAATCGTAATTTACGAGTGATTACATTTTTGCTTATTATGACTTGTTTTACTGATATGAATGAGAATTCAAATGTTTTTTGATTCTCGTAAATTTCGAAAAGTGGTAAAAATATAGGTGTCTGTTTTTTTTTCCACTGATTTTAATCTTTAAAAAATGATTTTAGGTTATTGAACTGTACATTCATATATTGGTCATCCATTAATTTCTATTTTTGGAAATAAAGACAAAAACGCTCAAATGAAAATTTGTTTGAAACAACTAAATTTTGGTTAAATCAACCAATTATAAATGTATAGATGATGTACATTTGGCTGCTGGTTCAACTAAAAATTTGCCGATTTATGATCGACCCCTAATAGTAACACAGCAATAAAATAATAACTTCAACAATAAATATTAAAACACCCGAAATGAAAATCATAATCAATTTGTCCAAAAGGCGTTTCACGAAAATTTTATGCGGAATCCTGAAAATATATATAATATTTTAGTGGAGAGTGCGAATTTCATTAAGAGTGATACTTTTTCGTCTGTATTTACATAACCGCGTATATATGAATGTGTAACATATGCGAGCAGTTCCCGAGAAACACGAAACGCGAAGCATTATCGTTATTCGTATGTCTTGGTCAATTTTCATCAAGAGCATTCAGCCTAAAACTTGTAGGTTGCTATCCTTGTTCTCTCTCTTGTATAATCACTCTCCTCGAGAGCGCGCACCTATGCGTGTTGAATAAAATACTGGTAACGCGACACCCCAAAAATTCTGCCACACAAAAGAGAAAAACATACTCGTGTGGTATATGTATATGAATGAATACTGAATTTGTCGGAAAACTATATGCGAAAGGTTCATTTTCACCCGAAGGAATGAACGCGCAGGTAGGTAAAAGTAAATTGCGTTACATTTACACGTTATGGTGATAAGGGTTTTATCGAGGAGACGCCCCTATAACGCCCGACGCCTATTCTCTTTTCTTTTACGACATTCTTTTTGAATAAAATTCCCCATTATTCTTTTCTTTTATTTCGCACAAAAATTTTCCAACTAATCCACATAAATGTTTAATAAAAAGAAAAATTAAGTTTCACGCAAATATTGCATTTTGTTGCATAAACCCAAATTTTAGCTTCTTTTAACAAAATAAATAAATTCTTACCACCTCACTGAAAATGAATCATTTTGTAAAAAATATTCGTAACATTCGCATATTAACGGCTAAAATTTTAACTGAGTCTTCTAATGATGTTTTACTATAAGAAAAAAGATGGCTTCGAAACTTTAGTTTCGTTTTAGTTTCGTTGCCAGCACCAAAACTAAGTTATTTTTTTTGTTTTTATTTAGTTTCGAAGCCATCCCTGCTTTATTGACTTCTGTAAAAAATATAATTATTCTAAAAAATCAGTAATAGGATCAGGTGCAAAGCGCCAACATCTTAGAGTTTTCACAGCATAAGAAAAATAAATAATTAACTCTCGAGAAAATCCCAATAACTGGCCAGGAATATTTTCCTTAAAAATTGAAACTTTAGCGAATTACTAATTTATAATAATTTATGGTTATACTATCATCACAGCAACCATATTGCAATATAAACAGTTACTATGCATAGTTGCGACAGAGCCTGGAAAACCTGGAAAACCTGAAAAAGGTATGGAATTTAGAAAAGGGTATGAAAAACCTGGAAATAGAATGGAATTTAAAAAAATTTCTGGAATTTCGACTGTTTTTAAAGATTTCTAACAAATTGTAATTTAAAATTATTATTCAATTATTTTTATTAATAATAACATTTTTTACAGGGATTCAATTATTTTCATAAATACATAATACAACTCATCACAGACTTTCAATTCTTTTTAATTTTTAATACAATTTTAATGGAATTCCTCGAAAAAAGTAATTATTCTTAAAAATTTTCTTGAAATTCAGCAAAGAAATTCAATTATTTCAAAAATTTTTGCTACAATTTATTTATTACAATTTAAGTATTATTTTCAATACGTTCTTAATTAAATTTCTTCAAACAATTGAATTATTTTAATAGATAATGAAATTCTTTGTGACAATAAAATTTTTTTCAAAATAATTTTCATAAAATTCTTCGAAGAAATTTAATAAATTTCAAAAATTTGTCAAAATTCAATTATTTTCAATGTCTACTATTTAAATAAAATCTCATAAAAGAATTCTATATTTATAAAGAAATCTTGATCAAATTCGTCTCAGGAATTCAATTATTTCCAAAAGTATTATAATTCTTCGCAGAAATCTAATTATATTCAAAAATTTACAAAAATTCTCGTCAAATTGGTAATTATCTTTATAAAAATGAAAATTCCTGGCCGAAATTCAATTATTTTCAAAAATTATAATAACATTCTTGTCAGAATTTCAATTATTTTTTATACAATTTTTATCAAATTTCTCCAAAAATTAAATTATTCTTAAAAATTTTATTAGAATTCGTTAAGAGAATTAAATTATTTAAAAATATTGTTGATAAAATTCTATATGAAAATTCAATTTTAAGAAACATTTAATTATTTAATAAAATATTTATTTTTGTAGTTAAATAATTGAATTCTCGTAGAATGTTCTAATAAATATTGATTTAAAAATTAATTTCAGTCAAAATTTTACATAATAATTGAATATTAAAAGCATTATAACATGAATTTCCAAAAATAATTGAATTTAGAGTATTTTTGAAAATAATTACATTTTTCGAAGAATTTACTTAAAATTGTATTAAAAATAATTGAAATCCTGTGAAGAATTTCATTATTTAGAAAAATAATTGAATTCTTGTGAAGAATTTTTAATACACTTTTTTTAAATAATTGAAGTCTTATAAAGAATTTTATTATTTATGAAAATAGTTCAATTCTTGCAACGAATTTTTATTAAATTTTTTTTAAATAATTGGAATCCTGTCAAAAATTGTATTATTTATGACAATAATTGAATTCTTGCAATGCATTTTATTACATTTTTTTAAATAATTGAATTCATTAAAGAAATTTTATTAAAATAGTAGATTTTGAAAGTATTTGAATTTCAACGAAGAATTTCATTATATGTAAAATGTAATTGAATTCTTGCAAAAAATTTTTGAAAATTGTTAAATTTTTTGAGGAATTTATTTAAAATTTTATTGAAAATAATTTTAATCCTATGGAAAATTTTATTATATATGAAAATAATTGAATTCATGTGAAAAATTGTATTACTTGTAAAAATAATTGAATTCTTGGGAAAGATTTTATTAAAATTTTTGTAAATAGTTTAATATATTTTTGAAAAATTTTATGGAAATTTAAATTATTACAAAACATGAAGATATCAATAACTCCGAGTCTTCGATTCGGAGTGATCGATATCTTTATGTTTTGTAATGATATTCTTATAATTTGTTAAATTTCATAAAGGTTTGATTTTGAAATTTTTTGACAATCTTAATTCCCATGGAATAATAATAATTATTGAATATTTATTTAAAAAAGAATTTTTTTGTGTTTTAAAATAATTGTACGATTAAAAAAATTCGTAATTAAATATAATAGAACAGTTTTTTGAGTATTTAATCAATTTTAGAATTCTTCGAAGAAATTTAATAAATTTCATAAATTTGTTAAAATTCAATTATTTTCAATGTCTAATATTTAAATATAATTTCACAAAAGAATTCAATTATTTAAAAAGAAATTTCAATAAAATTCGTCTCATGAATTCAATTATTTTTAAAAGTATTCTAATTCTTCGCAGAAATCTAATTATGTTCAAAAAATTACAAAAATTCTCGTCAAAATTGCAATTATCTTTATAAATAATAAAATTTTTCTCCGAAATTCAATTATTTTCAAAAATTATAATAAAATTCTTGGCAGAATGTCAATAATTTTTAATACAATTTTCATCAAATTTCTCGAAAAGTGAAATTATTCTTAAAAATTTTATTAAAATTTGTCAAGAGAATTAAATTATTTAAAAATTTTATTGATTAAATTCTGTATGAAAATTCAATTTTAAGAAACATTTAATTATTTAATAAAATTTTTATTTTTGGAGTTAAATAATTGAATTCTTGTAGAATTTTCTAATAAATATTGATTTAAAAATGAATTTCAGATAAAATTTTAGATTAATGGATTTTTTAAAAAATTATTTCAAGTTTTTAATTTCTAATACATGAAATTGAGGAATGTCAGAATAATCGAAATTTTATAAAATTAAATTGTAAAAAAAATAATTTGGAAATTCTCAAGGAAATTTTTAAAAAATTGACCTAAAGAAGAATTTTAGTTAAAAATTCTGGAAATGAATAATCGTAATGATGAACATAATTTTTGAAGAAGTTACACTAACAAAGTTTAGCAAGTTTTAATTATTATAAAACATAAAGAAAGCGATCATTCCGAGTCGAAATAATATTCTTAATAATATTATATTATATATTATATATATTATATATATATTATATTATATTATTATTATATATTATTATTATTATTATTATTATTATTATTATATATTATATTATTATATTATATATATTATATATTATATTATTATATTATTATTATTTCTTAATAATATTCGAATAATATTCTTATAAGTTATTGAATTTGAAATTTCTGAAAATTTTAATTTTATATGAAAAAATTAATGATTAAATATTTATTTAAATGAAGTTATTGATATTTTCGAATAATTTTCGTATTAAAAACCTGGAAAAATTCCATTTTTTAATCTGGAAAACATGGAAAAGTCAAGGAATTTGAAAATAGCAAAATCGTGCAAAATATTTTTTATAGTAAAAAGTAATGATCTTATCACTTGATTATCTTTAATTATTATAAAACATGAAAAAAATAATATTCTTATAAATTGTTGGTTACTTTCAAAATTCGCTGCAATATTTTTATGTCAAATGGAATTTGTGTGAAATGAATTTTATGTCGATTGAGACATAGAATTTTGAATAAAAAAGTCGAATTTTGTTAAATGAAGTCAAGTAAAATTTATGTTAAATGATTGAAAAATTATAATTTTATAGCAAGTAGTAAAAAGCAGTTCATTATCAGACAAAATCGTATCAAAATTTAATTTTTCTATCAGTCCTGTAAATTAAGTTTTAATTCAAAATTAAATTGTTATTTTATCGTTTGTAGTAAAAGAAGGACATTTTATTGTCTGACATATAGGTTTAGACTCTTTAAAATTTTGAATACCAGTAGTAAATGAACGTTTCTGTCAGGCAAAACTGTTTAAGTTGTAATATTCCTATGAGTAGTGGAGGTAATCTTCAGTCAGACAAAATAGTTAAAAGTGCATTTTTAGTATCAGTAGTAAAAAACAGTTTTAGCCAGACCTGGCCAGACGAGGCATTTTAATTGTAATTTTATTACAAGTAGTAAAAAACCATTATAGTCAGACAAATCACTTGAAGTTCTCGTTAATTTAGTACCAGTAGTAAATGGCAGTTTTAGTTAGACATATTTTAAATTCTTGTAAATTTAATACTAGTGGTAAAACATAATTATAGTCAGGCATAAGGTATTTAAAATTCTTGTACTTTAGTGCTAGTAGTAAAAGACAGTTGCATTCAGACAAGAGATCTTTAATTTTGAATTCTTATTTTTCTAATAAAAATCAAATTACAGATAATTATAATATTAATGATAATAAACATTAGTTGTACCTATTTTGTCTATAAAAATAGCGAAAGAAGAAAAATTCTATATTAAACATTTTCGAAAAAAAAATTATTAGTAGTAAAAAATTAAAATGGTGTAAATTTTAAAAAAAAATTTTAAATCATACTAATTATTATTTCACTGAATTAATTCATTATTATGATTTAAAATCGTGTGTTAAACTATTTATAACGAAATTTGAAAAAAAGAAGGAAAAAATAAACGTGGAATATTAAAAAAAATTTCAACGTGATCGCAAGAAATTCTTGTACATGTTGTAAGTTCTTTTTATTGAAAATAATAAATGTTCTAGATAGACGCCTATATCATATGGTATTGTAGATTTGCGATTCCCTGTTTCTGGTTTGAAACAGTTGCAATGTTGTCGTCTGTGTGGGTTAAGGTTTCTTGTATATGCACCTATAAGATGTTTTCAGTCGCATTGTTTTCAAAACCGGTTAAGTCACAAGTGCAACAAGGACGTTTTGTTATTCTTTTTACCTCTCTCGCATTTACCCTTTTTTCTATGACTACTTGAGAATATTTTTATTACAAAAACTCCATTATATTGGGAATTGAGAGAAAGCCTTTAGTGTGACGAAAATAACACGCGAAATGGTTTATAAAAACTATTTATTTTTTTTAGGTTCACTGTTTATGTTGTTCATCTTTTTAGTATTGATTTGGCTTTTTTATATATTTATTATACGTTTTTCCAGTATTTCAACTTTTTTGTTTTATTTGAATGGCTATATTGAAACTTTTCTCTGTATAAATTGTTCAAAATAGTCCTTTTTAAAACATTAAAATTTAAACAATAAACGTAACTTTTTTCTATTTATTACTGAAAACTTTTATTAAAAATTATTACTATTACATTATTATTGTTTGATTATTACGATATAAATATTACTAATTGCTTATTACTATTTGAGTATTTACTATTTTGGAAATAATAAAATTTACTATGAAAATAGTAAAATTTACAGCATTTTTGACTTTTTCTGACTATTTTCGAGAAAATATTTGTAATTTTGTAAAAAATATGTTTTTGCGTACAAAAAAAAATTTATTTTTACTATTTTAGAAGCAATTGCTTAGAGAAAACCATTGTTTTTAGTTTAAAAATACTAAAAACTACGATTTTTATTCAATTTTTTTATTTAAAAATTCATTTGTCTATTTTTTAAAACTAATTTCAAGTAAAAAATTTTTTAATAAATAAATAAAAAAAATAAAAAAATTATAATAATTATGATTTGAATTTGTTAAGAAAAATGAATTTTCAAATAAAAAAGTGAAGAATAATGATTTTTAGAATTTCCAGTCTAAAAATAATTTTATTTTCCCCAAAAAAAAATTCTGCAAAAATAGTAAAAAAAAATTTTTTTGTGAATACAAAAACATAGAATCTACAAAATTACGTATTAACTTCAAAATCTATCAATTATTTTCAAAAGTAATAAAATTCTTTGCAAAAATTCAATTATGTTCAAGAATTTTAAAAAAATCTTGTCAAAATTTAAATTATCTTTAGAAATAGTTAAATTCTTCTCCAAAATTCAATTATTTTCAAAAATTTCAATAAAATTCTTGGCAAAATTTCAATTATTTTCGAAAATTTTCCTGAATTCAATGCTTTTTAATATCTACTATTTTAATAAAATTTTTCAAAAGACTTCAATTATTTTTAAAAAAAATTTAATAAAATTCTACGCAAATATTAAATTATTTTCATAAAATAATAAAAATTTTACAGGAATTCAAATATTTACAAATTTTTTATTTCGCAATCATTAAATTATTTTCATAAATTATAAAATTTTTACTGGGATTCAATTATTTTCGTAAATAATAAAATTCTTCTTAGGGATTCAATTATTATCACAAATAATAAAACTCATTGCCGAATTTCAATTATTTTCAATACAATTTTCTAATAAAAATTGATTTAGAATATATTTGAGTTTGGGGCTTGAATTTTTAGAAATAATTGAATTTTGAAAAGGTTTCAAATTAAAATCTTTAAAAATCTGAATTTTTCGTATTTTTAACTAACAAATTCTGTGGAATTAATTTTTTTCAGAAAGTTTAATTGCAGATTTTTTTAAATTTCTTGAAGTTTTTATTTTATAATTTATATTTAATTGAAGAATTCAAGAATAATTGAAATTTTGTAAAATTGAATTATTGTAAACAAATGAATTTTAAAAATTTTCAAAAATTATTAAAAGTAATGAATTTATAGAAGAATTGTAGTTAAAAACATGAAAAAAAGAATTTAATTTTGGAAAAGTTACAAATTATTGCAGAAATTCAATTATTTTCACAAATAATAAAACTCATTGCAGAATTTCAATTATTTTAAATACACTTTTAATCGAATTTCTTGAAAAATGTAATTATTCTTAAAAATTTTATTAACATTCGTCAAAAATTTTTGTAAAAATCTTCGAAACAATTCAATTATTTTCGTAAAAAATAAAATTCTTCGAAGCAATTCAATTATTTGAGAAATTTAAATAAAATTCTTCTCAAGAATTTAATTCTTTTTAAAAATAAAATTTTTCACAAGAATTTAATTCACAAAAAAAAATTTAACGCAGAAATCTAATTATGTTCAAAAATTTACAAAAATTCTCGCCAAAATTTCAATTTATCTTTATAAAAAATAAAATTCCTCTCCGAAATTCAATTATTTTTAAAAATTATAATAAAATTCTTGGCAGAAATTCAATTATTTTTAATACACTTTTAATCGAATTTCACGAAAAATGTAATTATTCTTAAAAATAATTTTACTAAAATTCATTGAAAGAGTTAGGTTATTTAAAAATTTATTAATAAAATTCTTTATGAGTATTCAATTTTAAGGAACATTCAATTATTCAATAAATAGTTTTTTCTTGTATTTAAATAATTAAATGCATGTAGAATTTTCTAATAAAAATTGATTTAAGAATATATTTGAATTAAAATTTTGGATTATAATTGAATATTAAAATCATTGGGGCTTGGATTTTTAGAAATAATTGAATTTTGAAAAGGTTTCAAATTAAAATCCTTTGAAAATCGGAATTTTTCATATTTTTAACTAAAAAATTCTGTGGAATTAATTTTTTTCAGAAAGTTTAATTGCTGATTTTTTAAAAAAAATTATTTCAAGTTTTTATTTTATAATTTATATTTAATTAAAGAATTTACGAATAATTGAAATTTCGTAAAATTGAATATTGTAAAGAAATGGATTTAAAAATTGTCAAAGAATTTTTGCAAAAATTATTAAAAATAATCGATTTAAAAAAGAATTTTAGTTAAAAATTTTTGAAAATAATAATTGAATTGATCTTCATATTTTATAGTTATGAAAAACTAATTTTATAGTTTTAAGTAAAATGTTCTCTTATTTGACTATTGGACAGGTTATATTTTTGTCCGTATAGTCCGTAATTTTTCATTTGTGGTCCGTAAAGTCCGTATTTTTAAATACTTTCACTATTTCGAGCCCTTTACGGATGCAATAAAATTTACTCATTTGGATTATTAAATTTTTTTTACAGAAATGCAAATAAATTTTTGTACAAGTTTTTACTATACAAAAGTAGTAAAAGTTACTTTTATATTTTTTTTTTTAATTAATAGTGTATTATAATGAAAAAAAAATTGAAAAGGTTTTGGAAAACTTTGTTGAATATTGTGTGTATTAATAAAGGAAAATATATGTGGTTCGTCTGTTTTTAGAGTAGTTTAATAATGGTTAATTACTTTTTGTCTGGTGTTGGACATTGTATCTTTATCCTCTGTCTGGTTGACTGTTGATGGCAGTGGGGGAGTATTTTATTGGCAGTGAAAGCACGCATTGTGGGACGTTTTGGTGCGTGTATAGGTAATTCGAGTCAAGTGCATGATCGAAAATTGCGGAAGACCCTGTGGCGTAATGCATGCGACGGCAACGATGACTGGACGTGAGGTCTATTAGGGTTCAGTGTTACTAGAGCATTATGGTCTACTATATCTGCCTTATCAAGCAATCTAATGGATGCACCCGCATCCAAAATGGATCCCCTTGACTATTCTGTTGCGTTGAGCGTTGCAAGTACAATTAACGCTTAGCATCCCAAATTTAGCTGTTAACTCATGTCTATGTTTGTTTCTAAGTGCAGAATATATATATATATATATATGCATTTACATAAATATGCATTTAAATCTCATGCCCAATTTCCTCAATGACGCTAATTTTCTTTCTAAATTGCAGTATAGAGATATAATTACCTGCCAAAATGATTTATAAAAAAATTAGTATTACTGGGGGAATTTGATTGTTTGAATTTGAATTCCATTGTTATTCTGTATTATATTCAGGGTTGCCACGCAACCTGGAAATAGCAGAGAATTTCACACTAAAGAAAAAAGTCATACTTTCAGCCTATTTTTGAGGCTGAATTTAAGGTGTAAACGGAGTCAGACTTTTTTTTCCTCTGTTTATAAACCTTGAAAAAATCTGGAAAAGTCAGGAAATTTTAATCGAAATCCTGGAAAATTGATGTTTTTTAAAGTCATTGTGCTTATTATTGAAATATGATTCTACTTAAATATTTCAAAATTAATTCAATTTTAAAAGAGTTGCGTTTACAATTTTCATAAGTAGATGAACAACAAATTAGTTTGAAATTTTGTAAAATTTCAATTTTCAATAAATTTAATTTGAAATCTTAAAAGAACGTAGATTTTTGAAAAAAACATTAATAATTCAAATTCTTCTAAAATTAGTAAAATTTTTTAATATGTATTTAATAGATTATATTAAAAATAATGGATTTACAGAAGAATTTTAATTAAAAACATTAAAAAAAATTGAATTTTATACAAATTATTGAAGAAATTCAATTATTCTCAAAAGTAGTAAAGTTTTTCCGGGAAATTCAATTATTTTCAAAAATTTTAATAAAATTCTTGGCAAAATTTCAATTATTTTCAAAAACTTTCCTTAATTCAATGAGGAAAGTTTATAAAATTTTTTGGCTAAGTTCATTTATTTTTAATACAATTTTAATCAAATTTCTCGAAAAATGAAATTATATTCTTAAAAATTTTATTAAAACTTGTCAAAATATTTCAAACATTTAAAAATTTGTTTACAAAATTCGTTATAATAATTTAATTTTAAGAAACATTCAATTATTTAATAATATATTTATTTTTGTATTTAAATAATTGAATTCTCGTAGATTTTTCTAATAAATATATTAATTTAAAAATGAATTTAAGTTAAAATTTTGGATTATAATCAGAGTTGTCACGATTTGCTCTTTTCAAATTTCCTGACTTTTCCATGTTTTCCCGATTAAAAAATGGAATTTTTCCAGGTTTTTAATACGAAAATTATTCGAAAATTTCAATAACTTCATTTTTAAATAAATATTTAACCATTATTATTTTTGCATATAGAAATTAAAATTTTCAAAAATTTCAAATTCAATAACTTATAAGAATATTATTGTAAAACATGAAGAAAGCGATAACTCCGAGTCAAAGACTCGGAGTGATCGCTTTCTTCATGTTTTCCAATAATTAAAATTTACTACTTTTTTACTGTAACTTCTTCAAAAATTATTTTCATCATTACGATTATTCATTTCTAATAGAATTTTCAACTAAAATTCTTCTTTAAGTCAATTTTTTAAAAATAATTTTTGAAAAAATTCTTTGAGAATTTTCAAATTCTTTTTTTTACAATTTAATTTTATGAAATTTCGATTATTCTGACATTCCTCAATTAAATGTATTAGAAATTAAGAACTTTAAATAATTTTAAAAAAATCCATTAAATTTTTTGAAAAAACTTAATTCTACACAATTCTTAATTAAAAGAATATAAAGTTCAAATTATCAAAGATTTTAATTTAAAACCTTTTGAAAGTTCAATTATTTCAAAAAATCAACGCAATAATGCTTTCAATTTTCAATTATAATCTAAAATTTTAACTGAAATTCATTTTTAAATCAATATTTAATAAAACATTCTACGAAAATTCAATTATTTAACTACAAAAATAAATATTTTGTTAAATAGTTTAATGTTTTTTAAAATTGAATTTTCATACAGAATTTTATCAACAAAATTTTTAAATAATTTAATTCTCTTGACAAATTTTAATACAATTTTTAAGAATAATTTCATTTTTCGAGAAATTTGATGAAAATTGTATTAAAAATAATTGAAATTCTGCCAAGAATTTTATTATAATTTTTGAAAATAATTGAATTTCGGAGAAAAATTTTATTATTTATAAAGATAATTGAATTGTGACAAGAATTTTTGTAAATTTTTTATCATAATTGGATTTTTGCAAAAAATTATAATATTATTGGAAATAATTGAATTCTTGAGACGAATTTTAATAAAATTTCTTTTTAAATAAGTGAATTCTTTTGTGAAATTTTATTTAAACAGTAGATATTGAAAATAATTGAATTTTGCCAAATTTTTGAAATTAATTAAATTTCTTCGAAGAATGTTATGAAAATTATTTTGAAAAAAATTTTATTGTTACAAAGAATTTCATTATCTATTAAAATAATTCAATTTTTTGAAGAAATTTAATTAAAAATGTATTGAAAATAATACTTAAATTGTAATAAATAAATTGTAGCATAAGTTTTTAAAATAATTGAATTTCTTTGCTGAATTTTAATAAAATTTTTAAGAATATTTTCATTTTTCGAGGAAGTCCATTAAAATTGTATTAAAATTTAAAAATAATTAAAAGTCTGTGATGAGTTGTATCATTGTATTTATGAAAATAATTGAATCCCTGTAAAAAATGTTATTTTTATAAAAATCATTGAATAATAATTTTAAATTAAAATTTGTTAAAACTCTTTAAAAACAGGCGAAGTTTCAGAAATTTTTTTAAATTCTATTCTATTTCCTGGAATAATTTCCTTTTTTAACCTGAAAAACCAGGAAAAGTCATGGAATTTGTTATGAGTAAAAGCAATTATTGTTAAAAAACCAAATAACAAATATTATAATAGTAACTCACCTATGATTAGAATATAAATTTTGTAAGATCAAATAATGAATTCCTACCTTTCATTATAAAAATTTATTTCTACCAAATAAAAATACCAAAATTTTATTTATTTAAAGAATAATTGCTATTTCTAGTTTTTATAACAACATCATTTGTTTCTTCGTCGTTCGACGTGCAAAACTAATTTTAAACATAAATATTGTTTTTCGGCAAATGCAAAAAATCGAATGAAAGAAAAATTGAAATTAAAGTCAGAGGTCAGAAATTTATTATTCGCTGGAGTGTGTCAGTGGAGCTTCGAATATTGAGAGGGAGAAAAGGAAAAATTGAGAAAATGCATATGGATATATAAAGCAGAATATAAGAGTGAAGTGGATAGAGAAGGAAATTGAAAACGATTTCAACGACAGGCTTTATCTTATCTCTCGCTCGTGTTATATTTCAATGGTATCTCTAATTGAATTTTTCATGTAAAAATCCTCTATAATGTTCATTTCTTATTCCCATATGTAAAGCAGGTTTCTCGGTTCAACTATACATTACAAGGGATTTCCAACCATCACTGATAAAATAAATATATAATATTTTTGTGATGTAATCTAAAATGGTTGGAGTATTTTACTATTCTCTGGTTTATTAACCCTATATATACAAAGTCCATTATAGACCCAACTGGGGTGGAATATTACTCCAAAAGATTCTTTTATTTGTAGGATGTAGGATGTTTCTATTTACTGGAAAATAAGTTTGATATATAGTGAATTTTCTTTCTTATTTAGAAAGAGAGTAGCGTTTTCTGATTTTTGATTGTATTAAAAAATGTGATCAAAAAGTTGCAGAAACTGAAAAGAAACAAAAATTTTTGAAACATAATTTATTGAACCCATTGCGTCCGAAAAATCGGTTATTTTACATTTGTACAATCTTTGAAAATGGTGAGTATACAAATGTAAAATAACGGATTTTTCGAACGCCAATGGGTTAATTGAAAGTGGGAAAAATGTTTTAATTATACGAAAGTGTTTTTTGATGCAATATACACAGAATTTCCCAACTTTAAGATTCTTAATTTTCATATAGAGTTTTGTCTCGTACGGGTAACATTATCAAGGCACATTCGTAAATTATCGCAATTAGTACTAATTCGTTTGACTATAGTTAACTTTTGCCAACTGGTTGTGTGTATATATACGGCGCAATATACGCGGCAACTAAGAATTGCTGTACACCGTCTAATAGTATCAAAGAGACAAAGTTTAAAGCCGCACCTTATGCTTCTGTAATATACATATATCTTGTCGGCTATCAGAAACAGTTTGTAACTTGTGCCTTATACTGAATCTGTATTAGTCTGTATGTGAGGAACTTAAGTTTCATCCCTGACTGTTACCGCTTGCCCTTCGCTTCTCGAAAGCAACTTAATCTCTACAGAGTTGAATAATTAAGAGTTAAGTAGGAGTCCCAGTACTCAACAGTTTCCGCAAGACACTAATTTAATTGCCTGTTAGTCACTACTGCCCACGTTCGTGCAAACACAAACAAATTCGCAAACATCTTCATTCATCTCTTTAGCGCCTTTGACATATCATACATATTTCGTGTACACTCACATTATGAATTCATAATTCTTATACATTCCTCTGATTTAATTATGTACTTCATTTTCAAATAATTGTTTTCCCTCCTTTTTCTTCCTTTTTCATGACAACGAAACGTTGTCTACTTTTTTCCTAAATAAAAGAAACCAGAATAGTGTTTTTACTCTGTTTTTAAGGGCATAGATACTAATTAGAGTGAAACTAATTTAAAGCAGTATTGCTAATGGGTGGTACATGTAATCCAGGAGCTCATGAACTGCGAACGTGACACTGATAACGTGAGCAGATATCAATTTCATATCGAGAAACTCTTAGAATACATAGCTGGATTTCCGGAAGATGTAATCGTGCTCTTTAGAATGTTACCAAGTTTCTTTGTGTTTCGATTTTTAGAATATACGTTCATTTGCGAATTGGGAATTCAGTATTGAATAAATAGAAATAATTACAAATTTTGGGAAAAGAAAATTAATTAAATATTAAACAATTTAGAGTTTGGTTTTGAAAAATTTAAAATGATGAACGATTTTTCAAACATTAAAGACTGAGAGTCTTAACTCATTAGGAATTCTTGATGTTTCTGATTAAGAATTTGAAATAATCCTTTATAAAGTTCCAAAACCTTGAAAGAAATTAAATTTAATTATTTTTCAAATTTAAAGTTTATGCATATTAATAAATACTGCGTCACGTATCAAAAAACCTTTTTGAAGTTAACGTTGACGCTCAGCGTTGAAAACTAATTTTCAAACATTTTGGAGATTTTAATATTACTAGTAATTCCTGAAATCTTTGAAAAGATGGTTTAACTTTTTAACTTCTTGAACAAAAAATTCTAATTTTATTATTTTTAAGTAATTCTGCAAAAGAATTAAATTATCTTGATAACCAACAAAATTCTCCCCATAAAATCAATTATTTTAAGGATTTTTAAGGAAATTCTTTTCCAAAATTCAATTATTTTGATAAATATCAATATTCATCACAAGAATTCAATTATTGTCAAAAATTTTGATTCAGTTCTTTACAAAATTTCAATTATTTAGACAAAATTTAATAAAATTGCACGAATTCAATTATTTTTATAAATTTTAATGAATATCTCGTCAAAAATTCAACTATTTTTATAAATAGCAAAATTTTTCGCCAAAAATTCAATTATTTTCAAAAATTTAAATAAAATTCTTTGCAACATTTCAATTATTTTTAAAAGTTTTTCGCAATTCAATGTTTTTAAATATTTACAATTTTCATAAAATTTATCAACAGATTTTTAATAATAGAAGAAACTTGTTCATACAATTCTACGAAAAGATTCAATTATTTTTATAAATAATAAAATTTAATTTACGAATTTAATTATTTTTATCGCAGAATTTCAAATATTTTTAGTACAATTTTAAATAAATTTCTTGAAAATTGCAATTATTATTAAAAAATTTATTAAAACTTGAAAGAATTCAATTTTAAGAAACATTCAATTATTCAATAAAACAATAAAATTCGTTGCAATAATTCAAACATTTTTATAAATAACATTTAATTCGTAGCAGAAAACCATCAAAATTTTTTTCTAATTCTGACCAGAATGAATTTTTTAATATTATTCAATTATTTCAAAAGTTTTAACGCAATTATCTTGATAATTAACAAATCTTTCCACAAAAATTCAATTATTTTTAGAAATGTAAAAAAAATTTCTTTGCAAAATTAAATTTTTTCATAAATAACAATAACATTACAAGACTTCAGTTGTTTTCAAAAGTTTATTAATTTGAATTAGTTAATTAATTACAAAAATTCATCGAAGAAATTCAATTGTTTTCAAAAATTTTAACGAATATTAATTCAATGATTTTCAATATTTACTATTTTCATAAATTTTTATCAAATAATTTAATTATTGTAAAAAATTTTTCATATACAATTCTACGAAAACATTCAATTATTTTCATAAATGATCAAATTTAATTTAGGAATTCAAATATTTTCATCGCAGAATTTTCTAAACTTTTTAATACAATTTTAAATAAATTCCTTGAAAAATGCAATTATTATTAAAAATTTTATTAAAACTTGAGGAAAGAATTCAATTCTAGAAACATTCAATTATTCAATAAAACAATAAAATTCGTTGCAATAATTCAAATATTTTCATAGATAACATTTAATTCGCAGCAGAAAATCAATTATTTTCAAAAATTTTTAAGTAATTTTGAAAAAGAATTCAATTTTCTTGATAAACAACAAAATCACATAAATTCTTCTCATAAAATCAATTATTATAAAGAATTTAAAAAAAATTCTTTTCTAAAATTCAATTATTTTGATAAATATCAAAATTCTTCTCAAGAATACAATTATTGTCAAAAATTTTAATTAAGTTCTTGACAAAATTTCAATTATTTAAACAAAATTTAATAAAATACTTTGCACGAATTCAATTATTTTTATAAGTTTTAATGAATATCTCGTCAAGAATTCAATTATTTTTATAGATAGCAAAATTTTTCGCCAAAATTTCAATTATTTTCAAAAATTTAAATTAAATTCTTTGCAACAGTTCAATTATTTTTAAAAGTTTTTCGCAATTCAATGTTTTTAAATATTTACTATTTTCATAAATGTTATCAACAAATTTAATTATAGAAAAAACTTGTTGATTCAATTCTACGAAAAGATTCAATTATTTTCATAAACAATAAAATTTCATTTACAAATTCAATTTTAAGAAACATTGAATAATTATTCAATAAAACAATAAAAATTGTTGCAATAATTTAAATATTTCATGAATAACAATTTATTCGTCGCAGAAAATAAATTTGTTTGAAAAATTTTTAAGTAATTTTGCAAAAGAATTCAATTATTTTTATAAACAACAAAATCGCGTAAATTCTTCACATAAAATCATTTATTCTAAGGAATTTTAATAAAATTCTTTTCCAAAATTCAATTATTTTGATAAATATCAATATTCATGACAAGAATTCAATTCTTTTGAAAAGTAGTAAAATATTTGGCAGGAATTAAATTATTTTCAAAAATTTTAATACAATTCTTCTCATGAATTCAATTATTTTTAAAAAATTTAATAAAATTCTTCAAAAAGTTTTCAAATTATTTTCAAAAATTGTTATAAAATTCTTTAATATAATACAATTCATTAAAATTTTAATTAAATTCCTTAAAAGAAATTAAATATTTTCAAAAGTTGTTAATACAATTCTTCGTAAAAATTAAATTTTAAAAAATATTCAATATTATTTATTTTTGTATTTAAATAATTGATTTCTCGTAGAATTAAATTATTGTTTTTCGTACTTTTAACTAAAAATTCTGTAGAATTAATTTTTTTGAAAAAGTTTAGTTGAATAATAATTGATCTTATTGATTTAAAGTAGAATTTTAGTTAAAAATTCTAGAAAATGTTAATTGAATGGAAATGATTCAAATAATTTTTAAGAAACTACAGTAACAATATTCTTATAATAATAAAATAATGATTTTGTCAGTCGGGCATCTTTATGTTTTATAAAATTGTTCAATTTGGAAAGGTTTGAATTTGATATTTTTGAATATCTTAATTTCAATGAAAAAAAATGATTAAATATTTATTTTAAATAAAACTATTGATGTTTTTGAATAATTTGACTTTTGAAGAAATTTGTAAATAAATTTAATGAAACATTTTTTTGAGTATCTAATCATTTTTAGAGTGAATCAGAATATTCTTTAGGGTCAGAGAAAAAGTCGAAGTGATCTCAAAAACCCAAGAGAAAACATTTCTAATCAAATACGTTAATTTTTGAAAATGGTGGTTGCCATATTGGATCCGCCATTTTGAATTTTCAAGTCTGACATTTTTTGTGGATTCAGTGTCCCCAGAAATCTTAATATAAAAAGTGATTTTGAAAAAATGATTTGTTTTATTATAAAATTATAATTCATATAAAATATAAATCTAAAAATTGTGATTATAAAATAAAGAAAGTGCAGACAAATTTTTGTCCTTTGATAACAGGTGATAAAAAAAAGTGTATATTAAACTCTCTCTCTCTCTCGAGTATCAAATTAAATTGTCTTAAACTGTTGAAATCTCCGTTAACAACCCTTAGAATGAAAATTGCATTAACGTGCAATTTTCGGCCCTCCGATTATATTGCAGAGTATATTCTAATTCAGTTAGAAGAAAAAGTGAGGGTGCAGTCAGTGTTGACTATGGGGGGTCCTATTCTACAAGCTGGATCGACAATGAGAAATTAGTGACCGAGAAAATCGATTTTAAATTTTGCTATTGGACTGGAAGGGTAGTCTTTCATTATACGTGAAAGCTCACCACATTTCAAGAAGATTGATCGATTATATTGTACATATACATATACCCGTGTGGAAAAGTGAGGCGGGCCCACGGTGGGTCCCAGGTGGGCTTCCCAGGTTCTAGGTGGGTCCCAGCAGGGATGGCCCAGGTGGGCGATTCCTTGGCTTGTAACGGTGAATCCAGCCACAGCCCACCTAGGAAAAATCCAGCTGGGGCCCATAGATTTAGTTTTCATTCAAATTAATGAATAAATTGTTTATTAATAACAAATAAGTCGAATTATAAATAAATAACGTTATTATTTAACGATTTTTACTTTTTTTAATGAAATTGTGACCAAAAGCAAATTCATAAATAATGTTAGCATATATATGGGAATTAATATATATCCTTTCATTCATAAATTAAAAATTTATAAAAAAATTAGAAATTTGTTAATTAAATTATTAAACGGTATATATAATCACTAAATTGCATACTTATACGAATACAATGCAGAAAAATCGGAATAAACGCAAACCTAAGAAACAAATAAAATTTAACGCACGCGGGGATTGAACCTACGACCTACGGACTACTAGACTAACGCCCTAACCACTATACTACGGAGACTAACTACTGAACACCGACGTTTTATTGTCAGTGACTTGTTGATCTGCTGTAATGATTCAATAAAGCACTTACTGACACGAATACACCGTAACAAATAAATAATTTAATAATAATTATAACAATATTATTAATGTAATAAGAACGATAAATATTCTTAAAATAATATTTATATTATTATGAAAAAAATATATCAATACATTTTTATTAAAAATGTGTTTTTTATTGTTTACAATCATTATAAACATTAATTTGTTGGTCTAAAAAAAAAAATTTTTTTTAGTTTGGACTTAGAAATTTTTACTAATTAATTATGTGGACATTACATAAAAAAAATATTGTGAATACATTTTTGTTAAAAACACGTTTTTTCTTAATCTAAGTCATTATAAACATTAATTTTTTGTTGAAAAAAAAATTTTTAGGTTTGGACTTAGAAATTTTTACTTATATAATTATTGATGTGGGTCCTCAAAAACTGGGAAGCCCAGGTAGGGCCCAGCTCACGCCCACTTATAATATTATTTCGCCTGACCGGAACCCACCGTGAGTGGGTCAATAGACAAACTCTAAAATGCTTCCGTAAAATGTTAACATGTTTGTCAATTGTCAATTCATGTACGAAGATGACCATAATTACATCAAAGTTTTATTATTAAATGTTAAAGAAAAACTAAACTATTTAATAATTTTCACTGTAAACGATTTTTGTTATTATATATAATAAATTTTACTAATGTTATATTGCAGTCGTTATTGTTTAAATAAATAATTGTTGTTAATTAGTAACTCCTGACACTAGCTTCCAGAAAGATGCAGTTTTTTTCTAATTTTGCAATTAACTAATTCGAACCACATGAAATAAAAATAATTTAAGGTTTTAACAATTCAAAAATTGTTTAAACAAATGATTGTTGTTATTTACTAATTTTTGACACAAAGCACCTAAAAAAATGCAGTTTCTTTTTAATTTTATATTTAACTAATCTGAAAAGTATGAAATAACAGTATTTTATGATTTAAACAGTTCAGAAATTGTTTAAACAAATAATTGTTATTGTTTATTAACTTTTAATACAAACAATCCAGAAACTTGCAGTTTCTTTCTAATTTTACAATTACTACTACTCTGATTAACTAATTGCAAAATAAGAAAAAACTTCATTCTTCTAGATGCTATGTGTCAAGAGTTAGTAAATAACAACAATTATTTGTTTAAACATTTGATAAATTGTTAAAATTAAAATCATAAAACATCCGAATGATTTACTATTTACATTAGTTAATTGCAAAATTAGGAAAAAACTGCAAGTTTCTAAGTTATGTGTATCAAAAGTTAATAAATAACAACAATAATTTGTTTAAACAATTTCTTAATTGTTAAAACCATAAATTATCTTTATTTTATGTTGTTCGTATTACTTAATTGCAAAATTAGGAAAAAAATTGCAAGTTTCTAAGTTATGTGTATCAAAAGTTAATAAATAACAACAATCATTTGTTTAAACAATTTCTGAATTGTTAAAACCATAAATTTTCTTTATTTTATGTCGTTCCTATTAGTTAATTGCAAAATTAGGAAAAAAAATTGCAAGTTTCTAAGTTATGTGTATCAAAAGTTATTAAATAACAACAATTATTTGTTTAAACAATTATTAAAATGTATTAAAAACCGTTATACCTTGATGAGTTAATTATTAAATAAATAAATTCAGCTGGAACAACTTTAAAATTTCAATAAAACTAAATGTCTGTTAGTGTAGTACAATAAAAGTTTATAATTATTGACAATAATAAATTGTTTAAAATAATAATGATTATTATTATTATGAATTAATTGTAGAATGATTTATTGTGAATAGTTATATTTAATTTTCAGACTTTTTCTATTATAATGTTAATATTTTTATGAAAATGGGAAGCCCAGGTGGGGCCCAGCTGGCTCCCAGTTTTTAACTGGGCTAACTTGGGCAGATTTCCACACGGGTAAAGATCCACCCTCCCCCTTTTTTTATTACATTCTCTCATCACATTTCGCGTTGCTTTTTCATCTTAAATATTACTCTCTTTTCTCTCTCGTCTATCGTTTTTTTTCGTTTCAAAACCCATTAATACTCAGAAATAAAAAATTTGACCCAATAAAAAAAAGGGAATTCGAATACAATAAGACATAAATTTCAGAGAATATTTCACATTTATGGAGTTTGCTATGTGATCAATATGTCTTCTGTTATTCTCTCTCTCTCTCTCTCTCTCTGGGTTGTGTCTCCCGCGTGTTTTTGAAACTCGGTCAAAAGTTTTTGATTCTAAACCTTTTGTCATATATGGCTGGTTGTTTCTGCACGACATGTATGTATATATATAGCTATATAAGCGAGTAATCGCCTCGAATGTGAACAGATATTGCTTGAAAGTTTTGTAATATAAATCGGAGAGAAGCTGTACAGAAGGTAAGCTGGACCAGGCCTTGGTATGGAGACAGAACTCGTTTCGTTGCACACACTACTCACTCTTTCTCTCTCTTGCTCTCTCCCTCTTTCTCTCTGTGATAAAAGATGATTTCGTGCCCGAAAGTTTTTTTTTTTTCTTTTCTTTTTTGAAAAAAAAAAATTCAGCGGTGCGGTGTCTGCGCGACCTCACGACCGACTCTTTGTCGGCGTTGCTGGTCTTTAATGAAAACTAATACTCGCGAGTTCGTGATTAACGGTTCGCGTTTGACCTGACCAGCCAGTGAGAGTTTTACCTGACAGAAAAAGAGCAGAGGTCTGCAAATCGCGATATTTAAAGGCTAACTATTTACCTTTAATCTGCAAATTTCTATAATATTTCAATATAAATGCGAAGAGGACATTTTATTTACAAATGTCTTAAATTTAAATTTATTTAATTTAATGATTTTAAAAAATCTTCACGTTTTATAGTTAGGAAAAATTTAATTTATTGTTTTAAGTAAAGTGTTCTCTTATTTGACTCGGACTGGTTATATATTTGTCCGTATGTGGTCCGTAATTTTTCATTTTTTGGTCCGTAAAGTCCGTATTTATAAATACTTTCACTGGTTCGTGCCCTGTGAGATGCGCTGAAAAGAAACGAAAATGATGTGAGACAGAAAATAAAGGAAAGGAAGCGAAAGTTCCCTTATTACTTGCGAAAAGCATTTTATTAGATAAAGTAACCACCAGGCAACTAATAAAATTGTTAGCATGAACGAATAAAGTATTATACCAGATATTGCAAACTAACTAAGCGTGTAGGTATATTTTTTATGCGGAGAAATTTTATATACAACAAAACTCTCTTTTCTCTCTTGGGACTTGTTCGTTAAAATCTGGTGTAATACCAAACTTATAATTAGATTTAAAGTTGCTTTCAAATACTTTTATATATACGCACGTGAATGTATACATATCTAACGGATTAAAGAAAATATCGGAAATAAAAGAATAGTGAAGAGGTGTTAAGATATAATAACATTTGCATTTAATATCCTGCTTGTAAATCAAATTCCTCAGCAATAAAGAGAAAAATCTTGTGTATATATTATATATATATATATATGTATGTAAATAATTATGTATTATATATGTATAAATTTGCGTTTATAAAAGTGTGAAGTGCATCTATTATCACTGTGAAAGAAAAAAAATACTCGACTATTTTATCGCAATAATTAATTATGGTAATTAAATCAAACTCGATTTTATTGCGATGCAAACTCCTCGTATAGTTAATCAATCATCTTGCAATCTTTGCTACTGAAAGTATCTTTTTATTTTCAAAAAGATTTTATATAGAGTAATCTGGAATTTCTTGTCACAATTTTCAGTCACAGTATTTTCTTGTTCTTATTTTACAGTTTCTTCTTTCTGTTTATCTTTATTGTTTTTACATTTTTTTCTTATTTGTTGTGATGCTCTTTTTTTGTTTCGTTTAGAGTACTGCTTTTCATTCTTCTTGTTCTTTTTCTTACACTTTCAAGCGCAGAATCTTTGAAATTAATTAGTTTATTTTACACGGATTTTTTTATCGTAAAATAGTGGGAAAAATACGAATGGCGTATGATTGAATTTTTGCTTATATTTGTATAATTTTACAAAAATTGCTCCTGACTTTGTTAAAATTATTTAACATTAAGTTTAAGTTTCAAAATATATGAACCCTATTATAGAAAAAAAGGATATTAAATGAAAAAACAGTTTTTTTTATTCAATTGTTGTGAAAATGTAATATGTTTATAACAATTGATTGTAACTAATTGAGAAGTATTAGTAGGTAAATTAAAGTTTAAAGATTCATTAATCCTATAGAAAAAAATAGTAAAAGAATAAACGACACTTTTACATGTTTACTTGCTGTTAATTTGAAATTTGTTTATAACAATTGTTTACAAAGTTGTTTAAAAACTTTTGCTACAATTTATTTATTACAATTTAAGTATTATTTTCAATACATTTTAAATTAAATTTCTTCAAAAAATTTAATTATTTTCATAAATAATGAAATTCTTTGTAACAATAAAATTTTTTTCAAAATAATTTTCACAAAATCCTTCGTAGAAATTTAATTAATTTTAAGAATTTGGCAAAATTGAATTATTTACATTGTCTATTATTTTAATAAAGTTTCACAAAAGAATTCAATTATTTAAAAAGAAATTTTAATAGAATTCGTCTCAAGAATTCAATTATTTTCAAAAGTATTATAATTCTTCGCAAAAATCCAATTATTTTCAAAAATTTACAAAAATTTTCGTCAAAATTTCAATTATTTTTATAAAAAATAAAAATCGTCTCCGAAATTCAATTATTTTCAAAAATTATAATAAAATATTCTTGACAGAAAAATGAAATTATTCTTAAAAATTTTATTGAAATTTATCAAAGAAATTCAATTATTTTAAAAACATTTGCTACAATTTATTTATTAAAATTTAAGTATTATTTTCAATACATTTTAAATTAAATTTCTTCAAAATATTGAATTATTTTAATAGATAATGAAATTCTTTGTAACAATAAAATTTTTTTCAAAATAATTTTCATAAAATTCCTCTTCGAAATTCAATTATTTTTAATACAATTTTCATCAAATTTCTTGAAAAATGCAAATATTTTTAAAATTTTTTTAAAAATTTGTCAAGAGAATTCAATTATTTAAAATTTTGTTGATAAATTTCTTTATGGAAATTCAATTTTAAGAAACATTTAATAGTTTAAAAAATGTATATTTTTATAGTTAAAGAATTGAGTTCTCGTAGAATTTTCTAATAAACATTGATTTAAAATTGAATTTCAGTTAAAATTTTAGATTATAATTGAATATTGAAAGCATTATAGCGTGAATTTTTAGAAATAATTGAATTTTCAAAAGATTTTAAATGAAAATCTCTGAAAATTTTAACTTTTCATACTTTTTATTTTTAATACAATTTTAATGGAATTCCTCGAAAAATGAAATTATTCTTAAAAATTTTATTAAAATTCAGCAAAGAAATTCAATTATTTTAAAAAATTTTGCTACAATTTATTTCTTACAATTTAAGTATTATTTTCAATACATTTTTAATTAAATTTCTTCAAAAAATTGAATTATTTTAATAGATAAGAAAATTCTTTGTAACAATAAAATTTTTTCAAAGTAAATTTCATAAAATTCTACGTAGAAATTAATTTAATTTCAAAAATTTGTCAAAATTCAATTATTTTTAATGCCTACTATTTAAATAAAATTTCACAAAAGAATTCAATTATTTAAAAAGAAATTTTAATAAAATTCGTTTTAGGAATTTAATTATTTTTCAAAGTATGTATTATAATTCTTCGCAGAAATCTTATTATGTTCAAAAATTTACAAAAATTCTCGTCAAAATTTCAATTATGTTTAGAAAAAAAAATTTCTCTCCAAAATTCAATTATTTTCAAAAATTATAATAAAATTCTGCACAGAATTTCAATTATTTTTAATACAATTTTAATTTAATTTCTCCAAAAATTAAATTATTCTTAAAAATTTCATTAA
Source organism: Leptopilina heterotoma (assembly GCF_015476425.1). Lineage (NCBI taxonomy): Eukaryota > Metazoa > Arthropoda > Insecta > Hymenoptera > Figitidae > Leptopilina > Leptopilina heterotoma. The sequence goes on along the minus strand of NW_025110949.1, from coordinate 1,797,906 downwards.
AATTCGTTAAGAGAATTTTAAATACCATTTTAAAAATTTGTTGATTAACTTCTTTATTAGAATTGAATTTTAAAAAATATTAAATTGTTCAATAAATTCTTTATTTTTGTATTTAAATAATTGAATTCTCGGAGAATTTTTTTAATAAATATTGATTTAAAAATGAATTTCAGTTACAATTTTAGATTATAATTGAATATTGAAAGCATTATAGCGTTGATTTTTTGAAATAATATAATTTTAAAAAAGTTTTAAATTAAAATCTTTGATAATTTGAACTTTATATCCTTTTAATTAAGAATTGTGTAGAATTAAGTTTTTTCATCAAATTTAATGGAATTTTTTCAAAATTATTTAAAGTTTTTAATTTATAATACATTTAATTGAGGAATTTTTTCAAAAATTATTTATAAAATTGACCTAAAGAAGAATTTTAGTTGAAAATTTTAGAAATGAATAATCGTAATGATGAAAATAATTTTTGAAGAAGTTACAGTAACAAAGTACATAGCAAGTTTTAATTATTATAAGTTATTGAATTTGAAATTTTTGAAAATTTTAATTTCTATACGAAAAAATAATAATGGTTAAATATTTATTTACAATTGATGTTATTGATATTTTTGGATAATTTTCGTATTAAAAACCTGTAAAAATTCCGTTTTTTAATCTGGAAAACCTGGAAAAGTCAGGGAATTTGAAAAGAGCAAAAGCGTTGCAACCCTGTCTAATAATGCCTAAATGAAAGGTCATACATTTTGGACGCGATATTTTGTCAGTCCAAATTTTTCCTGCATTTTCAATCAAAAATATAGTTTTAATGAAGCAAAACCAAAAATTTTGGTGTATTTTTTGTTTAAACAATCATAACTTTTAATTTTTAAGTCAAAAGTTAAATTTTCTTGCAGATTCTGAAAGAGGACGAAAAAATACATAAGAAACACGTTGTGCAAATTTTTTCTAGTCCACCATCTTTGAAAATGGTAAGTGCAAGTTCGCGAAGAGAAAAAAACGGACTTTTGGGACTATAAATGGGTTAAGAAGCAAAAAAATTTAATGTTATGTTCGTAATTTTTGATGAGTTTTGGGGTGTAATTTAAGGAAAAATTGTCTCCTGTATTTAAAAATTAAAAATTCCAGTATATCCTAACTTTATTTGCCCTGACAAAGAGAATTGAATAATGCGACTCGACATACATAGTTGATGACAAGCTATATAGAATTCTCTGGTGCCGAATATATGTTGAAAGCACATGTAACTTGGATTTTCAACTGGTTAACTGGGAGCAGTAACTGTTACTGTTTACGACTTATGTTTAACCATTATCAGGCAATTCGCAGCTTTGAATATAAGATAACCCGATAGGATTGAATCGCTCTATATTCTATATCAGGACAGGTATGCTGTTAAAGCAGAATAACGTTTGCTATTACATATCTATCGTATCGTAAATACTTCTTCCTTCTGGAGTATACATATATGTATGTACACTCCACACATAATCTGGATCTGGTTTTTAATTAAATAAAATCGCAATCAATTATTCAGATTGATCGATATCCTTATTAAAATCCTTATATGTATATATTTATTGGAAGTCTGATGTCTATATAATGTTTCTAGTGAGATATCAAGTTACATGAAATGTTACTGTCTATATGGAATGGAATTTTCTTTCGTTAACTTTCGTCAGACCTGCGCGCGTGATTGATATGACAAACATTTGAAAATTCGAGTAGCGAGTGTTTTGATCCGAGGAATATTGGCGCATGATTGATTGATCGGTGTTCTTTCTTGAATGCGGTTTTATATTAATGGTCGTTCTTGTATTACATTTCAGTGTTGTACATAGTAAAGTAAAATGTCGAAAATTTCTCGATAAATTTTACTGATAATTCGAAATATGAACTGAATTCTTCATTTAACATTTTTTTTGTTAATTTTTGAGGAAATTTTTCAACGATTCACCCAAAATTAAAAATTTTTCTTCATCTGGAAATTCTGTTCGAAATTTTTCCTCTTTCTTTTACATATCGATTTTAGTATTATTCAATATTTTTTAGAAGTAATTTATTAAAAACTTTCCATATTATTTGTTTTTATTTTTTTATTTCTTTTTGATAATAACTCCAAAGTAAAATATTCTTTTTGTTTCAGATTCGAGTTAAACCATATTGTTTTCTGTCGAGTTCATTTCGTAAGTAAATATCATTGAAATATAATTCTATATTATGAGTAAAATACTATTATCAAAGAAATAATTTTAAAATTCTGATTCGTTTATTTAATGAAAAATTTCGGCCCGCGGTACTATGGAATTGACAATTAATTAAATAAAAAGAATTTATCGGAAAAAGTATATATTCGTTTTGTAAAATTTATTTTCAAGTATTTATAAATGATAAAAGTTATGAAAAGAGTGCACTGAAAAAAAGTGCTGAGACCAACAACAAATTTTGAAGTCTAACTAAATTTTTTTACTGCAGGAAAAAAAATTTGATTAAACTAAAATTTTGAACCGCCAAACAATTCCAATTAAATGCAAATGTTGATAATATATTTTCGTCTGTCGAAGAACTTTTATTGTATCCAATAATATTTCTCATTCGATTATTACATTATCACTTTATTATTTCACTTTTATTGTTTTTGTAATTCAGTTAGGTATAACTTTGATGAAAGTTGTATTAAAAGAATGTTTTTGTGGTTGGGGTGAAAAAAAAAGTGGTATCATTCTTGTCCTTATAACAATACCACAAGGATAATGTATGAGGCAAAGGGGCTCTCGTATAATCTTATAACGGAAAATCTTCTCTTGGGATGTATATTCTCTTCGAACATATCCTCTCTCTGTGCATGACAGAGATGCTGTAGAACTGGAGTAACTTCCAAGTGGAAAAGCATCCCTTTCTGCGTAACGTGGATGAGAAACCCTTGGAACTGCCGGTTTGGGAGAGGCGAGGATTGGGGGTGTTTTATTTAATTAAGCAGAGCCAGTCTACTGATCCTTCTGCTGGCAGGCGTGTTTGTGTCTCAAGGGAATTTCAGGTTACCAATCTTCCTTATATGTGAACGAATTAGATGTACCGTTTTATCGTGGCGACGTTTTCACCCAACAAAATATTATGAAAATCCTTTATCACCTTCTGCGACAATCTTTGTGTGTGTACATATATACATCGCGACAATATAATGTCGTAGCTCGTTAAGAAAAAGATTTAGTTGTTGGGGAAATTGTTTTTCGACTTGAGGTAGTATTAAAAATTTCTAATATAGTGCTTAGGTAATAGAAAGTTTGGTGATCATTTCAGGTGCTGTATTTTTAACTTTACAGATAATATTGTAACCTTTGCAATACTATATATTAAACCTTACAATTCCATAATTAAGAAACTTTAAAAAATCGTAACAAGTAGAGGTCCTATGACCTAAAAAGTAATTGTTTTAAATTTTAATAACACGTTCTAATTCTCCCCGAGTATAATGCTCCAGTTATTTGTCGTCTAGATTTCCTCAAAAAATAAAAAACATCTCTATTAACTTGCAAAAAATGCTTTTTTTTACAAAACTACAGTACAGAATAAATTCTGACCTGGAAATCCTAGAAAAGGTATGGAATTTAGAAAAGGGTATGGAAAACCTGGAAATAGAATGGAATTTTAAAAAATTTCTGGAATTCCGCCTGTTTTTAAAGATTTTGAACAAAATTTTAATTTAAAATTGAAAAATTTTTGTGTCACTGCTATATAAAAATCTCTACGGAAGAAAAAATTTTTGGCTCGTAATTATTAAGTATCTGGTATTTGGAAATTTTAAAAAAATTTTAAGAGCCAAAGCTATGTTATCAGGCCAGCAATATTTTTAATTTTTGACTACAATTTCATAACTATTGACCTGGAAAAAGCCTGGAACTCTACATTTATTGTTTTTGCGGCAACAATGAAATTATTTACAAATTATTTTCATAACTTATTATTCAACGATTTTCATAAATATTACATTTTTTACAGAGATTCAATTATTAATTTAATTTTCAATACAATTTTAATGGAATTCCTCGAAAACTGAAATTATTCTTAAATTTTTTTTTTAAATTCAGCAAAGAAATTCAATAAATTTGAAAACTTTTGCTACAATTTATTTACTACAATTTAAGTATTATTTTCAATTTCAATACATTTTTAATTAAATTTCTTCAAAAAATTGAATTATTTTCATAAATAATGAAATTCTTTGTAACAATAAAATTTTTTTCAATATAATTTTCATAAAATTCTTCGTAGAAATTTAATTAATTTCAAAAATTTGTCAAAATTCAATTATTTACAATGTTTATTATTTAAATAAAATTTCACAAAAGAATTCAATTATTTAAACAGAAATTTTAATAGAATTCGTCTCAAGATTTCAATTATTTTCAAAAATATACAAAAATTCTCGTCAAAATTTCAATTATCTTTATAAAAAATAAAATTCCTCTCCGAAATTCAATTATTTTCAAAAATTATATAATAAAATTCTTGGCAGAATTTCAATTATTTTTTTAATACAATTTTCATCAAATTCCTCGAAAAATGTAATTATTCTTAAAAAATTTTATTAAAATTTGTCAAGAGAATTAAATTATTTAAAAATTTTGTTGATAAATTTCTTTATGAAAATTTTGAAAAGGTTTCAAATTAAATCTTTGAAAATCTCAATTTTTTATATTTTTAAATATAACAATCCTGTGGAATTAATTTTTTAAAGAAAGTTTAATTGCGGATTTTTCTTTTGACATTATTTAAAGTTTTTATTTTCTAATATAAATGTAATTGAAGATTTTACGAGTAATTGAAATTTTGTACAATTGAATTGTAAACAAATAAATTAGAAAGTACTAAAAGAACTTTTTCAAAAATTATTTAATATAAAGCATTTATAGAAGAATTGTGGTTAAAAACAAGAAAAAAATTTAATTTTGGAAATGTTACAAATTATTGCAGAAATTCAATAATTTTCAAAAGTAAAAATTTTTGTCGTAAAAATGAAATATTGTTCAAAAATAATAAAATTCTTCTTAGGAATTCAAATACTTTTACAAATAATAAAACTCATTGCAGAATTTCAATTATTTTTAATACACTTTTAATCAAATTTTTCGAAAAATGTAATTATTCTTAAAAATTTTATTAAAATTCGTCGAAAGAATTCAATTCTTTATGGTAATTGAGTTTTAAGAAACATTTAATTATTCAATAAATTATTTATTTTTGTATTTAAATAATTGAATTTTCCTTGAATATTCTAATAAAAATTGATTTAAAAATGAATTTTAGTTAAAATTTTAGATAATAATTGAATATTGAAAGCATTATAACGTTGATTTTTTAAAATAATTGAATTTTCAAAAGGTTTTAAATTAAAATCTCTAAAAATTTGAACTATTCATACTTTTAATTAGGAATTCTGTAGAATTAATTTTCTTCAAAAAGTTTAATGGAATTTTTTAAAATTATTTCAAGTTTTTAATTTCTAATACATTTGATTAAAGAATGTCAGAATAATCGAAATTTCGTAAAATTAAATTGTAAAAAAAAGAATTTGAAAATTCTCAAAGAATGTTTTCAAAAATTATTTTAAAAAAATTGACCTAAAGAAGAATTTTAGTTGAAAATTCTAGAAATGAATAATCGTAATGATGAAAATAATTTTTGAATAAGTTACAGTAACAAAGCAGCAAGTTTTTATTATTATAAAACATGAAGAAAGCGATCACTCCGAGTCGAATACTCCGAGTGATCGGTATCTTCATGTTTTATAATATTATTTTTTTAAGTTATTAAATTTCAAATTTTTAATTTCTATATCAAAAAATAATAATGATTAAATATTTATTTAAAAATGAAACCTGGAAAAGTCTGGGAATTTGAAAAGAGCAAAAGCGTGGCAACCCTGTAATTTAACTTAATCATGAGTGGAAATTTACTTATTTTAAGTGTATATGCAGTATGCACTTATTTTTTACTTTGAATACTTTTGAAACATGAATAAGTGAACAAGCACTTATATTCATATTTAGAGAGTACCACTTATGAACAGTATTCTCAAATTGAAATTAATAATTTAATGTTTACAAACTACTATTGATAAAGTTTGGATAAATTTTCTCTCGTACTTTAGAAGGAGTTTTGTAAATTTGAGAAAATCTGTCGTAAAGTTTGTTGAAAAGTGGGGTAGAATTCAATTTAGTTACATTAAGAGAAAATGAAATTCCGTTTGATCTCAACAAACACAATTTAGGGATAGCAAATTTTTTTCCTCACCAAAGCATTTTATCAGCAATTTTAGATTTTGATTAAGATTATGTTTGGATTTGTAAATCGATTGGTATTGCAAGCTCGATGGCACATGTACATAGGTGTATATATAGCATTAAATCTCTGCGATTCAGTGGGAGTTATCAATCAAAGTCACGTCCTTCCGTTGTCCTGGAAAACAAATTGCCATCGGTAGTAGTGTACATAATGAGAGAGTGGAGGAGGAGATTTAACTTGACAACAATCGGTATAATGTACGTACATGGGTTATTCACTATCAACGAAAAGTTTTTCATAGAATATTTCATTATTATCAGAAGAGGGTGTATGTAATTTTTCGTTGTTCTTTTTTTTCGAGGTATACAAGACATTGTGTGTAGGTATACAAGACACGTAGTCGTGTCAAAAATTGCGACAAAGGAAAAGAAATAAAAATAAACGCAAACAGACAGATGGAGAGAGAGAAAAGAGGTTTTATCATCCAGATGGCAGTCACGTTTCAGTCTCATCGCTGAGGCCGATTCTTGATTGTTCTCTGTTTGTTTCCGGCCAGAACGATCGTCGGAGACTTTACTGTACAACAAGGTGGGCGCGCAGGAACAAGTGTTAAAGTGCGCACTCAATCAATGGGATGTTAATCGTTCATTACCGATCATTTAATGCTGATTGAGGATGTCATTCAAGTAACTATAATTGCCGTGCACCCATTTCATTTCATCTCCTATACATATATCCTGGAATTCACTCTTACCGTTAGGACGTAAATCAATTTTTGAATTTTTTAACTTTAATGAATTTAAAAGAGAAAACAAACAAAATGTTTGCGGTACAGTTAAAGGCAAATGCTCTTTTATTCTTTGAATTTTGGGGAAAGACTGTAAAAACAAAAACTCGGTTTTAATGAACCGAGAATTTTATTTTACATTCGGCATACTTTATTGTTTGGAAAATAAACTTAAATGGATAATGTCAAAACAGGAAAAGTAAACTTTGTATTACATTTGTAGGCCAGGTATATGTATTGCTAAGTCAATATTATGCTTTTCTCTCTCCACCCCTTTAACTCTCCGCAAGTCACCCTTCTGTCCAGATCTAGATTAAACAAAACTATATATAGTGAACCTTTCTTGTGTTCACAATATAATAATAATAATAATAATAAATTGTGCACCCAAAAATAGTACCATATGCTTTTCATTAAAATAAGACTCAAGTCGAAATACATATATATTTTGAAAAGTAACCGATATTATTATCATCACATATTGACCTTTATAGTGAATGCAAAAACAAATTGAAACTTTTTTTTAGAATCTTCTAAATTCCTTTTTAATTACTTTTTCGTTTTTTCTCCTCACCTCTTTGTCTTAAGACTCGTCTTAAGAAGAGTATGGTGTGTGTGGTATAATGCAGAAGGTGGTATCGTGCATCTTGGTGCCGTTATCTTAACACATCTTTAATTACCCGAGTGATTTATCTGTTCTACTGGGAAATTGTCTTTCTAGCCGCTTTTAAACTCATATCGCGTAAAGTTCACTGACGTTCAAATTATATTCAAACTAGAAATCCATTTGAACACACCTTATTTCTTAATAAATAACAGTAAATTGTTTGAAATTAATTTTCTTATATCGTTTTCATGATTTTTTTTCAATTCGACAGAAAAAAAACACAATTTGTAATAAAACAAACAACTATCTTCACTAGATCAAGAGAGAAAACTTCCAATCATCTTCTAACCTTATTAATTAAAATTTCAAACTTTCGATATTTCAGTTGCAATTTTTCTTTCTACGGCATTATTTATAAACTAAATTTATTCTTTATTATTAAAATTAGCAAATGCTACGGGCGCTATTCAAATTATTATTATTACCCATAAATAACAAAAATTGACTATTTAAAAATGCACTGCTATTCCACTCCTTAATTAGACAGTTGAATATTTGATTTTTGTTTCTTCTAACCAAACTTTATGGCACTAGAAAAAAAAAGTAAACTAAAAATGAAATAGAGAATTAAAAATATTTAAATTTGCATTAATGGCAGAGGAATGGGCAAATGATTTCAATCAACGTCCATTCTGTTCAACTGATTTATCACATGGAATGCGAAATTATGATCATGATGCTTTGTCATCTGAGCAAAATGAAAAGTTAAATTCCATGAAACTTGATCAAAGAAGAGAAAATGAATTGTATCTTCATAAACATTCAGAAATAAAAGGTCTCATAACAATTTTACTGAGGTATGATGCATCTAAATATATAAATAAATATGACACTTGAGTTGTAAATCATTCTTTTAATGAATTAAAAATCAAAAATAACTTTTACGGACATGTGTAAAATATTTTTTTGTCTGCGTATTTCCCTAAAAAAATTTTCCAAATTTAAAATATTTTCATAAATACAGTTTCAATTTTTAATACAATTTTAATGGAATTCCTCGAAAAATGAAATTATTCTTAAAAATTTTATTAAAATTCATTAAAGAAATTGAATTATTTAAAAAGAAATTTTAATAGAATTCGTCTCAGGAATTCAATTATTTCCAAAAGTATTATAATTCTTCGCAAAATTATGTTAAAAAATTTACAACAATTATTCTTGTCAAAATTCCAATTATCTTTATCAAAAATAAAATTTCTCTCCGAAATTCAATTATTTGCAAAACTTTTAATAAAATTCTTGACAGAATTTCAATTATTTTTAATTCTTAATACAATTTTAATGGAATTTCTCGAAAAATGAAATTATTCTTAAAAATTTTATTAAAATTCAGCAAAGAAATTCAATTATTTTAAAAACTTTTGCTACAATTTATTTATTACAATTTACGTGTTATTTTCAATACATTTTTAATTACATTTTTTCAAAAAATTGAATTATTTTAATAGATAATGAAATTCTTTGTAAAAATAAAATTTTTTTCAAAATAATTTTCATAATATACTTCGAAAAAATTTAATAAATTTCAAAAATTTGTCAAAATTCAATTATTTTCAATGTCCACTATTTAAATAAAATTTCACAAAATAATTCAATTATTTAAAAAGAAATTTTAATAAAATTCATCTCAGGAATTCAATTATTTTTAAAAGTATTCTAATTCTTCGCAGAAATCTAATTATGTTAAAAAATTTACAAAAATTCTCGTCAAAATTTCAATTATCTTTATACAATAATAAAATTTTTGTCCGAAATTCAATTATTTAAAAAAATTATAATAAAATTCTTGGCAGAATTTCAATTATTTTTAATTCAATTTTCATCAAATTTCTCGAAAAATGAAATTATTCTTAAAAATTTTATTAAAATTTGTCAAGAGAATTAAATTATTTAAAAATTTTATGATAAAATTCTGAATGAAAATTAAATTTTAAGAAACATTTACTTATTTTATAAAATATTTATTTTTGTAGTTAAATAATTTAATTCTCGTAGAATGTTCTAATAAATATTGATTTAAAAATGAATTTCAGTTAAAATTTTAAATTATAATTGAATATTGAAAGCATGATAGCGTTGATTTTTTGAAATAATTGAATTTTCAATAAGTTTCAAATTAAAATCTTTGATATTTTGAACTTTATATACTTTTAATTAAGAATTGTGTAGAATTAAGTTTTTTTCAAAAAATTTAATGGAATTTTTTTAAAATTATTTAAAGTTTTTAATTTCTAATGCATTAATTGAGGAATGTCAGAATAATCGAAATTTCATAAAATTAAAAAAAAAGGAATTTGATAATTCTCAAAAAAAATTTCAAAAATTATTTTAAAAAAATTGACTTAAAGAAGAATTTTAGTTAAAAATTCTAGAAATGAACCCTATTTGTTTAGTATAAATATATTACTATCTGAATCCGTGACTAACTTATTTCAACCATCAAATCAGTTATTTTTAACTAAATTCATTTTTGAGAGTATATTTTAATTCAGAAATATTTTGTTCTTGCATATTTATAAAAGAAAAAAAAGAAAAAAAAAGAATTTAATGGAATATTTTATCATGTTTTATAAATAAATATGTGAATGGAATAATATGTTGCGATACAATTGGAATTTCTAATAAACAGCGATGTTTATTGAAAAGAAAAGATGAAAAAATAGAATATAAAATTGCTAATAAATGTAAATTGTTTCGTTTACTTGTGAATAGCGCGCAGCCAAAATCCTGTTTAAAAAAGATGAAAATATAAAGTGTGTAATTTGTAGTTATAACCCCAATTGCTTTGAGAAATGAGTGAATATGAAAATTGCAGTTCCCTTTCATGCTTGACTGTGAAGCTTCCAACTGGTTCCACTCGATTGACCATAACATTATGCAAATCATGCGTTATTAATTACCAGCCAACGACGCTTCTCGCGCCTCAACTAATCGGTCCTGACACGGGCTCTATATCACATTCTCCAATCTTTGATCTTGTTCTTTTTATTATTTCTTATTATCACACGGAATTTAAGATTTTAGAAATTTATATGCAATATGATATCGAAAAATTTCTCCTCTCTCTCTCTCTCTCTTTTGCACTTTATATTAAAAGTTATGAGAAAACTAATCTATCGTTTATTTATACATTTTAATCGAAATTTGATAAATTCGTTTATGTAAATAATAAATGAATTAATGGATAAAAAATGAATTTTTGTTAATAATTTTTTAGTTATATTTTTATAGTTATAATAATTATAACATTGCTTTAAATTTTTGTCAATATTTATCAAGAAAAAAAATATATTTGAATCAAATGATCCAATTACTTTATTATTGTCAAATAAATTATTAATAATATTAATAGTTACTTGAAACAAACAATTTTTGTTTGAACTGAGTAAACGGTATTTAAACCAATTTCGAAATTTGCAGAAAATATAATTTAATTGATTTACATATTAAATATTATACTAGATACGAATAAATATTTATATTTTACATTCAGAGAAAAATGATTTTTGAATCAAATGATTTTTTTATACACCACTTTGGTTTAATTTAAATAAACTTTTCATTATTTGACAATATTACAACTCTTTCTCGTATATTGTATTTACATTGTCGTCAATCCTTTTTACTTAAGTGAATGAAAAATATTAATCTTTTACCATCGCACAATATACTAAAAAAAGAGATATTGAACACATTTTTTTAATAACAAAAGTAACGGAAAATCCGTCCCAGGCGCGAAAGACCAATGCTGACGATGGATTGAAGATTTATTGAGCCTTGAACGCCCAGCCTGGGTAACCCAGTGTTGAAGCAGTCTTTATACCACTGTCACTCAATGTTGATTCAGCATTGGACACCACTGTTCGTTCCATGCTCGATTCAAGACTCGGTCAATCTTTGTGAGTGAAGCTCGAACATCTGATCTTAATTCAAGCCTAAATCAATCTTGACAGTTTATTTATTGACGTGTGCACTTAAAAATATTAAATATAAATATTTATAAATTAATTAATATTAAAATATTTTTTATGATAATTTTGTATACTATTTAAAAATTATTATTAATTATTATTATTAAGATATCAATTGGTAAATAAATATTAATATTTATCTAGTGTATAATATTTATATTAATTATTAATTTATTAATAATAATAATAATAATAATAATAATAATAATAATAATTATTATTATTATTATTATTATTATTATAAAAAATATTAAATTAAAAATAAATATTAAATATTATTTTTTTTTATAATAATAATAATAATTATTATTATTATTAATTATATAAAATTTATATAAATAAAGTTAAATTATACATTATTATTTTTTTCTTGCAGTGTCAAATAATTGTTTTCAAAGTTCAAGAGTTTCGTTTGTCTGAAAAATTTTTAGTGTTAAAAAAATGTTCATTAGGGTGTAATAAATATTTATGCCTAGTAGTTTTACACTAGGATTAACTGTTTAGTAAATATGTATTATCAAAAAACTATTTTTTGTCAAACGCGTGCGATTAAACACAAATAACCTTGAGACTTTAGCATTGCCAACTTAAGAGTTTAACGTATGTGTTGAGTTGGTAATGCTGGAGTTTCAAGGTTATTTGTGTTTAGTCGCGCGCGTTTGACAAAAAATAGTTTTTTGATAATATTTACTAAATAGTAAAATTAGTAGTATTAGTAAAATAGTAGTCCTAGTGTAAAATTACTAAGCATATATATTTATCACTACCTAATGAACATTTTTTTTACTAATAATTTTTCAGATAAACGAAACTCTTAAACTTTGAAAATAATAATTTGACACTGTATACAAGAAAAACAATAGTATATATAATTTAACTTATAAAATTATCATAAAAAATATTTTAATAATAAATAATTTATAAATATTGATATTTAATATTGTTCAGTGCACACGGTAATAAAGAAAGTGAATATTGTATCAAGATTGACCGAGTCTTGAATCGAGCATGGGACGAACATTGGTGTCCCATGCTGAACAAATATTGAGTGACGCGCCGTATATACAGAATATACGGCGCTGGCATTGAAATAGTAGATTAGGCGAGGTGCCTTCCAGCCTTCTGTGGCCGAGCGGTTTAAATGCGTGCGTTTAGGACTTCCGGGTATGCGTTAGGGGCGGGGTGCGTGAGTTCGATCCCACATGCGAGCGAATATTTTTCATTCTTTGTTTTAAGCGTTATATATAATAATAAAATTGTGTGTTGTGTTGTGAATAAAAAAATGTGAATATGTTTGTAAATAATATTAAAAAGTCTGCTGAAAAATCGAGAAAAAAATGTACCGATTAACAGAAAAATTGGTTTCTTTTACTAAAATTATTTTTTTAATATTACTATTTCAAATGAAATTTATTGTTAGTAATATATTATTTATATGAAAATAATATAATTATTATAATAATAACTTATTTCCAAACAAACGCATATAACATGAATAAAAATAATATCAATAATATTCATTACTATTATAATAATAATAATAATAATTATTATTATTATTAATATTATTATTAATATTATTATATACAATTCATATATATTCATATTATATTGAATAAGCGCGAGAGACGCGTAAATTTGGGAACAGTGGAAGCAGCCTTATTTCAGTCCTGCATTATAGGGTTCCGCAGCATTGATTGAACATTAAACGCCAATCTACAACAAAGACTGGAGCGTCAGTCTTAAATAAGTGTTACATTATAGCTAGAAGCAACCTTCGTTCCGCCGTCCCACCAAGGCTTGATCAATGTTGACCAAGCCTCAACGAAGGTTCCGTAAAGCCTGAATCCAGCGTCAGTTCTCGCCTGGGGTAGAGTAAATGATATATATTTGTTTTCTATATACACAGTATTGAAGAAAAAGCGCCTTAAAGTAGGCAATCCGCATGCACAGATGCTATTAACTTGATAGTTTCAAGGTGTTTGAAACTATTTATAAAAGGAAAAAAAATATTAATTTGTAAAAATATTATTTATTATATTCATAAATAATATTATTTCTGTAGTATTTAAATTACGGAAAATAGCAGAAAAAAATCGATGTTTTTTCATCACTACATAATTGGGAAATGGCACTTTTGACGTATATGATGCTATTAAGGGAGAAAATTAACAAAAGAGGAATAATTATATTATTTATGAAAATAATATAGTGATCACTTGTTTACACTGAAGTACACAAACTAAATAAGCGCATACATGGATGATCAATCGCGCCAATAAGCAATTAAATCAAACATCAGAGACATACAACACATCCGTCGTCGTTATACGACGTGTATAATGATCGGTTATACGCTTCGCTTTGCAATATTAACCCTTTGTGTCAAGATTTTTTTCATTTTCATCTTTAAATTTCATGCTTAAAAGGGTTAAATATTAAATTTAAAAATTCAAATTATGATTTTCAATTTTCCATGTCTGTAACGAATTTTTTACATTTTCCATAACATATTTTGATAAATATTACATCGCGCCCAGTGGGGCAAAATGTACTTTTTGTGTCAAAATCAGTCTAGACGTCACAATTTTCATTTAAATTAAACAAAATTTTTTTTAAATCTTCGTTACTAAATTCTCTATCGATTCCTTGATGGCGATTTTTAAATTTTTGTTTATTTATATTTATTTGTTTATAACAAAGTATGAAAAAATTGATATGTTGCTATAAAATAAAGTTTTTAACATTCAAAAAATTTTTAAGTACATTTGAAATCATATTTTAGTATTTCTGAAGTGAAAATTTTTATATAATTACACTTTTATTAAATGAACAATACATTAATTAATTAATTAATTAATTTTGGAAAAAAGAACATAATTGAAAAAATTCAATTTGTAGTTTATTTCTTCGAGTTTTTTACTTGAAATTTAATGGGTAAAATAATTATAAATATTGAGTATTAATTTCATAAATTTTTAAATTGTTTGAACAATTTTTGGTTGTTAATTATTAATTATTTTAACATTAACCAACAAAATTCTATTTTTTTACACTTCTTAACATTTTACGCAGGAAATAATTAAATATATTTAAATACAAAAATAGAGGTTATTGTGTAAATATTTAACAATTGTTTAAACAAATTAATTATGTTTTCTGTGAAATTTTATTTTTAAAAATTAAAATTTCGATATTTTTTAATCTTGAAATTTTTTCTATTTCAACGAATTAAAATTAAAAATGTGACTTATGATAATTTTTATAATTATTTAAACAAACTGTTAATATTTTTAACTTTTAATAGAATCACAATACTAATTGACATTTTACCTTGATTTCTAAAACATTTATATTAAGATTTTCATTAGTTAGTTAAAATTTTGTTAAGATTTAATTTTGAAAATTAAATGTTTTGATAGAGATTCCATCAAAACGAGAATCTTCCTTCCTAAAACAAATAAAAATTAGTATTAGTATTTTGAATTTCTAAATTTAAATAAAATCAAAAGATTATACCTCGTAAATTCAATTATTTAAATAATTGAAATTTTATTAAATAAACCTGCCATCTCGTCAGATCAACAATAGTAATAAAGCTTGAAATTAGAACATTTTCTGCCGTTCGTATTTTATTATTTTCATATAGTCATCGAGAAAATGTTCACTAGAAATCGGCTGGTCTGTAACGCTGTCACTAGTCGAAATCTACAGGGGAAGTGCTTCCTGGTGCATATATTCGGATGTGAGTCCCGAATATTCAAGAGCAACAAGAAGACGAAAATTATTCATTGTTTTGGTCCTGTCAAAACACTGACTGCGGCCATATTGGATTAAAGGGCGACGCGGAGTGACAGCGAGACTAATAAGTAGGCGCTCTGCATTATCGGCGGCAGATATTTTACCTCGCGCGAGATAGAGACTAAAGTTAAAAAATAGTACTCCGGGGACTCACCCTAAAACTAAACAGAAGCGCATGTGTAGCGACGCATTCGTAGCCAGACACACGGCCATTTTTATTCATTCTCGTTTTGACAGTACATAACGGCGCATCACACCAGTGAAAAATATTAAAACAGAAGTTAAATTAAAATTAAATTTAAGTGCTACGACTGGACGAGGCGCTATGCGGGGTCGTCGACGTATTGATGGTGAGTCCCAGTAAAATTAACTTGTTTCTCGCCAGATTGTCAATAATTAAAATTATTCGAAAATTGCAAATTGATGCTTATCACCGCCTTTGTCATGCGGTAAATTAATTTGAAAATTCGGCCTTTTGCCGAATATAATAATTGTTAAAATTAAAATTTAAAGTAGAATTTATTTTGTGTAAAATCTAAACTCAGTGACAGTGTAATTATTGTGTTGATCTCCTTACTCCTCCTCTCTCCGCGGTTTATTAGGAATTTTCCTAATAATTTCTGAATTAGTCTGGCAAAATAATTAAAATTAATTAAATTAATTATTTATTTTTATTAATAATTAATTATTTTGGATATTTTCAAGTAAAATACCCTGGCGCTAATAAAATAATTTATCAAAATTTATTCAAATAATTAAATTCAAAGTGTAGATAACGTTCTATTTTAACCTCTTGTCAAAATATTATTTTGTTTTGGTTAAATAAAGTTAAAAACTGAAGTCAAATCTCCAAATGAATATTTAAAATGTTTAAAAATAATTAATAAATTATTAAAATAATAATTAAAAAATAAGCATGAACGTTATACTAGTTTCAAAATTGTTTAAACAAATTATTTTTGTTATGTTATAAAAATTAAAGTGGCTAATAATTAATTTTTTGGTTGATGTTAAAAAAATTTATAACTAACAACAACAAATTTTTCAAACGATTAAAAAATTTATGAAATTAATACTTAATGTTTATAGCTATGTTAATTACCTATTAAATCAAATAAATTTTTTTCAGTGTATTATTATTGTATTTAATTAATTAATTAATTAATTAATTATATATTTAGTAAAAGTTTTAATTATTTAATAAGGTATGAAAGTCAGTTAAAAATTACTGAAATACTAGTCATTGTTCACTAATTGTACAATTAAAAAATTACTGGAAATTTTATTGACGCGTATTAAAAATTTGAGAGTTATTTTTTAATTGGTCAATCAGTGAAAAATAACTGATATTTCAAAAATTTTAAACTGATTTTCAGTAAATTTTCTCTAATTAAAATCGTGAGAAAAGAGTCACTGAAAATCAATATCAAATTTCACTGATTCAGTTTTGGAGTGCTTATTATCTAATTAGTATCTATGTAATTAGTTAGTAGAAAACTAATAATTCAGATTTAGAGAATATCATTAATTACATAATAAAGAAGAATACGATTTTTATTTGCTTCATTCTTTAGAAAAAAAATTTCATTTTAATAAAAAAATTCTATACAAAATGAATAAATATTAAAATGTAATATTATAGAAAATTTTCGAGAAAAAAAATGAATTACTGTTTACGCTTTCTTTTACATATATAAAGAAAGTGCTGGTGGGTCGTTTTTAAGTATTAATGAGTGATGAAGTTATACATTATAAAATCATAAGCAGACGCGACGGAAGTGATTTATGGTTGACTGACCAGTATCTTCTTTTTTATTTTTTCATTCTTTCGTCCTTTTTTTTTGCAAACGATTAATTATGTTGAATAGCTTTTGAGAGATCGCCGAGTTGAGATAGGATAGTGCGCATCCACGACATGTCGCTTTGCTTTTCGCCATTAGTGACTGTCCGTGCGCGTGAAAAAGTGTATAAAAGACCATTTATTTTACTCATTTGGATATTGAATACTGCTAATTTCCAAAGAGATAATGCATAATTCCCAGTAAAAGAAATTTCATTTATCCGCACTATCATTTCGTTTAATAACTATCGTGCAATTAGTTGCTTATTAATTAATTCAGTCATTATTAACGTGAAAGCTATTGGTGCTTCTTAATTATCTAATTTTTAATTATTTGATTAATTTATTAATTAACACAATTACAGTTGTTAGTTGATTAAATATTTTATTATTTTTTATTTATTATTAAATTCAATTTTAATTGATTAACAATTAGTAAATACATTTGTTGCTTATAAAATTTAAAAAAAATAATAATTTAGGTATTTAATTACTAATATAATTATATTCATTAGTAACACTAATTAAATAAATTGATAATTAATTATTGAATTAGTAAAACATATAAATACTTCAATTGACTATAATATAATTACCTACTAATTATTAAATGAGGTGAATATGTTAATAAATAAGTATATTATTGAATTAATTACTTATTTCAATATTGTAATTCATCTATAATTAATTCATTAATAAATTTGTCATTTATTAATTATTTAATAGTTATTAAATTAGATGTCTATTCAGGGTTGCCACGCAACCTGGAAACCTGGAAAACCTGGAAATGTCAGGGAATTTTTATTAACCTTGAAAAACCCTGGAAAAGTCAGGGAATTTTGATTGGAATCTTGGACAATGATTGTTTTCTAAAGTTATTGTTCTAATTCTTGAAATTTAATTTTTCTTTAATTCAATTTTCTTAATTCAAATTTCTTAATTCAATTTTAAAAGCGTTGCATTTACAATTTTTCTTCGCAATAATTCAATTATTTTCATAAATAATAAAAAAATTTATAGATATTTTCATGTTTTATGACAATTTCTTATAAGTTGTTTAATTTCAAAAAGGTTAGAATTAAAAATTTTGTAAAATATAAATGTAGTTTTAAAAACCTGGAAAAATTCCGTTTTTTAACCTGGAAAACCTGGAAAAGTCAGGGAATTTGAAATGAGCTAAAGCGTGGCAACCCTGTCAGTCTATTTTATTAGTTGAGTATATTAATTATTGAATTTATTATTCATTTTATAATTCTAATTAATTAACAATACGCATTGAATAATTTAATTAAGAAATATTTTCATTAGAGAAGAACACAATACGTGCTGTGTTTTGTTTATTATTGTTTTGTTTTGAAAATTTTCCTGATTATTATTATTACTATTATTATTATATTTTATATTATATACGGCTATTGTTGTAAATTTGAACTTTTATTAACTTTTGTATGATATGAACATATATGTATATATATATATATATATATATATATATATATATATATATATATATATATATATATATATATGTTTGTATTACATGCAAGTGGAATGAAATGTAGAGAAATTTCGATAATGTGCTTTGTTTTCAATATAATTATACTTTAAACAAAGCACAATGTTGCACAATGTAACACATTTTACACATCTTTACTGAAAATTTCCTGCAATAAATAATTTAAAAATCCTATAGAAATCCTACTATTAAGAAATACTTAAAATATAATACATTTAAATTGTATTTAGAAAAATGCTCATTTCATTACAATAATTAAATTAAAGAATTGAATAAAGTAATTAAGGAAAATAATTTACAAAATAAACAAATGATATTTTTAAAGACCTGTGAATTTTAACAAAATAATTAAGTAACTTAATTAATAATAATGAGAACCCTGTTCTTGTTTTAATAAAATAATAATTACAAAAATAAAAATAAAACAAATTATACTTTGAAAACTGCGCGTTTCTGTAATAAATACTGAAGTAGATACAATAATTAAAATAATGAGCAAATTATATTTAGAGATCTACGCTATTTACTAATTAGCTTAAAAATATACAAATTTTGATATATAAATATTTTATTTAATTTTATTTTCTGTAATTAATAAAATTGTATACTCAAACATTTAATTATTTTCATAAATGTAATAAAAATTTCACAAGAATTCTATTATTTACAAATTTTTTATAAATTCCTTCGCAATAATTCAATTAGTTTTAAAAATAATAAATTTTTTTTTAAGGAATTCAATTATTTTCATAAAAAATAATTAAAAATTGTAGAAAATAATAATTGATTTGAAATGATGAAAATAATTTTCAAAAAATTACTGTAATAATTTTAAAATGAATTTCAGTTAAAATTTTAGATTATATAATTGAATATTGAAAGCATTATAGCGTTGATTTTTTGAAATAATTGAATTTTCAAAAAGTTTCAAATTAAAATCTTTGATAATTTGAACTTTATGTACTTTTAATAAATAATTGTGTAGAATTAAGTTTTTTTAAAAAATTTAATGGAATTATTCTTAAAAATTTGATTTCAAATCTTCGAAAAAATCAAATATTTAAAAAAAAGTTTTTTTTTTAAATTCTTTGGAAGAATTCAATTATTTGGAAAAATATCAGAATTCTTCATAGGAATTCAATTATTTACAAATATTTTAATAAAATTTTTGAAGGAAATAAATTATTTTAAAATTTAAATGCAATTTTAATTAAATTTTTTTGAAATAATTCAATTATTCTTTTAGATTTTAATATAATTCTTCCTAAGAATTCAATTATTTACGTAAATATAATTCTTCAAAGGAATTCAATTATTAAAGATAAATAACAAAATTATTCCCGAAAATTCAGTTATTTTGAGGCATTTTAATAAAATTCTTTGCAAAATTCAATTGCAGCAATTCAATTATTTTCATAGATAATAAAATTCATCGTAGAATTTCAAATATTTTTAATACAATTTTAATGGAATTGATTAAAAAAATGTTATAGTTCTTAAAAATTTGATTTCCCAAATTCAAAAAAATAAAATTTTTAAAAAAATATTTTTTTAAAATTCTTTGAAAGAATGTTTTTATATTTGTTGTATTTCGAAAATATTAATTATTTAAAACAATGTTTATAAAATTCTTACAAACAATTCAATTATTTTTAAAAATAACAAAATTTTTCAGAGAAATTCAATTCTTTTTAAAACATTTTAATAAAATTTTTCGCAATAATATAATTATTTTCATAAATAATAATAAATTCATCGCAGGATTTTAATTATTTTTAATACTATTTTACAGGAATTGCTTGAAAAACGTATTTTTTCTTAAAAATTTAATTTCAATTTCTCGAAAAAATCAATTGTTTAAATAAATATTTTTTTTTATTTTTGGAAGAATTTAATTATTTACAAAAATATTAGAATTTTCTAATCGAATGAAATCAATTATTTTAAATACAATTCTAATTAATAATTAAATTATTTTAAACACAATTTAAATTAAATTATTTTAAAACAATTCAATTATTCTTTTAGATTTTAATAAAATTCTTCCCCAAGAATTCAATTATTTACATAAATATTTCTTCGAAAGAATTAAATTATTTACAAATAACAAAATTATTCTCGAAAATTCTATTATTTTGAGTCATTTTAATAAAATTCTTTGCAAAATTCAATTGTTTTCATAAATAACAATATTCATCATAAGAATTTAATTATTTATAAAAGTAATAAATTTCTTCTTGGAAATTCAATTATTTAAAAAAATTCTGATAAAATCGTTGGCAAGAATTAAATTATTTTTATAAATATTTAAATTCTTCAATGAATAATAAAATTCGTTGCAGAAATTCAATTTATTAGTATAGGATTAAGAATAAGAAGTAAATAATTTTTAATGAAAAAATACCCTAGATATTGAATATCATTGAAATGAGAAAAATTTTTCAAAATAATTGAACTTTGAGGAAGAATTTTGTTATTTATAAAGATAATTGTGATTTTGTCGAGAATTTTTTTTTTTTTAATTTTAAACATAATTGAATTTTGTGAGAAGAATTTTATTACTTTTGAAAATAATTGAATTTCTGCAATTGAATTCTTATAGTTTCCATTTAAAATAAGTAATAGAAAAAAAAATTCTTTCAATTTTTTTGGAGAGAAGAATTTTTTTTTTCTTTCGTGGTTAGGTACTTTGTGGGGAGAATATGGTAAGCCTTGTGAGACAGTTTTGTCAAATATTCTTTGCCGGAATTTGAAATATAAAAATGAGTGTCCAAGTATAAATATATGTGCATCTGTATGATATAGTGGTACTTAGAGAGATTATATTCTTGAAACGATTTCCCTTTATTTTTGAAGAAATGATTTTCGTTGACAAGACGCAACTGACTCCTGTCGATCAAAGGGAATCAAGCATCTGTGTCATATAAAGCAGCGAGAATATAGGGCTCGGCGCTTATATACAGTTATTCACTTAGATAGCTATCACTGATGGAGAAGGATGTTGGCACTTCTCGAAATGAGACGCGGAAATGCTTTACCAAAGAAACAGCTGAAAGCCGATCCCAAGGGCTTTTCATTTCAGATACACGTGCGCGCTGTCTTACGGATTTTTCAAAGTTTACTATGCGGTACTACTTGAAAACTTGAAACTTTGTGCGCGCGGTTATTGTTTCATTGTGTTTGCTAGCCCTCCTTATCCTTCACTCAAAAAACATTGCTCCCCCAAATGGCGAGAAATATTTCTTCACTCTTCTCATAATTTGAAATATTGAGTACACTCTTATTTGTTAGATTAGAGAGTGTGTCTTTAGAGTATTAGAAAATCAAAATATTTAAAATATTTTTTAAATATTCTCTATAAATAACAAATTTTTAATGGAACTAACAAATCTTGGTTGGTACAACCTTTTTGTTAAAACAAACTAAAAAAAAAGTTTATTTGGTTAAACGATTACTTGTCTATTATATCAAATAAATATTTATATCTATCAAATAATTATTTCACTGCTGAAGATTTCAAAAATTTTAATATCTTCTCGTACTTAGTTTTCTCAAAATGATAGTATACATAAGTGTGTAATATAATTCATTGTTGCGACAGCAGAGAACATAAAGTTTTTGGAATATTTGGACACCTAGAGTGCTTTATAAAAAGAAATCAACGCCCTCAAAAAGTTTAAGTATAACCTTAAAAAAATATATAGTGTATCCCGGTTTGTAAAATATAGAGACATTTTATAATAGAATCGACAACTAAAAATAGAAAAAGAAGTGTCTGTTTCACGTACAATGTTTGTACAATAAAACCCCATAGCTTAAGCAGGTTTTAAGAGAAACATGATGACAATACAACAAACTTTGGAATGGGTCTGTTGTTGTGGCTTTCATATAGACGCAGCGCTATAAGCATCTTTACCAAAGATGAATGGACCGGATATACCTAAATATATTGATTGAAAGCGCACACACCTGAAAATTTTCTGTTTCTGACATATTTCGCACTGAATATTTTTTCTCTCCTCTGTATGTTTGTGTATTTTCGTCACCATACATTTGACAAGAAAATGGGGAAAAAATATGCAGCTGGAGAAGCTGCTAATAATAATCCTTGCGGAGTATACAGTAGGACATAAATAATAAGCATACCGAGATGGAAAATTTTCATTTTCAAAATTGCTTTTCATTTGGAATAACTTTTTCGAATTGTAAGAAGACTTTGAATTCTATTTAGGAAAAATAAGTACATTCTTACTTAATGAAAATGCTTTTGTATTTTTAATATACTTTTTGTCAAGTATAAGTATATAAGTTTTTAACGATTTTCCAGATATTTCTTTTTTGAAACACGATTTTAGTTATTTAGAAAATATTTTTATGTGTAAAATGGTATTGTAAACAAATGTACTTGAAAATTGTCAAAGAACTTTTTCGAAAATTATAAAAAATTAATATAGATAATCGAAGAATTTTAGTTCAAAATTCTTGAAAATAATAATTGAATTCGTTTTTAAATTTAACAAAATCCTCTCGTATTTAAATGAATAAGAATTTTTTTTTTTTTTTCAAGAACTTTTATAAATAAAGGGCAAAGTTATAAATTTTTCAAAATTATTTCTTTTTCTCAAGCGGTTTTTTGTAGTAAAAATGAATAAAGAAAGAATAAAAATCTTTAGAATAAATTTCGAGGTAGTATACTCTTTTCAAAATCAGTGATTTATGTTACAATTTTTCAAAAATAAGAAAGAAGAAAAATAAAAAAAATTTGTATTTCTCCTGCGGCACTTTAAACTTGAAGGGCCACATTAACAGAAGTAAAGGGTGGAGGCGGGGGGGAGAGGAAGAAGACTCACTTTCTCAAAAGCATTTTAACCACTATAAGAGTAAATGGCGGAAAATCCTCCTCACGTGCAGCCACTCCCCTCTAAGTATAATATTTCCTCTCAGTCTAATAGGCCTACAAGATGAAACAAACTACCGTTGTATACAGATACGATGCCACTGCAATACTGCATTTTAACAGAAAATATATGCCTGTGATGGTAAATAATACATGTATATGTAAATACTCATATAAAGTTAATAATAAAAAAACAAGCTTGAAGGAAAAAAAATTGGAAGCTGCTTGCTCTCGCCCACACGCGCGCACGCGTCACATCGTAAATCAAGAGGTTGGGGAAAAATTTCCAGATATTCCAACATATATATATATATATATATTGAAGAGAGACGTGCGGGGCCTTAACAAAGACCGCTATTCAAGTTATGGAGTTTTTTGAAGAATAGACTCTTTAGTTTAGAGGGGGGAAACAGGACAACAACCGAAACGACCGAAACTGAGAAGCCAACAAAAAAATTAAGTGCTGATTCGATCTTAGATTGCTTGATTACGTTCCTATTGAGTAGCGCTCTCGCTTTTCAATGTATACAGAGAATCATAAAGGTTTGTATACCATATGGGGTATTCGATGTGAAAATTTTTCATTCTGAAATTATTCTTGATTGGCCTCTATTATTGCAATAGCTCTGTGTACTTAATAAAAATTTGGAAATAGGGTTTTTTCAATGTCTTATTTTCGGTTGAAGTTACGGACTTGATATCATATTTAGTGTATACTTATTGTTTGTAATTATCTATTTTTATTAATTATTTATAATAATTGGGTATTTTTTAATTACTTATTTTTATTTTTGTATATTTTCGCTTTTATTCATTTAATTTAATTATTTTCTGTTTACCTGTTTACTTATTATATATTTAATTTCATTACTCATTGTTTCATTTATTTATCAGGGTTGCCACGCTTTTGCTCTTTTCAAATTCCCTGACTTTTCCAGGTTTTCCAGATTAAAAAACGAAATTTTTCCAGGCTTTTAATATGAAAATTATTCGAAAATATCAATAACTTCATTTTTAAATAAATCATTATTTTTTTTTTTATAAATTAAGATAATCAAAAATTTGAAATTCAATAACTTATAAGAATATTATTATAAAACATGAAGATATCGATCGATCGCTTTCTTCATGTTTTATAATAATTAAAACTTGCCACTTTGTTACTGCAACTTCTTCAAAAATTATTTTCATCATTACGATTATTCATTTCTAGAATTTTCAATTAAAATTCTTCTTTAGGTCAATTTTTTTTAACAAGTTTTAAAAAAATTCTTTGAGAATTTTCAAATTCTTTTTCTTACAATTTAATTTTATGAAATTTTGATTATTCTGACATTCCTCAATTAAATGTATTAGAAATTAAAAACTTTAAATAATTTCAAAAAAAATTCCATTAAATTTTTTGAAAAAACTTAATTCTACACAATTCTTAATTAAAAGAATATAAAGTTCAAATTATCAAAGATTTTAATTTGAAACTTTTTGAAAATTAAATTATTTCAAAAAATCAAGGCTATAATGCTTACAACATTCAATATTATAATCTAAAATTTTAACTGAAATTCATTTTTAAATGAATATTTTATTCGAAAATTCTACAAGAATTCAATTATTTAACTACAAAAATAAATATTTTATTAAATAATTAAATGTTTCTTAAAATTGAATTTTCAGACAGAGTTTTATCAACAAAATTTTTAAATCATTGAATTCTCTTGACAAATTTTAATAAAATTTTTAGGAATAATTTCATTATTCGAGAAATTTGATGAAAATTGTATTAAAAATAATTGAAATTCTGACAAGAATTTTATTATAATTTTTGAAAATAATTAAATTTCAAAAAGGAATTTTATTTTTTATAAAGATAATTGAAATTTTGACGAGAATTTTTGTAAATTTTTGAACATAATTAGATTTCTGCGTTAAACTTTTTTTTTGATAATTGAATTCTTGTGAAAAATTTTATTTTTAAAAACAATTAAATTCTTGAGAAGAATTTTATTAAAATTTCTTAAATATTTGAATTGCTTCGAAGAATTTTATTTTTTACGAAAATAATTGAATTCTTTCGAAGATTTTTACAAACATTTTTGACAATAATTATTTTCCTAGGAAGAATGTTATATTTACCGAAAAAAATTGTATTCTATGAACAATTTTGTTATAATTTTTAAAATTTATAAAGCATTTTATCAAAATTTTAAAAAAAAGTTTAATTCTCGAGAATTTTATTCACATTTTTTTTAAATAATTGAATTCCAATAAAAAATGTATTATTTGTAAAAATAATTGAATTGTATAAGAAATTCTCACAATAATTTTATTATAATTTTTAAAAATAATTGAATTTCAGAGAGAAATTTTATTTTTTATAAAGATAATTGAAATTTTGACGAGAATTTTTGTAAATTTTTGAACATAATTAGATTTCTGCGAAGAATTAGAATATACTTTTAAAAGTAATTGAATTCCTGAGATGACTGTTATTAAAATTTCTTTTTAAATAATTAAATTCTTTTGTGAAATTTTATTTAAATAGCGAGTAGACATTGAATTTTGGCAAATTTTTGAAATTTATTAAATTTCTTCGAAGAATTTTATGAAAAATATTTTGAAAAAAATTTTATTGTTACAAAAAATTTCATTATCTATTAAAATAATTTAATTTTTTGAAGAAATTTAATTAAAATTGTATTGAAAATAATACATAAATTGTAATAAATAAATTGCAGCAGAAGTTTTTAAAATAATTAAATTTCATTGCTAAATTTTAATAAAGTCTTTAAGAATAAATTCATTTTTCAAGGAATTTTATGAAAATTGTATTAAAAATTAAAAATAATTGAAATTCTGTCAAGAATTTTATTATAATTTTTGAAAATAATTGAATTTCGGTGAAAAATGTTATTTTTTATAAAGATAATTGAAATTTTGTAAATTTTTTAACATAATTGGATTTCTGAGAAGAATTAGAATATTTTTAAAAATAATTGAATTCCTGAGGCGAATTTTATTAAAATTTTTTTTAAATAATTGAATTTTTTTGTAAAATTTTATTTAAATACTAGACACTCAAAATAATTGAATTTTGACAAATTTTTAAAATTTATTAAATTTCTTAGAAGAATTTTATTTAACTTATTTTGAAAAAAATTTTATTTTTGCAATTAATTTCATTATCTATTAAAATAATTCAATTTTTTGAAGAAATTTAATTAAAAATGTATTGAAAATAATACTTAAATTGTAATAAATAAATTATTGTAGCAAAAGTTTTTAAAATAATTTAATTTTTTGCTGAATTTTAATAAAATTTTTAAGAATAATTACATTTTTCGAGGAATTCCATTAAAATTGTATTAAAAATTAAAAATAATTGAAAGTCTGTGATGAGTTGTATGTATTTATGAAAATAATTGAATCCCTGTAAAATATGTTATTATTTATAAAAATCATTGAATAATAATTTTAAATTAAAATTTGTTAGAAATCTTTAAAAACAGGCGAAATTCCAGAAATTTTTTTTAATATAAAATAAAACTTTCCTGATTGTCTGCATAATTCGAGAAATGATTAATGACTGGGAAACAGTTGTTGATGTATAATTTAATACAATTACAATTAATAGTTAATGTCTAATAGCTACAGACAATAATTGATGGCAATGCTAGGATAGAATGATAACAATAAATAATTGAATAATTAACTAAATACGCCAATAATCGATAACATTTTCTCTCTCTCTGTCTTTTGCAGCAATGATTGACAATGAATCATTAAAACTAGATATTACATACACATAATGATTATTATTCCAGACATTATTATATTAAATAATATGAATAAAGATATACCGCGTTCAACTGTATAGAATTTTATCAGTCAACATAAATCATGAGTGCGAGTACAATAAAAATTTAATAGAGGATAAATTAATAACAACGAATGATTGACATTAATGGCAACGATTCAGTTTTTGCGCACAGTGGGTTGCACTTTGCAGAAAATATTAAAGGTGTGTTTCGTTTAAATACTTGGTAGTTGAGTGGGTGTGGGTATTTGAGTAAAAGAGTGTGTGAGAGAGAGAGAGAGTGAGTGAGATGGGTATTGGGATGAACCGGAAATGGACCGAAAGACCAAACAATTGCAAACTTCCCTCCGTAAATAACCGGAAGCTTGACAGAAATATACCAACCGGTGAAATACGCGCAAAGCGACCACGCTTTTGTGCTGCTTGATTAATTGTAAATATATGTGTGAATACCGAATTAACTTGCAACTCGTCGACCTGACACTGCCAATAACTTAATTCATGCAGAAATTAATTCTACGTGAGAATCTAGTTTATAAACGTGCTGTACATATATAATTATAATACGAATGTAATTTCCATGTTACACGTTTTATATATAATTTATATATTTATATATATATATTAGGTTGAAAAATGTAATTTTCCCTTGATTACTTCCTGGTTTTGTCATATTTTTCAGTTATGAATGATAAAAAAATATGATATGTTCATTTCACAGAATGATACATATTTTGTAATGTGTGTATATGAAAATTTTAATTTTCTACTTTCATTCACTTTTGTTAATTATAGGATTTTTACGTTACACAACATTTTATGCAGTTTATTTTATTATTATTATTATTTTCTACAATTTTTAATTATTTTTTATGAAAATAATTGAATTCCTTAAAAAAAAATTTTTATTATTTATAAAAATAATTGAATTGTTGCGAAGGAATTTGAAATTGATTTGAAAATATAATTGAACTTTGAGGAAGAATTTTGAGTGCTTTGCAATTTTTTATAATAGTTTTCACTTTTGTCTTTGAAATTCAAAACTAAAGAACAAACTAGAGGGTTGTTTTCTTGAAAAATTGCTCACACTCGACGAGCGCTATAAATATTTCATGAACTCTTGCAAAATTTCCGAAACATACTTTTGGAATATTACGGAAATTTTTTTTTTCAATTTAACAAAGAAGTTAAAGAAAAGAAATAAAATTATTAAATTGAAAGAAAAGGAGAGATTTTCTATAATATTTTTTTGAAGAGAAATAATGTTTGTAATATATATTAAGAATTTGAATGCCAACTTTTTTTTTGCTTGAGGAATATATTTCAAAACGAATAAAAAAGATAATCAGCAGAGGCTTAATAATAGTGTGTGACTCATCTAAAGTGAGTCCGGATAAATAGGCACATTTTAGGCAATTTTCAAAGGTTAACTTGGGTTAATTTTTTTGTGATCCAACACCATTCTCTTCTTCCTGAGATGAGCCTAATATATTGTTGCTGCTGCTGGTTCAGGAGCTGATATATTGTCTCGGGTCATATAAGATCAGAGGTCTATTCTCCTGTTACAACACTCTCCTCCGGGCGTGTATATTGCATATGTATCGTGAGTATGAATGTCACGTGCAAAACAGCAAAAGCCCATTCTCTGTTTGTGTGTTGGCATAAGTATACATATATATATATAGCGAGAAATGAAAATGAAACACACAAAATATTTGAATTTATTATTTAAACGGACAGTCACTTTTCATATTGTTTGAATGAAGAGGATATTAAATACAATGAATGCAAATTATTCTCCTGTACACAAACACACGAGTATAATATTAAATTAATTACATGAAAATTATATATTTATCATTAAATAATTATATTGATCAAATTAATGAATAATTAACCCATTTAGTCACAAGCTAAATGATTTTTGGCCCAAATTTAAGAGTTTTTTTCAAATTGCTACTTAATGCTTCTTATTAATTTGTGTGTCCTCTTTAAGAACATTTTTCCCGTCTAAGCGACTAAAATTTACATGGCTGCCACAGTGTCCCTCTAACAACTCATTTTGAGACGTCTTTTTTCAAGACACTCTTGTAAAATAAAAGCTTAAATTTGGCCCAAAAAATAGGAATTTCAGAACTAAAAATGGCTTAATATATTTGTCATCCCAAAATGAAAATATTATTGCACAATGTTGAATGTAAAGATTTGAAGAATTTAATCAGAAACTGTGAGTATTAAAATAGATTAGGTATAAATCAGTTGTAATTAATTTAGAGGTTTAATTTATATAGAGAATCAGTTGGCGTACAGTACTCCCATGACACTAATCTCTAGACAGAATCAATAGATACCAAATCGTAACAAAAGGACATTGACGCATAATACTGATCCATATTATAAGTCCCCCCCCCCTCTCACTCTCTCACTCTCCCTTCATTGTGCGGTATTAGCTATAATTAAATCTCAAATTGCAGGTCCGGCAATGTCGTCAGATATCAAAGAAATGGTTCGCGTTTGACATATGAACTGCCTTTGAACCCGTTTAATTATCTTAACTTCAACGACACGTCAAACACGTGCCAAGTAATTGACTGATTTTAAAGATTAAACTCGTGATATATACATTTATGAAAAAAACTGTTACTTTTTTATGCGCAATATTTAATGGCTTTTAATTATCTCGTTTTATTAATGGAGTAATTACATGATACAGGAGTAAAAATATTCTTTTAATAGATTTTGTTGTGCGCACGATGAAAAAAAAAGTATTGGCCAATTATCCAGGATGTACTGCATATGTTCGATTGTTATTCTAACCAGTGGAAAATAAATTCACTTCATGTAGCCGTGCGGTAATGGCATATAACATGAAACTGATTCCTCCCGCTAATTAACCCAGAATATGTGGAGTAGAATGAAAGATCAGCTTTCGAAGGTCTTATGCGCAATTTGTGGTTATGTAAAAGATCTAATTAAAAGAAACTAATACTTATTATTGTCAAATCTTTTTTTCTTTTAGAAAGTTTCAAATTTTTTTTCACTTTTTCATTGCTAATAAAAATTTAATTTTCATTTGGTAAATATTTTAAGTACAAACAATTTTTCTTTTCTTTTATTCTTT
Organism: Leptopilina heterotoma; assembly: GCF_015476425.1. Classification (NCBI taxonomy): domain Eukaryota; kingdom Metazoa; phylum Arthropoda; class Insecta; order Hymenoptera; family Figitidae; genus Leptopilina; species Leptopilina heterotoma. The sequence continues at coordinate 1,767,195 of NW_025110949.1, read as the reverse complement.
GTTATGAACTAAATGGTACAGAGAAATTTAACCTAAAGTTTGATTGTCATTTTTAGTATTATCTTTCTGTTGATACATTTATTTCTTGTCACATCATTAACACACTGGGTCCATTTGACCCTATAATTATGTCAATAACACTTTAGTCTATCTTTTAAAATAAAATTAATAATTATACTTTAACATGGTTGCCACAGAGCCTGGAAATCTTGAAAAATCTGGAAAAGTTATGGAATTTAGAAAAGGGTATGGAAAATCTGAAAATAGAATGGAATTTAAAAAAAAATTCTAAAATTTCGCGTTTTTAAAGATTTTTAAAAAAATTTTAATTTAAAATTATTATTCAATGATTTTTATAAATGATAATATTTTTTACAGGGATTCAATTATTTTCATAAATACCTAATAAAACTCATCGCGCAGATTTTCAATTATTTTTCATTTTTAATACAATTTTAATGGAGGTCCTCGAAAAAGGAAATTATTCTTAAAAATTTGATTAAAATTCAGCAAAGAAATTCAATTATTTTAAAAACTTTTGCTGCAATTTATTTATTACAATTTAAGTATTATTTTCAATACAATTTTAATTAAATTTTTTCAAAAAATTGAATTATTATAATAAACAATGAAATTCTTTGTAACAATAAAATTTTTTTCAAAATAATTTTCATAAAATTTTTCGAAGAAATTTAATAAATTTCAAAAATTTGTCAAAATTCAATTATTTTCAATGCCTACTATTTAAATAAAATTTCACAAAAAAATTCAATTATTTAAAAAGAAATTTTAATAAAATTTGTCTCAGGAATTCAATTATTTTTAAAAGTATTCTAATTCTTCGCAGAAATCTAATTATGTTGAAAAAATTACAAAAATTCTCGTCAATATTTCAATTATCTTTATAAAAAATAAAATTCCTCTTCGAATTTCAATTACTTTAAATACAATTTTCTTCAAATTTCTCGAAAAATGAAATTATTCTTAAAAAATTTATTATATTTGTCAAGAGAATTAAATTATTAAAAAATTTTGTTGATAAAATTCTGTATGAAAATGCAATTTTAAGAAACATTTAATTATTTATTTGAATATTTATTTTTGTAGTTAAATAATTAATAAATTTTGTAGTTAAATAATTGAATTCTCGTAGAATGTTATAATAAATATTGATTTAAAAATAATGAATTTTAGTAAAAATTTTAGATTATAATTGAATATTGAAAGCATTATAGCGTTGGTTTTTTTTTTTGAAATAATTGAATTTTCAAAATGTTTCAAATTATTTTATAATTATTAAAGAATTTTATAATTATTTTATATATTTTATAATTTTAGTTTATTTTTTGGTTCAAATAAAGAAAAAAAAAAAAAAAATTAAAATCTTTGATAATTTGAACTTTATATACTTTTAATTGAGAATTGTGTACAATTAAGTTTTTTCAAAAAATTTAATGGACTTTTTTTAAAATTATTTAGAGTTTTTAATTTCTAATACATTTAATTGAGGAATGTCAGAATAATCGAAATTTCATAAAATTAAATTCTAAAAAAATGAATTTGAAAATTCTCAAAGAATTTGTTCAAGAATTATTTTAAAATAATTGACCTAAAGAAGAATTTTAGTTGAAAATTCTAGAAATGAATAATCGTAATGATGAAAATAATTTTTGAAAAAGTTATAGTAACAAAGTAGGAAGTTTTAATTATTATTTTATTATATTTCTTTGATAGCAATGCTCTGAGATTCACGTCAGGACTACGAAGTATAATTCTCGAGTCAAATTAAATAAGAGTCTACCTAGAAATTAAGTATAAATTTGTTCCATTTAATTAAATTAGTATTAGGAGTACTTTGTACAAAAGGGCATGTCCCGTTATTTTCAAATAAATAAATAAATAAATTATAAAACATGAAGAAAGCGATTAATATCTTCATGTTTTATTATAATATTCTTATAAGTTATTGAATTTGAAATTTTTAATTTCTATATGAAAAAATAATAATGAATAAATATTTATTTAAAAATGAAGTTATTGATATTTTCGAATAATTTTCGTATTAAAAACCTGGAAAAATTTCGTTTTTTAATCTGGAAATTTGGAAAACCTGGAAAAGTAAGGGAATTCGAAAAGAGCAAAAGCGTGGCAACCCTGTTTAAATACTTTAAATTGTTCTTACGATTGATTTATATTAAGATTAAAAATAATTAACTAAATCGTTCTAAAAATTAGTTTGTAAATTAATTATGTAAATAAATTTACAAAATGAAAATAAAAGGAAAATTGAAATTTGTCAAATTGAAAACGATTGAAAATGAAAGAGAGAATAAAAATGTATATTAAGAAGTAAAATTAATAATAAAAGTTTATAAATGTGTAAACGTAATCGACCCACAAGTTAAACATCATGTACATTTATAAATAAAAAAACTTTTAATTTTCTCTGCAGTCTTTTATTGAAAAAAAAAAAATTAATTTTCTTTGATAGTACAAGAAATGAATTTTCGAAAAACGAATTAAAGACATAATTATTTAATCTATATTCTGTTTTTCTTTGTTGTTTTTTTTTTCTTTATTTGATAAAATTGGAAGAAAACGTTAAAAGGCTGATTGTTTATTTAGGATGGACAGAAAAAAAATCCGACAGATTGGGGATAACTAGAGGTTTAATATAAAAAAAAATATAATACATTCTCTGAGAGGTTTATGTTCGGAAAAATAAAGTGAAAGATAAGAAAATAGCAGAGGGCACGAGATTATGGCGTGAAGATGCTTTTTAGAGTAGTGTGTTAAATGCCACGATTTTCTCTAATCGCGTTAGGATACGACCAAATAGCGTTTACAAGGGTAAAACCAACGACAACAACGACGAAAACGACGGTGGAATGGCATAATTAATGTCCGCCATATGCTCATAGGTCTTCCAAAGAAAAATACATATCTCACCCCAAGACCCTGGAGAGAGACCTTAGAGGAACGAAAAAAATACTCCCCAGAGATTGACACTCTTTTACTGAAAGAAAAACAAAAAGAGAAAGAGAAAATACACTTTTACAAATCATCACATAATTTACAATCCGTCTTTTTTAATCCACGATTGTTGTCTCAAACTTTATCAGTGAAATTTATAACACTCTTGCTCGAACTTGATAATTATTATATAATTTTACATATTTTTAGTTCAGAATTTATTTTTACTTTAGAATTAATATTCATTATTTTAATATTATTTAACTTACTTAAAATTTATTTAATTAACTAGCAATAAATTTGCGCTCTAAAGCGTGCGGCTAACTTCTTACTTACATTTTTAAATATAAGATTATAGCAATTTAAAAATTTTCATTATAGTGAATTAGTAAATTGCAAAAATTCTTTGATAGAGTTTAAATAAAAAGAAAATATTTGACTATAGACAAGAATTTCACATGAAATTCACAAACAAACTAGTGTTTGGCGTTCGTGAAATGTTCCACTTGAACTCTTTGATCGATTAAATAGTGAAGTATGCTGTTTCAATAGTTGCCGTAAATTAGCGATTAAATTAACGAGATGTTATCGCGAATCGTTCACAGCCACCAATGTAAAGAATTACAACGGAAACGCACAATAATGCTTTCGTTTTTCCCATCTAAAGCTTTGAATCAACAGTGCGTGACCGTATATACAATATTTGTGTGTATATTTGTATATATGCACGTGTTTGTGTTAAACATACACACAAAGTGTAGATAGTTTGACAAAACGATTTGTCGTTGTCACTTGCAATCTTTGAATCGACCTGTGCAATTTACAACGTGTCGATAATAAATTTATCGCTTTACATCTGTTGCGCACGAAAATTTTCTTTTTTTATTTCTTAAACCTAGTTGCAAGCATCTTGTCGTAAAGAATTACAATAACATATGTGATTTTCTTCAACAAAAAGATTAAAAAAAAAAAAAAAAAAAAAAAAAAAAAAATGAAATGGAAAAAAATGGAAGAAACGGTACCATGAATCAAGAAAATATTATCTCGCATTCTGACAATGCCATATGTTCTAAGATATAAATTTTTACACTCGAGATAGGAAAAACTTTTCTCCTGTCCCAAAAATATGGGATTGTTAGAATTTCGGGCAATATATTTCTTTCGTGTATTATGAAAAATAATATTTATGAATTTATGGGGTTATTGTTTATTTTATGGTAAAATTTTACAATTACGCGCTTCTTAATTTTTTAGCGTCTCTTGGTTCATCTTTGACAAATTTTATTTACAACAATTTTCTATTTAATAAAAAAAAATAAAAAACTGATTAATATCAATAAAATAATCTATTTAATATTTACTAGAATTCATGTAGAAATTAATTTGAAATTCCATAAAATTATTAATTATTTAATTAAAAAATATTTACAAAATTTTAATTGAAAATGAAACTTTATAAATTTTTAGAAAATAAAGGAAAAAATTTTATTCAAAAAAATGTTCTGTTACATTTGTTTACGAATTTCTTTAATTGTAAAGTTATTCTAAATTATCAATAACTTTTTTTCTAAAAAAATATTTAATTTTTATTATTTTTCAACAGGAATTAAGACATTCCAAAATTTTTAGTTTAAACCTCTTTAAAATTAAACTTATAAAAGTATTGTTATAAAACATAAAGATATCGAATTCGATTAAAATTGTACTAAAAATAATTAAAATTCTGCGATGAACTTTATTATTTATGAAAATAATTGAATTCCTATAAAACAAATAAAACAAATTTATTATTCATAAAAATAATTGAATTCATAAAAAAAATTTATTATTTATGAAATTAATTGAATTATTGAGAAGAAATTTACAAAAAAATTTGTTAATAATTGAATTCTTATGCAATCTTTATTATTCATGAAAATAATTTGTAAACGTTTGAGTAAAATTTCATTAAAAAATTAAATTCTTTCAGGAAATTTATTAAAATAGTAGATATTGAAAATCATTGAAATCAGAAAATTTTTTTTAAATAATTGAATTTTGGAGAAGAATTTTGTTATTTATAAAGATAATTGTGATTTTGACAAGATTTTTTTTTAAATTTTGAACATAATTAAACTTTTGTAAGAAGAATTTTATTATTTTTGAAAATAATTGAATTTCTGCAATCATTTGTAACTTCTCCAAAATTCAATTATTTAAAATGTTTTTAAATAAAATTTTTTTGTTTTTAATAATTAATTAAATATATATTATTGACAAATTTAACTAATTTCAAGAAGAATTTGAATTATTAACATTTTGAAAAAATCTAACTTTTTTCAAATTTTTAATTAAATTCATTAAAAATTGAAATTTTATAAAATTTAAAATTAAAGTCTTTTAAAGTTCGTCTATTTATGAAAATTGTAAACTCAATTCTTTTAAAAGTCAATTAATATTGAAATATTGTTACTGTAACTTCTTCAAAATTATTTTCATCATTTCAATTCAATTATTATTTTCTAGATTTTTCAGTTATTTTTTATGAAAATAATTGAATTCCTGTGGAATTTTTATTATTTATGAAAATAATTAAATGTTTGCGTACAATATGTAGATATTGAAAATCATTAAAATGTGAAGAATTTTTGAAAACAATTTAAATTAGGACAAAAATTTTATTGACATTTTTGAAAATAATTGAACCTTGGGGAAGAATTTTGTTATTTATAAAGAAAATTGGGATTTTGAAAAGAATTTTTTTTAAATTTTGAACATATTTAAATTTTATGAGAAGAATTTTATTACTTTTGAAAATAATTGAATTTCTGCAATTATTTGCAATTTATCAAAAATTGAATTTTTTTAGTGCGTATTCAACAAAAATTTTAATTAAATTTTTAAATTCTAATATTTTTAGAATTGGTAATTTTATTTAAAAAAGCAAGTTGCTACTACGTATAAAATTTTTTTCAAAATAATTTTTATAAAATTCTTCGAAGAAATTTAATAAATTTCAAAAATTTGTCAAAATTCAATTATTTTCAATGTCTACTATTTAAATAAAATTTCACAAACAAATTCAATTATTTAAAAAGAAATTTTAATAAAATTCATCTCAGGAATTCAATTATTTTTAAAAGTATTCTAATTCTTCGCAGAAATCTAATTATATTAAAAAATTTACGAAAATTCTCGTCAAAACTTCAATTATCTTTATAAAAAACAAAAATTCCTCTCCGAAATTCAATTATTTTCAAAAATTATAATAAAATTCATGGCAGAATTTCAATTATTTTGAATACAATTTTCATCAAATTCCAAGAAAAATGAAAGTATTCTTAAAAATTTTATTAAAATTTATCAAGAAAATTAAATTATTTAAAAATTTTGTTGATAAAATTCTATATGAAAATTCAATTTTAAGAAACATTTAATTATTTAATAAAATATTTATTTTTGTAGTTAAATAATTGAATTCTCGTAGAATGTTCTAATAAATATTGATTTAAAAATTAATTTCAGTTAAAATTTTAGATTATAATTGAATATTGAAAGCATTATTGCGTTGATTTTTTGAAATAGTTGAATTTTCAAAATGTTTCAAATTAAAATCTTTGATAATTTGAACTTTATATACTTTTAATTAAGAATTGTGTAGAATTAAGTTTTTTAAAAAAATTTAATAGAATTTTTTTAAAATTATTTAAAGTTTTTAATTTCTAATACACTTAATTGAGGATTGCCAGTCTTATCGAAATTTCATAAAATTAAATTGTAAAAAAAAAAATTTGAAAATTCTCAAAGAATTTTTTCAAAAATTATTTTAAAGAAATTGACCTAAAGAAGAATTTTAGTTGAAAATTTTAGAAATGAATAATCGTAATTATGAAAATGATTTTTGAAGAAATTACTGTAACAAAGTAGCAAGTTTTAATTATTATAAAATGAGGAAAGCGACCGATCGATTTCTTCATGTTTTCTAATAATATTCTTATAAGTTATTGAATTTTCAATTTCTGAAAATTTTAATTTCTATATGAAAAAATAATAATGATTAAATATTTATATAAAAATAAAGTTATTGACATTTTCAAATAATTTTTGTATTAAAAACCTGGAAAAGTCAGGGAATTTGAAAAGAGAATATGCGTGGCAACCCTGTAATTGTTGTTCTTTTCAATATTCTTTAAAATTTTTTCTAATTGAAAATGGTTTGTAAAAATCTAACAAAGTTATTTTAAATTCAAGTACATTAGTATATCTTAAATTGAAGTTACCTATGTATTCTAAATTAAAAATAAAAGTCTTAAATTACGAAAGTTTAACTGAAAATTTAGGTAGTTGTACCAAAATTAACAAAGTTTTTGAATTAACCTAACTAATTAACATAGTAAAATGTTCAGGGTAATAATGACAACCAGAGTTCAGAGTGAAAATTTCGAAAATCGTGTCCAGAGAATTAATAAAATTCCGTTAATTTAAAATCAGCTAATTTCTTTTTTTAGTCTATCAATAGCTATTCTTCTTTTTAGTAACAGTGTCTTAAATTCAAAAACTAATATTATAATAATATTTTTCCTCAATTTCAGGAAATTCGCAACATAAGTTCATAAAACTTTTAACAGAGTTTAGCATTTTTTTGTTGTTATTCCTATAAACTGGAATCTTGAAAAGAAAAAGAAAAAAAGTGAATAGAAATTTGTAAAGAAAATTTTTCGTATCAGTGTCTCTCTTACTGTATATATATCTATACATACAGTAAAAGTGCGTGACATTTGTCGATGCTGTGGGTTTTTCTCCTTAGTCTTGGAGTCACAAATTTAGAGTCATGAGACAAAGACATTCGCGCTTAACGTCTCGCCACTTGTGAGTCGTAAAACTCAAAGATAATGATGCTTAACAAAAACAAAGTGTGCATAAACGTAAATGCTAGAAAGTCAAACAAGTGTTGCGACATTCCATTCACACACATATATATATAGGAGAAGACGACACCAATTTTTTGAATAATTATTATTGACTGTCCATATTCACAATTTTGTTCAACAATTCTTTGTTCTCTCTGATTACTTTTATAATGTTTCTTTTGAATATCTGGACATTCAATTAGCAATGTGTCATGAATATGCAAAAAAATAAAAATAAAAAAAAAAAACCTTGTGCCACTATTTCGGTGGATATTGAATATACAGGGTTGCCACAGGTCAGGGAAAATGAAATTGTCCGCAGGAAAATCAGGAAATTGTCAGGGAATTTTATCAAAAGTACTGTAATAGATATTAAATTTCTAAAACCATTTTTTACTTTTTTAATCCGATAATTGAATTTTTATAAACAAGTCAACAAAACTTTTTGAAGCAATTGAAATTTTCTAAAATTCTATTATAAGAATAATTGCTTTGTCTAACAGGCTTTTATTGACATTTTTCAAAATAATCTAAAACGTTCAAATAAACGAAATTTATTTCTTTCTTTAAATTAAATTTTTATTGCAATAATTTTGCGTCACTATCAAAAATATTATAATTACAAAGTTTCTAAATGTAAAATTTAAGTTTCTAATTTTTATTGTGTTCAGTAATTTATGATAATATTTTTAATTAAAAAATATTTCGTTCATTTGAGCGTTCCCTGATTTCCAGACATTTGACTTTTTTCCTGACTCTAAAGAATATTCTAATTCACTCTAAAAATTATTAGGTACTCAAAAAAAATTTGCTATTACATTTATTTACGAATTTCTTTAATTGGAAAATTATTTAACGAATTCATCAATAACTTCTATTTTAAATAAAAACTAGCAACTTCTTGCTGCCTTTTTTTAAATAAAATTAGCAATTTTAAAAATAATAGAATTTAAAAATTTTCTAATTTAAACTTTTGTTGAAAACACTAAAAAAAATTCAATTTTGGAGAAATTACAAATAATTGTAGAAATTCAATTATTTTCAAAAGAAAATAAAATTCTTCTTATAAAACAATTGAGTGATACAATCATTATTTTAAATATTATAAGAATATTGTTACTGTTACTTGTTTAAAATTATTTCCATCATTTCAATTCAATTATTATTTTCTAGAATTTACAACTTAAATTCTTCTCTAAATCAATTGTTTTTAATAATTTTTGCAAAAGTTCTTTGAGAATTTTCAAATTCATTTGTTTACAATTAAATTTTAAGAAATTTCGATTATTTGGAAATTTTTCAAATATACATTAAAAAATAAAAATTTGAAATAATTTAAAAATATTTCGATTAAGCATTTTGATGAAAATTAGCTCTATAGAATTTTTAATTAAATGTATGAAAAATTCAGATTTTCAAAGATTTTAATTTCAAACCTTTAAAAAATTAAATTATTTCTAAAAATTGCAATTATTAGTAACTTCTCAAAAATTTAATTATTATCTGAAACTTTAACTAAAATTAATTTTTAAATCAATTTTTATTAGAAAATTCTACGAGAATTCAATTATTTAAATACAAAAAAAGATAATTTATTGAATAATTAAATGTTTCTTAAAATAGAATTCTTATACATAATTTTCTTAACAAATTTTCAAATAATTGAATTCTTTCGACGAATTTTAATAGAATTTTTAAGAATAATTACATTTTTCGAGGAATTCGATTAAAATTCTATTAAAAATAGTTGAAATTCTGCACTGAGTTTTATTATTTATGAAAATAATTGAATTATTAGGCGAAGAAATTTACAAAAATGTTTCAAACAATATATTTTTTTTTAAATTTATGGAAATTCTATTTTTAATATAATTGAATTCCAGTGGAATTTGTATTATTTTATATTTTAGAAAAAAATTGAATATTCGTGCTGAATTTTATCAAAATTGGTTTTAAATAATTGAATTCTTTTGGTATTTTTTATTAAAATAATTGATATACAAATTATTAAATTAAGAAAATTTTTTTTAAAAATTGAAATTTTGCTGTGAATTTTATTAAAATTTTTGAAAATAATTGAATTTCATTACTTTTGAAAATAATTGAATTAATGCGAAGAATGTAATGACAAATTTTAAAACAATTAATTTTTTCGAAAAAATATATTTATTAATTTATTTACTTAAGATTCTTACACGGGCTAAGCCCTCAATACAAAAAAACGATGTAAATTCTATTTTAAATAATGAATTCATGTACATTTTTTTTTTTTTGAAAGTAATTGAATGATTGTGTAGAATTTTATAAAAACTTTTGTTTAAAAATTCAATTCTTTTGGGAAATTTTATTAAAATAGTAGAATTTAATTTTTCTAAAGCAATTTAATTAAATTTTTAATGACATTTATTATATTAAAGAATTTTATAACAATTTTTGAAAATAATTGAAAACTTTTTGAAGAATTTTATTAGATTTTTTAAAAATAATTGAATTCCTGAGAAGAATTCAAATAATAATTTTTGAAAAAAAAAAAAAAATTTTTTTTTTTTTTAATCAAATTCATGAGAAGAATTTTATTAAAATTTTTGAAAATAATTGCCTTTTATTACTTTTCAAAAAAATTGAATTCTTGTGATGAATATTGATATTTATCAAAATAATTGAATTTTGGAAAAGAATTTTATTAAAATTTCTTAGAATAATTGATTTCATGCGATTTATTTAAGAATTTATGCGATTTTGTTGTTTATCAAGCTAATTGAATTCTTTTGCAAAATTACTTAAAAATTTTTGAAAATAATTGATTTTCTGCTACGAATTAAATGTTATTTATGAAAATATTTGAATTATTGCAACGAATTTCATTGTTTTATTGAATAATTGAATGTTTCTTAAAATTGAATTCTTTCCTCAAGTTTTAATAAAATTTTTAATACTAATTGCATTTTTCAAGGAATTTATTTAAAATTGTATTAAAAATATTTGAAATTCTACGATGAAAATAATTGAATTCGTAAATGAAATTTTTATTATTTATAAAAATAATTGAATCTTTTTGTAGAATTGTATCAACAAGTTTTTTTTATAATTAAATCTGTTGATAAATTTTATGAAAATAGTAAAAATTTAAAAACATTGAATTGCGAAAAACTTTTAAAAATAATTGAAATGTTTCAAAGAATTTTATTTAAATTTTTGAAAATAATTGAATTTTTGGCGAAAAATATTGCTATTTATTAAAATAATTGAATTCTTGACGAGATATTCATTAAAATTTATAAAAATAATTGTATTCGTGCAATTTATTAAATTTTGTTTAAAGAATTGAAATTTTGCCAAGAATTTAATTAAAATTTTTTTGAATTCTTGAGAAGAATTTTGATATTTATCAAAATAATTGAATTTTGGAAAAGAATTTATTTAAAATATCTTTAAAATAATTGATTTTATGGAAAGAATCTTGTTCGTTATCAAGATAATTGAATTCTTTTGCAGAATTATTTAAAAATTATTGAAAATAATTGATTTTCTGCGACGAAAAAAAGGGGAAATTTTTAAAATAGGGTACACGTTTAGGGGCTAAAATTAAAAAAGGGGACTTTTAGGTAAATAGGGGACAGACTGTGAAGCCAGGGTAAATTAAATTTTAGCTTCTAAAAATGAAAAAGAAAATCAATTTTATGTGACAACTTCGATATATATTGAAAATATTTGTGCAAAATTTTATGAGCTTTGAACATATTTCTTTTTTCGGGATACATATTGGAATAGAAATGTATACTTTCACTTTTCAAATTGAATGCAATCGACACAGATACATCGATGTTGCGAGCTAGATTGGAAGCGAGTTGCCATGCAGTTTAACACGATACCCACAATTCTGTTGGACATACCTAATCTGCAATGACACTCACCTGCAGTTTCGAATTTTATATATATATATATATATAGCTCTTCCATATTTGCAATTCAATAGTCATCTGCACAATGTGCTGTGCCCAACTATGACTATCACAGTTTGTAGTAAAGCAAAAGCATCAAACAATCGTTAATGCTTTACTCAAGTATATAGGGAATACAATATTTTATAAATAATATAAATATAGTCATGTGTGCGAGAGTATACATTGTTTTTTTCCCATATTTATATCAATTTACTGCTTTAAATTCTATTTTAAAACATGATTTATTTCAATATATTATTTTAAAGGCATCGTTGTGCATTTCAATAAATAACGCAAGAGAAGTCTATTACAATTTGTATATATACATATATACTGTGTTTTGTATGTTTATAATATATACAAATGCGGTATTTAGATTTAAATACATGACGTTTTTATGAAGATTTATACATTTCTTTATTGTACTTGACATTTATGTACACCAGGAAATTAAATAATTTCCAGTACATTTTCTTTATTGAACTTAGCATACATAGTGATTTCTCTATATATGACAGTTTATGCGTTTTGTTAGATTGAAAAAATATACAAGTGTAACTGAAGGTTTATTTATATTTACAGAAACATTTCTGCGACAAATTAATTCTTGTAATATTGTTTTTTTCTAACAAGTTCTTTTTCCTATAATTTCAATTATTTTCAAAAATAAAATGCATTTTTCTAATTTCAATGATTTTCAATATCTACTATCTACTCCAAAAAGAATTCTCTGCACAAGTTAGTTAAACAGGAGTTAAAAAAAAGTAATCATCAACTCCCTTGGGGGAGATGTTTCGCTGTTACAAAAGAAGAGTAAAAATTTAAAAATTAATAAACTATTTTAATGATTTGCATAAAAAAATTTTTGATCATTAATTTCTGCATTCAAGAGGAAATATTCCTCCGTGTATGGTAAAAAAAAGTAACTCATTTTATGTCTGATAAGTTGTAGCGATTTTTCAAAGCTTTCACGTAGACAAAATCGCAGACAGAAAAAAGGCTGTGACAGCAGGGACGACAAAAAATCAAAAGAGTATATAGCAAAGTAGATCCGAGAAGTCCAGAGACAACTTACCTCACGTACATTTGTTGTTTCAGCTCGTAGTTCTCGCGTGTGAGATTCGAAACCTTTTTAGCCAAGATCGGCATTTGCCAAGTTAGAGACTGCCTTTCCTTTCCTTTCCTTTTTGTTTTTTATTCTTTTCCCTTTCTTATATACATCCCCCTTATATGCCGAAAAAAAAAGGAACGAGCTGCGTTGGTCAGAAATCGAAATTCAGAACCGAATTCGACTCTTTACAAACATCGTATCCACAAACTTGGTACATTTGTCGTGATTCGTTTCGTGACCACGCTATCCAATATCTCCAGATTTCCTTCTCCAGTTTTTTTTTTTTTTTTTTTTATTTTTTAAACCCACTGCTACCATTTTTTTTTCCTTTTTGAACTGCTCCGTGAATACTAATAACTAAACACACTGCGACTGAGACTAATGTCCCTTCAATATTAATATGAAAACAAAACCAAACAAAAAGTCGGAAAACCATTAATTGCAGAAAACGAATCTATATGACCATTGGAAAAATTATTTGACATATCAGACCATTTATCCGAACTCCGAACATTTCCCATTTCTTTTTATCGGATTTTTTTTCACAATTTTTGTTTGTATATCTAAATTAAACGATTGAGAGTTCCGATGGGGCTTAAAACAATTCGAGATGAATGCTAAAACGAACTCTTTGAATGTTTTTTTTTTTTTTTTGAGTAAATGATTAAAAAATATTAATAAATATTAAATAACCTACATACAAGAGTATTATTTATAGAAATTTATTTGTCAATAGAAGATAAATTTTAAAACATTGAAAAGCTTTTCGGATTATATATTAATAAGTGGTGATATACATAATATATTTTCTTTAGTGCTGAAAATAATTTTCTAATTACTTCATTTTCTTATCGGGCAAAAAAAATTTGATGCAATTATCCGGATGTTCTTTAATCCGGATTACCTGTACTTCCAATTAGTGCGGATAATTGAACCAGTACTGCATTAGATTAATAATTTAACAACTTCTCGTCATATTCCTTTTTCTGATGTGTATTTCCGTTGAATTTTCCGTTGTCCCTGAGGAATATTCCCTCTGTATTTTGATAAATCGAAAATTAACTCAACCAAAAAATAGATTTCGACTCAATGTAAAAATAATGTCTATAAGTAAACCAAATAACTTATTCAATCATGAAATAAAAAAATTTGACTTAATTGAATTGTTAACTTTAGATAGATTGTATATTCAATTTATTATTGTTGTGCAAATTACAAAATTGATTTATTTCCAAATATAATAATAATAATAATCAAAATAACAAAATAATAATCAAAATTAATAATAAAAAAAATATAATAATAATAATAATCAAAATTCATAATCAAAATTTAAAAAATTCACTTATTAAATTTTTTAAATAATTTCATACTCAAAATTAAAAAAATTCGCTTATTAAATAAAAAATTAATTATTACTGTTCAAATTTTCAAAAATTTTAATAAAATTAATAAAATTTAACCAAAAAAATTCAATTTTTTTCTAAAATTTTAATAAATTCTTCCAAAAAATTCAATTATTTTTATAAATAGTAAAATTCTTCGCAAGAATTCAACTAATTTTATAAAAAGTAAAATTCTTTGCAGGAATTAAAATAATTTTAATCAAATTCAAATAAAATTACATAAAAGAATTTAATTATTTTCAAAAATTTCCATAAAAAATTGAATTTCAACAAGAATTTAGATTTTTCTAAAAATGATTCAATTATTCTTAAGGGCATTTGAATCATTATGACGTCACAATTTGTTGAAAGCATTTGTTTTAAAAACTGTGACGTCATAATGGTTCAAATTCCTTTAAAATATTTTTAAAAAATTCTATATAACAATTAAGTTACTTTCAATGCAATTTTTGAAATATATTCGTCAAAATAAAATTGAAAGAATTCAATTATTTTCAAAAAATAATAAAATTCTTGTGATGGAATTCAATTATTTTGAATATTAATTATTTTAAATAATTATAAATATAGTAAAATCCTTTGAAGGAATTCAATTATTTTTAAAACAATTTTAATTGAATTCCTCGGATGAATTCAAATATTTTAAAATATTTCCATAAATTTCAATAATTTCCTAAAATTTCAATAAATTCTTCGAAACAATTCAACTATTTTTATAAGTACTAAAATTCTTTGCAGGAATTAAATAATTTTTAATCCAATTTAAATAAAATTACACGAAAGATTTTAATTATTTTCAAAAATTTCCATAAAATTGAATTTCAACAAGAATTTAGAATTTTCTAAAAATAATTCAATTATTCTTAAAATATTTTTAAAAAATTCTATATAATAATTAAATTACTTTCAATGCAATTTTTAAAAATATTCGTCAAAAAAATTGAAAGAATTCAATTATTTTCAAAAAATAATAAAATTCTTATGATAAATTCAATTATTTTCGAAACAACTAATTTAATTTCTCAAAAAAAAAAATTCATTATTTTGAAATATTTCTATAAAATTCTTCATAACAATTTAATTATTTCTTAAAATTTATAATAAATTCTTCGAAACATTTCAATTATTTTTATAAATAATAAAATCCTTTGCAGAAATTCAATTCTTTTTTCGATTAGTTTAAAAAAAATTCAAAAAATTCTTCAAAAGAATTTAATTAGGATTTTTAAAAATTTTAATGAAATTCTTCGCGAGATTACCGGAACTTGTACTTTATTATTATTAATGTTATGATTATTTTTATTTTACAATTAATTTAAAATTGTAATGACAAATAGAAATCATCAGAATTTTTTTCACTGCTTTTCATTAAAAGACTAAAATTTTGTTAAATATTATGTTTTGTCAAATTTAAATTATACAGATTTTTGTTCTTTACTTCTGAAGAAAATTATAAAATTCTTAAACAACTGTGATTAAGAAATAGAAAATTTATTTATTTTGCATTATTTTTGTTTATGACTCACAATTTTTTAAACAAAATTATTATTTTGTTTTAGAAAAAGAAGAAAATTATTTGCACAATTCCTATTTTTAATCTTATTTTTTGAACAGAATTTTCCACAGGAATTAGGACATTCAAAAATTTCAAATTCAAACCTTTTTTAAATTAAACAATTTATAAAAGTATTGTTATAAAACATGAAGATATCGATTGCTCCGGAGTGATCGATTTCTTCATGTTTTCTAATAAATTAAAGATGACCAAATAATAAAATCATTATTTTATATTAAGAATATTATTACTTTATTATTATTTTCATCATTTTTATTCAATTATTATTTTCTAAAATTTTAAACTATTTTTTATGAAAATACTTGAATTCCTTAAAAAAAATTTATTTTTTTTGAAAATACTTGAATTCCTTAAAAAAAATTTATTTTTTATGAAAATACTTGAATTCCTTAAAAAATTTTATTTTTTATGAAAATAATTGAATTCCTGTGAAAATGTTTGTTACAAAATGTTATTTTTTTAGAAACAAAGAAAAACATTTTTCTTAACAATATTCCAAGTTTTCATTAATTTTCTGAATTTTGATCGGAATTCTATCTTCCTATAAAATTAAAAATTTTTAATTTTTTTAGAATAATTCTATAATTATTATTATTTTTTTGTTTTGTTCGCCGTTAATTGTTGTTTTTAATTGTCATTTGTTTTTAACTTAGTTATTCCAGCTTTAATGCAATTTTAGCGAATTTATAGTGAATTATTATTTTTGAAATTAACTCGTACAAATACTCTTCTAAAATATAGTATAGAAAAATGGTTATTGAATGTGAAATATATAAAAAATTTTGAAGAGTGTAATGCCATCGTCTGTGGTACGCATACTAATTTGAGTGAAATTAATCTTGAAAAGCTTTATTTGCATTAGTCGAACTTTTTTCATTCAGTTATGCCGGTCATTTTGACTATGACTGCGGGACGTCAGTTTGGTAAAGTGGAAGCTGTCGAGGAATCCAAATAATGGAGTAGGTGACGTGGTGGCATTGGACATACTCGTGCGTACAACAACGCAAATAGATCAGAGATTTTTCACTCGCACATTATAGGAATGCCAAAATATATAAGCTATTAATTCGCCTGAATATTAATATCGTCAAATTTGAAAAAAAATACTGCCTTACTGCCTTTTTTAAATAAAATTAGCAATTTTAAAAACAATAGAATTTAAAAATTTTCTAATTAAAATTTTTGTTGAAAGCACTAAAAAAATTCAATTTTCGAGAAATTACAAACATTTGCAGAAATTCAATTATTTTCAAAAAAAGAAAAAGAAATTCTTCTTATAAAATTCAACTATGTTCAAAATTTGGAAAAACTTCCAATTACCTTTATAAATAACAAAATTCTTGTCCAAAGTTCAATTATTTTCATAAATGTCAAAAAAAATTTTGTCCTAACTTCAATTATTTACAAAAATTTTTCTAATTTCAATTATTTCCAATTTCTACTATTTTAATAAAATTTCCCAAAAAAGAATTAAATTATTGAAAAAGAAAAAATTTTAATAAAATTGTATGCAAACATTTAATTATTTTTATAAATAATACAAATTTCACAGGAATTAAATTCAAAAATAAGATTAAAAATCGAAATTGTGCAAATATTGTTCTTCTTTTTCTAAATCAAAATAATAATTTTGTTAAAAGAATTGTGATTCATAAACAAAAATACTGCAAAATAAATAAATTTTTTATTTTTTAATGACAGTTATTTAATAATTTTCTAATTTTGTTTAGAAGTAAAGAAGACAAATCTGCATAATTTCAATTTGACAGAACATAATATTTAACAAAAGTTTTAATCTTTTAATGAAAAGAAGTGAAAAAAATTCTGATGATTTTCTATTTGTCATTACAACTTTGAATTAATTATAAAATAAAAATAATTATAACATTAATAATAATAAAGTACATGTTCCAATAATCTCGCGAAGAATTTTATTAAAATTTTCAAAAATCCTAATTAAATTCTTTTGAAGAATTTTTTTGAATTTTTTTGAAACTAATGGAGTTTCTTTAATAATTTTAAATGAAAATTTTGAAAGCAATTGAATTTTATGGAGAAGAATTTTATTAAAATTGTATTTGAAAATAATTAAATTTTTGTAAAGAATTTTACTATTTATAAAAATAATTGTATTGTTCCGAAGAATTTATTAAAATTTTAGAAAATAAATAAATTTTATGTTATTATTTGAAAATTTAAATTCTCTCGAGGAATTCTATTAAAATTCTTTCGAAAATAATTGAATTTCTTTAAAGAATTTTATTAAAATTAAGTCTATATTCAAAATAATTGAATTCATCACAAGAATTGTATTATTTTTTGAAAATAATTGAATTCTTTCAATTTTTTTTTGACGAATATATTTTAAAATTGCATTTTGAAAGTAACTTAATTTTTATATAGAATTTTTTAAAAATAAATATTTTTAAAAAATTCTATATGAAAATTAAAAATAATTGAGAATTATTTTTAGAAAATTCTAAATTCTTGTTGAAATTCAATTTTTATGGAAATTTTTGGAAATATAATTAAAATCTTTTGTGTAATTTTATTTAAATTGGATTAAAAATTATTTAATTCCTTCAAAGAATTTTAGTATTTATAAAAATAGTTGAATTGTTTCGAAGAATTTATTGAAATTTTAGGAAATTATTGAAATTTATGGAAATATTTTAAAATGTTTGAATTCATCCGAGTTATTCAATTAAAATTGTGTTGAAAATCATTAAATTTTTGTAAAGATTTTACTATTTAAAAAAAAATAATTGAATTCTTGCGAAGAATTTGACTATTTATAAAAATAATTGAATTTTTTCGAAAAATTTATTAAAATTTTAGAAAAAAATTGAATTTTTTCGAAATATGTTCAAAATTTTTTAAAAAATTGAATTCTTTCGTGAAATTTTATTTAAATTTTTGAAAATATATGAACAGTAATAATTAATTTTTTACTTAATAAGCGAATTTTTTAAATTTTGATTATGAAATTATTTAAAAAAATTTATGTTTGAAAATAAAAAATTTTGTAATTTGCATAACAATAAAAAATTAAATATACAATCTATCTAAAGTTAACAAAAAACAAAAGTATAAACAAAAGACAACTTTAGAGTGTGAGGGACAGAAAAAGTGAATGAATGAAAGAACATTTAAATTATTATAGTTAATTTGTTTTAAAATTAATAATCAATTAGCTTTACAACATGAATAATTAATTTTATTATATTAATTTGAATTATTAAGTCACTGTTTTGAAAGTGCTAGTTCGATACATATTACAGTTAATTAATTTCACTGTTAGTAAACAATAAGTTTGAGTAATAATAATTAATTGTAACCTAATTAGTTGCTTTTAATACAATAATTGTTAATTAACATTATAATTAATACAAATATTCGAATAAATAATTGTTCAACACTATTTAATATACTGCAGATGTATTCAGAATAATTCTTATCGATCATTATTATAGAAATATTCTTATCAAATTATTTGCGAAATACTCCAGTTGAATATTTAATTTTATTGAATCCATTCAGTGTGATTTAATTTCCAATGAAATTTAAAGTACCTTTCTGGGTATAGAATTATTTTATATATTTTCACATTATTGGCAAAATAATCTGTTTTAATTCCTCAGACTGAAATGCCATTAAATTTTATATACGATTTTCAATGCACACTAAATCCTTCTATTACCGATTTAATGCAGCGTGTTAAACATTTGCATTACATTTAGTGGAATACAATTACACATTTATATATACGAATTTCTCTCTTTTTTTTTATTCTCTTTTTTTCTCTTCGTCGGCTATTTAACTTATTTTAGAATTTGGAGAATTTAAAATAAGAAAATCATCAGTGGCGTGAAATGTTAAAAGCTTTTATATTTTATATAGATATTTTTGTATGGCACGAGGACAAATTTCCTGATCTCTTAGTAAAAGGTTCTCTTGAAGAGGCGCGCACTTTCCATCCAAAACGATTGTTACCATTCGTCAAGAAACGTCCGACTCAATAAAACATTCTGCCGCAAAGAGAATTTCTAAAATTAAACCACAATTTTAGAAACCACCCTACTTGTGTGTATTTATGTTTGTTTTGTATATATATATGCTTCACGAAAAAAAAACTGTTTCGACGACTACATGATTTGTCGATTACATCGCAAAACGAAAATAAATGTTCTTTATAAATTGTCACATTATTTTTTCGTAAATAGAAGAATTTTTCTCTTTTTCAAGCGAAAGGCACTACACTATACGTAGAATCGGTGAGCTTTTTTCTTGTAAAGAAAGATTATCTTTTCATGTACAGAATAATTGATTTCATGACAACGATTTTTCATTCGGTAGGGTTATCAGAAGAGCTTTTTTAACCCTCTGCCTACGCTGACTTATCCCCACTCTAGCGCTTTTGAATGTAATTCCCATAGTCCCCACCAGACGTCCAAATAGACGATTTTAGACGATAACGGTCACATGAGTAGGCAGAGGGTTAAAAAAAAATTCCAATTAGTCAAGATGAGCTTTCTTTAAATATTTTTTGCAACTTTTGTATAATGTTGAAATTTATTCCACTGTATTGAACAATAACAATCGCAATAAATAGTATAATTATAAAATTAAACAAATTAAAAATACAATACATAGTAATATTATTATACTTATTATTAATCTTTGTATTAATTTTAATAATTATAAATATTATAATAATTTGAAAAAATAAACAGAAATATTTTTTTCAAAAAAAAAATGAGAATGTAAAAATTCTTTTCGTTTTTATTTGTTTCAGGAATATTTGGAAGTGAAGTGCATGGTGACAAAAAGGAGACTTTTATATTTTTAAAGTGAGCTTTCGCATATCCGTCATAAAAGGAGCTTTATCTTGGGGGTTTTTCTAAAGTCAAGAAGTAATGCAAGTTTAGTGTGCGTGCTGGAAGTTAGTGTGCATATATACATAAGTATATGTTACAATTCAAGGCCATAAAGTTGTAGACACCCATCTTCTCTCTTTCACATATACATTTGTCTGCCAGCATCTCAGGTAATATATCTTTCAGTAACACCTACTGTTTAATACATTAACTATTTGGCAATATTTCACATAATTACATTATCCGTTAAATATTATAATTCGTCTTTAAATTTACATGCAAATTATTTTTACCACGTTTAAAGCAGTCATTTTTCAATAATTTTATTTAAAACTATAGCTAAAATAACGCACGCGTGTGTTTTCTTTTTGCATGGTATATAAACATAAAAAGAAAAATATAAAAATATAAAAAAAATTTTTTTTTATTTTCATATTAAATTATATTTTAAAAATAAAAGTAAAAATTATTATAAGCAAAAAAAAGGTTAAATGCATATACATATATGCGAAATATTAAAAAAAAAAAACAAAAGCATGCACAAAAGTCTACAAGTTCTGGTATAATAATTTTACTTATGTAGTTTAAAATTAATTGAATTTTCAAAGAGTTGCGTGTACAATTTTAATAAATAGATGAATATGGAAATTTTAAAAAATTTCAATTTTCAATGAATTTTATTAAAAAATTTAGATTATAATCTAAAATTTCTAAAAATCTAAGTATACTTAGGTTTTTAAAAATTTTAATAATTGAAATTCTTCTAAAATTTGTTAAATTTTTTAATATATAGGTATTTAATTAATTATTAAAAATAGTGGATTAATAAACGAATTTTACTCAAAAACATTAAAAAAAATTGAATTTTGGAAAAATTATAAATGATTACATAAATTCAATTATTTTCCAAAGTAATCAAATTCTTTTTCAAAATTCAATTATTTTTAAAAATTTTAATAGAACTTTTGTCAATTTTTTTTTTCAATTTTTTAAAACTTTTTGGCAAAATTTCAATTATTTTCAAGAAATTTCCTCACCTTCATATGAATTCTATTATTTACTTTGTTATAACTTTCTTCGCAATAATTTAATTATTTTCAATAAATAATACAATTCTTTACAGAAATGAATTCTTTTCATAAATAATAAAATTCTTTTTAAGGAATTCAATTATTTTCATAAATAAAACTCATCGCAGAATTTCAATTATTTTTAATACAATTTTAATCGAATCCCTCGAAAAATATAATTGTTCTTAACAATTTTATTAAAATTCAGCAAAGAAATTCAATTATTTTCAAAACTTTTGCTACAATTTATTTATTACAATTTAAATATTATTTTCAATACATTTTTAATTAAATTTCTTCAAAAAATTGAATTATTTTAATAGATAATAAAATTCTTTGTAACAATAAAATTCTTTTCAAAATAATTTTCATAAAATTCTTCGTAGAAATTTAATTAATCTAAAAAAATTTAGCAAAATTCAATTAGTTTCAATGTCTACTATTTAAATAAAATTTCACAAAAGAATTCAATTATTTAAAAAGAAATTTTAATAAAATTCGAATCAGGAATTCAATTATTTTTAAAAGTATATTCTAATTCTTCGCAGAAATCTAATTATGTTCAAAAATTTTCAAAAATTCTCGTCAAAATTTCAATTATCTTTAAAAAAAAATAAAATTCCTCTTCGAAATTCAATTATTTTCAAAAATTATAATAAAATTATGTTATTAATAATTATGTTATTAAATAAATAAATAAATAAATAAAAAATTCTTGGCAGAATTTCAATTATTTTCAAATTTCTTGGAAAATGAAATTATTCTTAAAAATTTTATTAAAATTTGTCAAGAGAATTAAATTATTTAAAAATTTTGTTGATAAAATTCTTTATGAGAATTCAATTTTAAGAAATATTTAATTGTTCAAGAAATTATTTATTTTTGCATTTAAATAATTAAATTCTCGTAGAATTTTCTAATAAAAATTGATTTAAAAATGAATTTCAGTTAACATTTTAGATTTGAATATTTATTATTCAAATTATTCAAATATTCAAATAGTATTTGAATATTAAAAGCATTATAGCATGAATTTTAAGAAATAATAGAATTTTGTAAAGGTTTCAAATTAAATTCTTTGAAAATCTTAATTTTTCATACTTTTAACCAACAATTTTGTAGAATTAATTATTTTGAAAAAGTTTAATTGAATTTTTTTCTGAAGTTATTTAAAGTGTTTATTTTTTAATACATATTCAATTGAAGAATTTCTGAATAATTGAAATTTCGTAAAATTGAATTGTAAATAAATATGGATTTGAAAATTCTCAAAAAACTTTTTCAAAAATTATTAAACATAATTGATTTAAAAAAGAATTTTATATAAAAATTCTAGAAAATAATAATTGAATTAAAATGAGGAAAATAATTTTGAAAAAATTACAGTAAAAAAATGAAGAAACCGATCACTCCTAGTCGAAGACTCGGACTGATCGGTTCCTTCATTTTTTACAATAAATATTCTTATAAGTTGTTAAACTTTAAAAAGGTTTGAATTTGAAATTTTTGAAAATCTTGATTCCTGTGGAAATAAAATAATGATTAAATATTTATTTAGAAAATAAGTTATTAATGTTTTCGAATAATTTTACAATCATTTATAACAAATAGAAATTTTGTAAATATTTTTTCCAAAATAAATTAAAAATTCCTTAAACAAATTTTGATTTATAACATTTTTTTTTTTACTTAAAACTTGTACATTGTTTATAAATTGTAATTGAGAAGCAGAAAATGTGCAAAATATTTTCTACTTTCTAATTTTAATTTTCCAACAATTTTTTAATTTTTTTTTTTTTTAGAAAAAAGGAAAATATAGCTGCGCATAATTTCGATTTGTCAAACAATTAAGTTTTTCATGTTAAAAAAAGGATATTATTTTGCAGGATTTACATTTGTTTATTACCCAAAACGTTTGTTACAAAATGCTAATTTTTTTAGAAACAAAGAAATAATGAATAATAACATTAATAATTTTTTTAAATTAATAAAAATATTTTTGAATTATTTGAAAAATAAAGATAATATTATTAAATTAATTTTTTTTTTTAATGTGCTAGAAATTAGTTAATATAGAAAAAAATCAAATAAAGTTATTTTTAGAATTTTCTTCCATTTAATTTTTAAAATAAATAAATTTATTAATTAATTAATGAACACGGAAGAATTACGAAATTTTCAAACATAAATCGAAAATAAATTCTGATTTATTTTAATAAGCCGCCAACTAGATATCTGTTGAAAGAATTTTCTAATATTATGCGATTAAATTTTCTAACGTAACACGTCGACTATTAATAAAAATATATATTAAATGGAATTAATAAGAAATCCACAATAAAGCACCTGCGGTGTTTTGCATTCAAATTTTTCACAACTAAAATGAAGATTTCATGTTTCAGTATTTTAATGTTGGTCATAAAAACCATGAAGATCGTTGTTTCAATAATTAAGATCCCGAACATTCTTCATTAAATTTAATTAAGTATCTTTTATCAAATAACCATAATATAATATATGTGTATTTAGATAGAAAATTGAAAGACCGCAATGACTTAATTAAATTCAAATATTACTCTTGTATAAGTAAACATTTTTCAAAATTAACTCATGAGAATTTTTTTCAAGCCTTTCCTGAAAATGTTTGGTATTTTTTGTGTGGGTTGAATTTATCATATAAATCCGTAAGAAGGAGTCATCGGAAATATGTAGAGTTTTTTTTCAAATTTGTGTGTATAAAAAGTGTTGTCTTCAAGTAACACGCACAGGTGGCAATTATACACATATATATATATATATATGGGAAAAAGTCAGTGATAGTTATTATAAGGCTTATATTACATATATGAAGAAAAAATTAGTCAGGAGCACATTTAATAATAGTCCACAGAAGCCTAAACCAACAAGTTTGGTTTTCGGTTCCTGGAAGCATGAATGCTATATACGTAAGAAAAAGTGAGATTGGTATCTACGGGCCACCCACAGTTCTTCAAAGTAATGTATTCGAGAATAAAAATCCGATTAAATTGTTCCGAGCATTGAATCAAGAAGAGAAAAAAAAAACAATCGTTTACCTACCGCGGCAATTTTCAACGTACTTTTAGTTAACGAATTACTTTTTTAAAAATATAAAACTAGCAATTATAAAAATAATAGAATTTAAAAATTTTCTAATTTCAATTTTTGTTGAAAACACTAAAAAAAATTATATTTTGGAGAAATTACAAATAATTGCAGAAATTCAATTACTTTCAAAACTATAATAAAATTCTTCTCACAAAATTCAATAATGTTCAAAGTTTTTTATAAAATTTCTCGTCAAAATCACAATATTATATATCTTTATAAATAACAAAATTCTTCCTCAAAATTCAATTATATTTTAAAAAATGTCAATAAAATTCTTGTTCTAATTTAAATTATTTTCACAAATTTTTCTCATTTCAATGATCCTTTGCTCATAAGAAGCCATTCTTAAAATATTGTTAATTATTTATCCTATTTCATACATTAAAAACTAAATTATTTTATTATTCATCATAAAATTTTCCAAATCGATAAAATTTACATTTTCAATAATATATTTTGAAAAATATTACATCGTAAAAAATCAATTATTTACTTCATTCTTAATCATGCTAATAAATTGAATTTCTGCAACGAATTTTATTATTCCATTGAAGAATTAAATATTTATAAAAATAATTTAATTTTTGCCAACGATTTTATGAGAATTTTTTTTAAATAATTGAATTTCAAAGTAGAAATTTATTACTTTTAAAAATAATTCAATTCTTATGATGAATATTGTTATTTATGAAAACAATTGAATTTTGCAAAGAATTTTATTAAAATAACTCAAAATAATAGAATTTTCGGGAATAATTTTGTTATTTATCTTTAATAATTGAATTCTTTCGAAGAAATATTTATGCGTAAATAATTAAATTCTCGGGGAAGAATTTTAATAAAATCTAAAAGAATAATTGAATTATTTTAAAAAATTTAATTAAAATTATGTATTTAAATAATTGATTTCTTTCGATTAGAAAATTCTAATATTTTTGTAAATAATTGAATTCTTCCAAAAAATTTTTAAAAAATATTTATTGATTTTTTCGAAGAATTGAAATTAAATTTTTAAGAATATTTACGTTTTTCGATCAATTCCTGTAAAATTGTATATTAAAATTGTTAAAAATAATTAAAATCCTGCGATGAATTTATTATTATTTTTGAAAATAATTGAATAGTTGCTAAGAATTTTATTACAATTTTCAAAAATAATTGAATTCCTAAGAATTTTCTTATTTATGAAAATAATTGTATTATTGCGAAAAATTTTATTAAAATGTTTTAAAAAAAACTTGAATTTCTCTGAAAAATTTTGTTATTTTTAAAAATAATTGAATTTTTTATAAGAATTTTATAAACATTGTTTTAAATAATTAATATTTTCGAAATGCAACAAATATGAAAACATTCTTCCAAAGAATTTAAAAAAAACGTATTTTTTTCAATACTTGATTTTTTCGAGGAATTGAAATCAAATTTTTAAGAATTATAACATTTTTTTAATCAATTCCATTAAAATTGTATTAAAAATAATTGAAATCCTACGATGAATTTTATTATCTATGAAAATAATTGAATAGTCACAATTGAATTTTGCAAAGAATTTTATTAAAATGCCTCAAAATAATTAAATAATAATTGAATTCTTAGGAAGAATATTATTAAAATCTAAAAGAATAATTGAATAATTTCAAAAAAAATTTAATTAAAATTGTATTTTAAAATAATTTATTTCCTTCGAAAATTTTATTAAAATTTTTTGAAATAATTGAATTCTAATATTTATGCAAATAATTGAATTCTTTCAAAGAATTTAAAAAATAACATTTTTTTTTAATTATTGATTTTTTCTAGAAATTGAAATTAAATTTTTAAGAATAATTCCATTACATTTTTTGAAAAAACTTAATTCTACACAATTCTTAATTAAAATTATATAAAGTTCAAATTATCAAAGATTTTAATTTGAAACCTTTTGAAAATTCAATTATTTAAAAAAATCAACGCTTTAATGCTTTCAATATATTCAATTATAATCTAAAATTTTAACTGAAATTCATTTTTAAATCAATATTTATTAGAACATTCTACGAGAATTTAATTATTTAACGGCAAAAATAAATATTTTATTAAATAATTAAATGTTTCTTAAAATTGAATTTTCATAAAGAATTTTATCAACAAAATTTGTAAATAATTTAATCCTCTTGACAAATTTTAATAAAATTTTTAAGAATAATTTCATTTTTCGAGAAATTTGATGAAAATTGTATTAAAAATAATTGAAATTCTGACAAGAACTTTATTATAATTTTTTTAAATAATTGAATTTCGGAGAGGAATTTTATTTTTTATAAAGATAATTGAAATCTTGACGAGAATTTTTGTAAATTTTTGAACATAATTAGATTTCTGCGAGGAATTAGAATACTTTTAAAAATAATTGAATTCATGAGACGAATTTTATTAAAATTTCTTTTAAAATAATTGAATTTTTTGTGAAATTTTATTTAAATAGTAGACATTGAAAATAATTGAATTTTGACAAATTTTAGAAAATTATTAAATTTCTTCGAAGAATTTTATGAAAATTATTTTGAAAAAAATGTTATTGTTACAAAGAATTTCATTATCTATTAAAATCATTCAATTTTTTGAAGAAATTTAATTAAAAATGTATTGAAAATAATACTTAAATTGTAATAAATAGATTGTAGGAAAAGTTTTCAAAATAATTGAATTTCTTTGCTGAATTTTAATAAAATTTTTAAGAATAATTTCATTTTTCGAGGAATTCCATGAAAATTGTATTAAAAACGAAAAATAATTGAAAGTCTGTGATGAGTTGTATTATGTTTTTATGAAAATAATTGAATCCCTGTAAAAAATGTTATTATTTATAAAAATCATTGAATTATGATTTTAAATTAAAATTTTTTAGAAATCTTTAAAAAAAAGGCGAAATTCCAGAAATTTTTGTAAATTCTATTCTATTTCCTGGTTTTTCATACCTTTTCCAGGTTTTCCAGGATTTCCAAGTTCTGTGCGGCAACCATGTTATTATAGTTAATAATTGTTGTGATTTATTATATAAATTACTATATTATTTATTATTTTGCATTTATTTACTACTTTTTTTTGATTATTTATTTACTTAATATTTACTTAAAATTAATGAAAAATTTCGTGACAGAAAAATTCCCTATCGCAAAGAATCGAACTCTGGCCCTTTCTGTTGCAGTCCAGCGCTATTGCCACTGAGCTATTTCACGTGTCTTGCAATCTATTATAATTTATCATTCATTTTTTTAATTTATTAGGTATTAATTATTATAATTTATCATTAATTGTTGTAATTTATCTTGATAAAAGGGATGAGGAAGTGATAACTTTAGAGTAAAGTACACACTCAGTTTGATCGTATATAAAACGTGTTTATATTTCAATGGTCTGTATAACCGAACTGACTTATCTAAATCGAAAAGAAAGTAAAGTCACGTATACATTTCGATGTTGCCAAAATATGAAATAGAAAAGGGTCTGTTGCCAGATTCACAAATTATTTTCGACAATTTATTATACACAGATAAAAATTTATTTGAAAGAACTAAATTATTGTTGAAACAGCCGAATATATTTATTGCTATGCAGTTAACCAAGCATTTTTTTTGGGTCAATTTAAAAATTTTCTTCAGGTAACTAAATTCTTTTTTCGAACGCAAAATTTATTTAACTTTTTTTTCAATAAGTAAGTAATAAATAAATAATAAATGAATAAAAAATAATAAGTGGTGTAAATAAATAACAAACAATAACATAAATAATACTTTTATAAAACTATTTATAACATTAAACAAAATGCATAAATTTAGCTTTATACACAATTACTATTTTGTAATAAGAAATATTTAATTCGGTTTTAAGAAACAGTAAATAGAAATACAGTAAAAAATTTGCAAAATATTTTGTAAAAATATTCTTTATGGAATATTTCTAAATTTTATTTCATTTCTTGAAAGTTTTCTCTACAACACATTTATGAGAAAATCTCATCTATTTTGCATTAAAAATTCTAATAGAGGATCAGTTTTGTATAGTGGGTTCATTTATTTTTGTCTTTTTTTTGTCTTACTTTCTCAATCATTGCCATATGGCAAATTAGTTGAAATTGCAATTGTTTCTTTTCTCTATTTTTCATGTCAACAGTTTGAAAAAAAGCAAAAGTCTTAAAATTGCATTTCACACTGCTTAGACAGCGAGATAATTCGAATTCATTCATCGGTGAGAATTGCATTAATTTACAAACACGCGATTTACTTGCGTGTTCTGTCAGATGTGTTAATGCTCAATTAAGAGCAGGGACGTCGGCAGAAATTTTCAGGCCCGAATATTATTCTTGCGGTTTGAAATCTAAAAAGTATTAAAAATATATGTAAACATTTTTTTTCCATTCTTCTTTTGTTAATATTAATATTATTTTCCACAACAATAACGAATAAAATATTAATTGCATTTTATGAAGGTGTATTTTATCATAATGATAAATTCAATACAATTTTTTTTTTTTTTGTAAATTAAAATATGTTCTATATTAAAACTTTCCCTCTTTATCATCATTTTCGCTAAAATGAAAATGGATTAAAAAAAAAAAAAATTTGATAATTATTTTCATTCAATGGAAATATAAATGAAACTAGTGCATCCCCGCCGATAATCGTTCATCGGCGCCAATCAAAATGCAAACACAAAGTACGAAAAACGTACGTGTGAAAAAAAAGGGAAAAATATTCAATATAAATTAGGTGGAAAATATTACTTGCACGTGTGTTATTTTATAGGATGAAAATGATCGATCCGTGACAGTGGAATAATACGACAGAAAATATTATACAAGCAGACGGTCGTGTGTTTTTTAGTAGTTTCGATTTTTCCTGGCAGTAGAATAAGGAATAATACACGGTACATATATAGAATAAGAAATTCTTGTTGAATTAATAATTTCCTTTCTTTGTTAGTTTAGTTTTTTCATTGTCAGGAGCATATGCAGTAAAAAATATAATCATTAAATTATTATATATCTATTAATTATTAAAAGATTTTAAAAAATAATTTAATAATAATTAATTAATAATAAATAATAATAATAATTAATAATTTAATTTATAATAATTGTAAAATTATGCACAAAAAAGAGCAGCCCCCCTAGTAATGTATAAATTAATTAAAATTAATATAAAATTGACTCTGAAGAATGTAAAAAATTTAGAAAAATGTACAAAAATTTTCGTCAGTTTAAAGTTTTATTTATTTTCATGTAAATTTTCCAACAATTTAAATATAGAATATTCAATAATTTTTGGAGTCACAAAAGGATGAAAGATTCTAATCAATTTTTAAATTAATCAAAAATTGTAGGTTTAAAAATAATTATAATTATTTATAACTATAATAAAACAATTATAATATTTCTGATTAATATCACAATTAAAGTATAAAAAAATTATAATGTCAATAATTATTATTATTATTCTTTACGAAACTTGACATTTGGGTTCGTGAAATAAATTCTTTTACGCTGTAAAAAATTTGGGGGTTTTTTCATGAGGTTCCTTGTGGAATTCTCGAAGAAAAATATTTTTACTACGATTTTGTGGAATTTTCCAAAAATTAGTGAAATTTTCATCAAACTTGGAGAAAAGTGATAAAATATTAGGAAATTTTTCACAAAGTATGGAGGGAAACAATTTTTCACTACAATTTTGTGTAAAAAAAAAAATAATGAAAAATTATAATAACAAAATAATGAAAATTTCAACAATCTAATAGGGAAATTTTGTATATAATTTTAGGGAATTTTCCACATATTTATATTAATAAAAAAAATTTCATTTTATGAAAGCTTTGTGGAATTTTTCCTGAAATTAATGAAAATTTCCAAAAAGTTGAAAAAACTTTTTTTAAATTTTACAAAATTTTACACAAAATAAAAAGAAAAATATATATTTCACTAAGATTTTGTGGAATTATTTCAAAATGGGTTAATTTTTACTAAATTGTATTCAGTATTAATTTCATAAATTTTTAAATTGTTTAAACAATTTTTTGTTGTTAATTATAAATTTTTTTAACATTAACCAACAAAATTCTAATTTTTTTTACAATTTTTCTACATTTTACGCAGGAAATAATTAAATATAATTAAATACAAAAATAGGGATTATTGTGTAAATAATTAACAATTGTTTAAACAAATTAATTATGTTTCCTGTGAAATTTTATTTTAAAAAATAAAAATTTCGATTTTTTTTTAATCTTTAAATTTTTTTCATTTCAATGAATTAAACTCAAAAATGTGGCTTATGATAATTTTTATAATTATTTAAACAAATTGTTAATATTTTTAACTTTTAATAGAATCAAGATACTAATTGACATATTTTACCTTGATTTCTAAAACATTTATATTATAGGAAATTTTAAGAATATGTAGCTATGAAAAGATCTTCCTTATATCTAGTTTCAAAATTGTTTAAACAAATTTTTTTTGTTATTTTAAAAAAATTAGAGTAGCTTAAATAATAAAAATTTCATTTTTTTTTTATTTTTACAATTTTTATTACACGCTGAATAATTTAATGAGAGTATAATTTAAATTGGGATTAAATTATTTTTTAAAATAAAATTTAACAAAAAACATAATTAATTTGTTTAAACAATTGTTAAATATTTACACAATAACCTCTATTTTTGTATATATGTAATTATATTTAAATATTTCCTGCGTAAAATGTTGAGAAATGTTAAAAAAAAAAATTAGAATTTTCTTGGTTAATATTTAACAAATTTTTAATTAACAATAAAAAATTGTTTAAACGATTTAAAAATTTATGAAATTAACACTGAATGTTTATATATTATTAATTTACCATTAAATTTCGGGTAAAAAACTCGAAGAAATATACTTAAAATTGAATTTTTTCAATTATGTTATTTTTCCAAAAGTTAATTAATTAATGTATTGTTTATGTAATAAAAGTGAAATTATATAAAATTTTTTACTTCAGGAATACTAAAATATAATTTTTAATGTACTTAAAAACTTTTTGAATGTTAAAAACTTTATTTTATAGCAACATATCGATTTTTTCATATACTTTGTTGTAAACAAATAAATATAAATAAACAAAAATTTAAAAATCGGCATCGAGGAATCAATAGAGAATTTAGTAACAAAGATTTTTAAAAATTTCCTTTTCATTTATAAAAAATATTAGAAAATTGTTAATTGTTCAAAAATTATGTTTATAAATTCTTTTTCTCAATTACAAATGTTAATTAAAAATTAAATTGAAACTTTTTAAATTTTTAGAAAATAAAGGAAAAAATTTTACTTAAAAAAATGTTTGGTTAAATTTGTTAACGAATTTCTTTTAATCGTAAAATTTTTCTGAAAATATCAATAACTTCTTTTTTAAATAAATATTCAATTATTATTATTTTTCCACAGAAATTAAGACATTCGAAAATTTTAAATTCAAACCATTTTGAAATTAAACAACACTTATAAAAGAAATTTTATAAAACATGAAAATTTCGATGACTTCGAGTCTTCGACTCGGAGTCATCGATTTCTTCAGGTTTTATAATAATTAAAGATGAACGAGTGATAAAATCATTATTTTATATTAAGAGATTATTGTTACTGTGACTTCTTTAAAATTATTTTCATTATTTAAATTCAATTATTATTTTCTAGAATTTTTAATTATTTTTTAAGAAAATAATTGAATTCTTTGCAAATAATTGAATTATTTAAAAATAATTGAATTATTTAAAAATAATTTTATTATTTATGAAAATAATTAAATGTCTAGGTACAGTTTTATTAAGAATTTTTTTATAAATAATTAAATTCATTTTCGGAAATTTTATTAAAATACTAGATATTCAATATAATTGAAATTAGAAAAGTGCATTTTATTTTTGAAAATAATTGAAATTAGGACCAGAATTTTATTGACGCATTTTTGAAAATGATTTTGAACTTTGAGGAAGAATTTTGTTATTTATAAAGATGATTTGGATTTTGACAAGATTTTTTTAAAAATTTTGCACATAATTGAATTTTATGAAGAAGAATTTTATTACTTTTGAAAATAATTGAATGTCTGCAATTTATTTAAATAATTTCTCCAAAATTGAATTTTTTTTAGTGTTTTCAACAAAAATTTAAATTAAAAATTTTTAAATTTTATTATTTTCAAAAATTGCTAATTTTATATTGAAAAAAGTAGTTGAGAAGTATACCGAATTATTGCTACTTATTTATAATTATATAATAGAAAAATTATAGTGTTAATGATTAGACATTTATAATATTCTAATAATAAAATAATATAATAATAAGTTAAGGAATTGAACAATATCTAATAATTCAGATTTACGATATGAATAAAAGGGGGGAAAATTAATACAATAAATATTCTGCTGTCTGAGAGAGAAAAAAATAAAATGATGAAAATCGTATAATAGTGCTCACTGGATATTAACTCTGTTATCATGATTCGGAATAGCCTTACGGAATTTGGAGCATAAAATTTCGCGTAATATCCATTTCCTTTTCTTCTCATTTCTCTATTTTTTTTTCTTCTTTTTTTTCACTCTGGCCTGCTGCGGTTTGGATCATAAATATAAACCGAGATAACATTACTGGAGCGCATGTGAATTACGCCCTGTATATATTATCCCCTAGAACATCAGTTGGTTTCGAGGAGTATAGAGAAACTCCTTAGCTATACTCGGGTATGGTCAAAAGCACTCGCAATTTTCCTCACACTGTTTGGCAAAAATTTTCTTTCAATATTTATATCTTTTTACGATTTTTCAAATTTCTTATACTTTTTTATTTCGTTAATATTCTAATAGATAAATAAAAGTTCAAATAAGTTTTTACTTACATAATTATATTACAATTTTTTTTTTTTTTTTTTTAATAATTAAATTTAATTAAATAATTATTATTTAAATAAAATAACATTCCTTAAAGATGGATGTAATATTCGTTATGTAACAATGAAATATTCCAAAGAGACGCGTAATAAGAAGCAAAACATTTTTTTTTTTTTTTTTTTTTTTTTTTTAATAATTAAATTTAATTAAATAATTATTATTTAAATAAGATAATATTCCTAAAAGATGGATGTAATATTCGTTATGTAACAATGAAATATTCCAAAGAGACGCGTAATAAGAAGCAAAACAATTTTTTTTTTTTTTTTTTATAATAATTAAATTTAATTAAATAATTATTATTTAAATAAAATAATATTCCTAAAAGATGGATGTAATATTTTTAATGTAACAATGAAATATTCCAAAGGAACGTGTAATGAAAAGAAAAAAATTTTTTTTTTTTTTTTTTTGAATAAACATTGTTTATAATAATGAGAGGAAGTGAAGTATAATGAAAACTAACGAGAAAAGAAGCTTTGTAAGTTTCTTGACATGCAATAGAGAGGAGGTGAAAGAGAAAAGTTGAAGGGGGTCGTGTGGTCGTTTCGTGTTTTTAAATTACCACCATTGACTCAACGAGAGAGGCTGGTATCAACGACTTATCAGCAAACGTGTGGCACGCGATAATTGAAATAATACTAAATAACACTGTAATTATAGTCAGCGCGTTATGTATCGGAGTCGAATTTTAACAAAAAAAAAAACTTTCTTTATAAACAATTTCTTTTTCCATTTTTCTTTTCAATTATTTTTTTTTTTTCAAACTATTATCTAGTATTATTATTTTTATCGTAATTAAAAAATTTTCTTTTCTATTTTTACATATATTCTCATCACATATAAGAAAGTGTTGTTTTTTTCTATTAAATTTCAAAGTTCGTGTATATGGTAAAAGTATTTTAATTTGTTTTGAAAATTAATTTTTGTGGGTTATTGTCATTTTTTTAATGTCAAAAAACAAAAAAAAAAAAAAAAACTCGTTTTATTCACTTTACAAAATTGACGAAAATTCCATTCCATATTCTTTATTTTCCTGACTTTTTTCTAATTTTCATCAAAAATATTTACTTTTTTCTTATCCTGCTAATAAATTGAATTCCTGCTACGAATTTTATTATTCATGAAAGAATTTAAAATACATATTTATAAAAAATCATTTAATTCTTGCAAACAATTTTATAACAATTTTTAAATAATTCATTTTTTTCGAATAATTTTATGCAAATTCTAATTTAAATAATTGAATTGATGAAAATTTTTATTATTCATAAAAAGAATAATTGAATTCTTACGAAAATTTTTAACAAACCATTTTTTTAATAATTGAATTCTGTTTGGAAATTTTATGAATATAGTAGATATTAAAAATCATTGAATTGCGAAAAATTTTAAAAGATAATTAAATTTTACAAAGAATTCTATTAAAAAATTTGTCAATAATTGAATGTCTTTGGGAAATTTTATTAAATTTTTTCCGAAAATAATTGAATTCTTGCGAACGATTTATTAGAATTTTTTTGAAATCATGGAATTTCCAAGAAGAAATTTATTAATTTTAAAAATAATTGAATTTTTGTGATGAATATTGTTATTTATGAAAATAATTGAATTTTGAAAAGAATTTTATTAAAATACCTCAAAGTAATTGAATTTTCGGGAGTAACTTTCTTAAATTTATCTTTAATAATTGAATTCTTTCGAAAAATTATTTGTGTAAATAATTGAATTCTTAGAAAAAATTTTATTTAAATTTAAAAAAATAATTGAATTTTTTAAAAAAAATTTAATTAAAATTGTATTTAAAACAACTAATTTCCTTCGAACAATTGTATTATATTTTTGAAAATAATTTTTCAATCCTTCCAAAAAATATTTAAAAAAGATTTTTTTAAATAATTGATTTTTTCTAGAAATTGAAATTAATTTTTTAAGAATAATTACATTTTTGGAGCAATTCTTGTAAAATTGTATATTAAAAATAATTGAAATCCTGCTATGAATTTTATTATTTATGAAAAAAATTGAATTCTTGCAAACGATTTATTAGAATTTTTTGAAAATAATGGAATTTCCAAGAAGAAATTTATTAATTTTAAAAATGATTGAATTATTGTGATGAACATTGTTATTTATGAAAATAATTGAATTTTTTGAAAAGAATTTTATTAAAATACCTCAAAGTAATTGAATTTTCGGAAGTAATTTTCTTATTTATCTTTAATAATTGAATTCTTTCGAAAAATTATTTGTGTAAATAATTGAATTCTTAGAAAAAATTTATTAAAAATTAAAAAAATAATTGAATTTTTTCAAAAAAATTTAATTAAAATTGTATTTAAAACAATTAATTTCTTTCGAATAATTTTATTTAATCCTTTCAATCCTTCCAAAAAATATTAAAAAACATTTTTTTAAATAATTGATTTTTTCTAGAAATTGAAATTAAGTTTTTAAGAATAATTAAATTTTTTGAGCAATTTCTGTAAAATTGTATATTTTACAGGAAAATAATTGAAAAATAATTGTAATCCTGCTATGAATTTTATTATTTATGTAAATAATTGAAATCCTGCTATGAATTTTATTATTTATGAAAATAATTGAATAGTTGCCAGGAATTTTATTATAAATTCTCAAAAATAATTGAATTACAGAGAAAGATTTTATTATTTTTGAAAATAATTCAATTATTGCTTAAAAGTTTATTCAAATGTTTTAAAAATAATTGAATTTCTGTGAAAAATTTTATTATTTTTGAAAGTATAATTGAATTCTTCATAAGAATTTTATAAACATTGTTTTAAATAATTAATATTTTCGAAATATAATAAATATTATGAAAATTTTATTAGTTTAAATAATTGAATTCTTGTGGAAAACTTTATTTGTGAAAAAACTGAATTTTTCGATTATTAATTTTTAAATTAGTAATAAAAATAATTAAAATTCTTCGATCAGTTTCTTCATTTATGAAAATAATTAAATTCATGCTTAGAATTTAATCAAAAATTTTTTTTAAAAAATTGAATTTTCATGAAAAGTTTTATTATTGGTGAAAGTATAACTAAATTATTGTGAAAAAAAATTGCATAAAATTTTGTTAAATAATTGATTTTTTTGAAATTTTTTTGAAAATTAGCGAATTAAAAGTAGTGGAAATTCTCTAAAAAAATATTGTTTATATTCTTTTTTCAGAAAGTTAAAAATATAATAATTTTTTTACCTTCTCTATTCTTCAGAATAATTAAAATTTTCGTAATGAAGATTATTTTTAATTTAAGTATCAAATAACAATTTTTGCGAAATTCAATTCTCCTCGTACAAGAAAGTTTAATTATTTTTAATTTTGAAAATCTGATGTCAAATTTGAAATTAGTATCAAAATTTGTTAAAGTTTTTTTACTACTTTAAATTTTAAAAATATAATATAATTTGGCTAGTTATGAATAATTTTAATAAAAATATTTTATTTAATTAATTCATTTATTCATGGACACATTTATTCAATTTTTGTAATATTTAATTTTATTATTTTTTAAAAAATATAATTCTATTTATAATAATTTTTTTATATCAATTTACAATAAGAAATAAATAAAATTTATGATTATATTTACTTGTGATAAAACATGATTAATTAAATTGAATTTAGTGCAAGTTAGGTACAATTAAATGGCCTTTTTTTTAATTTTGCCTTTATTTAATCTCAATATTCTTAGTTTAAATTAACAAATAAAAAATTTAAAGATCTCCTTCAAGATTTTATATAGAAAATCAAATACAAGTGAGATTATACATTCATTACATATATATGAGATCATAGAGAGATAGTAAAGTAAAAATAGTTTTTTTTTAAATCTTTTTTTCTTTTATTGAATTTACAATAGGAAATTTCGACATGTGCGTGACTTAATCTTTTCGCTAAAAATTATTTTTGAAATCTGATTGATAGACTTTTGGATGTTTAGAAAGTATGTGAGAAAAAAAAGACTTCCCCGTTGGCCGGAGGCACAAACAAACAAGTTCCGTTATTAATTGATTTATAAGGCTCCAATCTGGCGTACAAACTGACCGATAATCATTAATTATCGCGCTAATTACTCGAGCGTCGGAGGCTAGGAAAACTAAATACACATATTTCATTCTACAAACCATTAGACTTTTGCCCTTTTTTTTTGTTTCCTATAGCAAAAAAAGGGGGAAAAAAATATTAACAAGTTTTATATACGTACTTCTTTACCCTTTTCATTTTAAACAACAATCTTCCTTATGTACTCGGTGTTCAAAAAATTATTATATATGTACGTAGAGTCTACAAGAAAACTTTCTTTTGAAATTTAATACTAATTTTTTATTATTATATTTTTTTTTTATTTTTTATTATTTTTTTTATTTTCTTTATTTTTTTTTATTTTTATTTCAGTGTTTTTAAAAATTTGTTTGTTTTTATTTATTATTTTTTATTTCAGTTTATTATTTATTTATTAACAAATAATTATTTATTTATTAATAAATAATTATTTATTTATTAATAAATAATTATTTATTTATTAATAAATAAATAGTAACATTACCATTACAATAAAAAATTCTTCAAATTTAGATTTGCAATAAAAAAGTTTACCAACTAATTAATTTTAAAAGACCTATTTTTAGAAATTTTGTACTTAAACAAACAAACTAATTACCGCGTGGATTTGTTATGGTATAAAGTTAATTCGAAAAAAAGTGACTTTTGAACTTTTCGAATAAAAAGAAGTTCAGATTCGACAGATGGGAAAACGGTTCTATAAAAGACACAAACCATCTGGCTCTACTGTTGTAGATGTCGATGGTGTTGAAGAAGAAGGAACTATCTAATAAAAGCAAAAAAAAAAAAAAAAAAAAAAACACGAAAAAAACAAGAAAACCGACACAAAAGCAATTTCGCGTTTCATCTAAAGATTCTTCTGGTGCGTTAGTTTTTTTTTTGTTTTCTATTTTTTCCTCTTCATACAGCTCGAGCCACATTCATGCATATTAAAGATCAACGTTTAATTATAAAAAACCGCGTATTTTCATTTATTTACCCGGAAATTAAAATTCTTATCAGACAATAATAATTTTTCATTCGTTCAATTAATCAAAAATAGAAATTTTTTTTTTACTTTCAGAAAAGATTTCTAATTTATTTGTTAAGAAATATTTTCTAAAATTCCAAAAGAGTATTTCTAAAAAAAAGCATTTCTAAAATCTCATGTATAGGATTGTGTTTGATAAAATTCGATTAAAATGTTCTGTTGCGTATATTCTGATGGAATATTTTAATATTCGTTTGAAACATTTTTTATTGATATAGATAAAAATTATTTCAACAATAAAATATTTCATATTGAATAAATCGTTTTGGCATTGTTTTTCGATGGAAATTTTTAAATTACATATTGATTTTTCTATTACATTAGGTACACAATATAATAACGAATTCTCCACAAGTAGGTACTTAAACTTTCAGAATAAAATAAGAAGTTATATTTTTCTTTGCATTCAAAGATAAAGCGGCAATTTTTATATTGCCGTTTGTCAGAAGTTCTTGTCACAACGATGTATGTAATATATATTATGAGAGATATATAGATATATATTTATGCAGAAGGGATGAAGGGGAGCTAGGGCACTTAAGCTTCTAAATCCGCCATATTTCCCACTAGTCTTTATTTATTACATGTTTTCCTTACAAGGTTCAACTTTCATCGCGATATGTTTTTTTTTTCTTCTTTCATTCTTTTTGACTCGTGCGCGCCCCCACCAAAATATACTTATACACTTTTATTTTGAATTATGATTTTGACATAAATTTTTGAATTATATGTCAATTATAAATTATACAGACAAGGTAGACGTACAAGTGTAAGTTAGAGTCGAAATTACGTGGTGTAATGGAAAAAAAAGAAAGGGAAGGGGAAAAAAAAGAAATCTCTTATACAAACTGCAAAGAAAATTGATTATGTCGAGTGGACCATCTCTACATTTACATGTCGTGTTTCAATGCCTCGAGACAAATGGTCGTTATCGCATACAAGCACTCGGTGAGCAATAGTAACATTGAATGGAAGAATTTCTTTTGTTATGGGATGAAACTCTTTGAAATGGAATCTATTAAAAGGATTTTCATTCGCGGAATCACAAGAAAGAACATTCGTTTCTATTTTTGCTTCTTCACTATTTATTATTATTATTATTATTCCTATTATATATTTCGTAACAATTTTTTACGTGAGTCATTTTCGATTATAAAGTAGGGTACTAATGAAATTTCAAATTCTCAATTAGATATAAATTCAGGGTTGCCACGCTTTTGCTCTTTTCAAATTTCCTGACTTTTACAGGTTTTCCAGATTAAAAAACGGCATTTTTCCAGGTTTTTAATTCGAAAATATCAATAACTTCATTTTTAAATAAATATTTAATCATTATTATTTTTTCATATAGAAATTAAAATTTTCAAAAATTTCAAATTCAGTAACTTATAAGAATATTACTATAAAACATGAAGATACCGATCACTCCGAGTATTCGACTCGGAGTGATCGCTTTCTTCATGTTTTATAATAATTAAAACTTGCTACTTTGTTACTGTAACTTCTTCAAAAATTATTTTCATCATTACGATTATTCATTTCTAGAATTTTTAACTAAAATTCTTCTTCAGGTCAATTTTTTTTAACAAGTTTTAAAAAAATTTCTTTGAGAATTTTCAAATTCTTTTTTTTTTACAATTTCATTTTATGAAATTTCGATTATTCTGACATTCCTCAATTAAATGTATTAGAAATTAAAAACTTTAAATAATTTTTAAAAAAATACATTAAATTTTTTGAAAAAACTTAATTCTACACAATTTTTAATTATAATTTAAAATTTTAACTGAAATTCATTTTTACATCAATATTTATTAGAACATTCTACGAGAATGCAATTATTTAACGACAAGAATAAATATTTTATTAAATAATTAAATGTTTCTTAAAATTGAATTTTCATACAGAACTTTATCAACAACATTTTTAAATAATTTAATTCTCTTGACAAATTTTAATAAATTTTTAAGAATAATTTCATTTTTCGAGAAATTTGATAAAAATTGTATTAAAAATAATTGAAATTCTGCCAAGAATTTTATTATAATTTTTGAAAATAATTGAATTTCGAAGAGGAATTTTATTTTTTATAAAGATAATTGAAATTTTGACAAGAATTTTTGTAAATTTTTGAACATAATTCTTGGGAAGAATTTTATTAAAATTTCTTAAATAATTGAATTGCTTCAAAGAATTTTATTTTTTACGAAAATATTTGAATTGTTTCGAAGATTTTTACACACATTTTTGACAATAATTATTTTCCTAATAGGAAGATTGTTATATTTTACAAAAAAAATTGTATTCTATGATCAATGTTGTTATAATTTTTAAAATTTATAAAGCATTTTATCAAAATTTAAAAAAAATTTAATTCTCGAGAATTTTATTCAAATTTTTTTTAAATAATTGAATTCCCATAAAAAATGTATTGTTTGTGAAAATAATTGAATTCTTAAGAAGAATTGTATTGAAAATAATTGAATTGTATAGGAAAATTTATTAAAATTTTGTTTAAATAATTGAATTATTTTAAAAAATTGTATTAAAATAGTAGATATTAAAAATAATTGAAATGAGAAAAATTTTTGAAAATAATTGAAATGCTGCTAAGAATTTTATTATAATTTTTAAAAATAATTGCATTTCGTAGAGGAATTTTATTTTTTTTAAAGATAATTGAAATTTTGACGAGAATTTTTGTAAATTTTTGAACATAATTAGATTTCTGCGAAGAATTGGTATACTTTTAAAAATAATTGAATTCCCGAGACGAATTTTATTAAAATTTTTTTTTATATAATCGAATTCTTTTGTAAAATTTTATTGAAATGGTAGACATTGGAAATAATTAAATTTTCCCAAAATTTTTGAAATTAATTAAATTTCTACGAAGAATTTTATGAAAATTATTTTGAAAAAAATTTTATTTTTACAAAGAATTTCATTGTTTATTAAAATAATTCATTTTTTTAAAGAAATTTAATTAAAAATGTATTGAAAATAATACTTAAATTGTAATAAATAAATTGTAGCAAAAGTTTTTGAAATAATTGAATTTCTTTGCTGAATTTCAAGAAAATTTTCAAGAATAATTACTTTTTTCGAGGAATTCCATTAAAATTGTATTAAAAATTAAAAATAATTGAAAGTCTGTGATAAGTTGTATTATGTATTTATGAAAATAATTGAATCCCTGTAAAAAATGTTATTATTTATTAAAATCATTGAATAATAATTTCAAATTAAAATTTGTTAGAAATCTTTAAAAACAGGCGAAATTTCAGATAATAATATATTAATAATAATACAAAAAAAATAATAATAAAAATAATTTGTGACAATTGTATCATATTGAGAAATTAATAATTGGTTCCAATTGTTTATTAATTAAACTTTCAATAAAATTGTTAATTC
The DNA here is from genome assembly GCF_015476425.1 of Leptopilina heterotoma. Classification (NCBI taxonomy): domain Eukaryota; kingdom Metazoa; phylum Arthropoda; class Insecta; order Hymenoptera; family Figitidae; genus Leptopilina; species Leptopilina heterotoma. Next base: position 1,724,725 of record NW_025110949.1, on the reverse strand, counting down.
CTGTAAATAAATAAATAAAGTTTAATTTAACTTTTTTATGTTAATTTTTTTGTTTCTATATTTATAAAATTTAAAAAAAAGAACAAAAATTCTATCATAAGATTAGTACAACATATAATTAAGTAGCCAATAAATAATTAAAAATATTAACTTATATTTAAAAATATTAACAATTAACTTATCATGAACGATGATAATATACCAATAAAGAAAAAAGTCACACTCAATAATACAAAACCATAGTAAATTTTTTATTATTTTTAAAAACGTTTTTAAATTTATTCCAAAAGAAATAAATTTTATATAATTTCAATTTGACGTGTGATTGTTACATAAAAAGTAGTTCTAATAAATGTATAATCGAAATCACTTTTATGGTTATTTAAATTTTCAAATTAAAGTAGAGTACTCGCGCCAATTTTTTAACGGATTTAAAAATGTAAACCCTTTTTTTTGAATAATGCATCTATTCTATTTCGCGCTTCAAATAAAATAGATTCATCCATTCATTGAGTATTAAATATTTAATTTTAACAATTCAATTTCGAATAAAAATCAGTGCACTTTATACAATTTTCTGTAAATTTAAAAAAAAATATGCAAAAATACTGAAACTAACAATAAAACACATAGAAAAATGATATATATATATATATATTTTCACATAGAAAAATTTTCTAACACATAGAAAATGTTTAGTGCGTGCGCAATTAAGTAATGCGCACGCGCGACTCAGTGCATAACCGACGGTAGTCGAGTTTAGTCGAACAGAGTCGAATCGGCGCGTGGCGCCTCCAACAATTTCCAGTCGTGAGTTGACCATCGCGTCAACAGTTGCGTTTCTGAATACAGTCCGTATATTTTCATTTGAGTCCACATTTTTAATGTGGACAACGATTTCTCGAAGTAAATAACAAAACGAAATATTTTTTATCGGTTAATTTCATTCAGGAACAAAGTGAATACAGGACGGAAAGTCTTGACGTCGCGAAGTTAGTGACATTTTTTTTTATTCAATAGTTTTCAACATGTTTACAAAAAGTGTGCAGTGAATAGTAAATAATATTACTATTAAAATTGTGCCAGGATTATAGTTTTTTTTCCCCTTAATCAGTGAGAACAGTGTGTACGGAAACATCAAAATTTTTGATGTTATTTTGATATAATAGTTTCAAAGTTTTCTTTCCCGGCAAATTGACATTTGTTAATTGCCGCAAAATGGCGATTGTTGCGATTATTACTTTGGATATGATAAGGGAATAACAATGAAAGTGTAATGGATTTATTACACATGATCAATATTAGTCATATTCACAATATTTGTGTGAAAGTTTAAAACTTCTCTTCGAATTGATTTTGTTTTTATTTTTTTCGTCGGTATTCCGATACTTTAAACGCGAGTGGAATTTTTTTTGTGAGTTTTTACAACAATTTAATAATGAATTTGTGATAGTCATTTTGTATTATTTGGAGATCGAGTTCCTTTTTTTTGGATATTATCAGTGAAAATGGAGCCCCGACGGACCAAATGTTTTTTGCTGTTCACCGCACTCGTATTCTCCGTTAAAGGTTTGTTTCTTTATAATTATTATTGTTTCGATTGAAATCCCTCGGAATAATCGATTGATGGGAATTCTGGGTATCATTTAGCCGGTATTTTTTGTCGAGTGTGCGGGATAAAAAACTTGTTGATATTTCGCAAGTTGATGCTCTAGTTTTTTTTTGGTCACGATACAAAATTAGGTAATAATTATTCCGTTAGTATTTTGTTGACTTGACAGTTTTGTAGGTTATGTTTTATGTCACTCGTGTTGCGAATAATTTCGTGTTTTTATTTATACACTATTAGAGTGCTTTAGCAAAAGTTTTTTGTCTTTTTTTGTCTGTGTAATTTTTTTTGTCATTTAAAAATTCTCAGTAGGTTAAAAAAATATTGAGAAAATATATTTATACATAATTTTAAAGTCGATTGCAGTGTTGTAAAAGTGACATTAAGTTTTTGTTTGTTTTCCATGTCATTTTAATTCTGTTTAGAAAATTATAATGAAAGGTGGTTGGTAAACTAGATAGTGTATAATTACGTTAAATACTTAATTATTGGAAAATATCTTCACAACACGGCATTCTTCATAAATGGTGGTACCGTAAAAGCAATATTTTTTTAGTGTACGTAGTTTTGAACTAATTGGATAGTAAAGCAAATTGTTGCTAATATTTATAGATTGTTGCACCTAATTATAAGTTTAGAGAAAAAATTACAGGATAGATTTCTTTCAGTAGTTTTTGATTATTGACAATTTCAATAGTAATAACTATCTAAAATAGTTAATAATGGTTATAATTTTTACTATAAAATATATTATCATCACCTCTAGTGCAAGTGCTTGAAAATTTTGTCCTTTCGACCGAAACTATTTTTCGGTAGAAATGGTAGAATGAAGATATTTAAAAACCAGTTATAATTGTATAGACTATAGTTTCCTATATGTTCGGATAAAAATGGCAAATGCTGGAATAATTTATGATTGCTAGACAGCCAGTGCTCGGATCGACATAGATGTTACACATAATTTATTATAATCCATACTACGTCCTTAAAAATAACTTTTCTGTGTCTCGTCTGACGTGAGTAAGTAGTTCCCTTATATAGTTGATGATTATCCACAATAATTTTTAACATATATAAGTTTGAACAGCTAGTTTATATAATCATTCAACAAATATCAACACGTTCCATAATATACAATGTAAATTCTCATATATACAATATCCATTTCCAAAACGTATATGTTTAACCAGGCATTCATAATTCAATAATTATTGATAAATACCGGGTAGTTCTTTCCCTTTTTTTCCTCTCTATTCTCCTCAATTATCAAGCCATTTTTGTCAAATTTTCTTTTATTGTCAAATCAATATTTGTTTTGTTAAAAGAATTTCTTGTACAAATTTTAACTCTATTTTAAAACTTACTGACTTTTTGCTAAAATATACACGTCTTTTGTCTGTATTTTTATCACAATTTTTAAAGTAAATTTTAGTAGAAAAATTAGTAAAATTTATTTCTAGAAAAAGTAAAAGTTAATAGAAGCAAAAATTAAAATTGACAGCAAAAAGAAAATTTTAATTTTAGACTTTTTTTTCTCTCTGAATTTGAGTTATACTTAAAAATAATTAATTTGATAGTAAGAAGTCAGTCACTGATTCAAATAGTAATATTTCTACTAATCAAAGAGATTAGTAGAGAGATTAGATTAGATTTTTTTAGGTTATGTCAAAATAACTAAAATTTTTGGTAATTAATTCACAAGTAGAGTTATTGATTGTTTTCCACGCCAGTGAAGTTCACAACTTTTATGATTAAGGATTGAAAGAAAATTTTTTTTTCACTAGGCAAACAAAAATTTTGTTTCTTTTTATCAAAATATTTCGTTTACAAATTTTTTTGTTTTAATTTATTCATTAAAGTATATAAAACATTTAAAAAGAAAAATTTATAAAAATATTATCGCAGAAAAAATATTGTTTCTTCTAAATTGTTGATTATAAATGTTTTGAACCTCGCCTTAGTTATTTTTATTTTACTTCTAATTAGTTATTTTCTACTAATAATTATTTTCTGATGACAGTTAGTTATTTTCTACTATAGTAATGAATTATTTTTTGCTGGTAATTACTTATTTTATACTTGTAATTAATTATTTTCTGATGATAATTAGTTACTTTCTTCTAAAAATTAGTTATTTTCTTCTAATAATTACTTCTTTTTTTTACGAATTGCTGATGTAAAAAATTATTATTTGGTTTTAATCAAAACTTTGTTATTTTAAATAAATTTTATGTAATTGAGTTTAATAATAGTAATTGAGTTTAACTGCGGGATAGATACATTTTTCTCTCCCCGCAGAACGACTTTAGACAAGCCCCCTTAAGCCGAAATAAATTTTTAAAACGAGTATATATTTAAAACTTTAAATTATATTCTTCCTCTGTGGTTAAAACTTGAAAACTTTCGGAAATCAATTAAGCAAGAACTCTCGTTTGGAAATTGAATAATATTTGTTTTCAAATAGAAAATCCACATTGATTTGAAGGGAATCTGTTAAGATTTTCCTCTGTTGTGTAAATGTAAAAAATCTCATTGGACAGAATTTGATATTGGCGGAGAGAAAGAGAGAGAGAGAAAAGGTATTTTGGGCTCTCGTTGAGTAAACTGCTTTGGTGAAAGATTTCGTTGGTGAACGGGTGCTGGGATCCGCCGGCTGTCAATCCCCCAGAACGAGGGAATCGACACTTCCAATTTAAATATGTAAAATACACCCGTAACTCTCAACCTGAGAGAGTGAGAGCGCCTTCCTTTTTTGTCCGATCGTTTCATCGATTTAACTTCTTATGCTTAAGTATCGTACCTGGTGAGCGTTCAATCAAGTCATCTCCCCTTGATCCATTCCTGGGGTATAGTCCATCAAGAGAAATCACTCATTAAGTATGATATCTCCTTTATTTTTCTTTAGTCTCCTCTCTCAATTTTGGTTTCGTTTAGTCTTTAGTATGTCTCCTATTGATTTTAGCTTCGTTTAGTCTTTAGTCGATCGTCTTCTCTTAATTTTAGTTTCGTTTAGACTTTAGTCGCCTGTCTACTCCCAATTTTAGTTTCGTTTAATCTTTAGTACTCTGTCTACTCCCAATTTTAGTTTCGTTTAATCTTTAGTACTCTGTCTACTCCCAATTTTAGTTTCGTTTAATCTTTAGTACTCTGTCTACTCCCAATTTTAGTTTCGTTTAATCTTTAGTACTCTGTCTACTCCCAATTTTAGTTTCGTTTAATCTTTAGTCGTTTAGTGTCTTATTGGAGAAGATAACGAAACTAATGATATTTATTAAATTAATATTAAGTTGAAAGCAAATTAGACTAAGTCTCGTTTAGGAAATTGCAAAGTTTTCGTACACTAATATCTCTTTTCGTATATATTAACTTCACCTCAGCTAGTCATCTTGGAGTCGTAGGTGCTCCTGCGGCACTTGGTGTGTAGAATTATAGACTCGGTACATGTCGAGTTAGTCGGGAACATATACACGAGTCAGCATTAATTAGCGAGTAGTCTAATTAAGTCTTTGACCGTAAAAGGATTGTAGCAGTTGGTGCAAGCGAATCTTATCAGACTTCCTTCTTCTCTCTCTCTCTCTCTCTTAGTCTCTGTATGTCGTCCCCTTATGTACCAGTTGCTTGAATAGTTTCAAAAGATACGATGAAATGTTTGGAGACCACATTTTATTAAGTAATTACCATGATACATTTATGCTTTTAAGATATTCAGAGTAGAAAACTAAATTGATTTTGAATATACATACATGCTGTATGTATAAAACTTGGGATAACGATTCTAGACTTCATTTATAATTCTTGATATACTGTATAGGGGGGTTCTTATTATCTAAGCAAATAAGAAATGTTTGATTGCAAAAAGCGTTCGCGTCGGTGGCTATATGAAGCCTCTTTCTCTCATGCACACGTATAGTACCCATGTCATTGGACGATGTGGTCTCTTGTAAATATTTGTCGTCAAACCAGTATACTCTTCGTTCTTGTATTTACGCAAGCCGGCGGAGTTATTTAGATTTGAATATCTTGACTGAAACTTCCAAAGAGGGTCTTCCAAAAATCCTTCGAGAATACTCGCGCACTTGAAATTGCTGAAAAAATTACAGTTTCTCTACTTTAATTTCAAGAGTAGGTCCACTTTATATTCGGAACTTGTAAATGTGACTATTTTTCTAAACTTTTTTGCTCGCTTTTTGGCTCGCTTTTTGGACTACGAACAGCATCTGAATCTGCAGCAATTTTGAAAATATTGATGCTTTGAGTGTAAAATAACTTGAAAATAATTGTTCAAATTTTCAACGAAAATATTTCTATTATCCGAACTTTCGGTTATCCGAACTAGGTCCCGCTTGAATTAGTTTAGATAATCGAGATTCCACTGTATTAGAATGGAAGTATTTTTACTTATCAAATTTCAAGCATAGAAGCAATCTAGTATAGTGGGATAATCTGTTCCATAGTCGAGAATTTAGTGTTTGGAGTTTAAGTCTGATTTTGATACTAGTTAAGCTATCTTTGAGTATACTTGTGAATTATAATGATTTTAGTTTTGCGATTCGATTGTATATCGCTCGCTCTCTCTCTCTTTCTCGATTCCGAACCACTTTCCATGTGCAGTATTTAAGTGTGTTCCAAGTTTTAAGTTCAATAAATGACATCATGCTCGCTAGAATTAAGTAAAGTTTTGCTCCAGGTTATGCTTCTAGACACCTTAGACTGAAAACTAGATTAAACATTTAACGTCATTCTGAAATATGTGTAGTAAAATATTAGATTTCAGTTCTCGTATTTTACACTTTTTGATATAAGCGTAAGCTGCATTTTGGATTATCATTTTTGCTTCACTTGTTTCTTTTCAACAAAAAAGTAGTATCATTTTCATAAGTAATGAAAATGATTGTAAATTACAATAATAAACCAAAAAGTAGATTCATGAAAAATAATTTAGAATTTCTAGAGACTATAAATAATCTTGGATGAAAATTAACCCTTTTTTTTCGGCCTCATACTAAAGAGCTAGCACGTACGTATTTTCTGTTCACTAACGAGTGTATGTGTAGTGTTGGGGGACTCTGAAAATTAATGACGCGTCCACAATGCACTGTTTGTGTACCACAACATTTTAATCTTTGTCAGTACGAAACGAGATATTAAAAAGATTTTACAAACTCGCTATTAAAGATTAGACACCCTCGAGTTCTCATGACCTTTCCAGGTTGAGACCTTTTGCAAAAATTTTTGCCATGTCGTGTTTGCGCGCACGTGAGTACAGTCAATAAAAGTACATTCTAATTAATTATCCTAATTGTATGGATGAGAGTAATTAATTTCTAGAAAAAAAAGTTGCATAAAATTGTCCCTCGAGATGTGCGAGTGATTTGTTTTGCCCTAAAATTTCAATGAATGCACAAAGGGAAATGTGTTTGTAAATGGATATCAAGCCATGTGTTGCATGTAGTTCATTGTCCATTTACACCGGAGATTTTCACATTAGTATACGGTGTGTATATATATAGGCAATGAATGACTAGTTCGAAATGTATCTAAGGAGGGAAAAATCTCGATAAAGTTTAGCGGGGCAGGGTCAGGGAGACCACCCTTCAAAGTGAGCCGCGCGAAAACTAGCTGTGCCTTTTATACAATCATCAGATCACCAAACCCTAATTCAATCTTGACTTTTTTCCCTATCATAAACTGTCGGGTATATTATCGCCTTATGACGACCTCGATGCTTCATGTGCCTGAGAGTAGTTGAACCTATTATGACAAGAGAAATGTGCGTGCATATTATATACATCGTATCAGTGTTGTATATGTATCCGTGAATCGAGTATCCATCTGTGTCGTGACGCACCATATGTTTGCATGGAAGATTTCCTATTTGATATTATATATACATATAATATATATATACATATAGTATATGAATTACATTATATTAATTAAATGTCAGGTAAATGTTCCCATATATACTCGATATTTCATGCATATAATGCACCGCTCATAACACACATATATATATATGCATCTGCTTCGAAACTCGCTCGATATTGTTGATGTATAGACAATTATCTCTATTATGTTTGTAACTGACACTTAGTAATTAATACAATAGAGTCAAATTTCCTTATAAGCGAAATTGTTTTATTAAATATCGAGTTTCAATTCAAAGCCCTAGTGTAATTTATAATTTTGCATTTTCTGTAATGAAGATATTCGCGAATTTATTTCCTTTATTCGCGAATAAAGGATCTATTTTTCAGAAAAGTTATTTTTGCTGCTTGATTATTTTTATATACATTTAGAGGAGAGTTAAGTATCAAAAGTAGTAAAGAGAATTTTTAATTATCGTTCATCGAGACATGTTTCACTTATCGATATTACCTTATTATTTTCTGGTATTATTATTTGCTCCTTTGCTAATTACCATCTCATTACTTGTTTACTTTCCTAATTGCTATCGTATTACTTCTTGCCTTTAATTACTATCTCGCGAAAAAAATCATCAAATCTTTACGAACAATATTCTTTTTCAGTCTTCTATTTTCACATTCTCATCAATAAGAGGTCTTATTTATTAATACTTTAATGATAGTTCGATTTTTAGTAACAAAATATACTTGTGATAATTAAATATTGTGTAATGTAATATTAATTATACCTGAAGCCTGCTTTTCTTATAAAGTAAATTAGATTTTGATTGAGGATTAATTTTTTACTTTATGTGAAACTTCTCATCGACATACTTTTCTATATATTTATTTTGTTATCTATTGATAAGAAAGTAGCGAGATAATTGTTTTAAAGACAGAAAGATAGTGAGGTAGATATGTTTAAGGTTCGTTGGAGGTGAATTGAAAAAGAAAAACTAATACGGTCGATCGTTATCTATAATTAGTTCTTCCCTCCGAGCACTTGTAGAAACATATATATATATAAGAAAAAATACCAACTAAAGATAGAAAATGTGCGCGCCCCCGTGGAATCAGGAGGATCTGTCATCGCCGTGAGGGTTATTATAAGTTTTTTTTCTTCTGTTTTTAAAAAAAAAGGAATAAACAGAACTACTTATTTATCGCAGGTTTTAGAGAACAGAGACTGACTGTGCTTCTTGACATGAAATATCGCCAACGCATGCTCTCGACAATTTCATTATAGACGCTCTTCTACTCTCTCACTCTCTCTCTCTCTCTCTTCCATGTGTATATTATAAGAGAGGATACTTTTACGCGCGCTTTCAAACATTGGGATTTTTGTATTAATCTTGGTACGGGCATGTATACAGTATCCTGCTGTTTTAAAACAAGTTTTCTTAATTCTCTCACTGAAATTATTACCTGCATCAATATGATATACAGATATAGAACATAGTATCTTTCAAGTTTTATCTGAAATTTTTTATTAAGGATATCAATTTTTTTGATGGTGTATGTATATGTGTGTGTAAATGATAACATTTGGTTTATTGTTTTATGGCTAGTTTAGTTTTATTGTTTTATATAAATTTGCTATTTTTTTTGCTATTTTATTACAAGTTGTGTTGGGTTTTATCGTCGTTTGTTTTCCGTATGGATATTTGTTTATTGGTTTTTTATACTGTCTGAATATTAGTCATTTCTTACTAATTCAACAAGTGATGATATGTTTATTAAATGTAACTAGTCACTAATATATAATTAATGATTCAAAATCACTAAAGATCCGCTGAAATGCTAAAAATTAGTACAACTTGCTAAATATCAATAAAATTGTTTACAATAACAAATAAAGAAAAAGTTACAAACAAAACTTGTTTAGCAGTTTACTTGAAAATTATTTGCATTCAATTTCTACATCTTATGGTGAAAATTCGTCGAAGAATATAACGAGAAATATGCTTTCTGCAATGGCAGGAAATGGTCCTAAAACGAGTTTTCGACAAAGCATCAGCCATGACTCTTATTATGCAAATGTCCCGACACCAACGCGAAACGCGTGTCACAACGAATTTCAAAAGGAGAATCGACAAACCGGAAGTGAGTTGACAGTACGGTATGACATGGAGGTGCAACATCGGTTGCTTTAGTGTCAATTGAAGTAGGCAGTCAACTACCAGACAAATTTTCTATTCAAAAAATGTCCTTACCTACTCATATCGACGTATCGACTTCAAGACAATAGACTCAACGATCATTTCAGCCAAAAGTGAAAAAATCCGTTTCTTTTCTAAATTAAACCGAATTTTAAAAATTCAGAACCACCAACATTTTAAAATTAGATTTTCCTTAGGAAAATTAATTTATCTCTTTTCGGAAAAGATTTGACTCGTATAGTTACATTTTGGAACTTTATTGATGTGTAAATTGGATGTTAAAACTACCAATTCTCCTCTATAGTATACAGTATTTTGGTATCATTAATCTTCAGATGAGAATATAACGCAATTTACACTACTCAAAGTTATGGTAGGGATTTTCATTAAATTTTGGTACAACATTCTGTGTTTAATACGCTTTGGCATTGGTCCGACAGGCTCTGCCATAGGGGACAAGCAGCACGCAGGGTATCCGAAAGGCGTGTCTAATAACCGCCTGGTTTTAATGCCATAGACCGTAGATCGTGAAATACGGAGGTCGCCGGTGGTGGAAATCTAGAATTACCCAAACCAGACTAATTTTTTCCCTCCCAACAATTCAAAGTAAAGACAACTTTCTAAAAGCGGAAATTTTCAAAAAGCAATTTTTACATGTCAAATCTTAATTTATGATTTTAAAAAATCCTCCCTTTTCTAAAATTTCTCTATCTTTTTCTAAGATTTCAATTTTGAAAATTTCAACTCTAAAATTTCGTCTAAAACAAAATTTCACTAGAATAAACTACGAGACAAAGCAGCTAGGTATCATTACATTCATTGTGAGCCATTTAGGAAAGATTATACTCGACAAATTTTAGTAAAATTTTCGGTACTTTAACGACCGCAGGCACTGAAATAGTATTCGAAATCCCGTTGAAGCACCGGCAGGAATTACCTACCTCGCTCTTTGCGAATTCGTGGTCGGAGGATGCTCTCTGCAAAATATTTAGGAGAGGCTCCAACCACAAGGACTCTAGCAATGGGGATAACGAAGACGGAAGAGATTCGCGGTACGTGCAATATCACATACACACACGTACAACGAAATGCACACTTATATCTGTATATATATTTCCATATATATACGTACAACTAATCCACCGACTTGAACTTCTATTTGAATGTCATGTTAAAATTCTATGTAAGTGGAAATCCTCTCCCATTGTACAGATGGCACTTGCAGAAGATAATTCAACAAATAGAATTACAAAAACATGAGGTTTGTAATTGCATTCATTCCAAAACGTATTTATGCATTTATATAGCCATCTAATTTTCTAAGACACGAGTATAATAAATTTAATAATAGAAATTGCTTTCCTTCTTTCTCTCTTTCTTTTCTTTTTCGTAGTCTGAAAGTAAATATTTGGGTATTTTGTCGCGAATCTTTTATATAGCACATGTTCACGAATGTAAGTAGTTACGTGATTGAATTACAAAGGGAAAAAAGAATCTTTTATAAGCGAAAAGAATTCCGAATAAGTTATTCCGAAAGCAGTCGTCTAATTAGAATTCGACATTACACCTGCGATTATAATCAATCAGCGCCGCGAGCGTCGAAAGAAATTTGCTGCTACCGACTAGTCCTTTGGAATTTTAATGAAATCGAGAGCTTTTAGAAGCAAAAGGTTTTTTTTTGTTGATTTTTTTTTTCAAAATCAATTTAAAGAGTTTGCATACTGAAATTCGATTTTAAGAATAAAGCAACTATATAAACGATAAATACGAGTGGAAACCATTGGAGAGAACAAAATAATACTTTTTAGATCGAAATTAGTGATTTTAAAATTAATTACTAATAATACTAAGTTTACCAATTAGTGAACTTTTTAATTAATTTTATAGTTGCAAAACCGACTGATTAGAATGACTAATACATTCTTACAAAATGACTAAATCAGAATTTTTATAAATAATATTTTTTACAGGGATACAATTATTTTCATAAATACAATTCTTCGAAAAATGTAATTATTCTTAAAAATTTCATTAAAATTCAGCAAAGACATTCAATTATTTTAAAAACTTTTGCTACAATTTATTTATTACAATTTATGTATTATTTTTAATACATTTTTAATTAAATTTCTTCAAAAAATTCAATTATTTTAAAAGATAATAAAATTCTTTGTAACAATAAAATTTTTCTAAAAATAATTTTTATAAAATTCTTCGAAGAAATTTAATAAATTTCAAATAAATTTCAAAACTTTGTCAAAATTCAATTATTTTCAATGTCTTCTATTTAAATAAAATTTCACAAAAAAATTCAATTATTTGAATAGAAATTTTAATAAAATTCTTCTCAGGAATTCAATTATTTTTAAAAGTATTCTAATTCTTTGCAGAAATCTAATTATGTTTAATAATTTACAAAAATTCTCGTCTCGTCCGAAACCGAAAGGTATGGACTATAAATAAATACAAAAATTCTCGTCAAATTTTCAATTATTTTTATAAAAAATAAAATTCCTCTCCGAAATTCAATTAATTTAAATTTTTAATACAATTTTATTAGAATTCTTCGAAATATGAAATTGTTTATAAAAATTTTTATTAAAATTCAGCAAAGAAATTCAATTATTTTAAAAAATAATAAAAAATTTTGCTACAATTTATTTATTACAATTTAAGTATTATTTTCAATACATTTTTAATCAAATTTTAAAAAAAAATGAAATTATTTTCATAAATAATAAAATTCTTTGTAACAATAAAATTTTTTTTCAAAATATTTTTCATAAAATTCTTTGAAAGAATTTAATAAATTTCAAAAATTTGTCAAAATTCAATTGTTTTCATTGTCTACTATTTAAATAAAATTTCACAAAAGAACTCAATTATTTAAAAAGAAATTTTCATAAAATTCGTTTTAGGAATTCAATTATTTTTAAAAGCATTCTAATTCTTCGCAGAAATCAAATTATGTTAAAAAATTTACAAAAATTCTCGTGAAAATTTCAATTATCTTTATAAAAAATATAAATTTTCTCCGAAATTCAATTATTTTCAAAACTTTTAATAAAATTCTTGGTAGATTTCAACTATTTTTAATTTTTAATACAATTTTAATGGAATTCCTCGAAAAATGTAATTATTCTTAAAAATTTTATTAAATTTGTCAAGAGAATTAAATTATTAAAAAATTTTGTTGATAAAATTCTGTATGAAAATTCAATTTTAAGAAACATTTAATTATTTAATAAAATATTTATTCTTGTCGTTAAATAATTGCATTCTCGTAGAATGTTGTAATAAATATTGATGTAAAAATGAATTTCAGTTAAAATTTTAAATTATAATTAAAAATTGTGTAGAAATTAAGTTTTTTCAAAAAATTTAATGTAATTTTTTAAAAATTATTTAAAGTTTTTAATTTCTAATCCATTTAATTGAGGAATGTCAGAATAATCGAAATTTCATAAAATTAAATTGTAAAAAAAAAAGAATTTTCAAATTCTCAAAGAATTTTTTCAAAAATTATTAAAAAGAAATTGACCTAAAAAAGAATTTTAGTTGAAAATTCTAGAAATGAATAACCAAGTTGAAGTCCACAACGTTGATCAACGAAAAAAAATTGTTCACTTAATATATTAATTAAAAATAACGCAGCAATATTAACACAAAAATATTTAGAAAAGAAAGACTGATGTTTATATTTTGATAATAATTATTTTACAAATAAATATTAAAATAAAAATAATACTTGAATGCATTAAAAATAAATTTTTTTCGTTGATAAACGTTGTGGACTTCAACTTCGTAATGAATAATCGTAATAATGAAAAAAATGTTTGAAGAAGTTGCATTAACAAAGTAGCAAGTTTTAATTATTATAAAACATGAAGAAAGCGATCACTCCGAGTCGAAGACTCGGAGTGATCGATATCTTCATGTTTTATAATAATATTCTTATAAGTTATTGAATTTGAAATTTTTGAAAATTTTAATTTCTATATAAAAAAATAATAATGATTAAATATTTAATTAAAACTGAAATTATTGATATATTTTCGAATTAAAAACCTGGAAAAATTCCGTTTTTTAATCTGGAAAACCTGGAAAAGTCAGAGAATTTGAAAAGAGCAGTGCCAACCCTATAAATGAATTTATTTTATAAATATTTTAATTAGGCGTATTTTTTTATATAGAACAAGGATTATTTTAATTTTCAGGGCGCACAATTTTTCCGCTTGTGAAGTAAATTTTTTTTTATCAAACAATGAAATCTAAACCTTCCACTGGAAATAAGTCGACCTACCCTCTGTATATGTATATATATATATATATTCTTAAAAGAGGGGGAGAGGGTGATTTTTACTTAGGAGTTCACGTCACGATCGCGTCTCTCTGACGACGTCGCAGGTAGCGTATAGCGTGACCATGGGTGGGGTATACACATTTCTTCGTTGACGAAATCAACATATCACGAATACAAGGCGCAACCTCATGTATATATATATACACAAGAGAGCAGGGCTTTCCGTCTTTCCGGGGTTCTAATCCATAATACCATATTATTCAATTCACTTCCTTCGCCTGCCGACTTTTTTTCGACAATCTTCCTCTTCCATGATATTTTATATACGCAGATTTTATGAGTTGTCCTGAAAAAATATTTTTTTAGGATCATTTCCTTGTCGATTTTGGGCTTAGTGGAAAAAAATATATAGCGTGGTCGCACACACAATTTTCTAGTAATTGTGTATAGTAATCCAATTAGGGGATTTTGTACCACACCTTCTGTTGATTCACTCTTCTTTATGTTTACTAAATATTTTCTAATTTTTTAGTGACTAGTTTTTTTTTCTAATATTCGAAGACGTGTATTTTTGTTCTTCTTGTTACAAAAAGGATTTGGATTCGGAAACTCCTTAATATAAATATTTAATTAGAAACTTCTTTTAGATATTAAAAGACAACAAAATGTAGGTTTAGTACCTAAAATTGGTTCTAAATTTTAATACCTACTTGTTTTAATTTAATAACTTTTTTACAGTGCTAATTCAAAAGTACATTTTTCTTTTAATTCGAAAATGTATAGTTTGTTATTCGTCGTGTAGTACGTTGATTTGGTTGAACCTATTTTTTTTATTAATTAAATATTTTGGTTGAGCTAACCATATAATGTTGTTGTACCTACAAGAAACATTTAAGTAAATTGGTTGTTTAAATACTATAACCAGATTATTTGCTTCTGACATAATTACATTTTGGTTGCTTGGTTTAAACATTTAGTGTATTTAATTATAAAAATTGGGTATTTTCTGTTATTATTGAGTATTTTGAAAAATTGACAGCATTATTGAATTGTGAGGGTTGTAGAAAGAATGAGGAGCGTCAGGAAATTGTCGTCGCGAGAGTATGTATGTATTTTGTGCAAACAAGTTTTCAACTTCTTCTTGAAAGAGATGAACGATGAAATAAGGATGGAGAATGTGGCACTGTTATAAGATTAGCAGACATTGCGTTTAGGTTTCTTTCTCTCTTTTTCTCTCAGTGAACACTGTCTCCTTCTCTCTGTGAGTGGTGTAAAATCCCTTGCGGCATGTGCAACGGTATTGGTTAGCTGGTACATGAAGATTGCAAACACTTGTATGTATGCGAATAAAACAAGATCTTGAGGCTAATGCGTGACCCCCGTGTGTTCACGATCGTAACGATTAACCTATACGAGGAACGGAAGCGTCGAGCTTTTTTCATTTTTTCTTTTACTTTTTTTTGTTTAAGATTTAGAGCGAGACGTGACGTGCTAAGTTACAAAAACTTCAAAGAAACGTCTTGGACCGACGCTTTCCTTTATAGAATCTCGCCCGGTTTGTTGCGATCTTCTCCCAAAGTACCATCTGCCGGGAGATTTTCTACAGATTAACGAATCATACTGTCTGTTTGTATTATTCTTTTAAGCTGATTTCTATTTTCAAGCTAATAATGACTTGACAATAATAATAATAAAAAAATAATAATAATTAATTACCGATCGGTAAATAATTATTTCGCGCTTTTTTGTTACAAAATAATTAAGAAATGGTTTTAACTTTTAACAAAAAGGAAATATTAATATATTAATAATAATAATAATAATATTACTGAAAATAATAATAATAGAAATAGTAATAATATTATTGTTAAAAAAGGGTTTGTCCCTTCAATAAAAAATATAATATCCTCAATGTTTCAAAAATGAAAAAAATGTCTTTTACGAGATTAAATTTCGTTTTCTTTTCTTTTTTTCTTTATTAGTGGTGTAGTTTCACTTGCTTGGCTTCTGTATCAAGATGAGTTTTATTTCAATTACTAATTGACTGTGTCTGACTAACCTTTTTGAACTTTATGGTTAAAAAACATTTCTTTGGGTTTATTTTACAAATTAACTGATGGGAATGGAGGAAAAAAAATTGAAGTTGGAAAAACGATCTATGTAGGGTCGCTTGGTCTCAATCACAGGCACGTTCCTTTGCTACTAAGAAAACCTTGAAATCCGAGACTTCCTGGGAAAACATGGAAGAGACATGTTGCTCTTTTGCCTTGCTCGTTACGTTTCCTGTGCGTAGATATTTTTTTTTCCACATATTTCCCAAGTTGATAATTTCGAAACATGGAAAAAATATTCCGAACTTGAAAATTAATTAAGCTTTTCTAAATATAATATTTTTTTTAAACAAATGCAATCAAATATTTGTTTACACAATTTTTTCGTACAATAGATAAAAATAAAATATTTCAAATCTGTTTTTTAAGGAATTGAAAATTCTGCTTCGAAAATGAGTGGAGAAAAAATAATTAGTGGGAAACCTGTAGAAAATAGTCGTAATATACGTTTAAGGGAATGGGAATCGAATTCATTCCAGTTTTAGTGTAACATGAACCAATTTAATAATTTGATATGACCATTTTGTCAGAACTTTGGAAATATAGTTCAGCTGCAGGGAATATCCCCTCATTTAGCATAAATCATAATAGGCGTATATTATAATACACGGAAAAAATTGATTGACACGCGCTGTTGTATATACTGTCAAGCGATTGAATTAAGGGGAAAAAAAATTTTTTGACCATAAATGAAAGCAGTATATTGGCATACTGACTCTGGTGTTTCACCATGTACACTGTACAGCAATTAATGCGACTAACGACATGCAAAAAAAAAATGTGCGTACTATGAAAAATAATTATAGAATCATTATTCTTTTGTTGAACTTGAAAAGCTCTCGACAATTTTTTTTGTTGAATAACAAAAGACCAGCAGCACCTTGGTACGGAACTGATAATTTTCAAATGCACGTCGAATTTGACACGTGCAACTCCGGCACTCATCGTTTGGAGGTAACAGGGAATATGGAAAGGGCACAAATGATGCACCAATGTGGTTCCCCCTTCTAGAGCTGAGCGAGTGAGATGGAGAGAGAATATGTGCGATGCAGGGGTTGAAAAAAAAAACCGGTGAAACGTTCTTTGTGTAAGCAGTGCAATGTACAACGATCGGCACGAGCTTCAGGGTTTCGAACAATGAGTCCCCATTGTGTGCTTCCTCGTCCCACCGAGTCAGATCGATATTCTTCTTTTGTTATTGATTTTTTTATGTCGACTTTCTCTCTTACTCTCTTGTTTCGAAATAGCGATTTTCAAGGGTAACACGCGTCAAGTTCGTTAAGGCGAAAAACTTTACACATGGACAATGGTTTGCTCATGAAAACGATAATTGTGTCTAATGTGTGCATTTTTTCCGTTTCCTCATCAGTTCTCTTCGCCCATTAGATTCTGGAAATAATCACCAAATGGTTTTACTAATTTGAAATTTATCTCTCTTGGACAATGGAAATCTTTTATTATTACCGCTATTCAGAACATCATTTATTTTAGTTGTCCTTTTTCAGTCTTGAATAAAAGTAAATAATGTTTGTGTGTGTGTGTGCGTTGTTCGGAGCTAATAGTAGGGACTGAAATTTACATATGCAAATTCTGCTTCTGCCAGACTCGTTCATTTTTACGTTTGGCATTAGTATTTTACTGAACGAGTCGTCGCAATTGCTCTTCAATCCGAAATGGTTTTATCGACACCGATAATACCATTCGAACGCGCAGTTGTGTGCCTGATTTCTTACCTTGAAATTAATCGTTCTTTTGCTTTTAATAGATGAGCTCAATTCTTACCAAGCGAGCTGAAAATTAAAACTTCGTATACATAACAGGTAGTTGTTTGCATAAAACATGCACGACCGGAATTTTGTTTCAACGAAATTTTTCGCACACTTGACAGTGTTTTTTTATTTAATTTTATTACAAATGTTTATTACAAATGTTTTTTTGGAAGTTTAAAAAAAACCGGTCGGACATTAGATTGAATTCGGTTTGAAGGGAAAAAAATAGGGTGTGTTAAAAGCATACTGATTTATTCAGTACAATTAAGACTGTTTCATAAGTTACGATACAGCTGTGTTTTCGTGTCAAAATGTGAAAATGTGACATTAGTCAATAAATCATGCATTCGACCGGTATGCATGCATAGTGACCGAAATTCTATAAAGAGAGAAAAAGAGGAGGAAGGCATTTAAATATTCCGTTGTGACATCGAAATATTTTTCCATATTCTCTCGAGAGTTGTGTATTTGTATATGAACCATGTGTGCCAGAAAAGTTCCATTTTTGAACATAGATTCATCTTTTGGTCAAAAAATGAATGTTTTAAGAAAAACTGTTGTCTGGTTCTTCTTTTTGTCATAAAAAATTGGAAATTATTCACAGTGGAATTAATTTTCCGAATTGGGTTTTTTTTTTCTGTGGAAATGAGAAAATTGTGTAGCCAATTTGTCAGAACGAAACGAGTGTCTAATCGTTAAAAATCAAAAGCATACCGTGAAATTTGAGCCTCCTGTTGAGCCAGGCAGAGAGGTCGAGGCTGAACCGCACTCATATACCTCCACAGATACATGCGAGGGAGAAACAGAGACAAAGCATCCAGCATCAGGAGCAACAGCGGAGAATATCGAGGGAGCTCTCTGGTGGGTTTCGACAGGAAGTTAAGAGGTTTCCGGACTCGTGGCGGATAGCGCCAGTGAATATATTCATTGCTATATACGAAATGCGTCGGTCGGTGATTTATAATGATTACCGTTCATTGTAGCCGACCTCGGGTAAATAATGCCACCCCCGTTCGCAATTTCCCCCTTTCCCTTTTCTCTTCACATTATCATTAGTGATAACGTCTTGCCGTGGAAAATTTTAACCCACACACACGCTTTGATATCGGGCATAAGTTTTGGCATAAGTTACGTCTCCTATTTAGAATGATGCTAGATGACAATTCCCGCCTCGTGAAACTTTCGAGTCGATTTGACGAATTGCTTCGGGAAGCTTATTGCCAAGTTCTGCATGCGAAGGGGTGAACGTTACGTGACGAGCTGCGTTATATTCCTAAGATACAGAAATGGTAAATACCCTTTCTCTCTCCCTCTCTCTTCTATTTTCACCTTCCAGCTATACGCCAAACTTCCTTAATTGTCTAACACTCCGATGTAGTTCTACCGGTGTTTCACATCGATATTCCGAATACTAATGACTTGAAGTTTTATACATATTCCATATATTTGCGTCTATATACATTTACACCAAAGTTTAACTAAATTCTCCCCCGTTGAAATCAGTTTACAATCTTATTTGTAGAGGAATTTATCTTAAACAAATGGAAATTTTGTCGTAATATAATCTGTAATATAATTTGTAAAACCCAGTCAATTTTTAAATATGTGATAAGCTGTGAAGGGTATTTGAGGCAAAAATTTAGGTTTTGTCTATGATCGTAATTTTGTAAAACTGGATATTCTAATCGTAATGAAGACACTATTAGTTTGTATTGAGTGTTAATTCCTCTTAATGCAACCTATTTTTTGCTTTTTAGGTACCATTCTTCATTAGCATGGCACAAAAAGAAAAAGATGGATTGTCTTTAATTCTTTTGAGAGAGTATCAATTCTTGCTTTCTATAGAATACGAAGGCAAGAAAGGTTTGGATTTTGACACGATAATAATACACGGCTTTAAAACTGACTTTTTGGGGGCCTTCGCTTTTTCTTTCCAGACACAGAATATAAAGAAAGTGAGACGATCCAAACTCGTTCGATTCTTTCTCTTTTTCTACTGCACACTCCCTCCTTTTATCTGAAAAAGAAAAAATAAAAATAAAAACCGCAACGCCGAAAGGCTTTTAGGGGTCACCTCTGTGGTATGTCATTGATATACAGCCACTGTAGCCTGCTGTAGCCCCAACGGGCCGTACTAAAAAGCGCACTATGGGCGCTAACGAATCCCAAGGGAGCTGAACTAGTTCAGAGCTCTATGAGTGAGAGGGAGACGAGGAAAGAGAAGGACAGATAGAGAGAGAGAGAGAGAGAGAGAGAAGGAGAGGTAGGAAAAGGAGAAAACATCCCTGTTGCCGAGTCCCCCAGCATCCCAAGCTTACTAAAGTTGTCCATAGAAATGGTAATACTTCCCCGTCACTATAGTGCACTGTTGGTGTTTCGGATTTCTAGCTATAGGACCTCTATGCCATTTTCACTCTATCATTTCTGATCTGGGAAGCATTTCGCTTGTGTGCACGTGCAAATGTACAAATATATGTATATGCGCGACTCCTCCTGCCGATGTAAGTCACTTCAAAATTAATCTCCGTATCGAACACGATCAAGATTCTCACGGGGACGGTTTAGCTTTTATGATTTATTTGTGGAAATGTCTAATTCTACGGGGATTATCAAGGAGAGAGAGAGCAATTGGTTATCGTGATGATTCATGAGAAATATCCGATTGCAAACTGATTCCTATTATGCATGGTGTGCTCGCAGAAATGTGCGAATTGACATTGCAGGATTTTTTAAAGCCTCTTAATCTCTTAGTGCAATTTGCCGACAGACGAACTGCGAATGTTGCTATAGAACTGAATGTTTAAGCTGACCAGTTTCGAAAAGGGATTTTTAGTCTAGAATATATTTAATTTCTATAGCTTTTAAGTATTGATGTTCTTTAGTTTTTAGTTCCAGTTCTTGACTGACAGTTTTCTTGTTGGAGTTTAGTTCGGACTTTTAGGTTTGAGTTCTTGGAACTCCTTTCAGTTCCATAGTATTTATTCTTAGGTTAATTCTTTCGCCATTCTTTAGTCTTCTTATATCTTAGTCCTGGAGTGTTTGACCCATATTCTTCTATTAGGAGATCAGAGTAAGCAGTTGTATGAGTCTAAGTTTTAATTTTCCAAGATCGTAAGTTCCTAAGTCAATCAGTTAAAAAATTCAAACTCAGATGTCAGGAACCTAGGTTCCTGACATCTGAGTTTGAATTTTTTAATTTAAACAGTAAAATTAAGAAAATTAACTTTAGTTTCGAAGTCTTTTAGTATCGAACCTCTGAAAAGAATAAAATTTCTCTTGCTGAAAAGAATTAAGCAACAAATTTGGTCATAGGACGTATAATTTATTGAGCACTAAATTAAAGAACATAAAATCATACCATATTGTCTATTTTTATTTCTTTTAACAAGTTTATTAGTTTTGTCAAAGCTAGCTGAAAAATGATTCCACCAAACTTTGAAACATGCCGACACAAGTCTTATATGAAACTCTTATCATTAAGATCTATATAAAAATCTATAGAATTTCGTTTTCTAGCGTTAAAAACTTATTTTAGGATCTCTTTCTCTAAAAGTTTTTCCCTGTTATGATTGGAAAGAGAATAACAGCTTTCCGTGTCGAATCTTTAACGACAATTTTAATAGCATCTGTCACTATTATATACTGATATTAAACAGTCGTAGACCATGTAGTTAAAACATCTGTTAATAAAGTTTTCTTGGAAAGTGTATTTTAGAACAAAAAAAAAAAGAGGAAAAAATCTTGTCAAAGTCCATGAGCTCGTTTTCTTTAAAAAGTTGTATGTGATATATCTTGCAAATAATTTTTTTTTATCATTGAAACCAAGAACCATTCTTGGATTGTTGCTCCTTTAAATGTATTTTGAAGAGGCAATGTGTACATGTATATATATATATATAGAAGCCGGTATTAGAATCGCGCAGAGAGAACTCGAGCGAGAGACCATTCCATTCTCGGCTCTCTTGAATGTCGTGAACGACGTTATAATGGTGCCACTTCTAAGATGCTATCTCCCTTTCGGACAGTTGCGACACGCCTGCCGTCACTCTACGGGATCGGCATGCGATCTTACGTGTATATGCATGGTATATAAGACTCGCTATCAAAGCACACACAACTCGGACTTTAAGAGACATAATTGACTCGCCAAAACGCTTTACACTCGCTGATGCTTATTGACGATTGAATTTAAATTGTCACTGACGTTCAGCAGCTAACCATTCAATATTAATAATTTTTCAATATTTCCAGTTGGATTTATTTTTCTTTTATTCTGGGTTTATTTTTACTGTCTTCTTTATTTTCTTTGTTTGTTTATCTCTATCCTTTTATTTACTTTCACGCGGATTTATTCCGAAGGTACTAGCAGGATTTTGATTTTTTTTAACTTTTCCCGAATGTTTAGTAAAAAAAAGGAAAATAGAAAACGAAATTTTTGTGACAACACTAAATAAAATAAATGACTTTTTATTTTATCTGTAATCGACTGAAGCGACGTTTTTTACGCCTTAAAGTTGCCTACACTATTTTTAAATGATTTTTTTTCATTAAAAAGAAAATTGTCCTTTTTGTCTTCTCATTTTGTGTATTATAGTTAATAGTGTACAGATGGGAGTGAAGAATTGTATCATTAGGTTCTTTTTTGTTTTTTTTTTCTCGAGATTACTCCCTCTATTATTGGGCCCTTATGTTACAACATGATTCGCATCTGCCAGTATAACAAGGGCTTTAAAACCGTGGAATCAGTTTAGCGCGCGGGGCCTCTTTCATTTGAAAGACCACCACCCTCTCAACGCCCATTTCCTAGAGACCTTTGACCCTTAAAATGCTTAACCATTAAAATAGTGTAATGACGGTTTCCGGACTTGAAGTATATCAATGCACTCGCCATTGTACGATCAAAGCTTATAAAGTAGTGTGGCCGTCCGTCTCTTCGAGAGATTGCTCAAGTACTTATATTTCATGTCCCCCTTTTCTTGATCATCAATGAGAGAATGAGGCTCGATTGTTTTAATTAAACGCGGTACGCGATACCTATACTTATAAACCGTGTGAACGTATTTTCAAAGAGATGATTACTTGTATCATTATATAATTATCACACACGACTTTTTTTTTTACTCTTCGCCGTGTAATTATTTTCACGCTCGGAGAAAAATTGATTCTAGTAATTGATTAATTGATTATTAAATTCATATTTGGATCAAGCAATTTTTATTAAAAGCTAATTAAGTTGTATTTACATCAGAAATTTATGTATTTTATTAGTGTTTATTATTCTGGTTTATCATTTTTTATTTTACATTTATTATTTTTATTCAGGCTTCACAGTCTGTCCCCTATTTTCCTAAAAGTCCGCTTTTTTTAATTTTGGCCCCTAAACACTCTATTTTGAAAATTTTTCCTATTTTTTTCTATTATCTTTTAATGATGAATTCACACCAAATTTAGCAAAGTGCCATTGACACTTTCAATTGGAAACTTTTGTTTTGAAAATTATTTTCATAAATATTTTTTTAATTCGTCGCAGGAAATCAATTACTTTCAATAATATTTTTAAATAATTCTGCAAAAGAATTCAATTATCTTGATAACCAACAAAATTCTCCCCATAAAATCAATTATTATTTTAAGGATTTTTAATGAAATTATTTTCCAAAATTCAATTATTTTGATAAATATTAAAATTTTTCTCAAGAATTCAATTATTGTCACAAAATTTCAATTAAATTCTTGGAAAAATTTCAATTATTTAAACAAAATTCAATAAAATACTTTGCACGAATTCAATTATTTTTATAAATTCTAATGAATATCTCGTCAAGAATTCAATTATTTTTATAAATAGCAAAATTTTTCGCCAAAAATTCAATTATTTTCAAAAATTTAAATAAAATTCTTTGCAACATTTCAATTATTTTTAAAAGTTTTTCGCAATTCAATGTTTTTAAATATTTACTATTTTCATAAAATTTATCGACAGATTTAATTATAGAAAAAACTTGTTGATACAATTCTACGAAAAGATTCAATTATTTTCACAAATAATAAAATTTCATTTACGAATTCAATTATTTTCATCACAGAATTTTAAATATTTTTAGTTCAATTTTAAATAAATTCATTGAAAAATGCAATTATTATTAAAAATTTTATTAAAACTTGAGGAAACAATTCAATTTTAAGAAACATTCAATTATTCAATAAAACAATAAAATTCGTTGCAATTATTCAAATATTTTCATAAATAACATTTAATTCGTCGCAGAAATCAATTATTTTCAAAAATTTTTAAGTAATTTTGCAAAAGAATTCAATTAGCTTGATAAACAATACAAAATCGCATAAATTCTTCCCATAGAATCAATTATTCTAAGGAATTTTAATAAAATTCTTTACCAAAATTCAATTATTTTGATAAATATTAATGAAAAAAATTCAATTCTTTTGAAAAGTAATAAAATACTTTGCAGAAATTAAATTATTTTCAAAATTTTTTAAAAATTCTCGTCTTGAATTAACTTATCTTTATAAATAGATAGGGAAATTCTTCTCAAGAATTAAATTATTGTGAAAAATTTTTTAAAAATTTTTCTAAAGTCAATTATTTTCAAAAATTTTAATAAAATTCTTCTCATGAATTCAATCGTTTTCAAAAATTATTATTTCAATTCTTCTCCGGAATTCAATTATTTTAAAAAAATTTAATAAAATTCTTCAAAAAGTTTTTAATTATTTTCAAAAATTGTTCTAAAATTCTTTAATATAATAAATTTTATTAAAATTTTAATTAAATTCCTTAAAAGAAATGAAATTTTTCAAAAGTTGTGCTAATTTATTGCTAATTTGCACTGGGGAAAATTTTTCAATTTTAAAAATTAATAGCTCAAATTAAAAAGAAAGTTTTAAGATAACTTAAGAATAGAACGCATTTAAAAATAAAATTTTGTGATAAATATTTTTAGAAGGCAATCTGCACAGTTAAGAAAATTTAATTATGAAAAATAAAAAAAAACTTTTAAATACTTTTCTTAATATTATACATTCTCTGTTTGCAAAAATTAATTTAAAAGTTTCTTAAGAAGAACTTAAGATTATTAAAAGAAAAACAAACACATTTTTCTTAACTTAAGAAAGAAATTTTTATGCAGGAAAAATTTAAATCTAAAATTTTTGACAAATCAGTGTTTTTACGCCAGTGAAGTTCATAATGTTTATAATCAACAATTAAAAGAAAAAAAGATATTTTTTTTTGAAGAATTAACAAATTTTTATTTATTGGGAAAAATTTTTTAACACAAACTTTCTTTTTTTTTAATTTTTCACGAAACAATTTTTTTTTTTTTTTGATAAATTAAAGTGGCATTGATAACTTCTTCAGGGATCTTATTACACCCATGAAAAAATTTTTATTTAAAACAAATATAATTTATTTGAGTTAAATAAAAGTATATTTTGTCTCAGAGAGCCAACTACTTAGGTTATTATTATTTATTTTAAATTAAAATTATATTCAAAATAAAAAAAATTTTTATTTGAACCAAATAGAATTTTATTTAAATCAAATAAAAATTAATTTGAAACAAATAAAAAGTCTAGTTGGCTCTTTTTTCTCTGTGTAGTAATTAATTCAGTTTATTTGATTCAAATAAATTCCTTTCAATTATTTTTTTCATTGTTCAACAAAATTCTTTTTTTTTTTTTTTGCAAAGTAATCGATTATTTGAATGAAACAAAAATGTTTTTTTCATTCCCTTATTTAATTCGATTTGTCACAAAATGGTCTCAAAGTAAACTATTTATTTACTTATTTTATTTGCAAAAACTTTTTTTTTTCCCCTGTTTTTCTATTTGTAGAAAATTGAATTCGATTTTTATTTTCTTTGTATAGGTGCATATGTGTATATATAGAGAGAAAGAGAGAAAGAGAGAAATGATTGAAGTAGAAAACAAAATTGAAAGGCAATATTGAATAATATTATTGAATTTTCATATCTAACTTTTGCAATTTTCCAAGCATTTGATTATATTTGATTTTGAGTAAAATCAGTTAGTCGTACACACTAAATATAATGGAGGGGGGAGGGAGGGAGAGAGGGAGAGGGGCTTATATTCAATGGAAGATCAAAGTTAACATAATGTATATTAATGCAAAACGTCGAGTGGCGCCTTTAGCATATATAAAAGCAAAATATGTATATAGAGACGATATTCTGTGCTATGCGTCGAGAAACCGAAGCTGGTTCGATGCACTGGTCGGGTTGCATCAAAGCCGGAAAAATGGACGTGATGGTACAGGAAACGAGAAATGAAAAGTAACGAGAGTACATATGAGTATAGCCAAATAGAAAAATTGCTTCTTTCGTATATAGCAACGTGAAGCCTCATTTTTTTCTCTCCCCCTTTTTCAGTCTCTACCCATATGTGTGTCACAGTGTAAAAAAAAGAAACTAGAATAATTCAAAAATAAAACCATTTCAATTTAAAAAAATGAAATAAAAAAAATTATTGATATTCGAAAAAAGTATTTTTCTGAGTAATAGCAAATTAAAATAAAAACTAAAAGAAGTTGTTTGATGGTGAGAGTTGAATCGTGCAGCTAACTTTCTAAATCGATGTCGTAAAATTGAAAAAAAATTATTGTAAAGAATTTTTTTTTTTTTGGGAAAAAATTTCAGACAGGAGTATTTGATTATAATTTAGTACAATTTGAACGTTAGTAGAGCAGTGTCCATTAAAAGTTCGACCAACGAAATATAATATCTGTTCATCGATAATTTATCACGATGATTTATCTACTTCTCGGCGACGCGAAACTCGTGAGTCAATTATTAATGTAACCTTAAACGAATGACACATTAGAGGTAAAATGTAATACTTCTGTCGGTTTAATAATTGTAATTTACGATCTTTAATTCATGAATTTATATAAAGTTATAAATATACTTTCATTTCTTCTGTTTCAGGTAAGAGAATTTTAGTTTTGGCTTCTTTAACAAGATAGTGAGTGAGTGAGTGAGTATAAAATATTACCGTCAGTCACTAAAAATAAATATTGGAAAAATTTATACATGGAGTAATAAAATTGAAAATTTTTGTGTCGCGCGCGCGCGCGTTAAAAGTATATTATTCGACATTTTAATTTAATCGTTAGCTAAGTATACGCTTGGAAATATATATATATATTAGTGTAAATTTATTTTAACTATCGAAATGATATTATCGAGAATATATTATATATTTAAAATGTCTTGATTTCTAAATAACTTGAAATCTATTTTACCGAAATTAATTACTTACTAACATATACAGATATATATGATTCATTCGTAATTATTTTTAACTCTCGGGTTACTCGCTTGCGGTAGACACATACATTTGTCTCGTAAATGCAAGCGA
Source organism: Leptopilina heterotoma (assembly GCF_015476425.1). Taxonomy (NCBI): domain Eukaryota; kingdom Metazoa; phylum Arthropoda; class Insecta; order Hymenoptera; family Figitidae; genus Leptopilina; species Leptopilina heterotoma. Next base: position 1,697,469 of record NW_025110949.1, on the reverse strand, counting down.
GCTTTCTCCCAATTAGTTTTTAAAGCCTTGTAAATCGCGCGACAAAAACGTTTCACACTCATTGCATTTCATATTAAGAGGGTTTACGACTATTCACTAAGACACTTTCCACTTTCTGTCGTTTTTCTTTAAGAAGAAAACTTGCTGTCAATGTGAGTAAAAGACTTTTCCTGATTTGTTAATAGTTGTCATGACATTTTTTTTTATCGTCGTGTTTTTTAATTATTAGTCTTCTTTTGGTAGTATTTTTTATTTTTTAGAGATTTTTGTTTATAGATGAAGTATTTTTTTGTTCATTCGATTTTTACTGCATTAGATCGAAAATTTTTGTAATCACAAACAAATTCTAACGAATAAAAAAATGTTAAAATTAAAAAATTTTAAGTATATTTATTGAATATTATTTAAATGCGGGACTTGAATACCACTTTTTTTTGGATAAAACTGCAACTTATTTCGATTTTTATTAATAAATAATAAAACTCATTGCAGAGTTTCAATTATTTTTAATACAATTTTCAATCAAAGTTCTCGAAAAATTCAATTATTCTTAAAAATTTTATTAAAATTTGTCAAGCGAATTCAATTATTTAAAAAATTGTTGATAAAATTCTTTATGAATATTCAATTTTAAGAAACATTCAATTAACTATAATAGTCGTCTTATTCATTCTTTCATTCTGTCCAGACCTGAAGTTAGTTTTTTTGTATTCTTTTGTTTTTTTTTCTTTAAAAAAAAATTTGTTTTCACAAATCGAAAATATGCAGGTATGTCATAATAAATAATAAAATAATATTAGAAATTAGAAAATTTAAAAAAAAAATGGTGATTAACAAATGAAAAATTTACCCATTTTGTTTATTATATGCTTTTTTATAACAAATTTCGTTTGACTGATATCTAAATTATGCAAATTTTTCTCTTGTTTATTTATAAAAAATAGAAAATTTGTTAAAAAATTCTGATTAACAAGTAAAAAATTTACCCATTTTATGAATAATTTTTATTTCTCAATAACAATATTGTTCACAAACTCATTCTTTTATTTTAGGAAAAAAAACATTACATATATTCTCGTTTCTTAATATTTTTGTAGAAAATTTTCAATTTTCATAAGGGATAAATGTTTATAAATTCTATTTGTCAATTACAAATTTTCATTGAAAATGAAATAATTTTTAAATTTTTAGAAAATAAAGGAAAAAATTTTACTCAAAGAAAATGTTCCGTTACATTTTTACGAGTTTTTTTAATTGCAAAATTATCCAAAAACATCAATAATTTCTTTTTTAAATAAATATTTAATTATTATTATTTTTCAACAGGAATTAAGACATTCAAAAATTCCAAATTCAAACCTTTTTGAAATTCATTTTGGGAAATTTCAATTATTTCTCAACTATTAAATCAAAAATTCTTCAAAAAATCGATTTTTTAAGAAAATTATTATTTATTAAATTCAATTATTTTTCGATTATGAAATTAAAATTCTTTGAAAACTCAATTTTTTGGAAAATCCTTAAAAAAATTCAATTATTTTTCAATTATAAAATTAAAATTCTTTGAAAACTCAATTTTTTGGAAAATCCTTAAAAAATACAATTATTTTTCAATTTATTAAATTAAAATTCTTTAAAAAATAGATTTTATGTGAAATTATTTGTAAAATTCAATTTTTTTCAATTATTAAATTAAAATGCTTTCAAAAGTCGATTTTATTGAACATTTTTTTCTAAAATTCAATTATTTTTCAATTATTAAATTAAAATTCATTGAAAAATCAATTTTTCAGACAAAAATTTTTGGAAAATTTTAATTTTTTCTTAACTATTCAACTAAAATACTTTGGAAATTCAATTTTTGTTAAATTGTATGTAAAATTCAATTATTTTTCAATTATGAAATTAAAATTCTTTCGAAACTCAATTTTTTTGGAAAATTCTTTAAAAAATTCAATTTCTTTTCAATTTATAAAATTAAAATTCTATAAAAAATCGATTTCATGTAAAATTGTTTGTAAAATTAAATTTTTTTCAATTATTAAATTAAAATTCTTTCAAATGTCGATTTTATTGAGAATGAAAATTTTTGAATTTTTAGAAAATAAAGGAAAAAATTTTACTCAAAAAAAAAATGTTCCGTTACATTTTTACGAATTTCTTTAATTGCAAAATTATTCAAAAACATCAATAATTTCTTTTTTAAATAAATATTTTATTATTATTATTTTTTCGAGTCGAAGACTCGGAGTGATCGTTTTCTTTATGTTTTATAATAATAATTTATGATAATTAAAAATTTATGAAAATAATTGAATTATTGCGAAGAAATTTATAAAAAAAATTGTAAATAATTGAATTCCTGTGGAATTTTTAATATTTTTGACAATAGTTAAATGTTTGTGTACGATTTTGTGAAATTTTTTTTTAAATAATTGAATTTTTCTCGGAAAATTTTTCTAAAATAGTAGATATTGAAAATAATTGAAATTAGGACAAGAATATTGCTATTTTTAAAAATAATTGAACTTTGGGGAAAAATTTTGTTATTTACAGAGATAATTGGGATTTCGACGAGAATTTTTTTTTTAATTTTAAACATAATTGACTTTTATGAGAAGAATTTTATTACTTTTGAAAATAATTGAATTTCTGCAATAAATTATTTGCAATTTCTCCAAAATTGAATTATTTTAGTGTTTTCAACAAAAATTTGAAATTAAAATTTTTAAATTCTATTTTTAAAATTGATAATTTTATTTAAAAAATGAAGTAAAAAGTTAGCGCGCTTTAGCTCGCGAATTGTTGCTAGTTGATTAATAAAGTATTTATTTTTATAGTTAAATAATTGAATTCTCGTAGAATTTTCTAATAAATGTTGATTTAAAAATGAAATTTCAAATTAAAATCTTTGAAAATTTGAAATTTTCATATTTTTAATTAAGAATTCTGTAGAATTAATTTTTCTCAAAAAGTTTTAATGGAATTTTTTTTAATTTATAAAGTTTTTAATTTCTAATATATTTAAATAGAAGAATGTCAGAATAATCGAAATTTCGTAAAATTAAATTGTAAACAAAAAAAAGTTTAAAAATTTACAAAGAACTTTTTCAAAAATTATTTTAAATTGACTTTGAAGAAGTTTCAGTAACAAAGTAGTATGTTTTAATTTTTATAAAACTTGAAGAAAGATTTCTTTCTTTAGGTTTTATAATAAGTTATTGAATTTCAAATTTTTGAATATCTTAATTTTTATAAAAAAAATAATGATTAAATATTTATTTAAAAATGTAGTTATTGATGTTTTTGAATAATTTTTGTTTTAAAAACCAGGAAAAATTCCTGGAAAAGTCAGGGAATTTGAAAAGAGAACCCTGTAAAAATATATATAAAAAAAAATGAAGAAGCAAATTCTCTTTTCTGTCTAGTGACTATTTTACTTCCTAGGGACTAATTAGAACTATTTTTCTCCACGGGGAAAGGTGAGCATTTTTCTCCCTAGGGAATAATTGACCCCATTTCAGTCTAGGAAGTAATTTCGATAAGTATTTCGATAGGAAAGCAATGAAGCGATGTAGCATCACAATTCGACTCGTCGGAGGACGAGAAAATTCATTGTACGAGTGGAGGGGAGAGATAATCTTCGATCGTAGAGGGATAAGATACTTTTACCTTACATTGTCATTATTTAAATTAAAATGCCATCGTAAATCAAGTTGAAAAATTTAAAACGTCATCTGATAAAACTTAGTTAAATTATGTACCCAAAATGCGGATTTCCTCTTAAAAAAGAAGAAAAAAGAAAATTCGAAGTTCTGCGTCTCTCCTTTATCCCTGATGGCGTTTCCAGGCCGTTTATTTTGCCTGACGCACCCCCTCAAGAATCAAAGTTAACTTTAATCAAATATCAAATGGAATCGAGTTCTCAAGACCTCCTTTTTTCCTCCTCCTCCTCCTCATTCTCCTCAATCTACTTTCTCTCTTTCATGAACGACTCGATTTCAAGTCATTCGCTTTTTTACCCGCACATTTTTTATGACGGAAAAAGTGACTGCACACTGAAAAGTTAGTTTGTGTTTTTTCTTTTGCTGCGCGCAGTCGTAATTTGACGTTCTATTGCACGTGGGATTCATTTTACTTCTTCTCGTCCTGAAAGTTGGTTTTCACGCTTAGGTTTTTTTATACGTGAGAGAGAGAGTGTCTTGCGCTAGAGAAGTAAAAAAAAAAAGAAAAAAGTAGGAGAGTGGTAGTCCTCTTCTGTGTGAGTGTGTGTTGAAGCGAGGGATTGTCCTTCTGAGCACGCGAATGCTCCCTTAAGACGAAGTGAGTTGGGAAGACAGGGACTTTACGTGGCGCTAGCTGGGGGAGAAAGAGAATCGAGCCTTCTTGCGGATAGACCCTAAGTCTGTCGGCCTATGACTCTCCGGGGAGATTTCTTTTGGCAGGGATTCTCAAATTTTATTCCTTATTGGGGAACACTTGAACATGCAACATTCTTTCTTGACGCTTGTTTATATATATACACACATTTTAGTACAGTTTCAACACATGTGAAATACTATGGACTTTTTATCTCTCAAGTGTCAGAGGAACATTTTTTCAAGAAAGAAAATTCAAGGCAAAAAGATTCTTCTGCTCCTTCTTCCTCTTTTGTATTTTTGTATTTTTCTATTCTTTTCCTATTTTATTTTTCGTATTTATTAACTCACATAAAAATACGTTTTCTTTAAAAAAAAAAACACTAAAATTCTTTCAGTCTTTTAAAAATATTACCATTTAAAATTTTGACGATTTGTCCCCTTTTTCACTTTTTTCTAACAAAAAAAATAAAGTTTTTCTTTTTTTTGAAATCATAAAATTTAGACTCAATTTATTTTTTGTTATATACACTCTAATAATAGAAAACAAAAAATCCTTTATTCTTTATGTGGTTCAGTCTATTTTGTATAATTCTTACAATTCTTGATTATAAAATGAATCATTAAACTATTAATAGTTATCTACATGCACATAGTTATCTATATGCATAGTTATATTTATACGCAAAGTAGAGCTCAGGTCAAAAGTCTCCTTCAAACAATTAACATCGGAAGAAGCTTTTATAAATACTAAGCGAATGATTTGATTATTTAATCTAAAAATAATCGAACTCGAGAATTAAAACTAAACGATTATTTAAGTAAACGACTCTTATTTTCACATCCATTAATAAATTTCACTTTAGTTTTAATTAAAAATAAATGCTTATCGAACCTCGAGTTTTCCTATGAATTCAATTATTTTACCATTTATCAAGGCTTGAACCAGTAAAAGTATTTAAAAATACGGACTTTACGAAATTTCAATTATTCGTAAATTCTTCAATTAAATAAATATTAGAAAAAAACATCAAATAATATAAAAGAAATCAGCAAATAAACTTTAAAAAAAATTAATTACACAGAATTTGTTAGTTAAAAGTATGAAAAATTCAAATTTTCAAAGATTTTAATCTAAAACATTTTCAAAATTGAATTACTTGGAAAAATGTACTCTCTAATGCTTTTAATATTAAATTATTATATAATCTAAAATTTTAACTGAAATCCATTTTTAAATCAATTTTTATGAAAAAAATTCTAGAATTCAATATTATTTAAATACAAAAAAAATTTATTGAATAATTGCATGTTTCTTAAAATTGTATTCTCATAAAGAATTATTGTATCAATAAATTTTTAAATAATTAAAAAGTTATTGAAAATAAATTCTAATAAATAAATTGTAACAAAGATTATTAAAATAATAAAATTTATTTGATAAATTTTAATATAATTTTTAAGAATAATAACTTTTATCGAGGAATTTCCATTAAAATATTGTATGAAAAATAATTGAAATTCAGCATATTGAGTTTTATAATTTTTCAAAATAATTGAATCCCTTTAAAAAATGTTATCACTCATGAAAATAATAATTGAATAATATGTGTAAATAATTTGTAAATAATTGAATTCCTGATGATATTTTTATTATTTATGAAAATAATTAAATGTTTGCGTACAATTTTAAATTGGAAAATTCCTTTTTCTAAATGTCAAGAAATATTGTAAAAAATTATTTTAGATCAAAATTTGAATAAAAAAATATTTTTCTGGTTAAAAAATTTTTTTTCTCCTAATCGTTGATTGTAAACGTTATGTGAACTTCACTCATGTAGAAGAATTTTACTACTTTTGTAAATAATTGAAATTTTGCAATCATTTGTACCTAATTGCTTCAAAATTCAATTTGTTTTAGTGTTTTTAACTAAAATCTTCTATAAATTCATTATTTTTAATAAAACTAGTTAAATATATATATATTAAAAAATTTAACTAATTTCAGAAGAATTTTCGTTTTTAAAATTTTTTTTAAATCTACGTTTTTTTTATATTTCTAATTAAAATTTATTTAAAATTGATATTTTACAAAATTTTAAATGACAATCTTTTGAAGTTCATCTACTTATGAAAATTGTAAACGCAATTTTTTTAAAATTGAATTAATTTTGAAATATTTAAAATTTAAGTGAAAAAAGATTTTTTTTTGCTCGAGACGATAAAAACTCATCTTTTCCAGAATATGTCTAAATAAAAAATTTATAAATCTAAAATACGTCAAGTTTAAATTAACAAATCTAAAGTACACAAATTGAAAAATCTCAAGTTTAAAAATGAATAAAAATAAATAAAGTACGAAAGTTCTAAATTTACAAAATGAAAATTAAAAATAAATAAAATTCACAACCTTTCAAATGGAGCTTTTCATTACTTAACGTTGTGCCTTTAAATGAAGACATTTAAACAAACAAATTGACTGCAAATGTAATTGCATTGAATAAATAAATGTCAAAATCGATAAATCGTTAATTAACAAATTGATGGACTATTCATCTAATGTATATTGAGATTCAAACACATAGAGAGCTACCCCCTTGTATAAAAGTTTTTTTTTTACATTATATTAAGGATATATACATACAGTTTGTTGCATAAAATGAAATTGGAACACAACTAAAGGCGAGTTGAATTGCGATAGTAAAACTCGTTTTTTTAATCACGGAGAATCGTTCACTCTTTGAAAGATTGGGCTCCGTTATCGCAAATCGGGCCATTCCTCGCATCCAACGACGCCTAGCCCTCGGGTGACGGTGGTAGTAGAGAAAACTTTCCTGATTACTGAACTTTTCCGATTCGACGACGAATGACCAACGTTTCTCTACTACTCGTTGCCGGGCCGATAGAATCGACCTCGATTTCAAAAGAAACGACTCCCTTCGAATCTAATGCACCTATATATACATTTCACTTTGACGTCATTTCGAGAAATGTATATACATACACGGAAGAATTATTCACCTTCTGGGTAGTATTATATTTACCAAAAAATATCAAATCTTTCGTTCAACATATTATCGTACTTGTCAATTTTAATTTTATAATTTTAATTCAACAAGAATTTTAACAAAAGTTTTCATTTTATTTCCACTTTTATTCATCAAGAATTTTATGGCAAAATTATTTTTTATTTAGAAACAATTTCAAAATTAATAAGACTGGAATTTTTGAGGAATTAATTTTTGGGGTAATTAATTTTTCATTAATATATTCTTTTCATTCGTTTAATATATAGTTTCAAAGACTAAAAGAATATTTTTACTTGAAACAAAGAAAAGTATTAATTCACGAAATTACAATTAAATTGTATATTTGAATTTCGCGCTTAAAAAAATTTTAATTTGTATTTCCCTGATTCTTCACTGATTTCTAAATTCAATGAATTAAAACTTAAATAATTTTGATAAATAAATATTTAAATACTTCTTATTTCTTTATTCATGGGAAATAATTAGAAAATATCGAAAAAATTAAAATTTCCTAAAATCTTTGAAAAATGATTAAAATTTGCTAAAATTTTTGAAAAATAATTGAAATTTGATAAAATCTCTGAAAAATAATAATTAAAATTTGGTAAAATCTCTAAAAAAATAATAATTAAAATTTGATAAAATCTTTGGAAAATAATTTAAATTTGATAAAATCTTTTAAAAATAATTGAGTTTTTAAAAACTATAACAAAAAAATAATCAAATTTTTAAAGAATTTTAATTATAAATGATTTCTCCGAAGTTTTAATAAGTCTGAAAAAGTAAATTTAAAAAAATTTTAATTTACTTTGTTCGAAGGTAATTTATTGAATATTTAAAAAAATTATGATAAATCAATTATTCTACGAATTAGTTTTTTAGAAATATTTTAATGTAATTTTTCGAAAATAATATTGAATTCATAGAAAGAAGTTTTGTTTAATTTAAAAGCAAACCCTACTTAATTTTTTGAAGAATTTTATTTCAAAATTTTTAAGAATTAAATTATTTTCAAAATTTTGCAAATTGAAATAAAATTCTTCGCAAAAGTTGATTTTTCAGAATTTATAATAAAATATTTCGGAAAAAATCAATTATTTTCAAATGAATTTTACAAAATTTCAATTATCAGGAAAATAATTAAAGGTTTGTATAGAATTTTATTAAATTTTTTTTTAAGTAATTGAATTCTTTTGGAATATTTTATTAAAATAGTAGTAGATACCTATTAAGAATCATTAAATTGAGGAAAATTTTTGAAAATAATTGAATTTCGTAGAAGAATTGAAAATTATTTCTAAAGATAATTAAAATTTTGTCGAGAATTTTTAAATTACATCGAGAAATTTCATTAAAATATTGAAAATAATTGAAATCTGACAAAAAATTTTAGTTAAAATTTTTTTTTTATAATTGAATTCTTGTGAAAAATTTTATTTTTAAAAAGAATTAAATTCTTGTGAAAAATTTTATTTTTAAAAAGAATTGAATTCTTGTGAAAAATTTTATTTTGAAAAAGAATTGAATTCTTGGGAAGAATTTTATTAAAATTTCTTAAATAATTGAATTGCTACACAGAATTTTATTTTTTACGAAAAATTGAATTGTTTCGAAGATTTTTACGTTGGTGAAGTTCACAACGTTTATGATCAACGATTTCAGAAGAAAAATATTTTTTCAGCAAATTTTTATTAATCTTTGTATAGAAAATTTTTTGGTTCGTTTTTTAAATAATAATTTATAAACGAAATATTTGTGAACAAATAATTTTATTCTTTTTGGTAGGAAAATATAATCTTTTTTCTTTCAATCGTTGATCATAAACGTTGTGAACTTCACCGACGTAGATTTTTACAAACATTTTTGACAATAATTATTTTCCTAGGAATAATGTTATATTTTACAAAAAAAAATTGTATTCTATGATCAATTTTGTTATAATTTTTAAAATTTATAAAGCAATTTATCAAAATTAAAAAAAAAATTTTAATTCTCGAGAATTTTATTCAATTTTTTTAAAATTATTAAATTCCCATAAAAAATGTATTAATTGTGAAAATAATTGAATTCTTAAGAAGAATTGTATTGAAATTCATTGAATTGTATTGGAATATTTATTAAAATTTTGTTTAAATAATTTAATTCTTTTAGAAAATTGTATTAAAATAGTTATTAAAAATAATTGAAATAAGGAAAATTTTTGAAAATAATTGAAATTTTGCCACGAATTATATTAAATTTTTTTGAAAAATAATTGTATTTCGAAGAAGAATTTTTATTATTTATAAAGATAATTGAAATTTTGCCGAGAATTTTTAAAAATTTTTGAACACAAATGAATTTTTGTGAAGAATTTTATTACTTTTGAAAATAATTGAATTTCTGCAATGAGTTTTATTATTTATCAAAATAATTGAATTTCTAAAAAAGAATTTTATTATTTACCAAAATAATTGAATCGCCATAAAAATTTTATTATTTATGAAAATAATTGAATGATTGCGAAGAAATTTATAAAAAAAATTGGTAAATAATGAAATTCCTGTGAAATCTTTATTATTTTTTGAAAATAATTAAAGGTTTGTGTAGAATTTTATTAAAATTTTTTTTAAATAATTAAATTCTTTTGGAATATTTTATTATAATATTAGATAACAATTAAAAATTATTGAATTGAGGAAATTTTTTAAAAATAATTGAATTTTTTTCAAAACCTTTTTTTTTAAAAAAACAGACTTTTACGGACTTCAAGCAAAGTTGGGGACTTTTACGGAATTTACGGACCTAGTTCGAGTCCTGATTTATAAAAATATTATTTTCGCTTCACATTATTTTAGTATTTTAAAATTTATGAGAAGAGAAATATTTTTGAGTACACTCGTATTTTTAAAGTAAAATTAGGTCAGTATTGTTAAATATTGGGAAACATTTAAATTATTATTCCGATTTTGTGAAAAATTAACTTTTGAATATATATATCGCGCACTAGTTAACTCTGTTTTTGGAAAATGTGTGCATTTGAATCGATAACGGGGACAAATCGCGACTTTAAATCACGCTATTCGTTTTGTTTCGCGAGAGAACGCAACGCAGGATTATGGAAAATAATTAATTACTCGCGAAACGCATCGGCGTTTCGCGGAACGCCGCGGGTAAAATAAATTGTCACCGATTATACACGCAAGAAGAATAATGGTTATTGTGATTTAAAACTGAAAAACTCGACTAAATTATTGTTTTTGATATAATCTTTAATTGCGCGAGTATTTAGCGCGTATATATGAAAATAGGTCGATTAACGTGGTAAAATTGAAAAAAATGTCTTTTTAAACAAAAAAAAAAAAAATTAGAGAGACGATTTGAGAAAATTTTATTTGTCGAATGAGAAACACTGTAACTGCCATTGAGTTGCCATAGTGTAGGGAAAAAGGAAGCAAACGTCTTGGTTCGAAACGACCCTCTTTCCTCTCAGTTTGCTCGACCCTTATTCTTCAACCCCACGTCCCTTTTTTTTCGTTTAAGGGGAAAGATGCGATACAGAACCTAAATCGAAGTTTTCCCCACCAATCGAATCAAGGCAGACTAGTTTTCTAGGTGATATGAGGAAATTATTCGCACCACCTTTTTTTCCTCTCGCTCTCTGTCTCCTCTTCTCTTTGCCCCCCAACAAGTTCATAAGTTCACTGTAGGAACTCGGCACGGAAACTATTAATCGTGATCGTATTACCACCGCCCATTACCATTATGAATTCCGACGTCTCGACCCTTCAAAAGGCAATCTTTAATCGATGAAATGTATTCGTGTGAGGGTGTCTCGCGGACTTTTTTTGTCCACTCATACTTCCTGTTGTGGTTTTTATTACCAGAACATTATGTTTGCAAATTGCGCTTTAAAAGAAAAACATAATTTACCTTCCCCAATGAAATTCAGTAAAAATTCATAAAAAATCTTATTGTGAGATAAGTTGTTGTGAAAATTGATTTTTTAATTTATATTCAAATGTGTTTAAAGGAGTTTATCGTGAATTTGAATTTTTAAGATGTTTTCTAAAACTGAATTAGTCAAATTAGAATCATTTCTTTCTCGAAGAGCAATCATAAAGTAATGACTTATACATTATTTAATGAATAATTTTACTTAAATATTTCAAAATTAATTGAATTTTGTAAGAGTTGCGTTTAAAATTTTCATAAATAAATAAACTTCAATCGGTTTCAATTTTTAATGAATTTATAATTAGTAATTTTAAAGAACTTAAATTTTTTTTGTAAAATTTCAATAATTCAAAATCTTCTAAAATTAGTTAAATTTGTCAATATACACTTAAATAATTATTATAAATATTGATTTATAGAAGAATTTTAGTTAAAACACTATTTTAAAGAAGTGACAAATGATTGCAAAAATTCAATTTACTTTATCAAAAGTAATAATATTCTTATCAGAAAATTCAATTATGTTCAAAATTGAAAAAAAAATCTTGTCAAAATTCCAATTATCTTTAAAAATAATAAAATTCTTCTTCAAAATTTGAATTATTTGCAAAAATTTTAATAAAATTCTTGTCAAAATTTCAATTATTTTCAAAAAAAATTTCTTCATTTCAATCATTTTCAATATCTCTATTTTAATAAAACTACCTAAAACTATACAATCAATTATTTAAAAAAATGTTAAATAAAATTGTACCAAACATTTAATCATTTTCATAAAAACTCATCGCAGAATTTCAATTATTTTTAATACAATAAATTTCAATCAAATTCATTAAAAAATGTAACTATTCTTAAAAATTTTATTAAAATTTGTTAAAAGAATTCAATTATTGAAACATTTGATAATTAAATTTATTACAAGAATTAAATTTTAAGACACATTCAATTATTTAATAAATTTACTTTTGTATTTAAATAATTGAATTCTCGTAGAATTTTCTAATAAAAATTGATTTAAAAATGAATTTGGCCCCTAAACGTACCCTATTTTGAAAATTTCCCCTAAATTTCCCCTATTTTTTTCGTCGCAGGAAATCAATTATTTTCAATAATTTTTAAGTAATTCTGCAAAAGAATTCAATTATCTTGATAACCAACAAAATTCTCCCCATAAAATCAATTATTTTAAGGTTTTTTAATGAAATTCTTTTCCAAAATTCAATTATTTTCATAAATATCAATATTCATTACAAGAATTAAATTATTTTAAAAAGTAATAAAATACTTTGCAGAAATTAAATTATTTTCAAAATTTTTTAAAAATTCTCGTCAAGAATTAAATTATCTTTATAAATAAATAAGGAAATTCTTCTCAAGAATTAAATTATTATCAAAATTTTCTAAAAATTCTTCTGAAGTAAATTATTTTTAAAAATTTTAATAAAATTCTTCTCATGAATTCAATTGTTTTAAAAAATTATTATTTAAATTCTTCTCAGGAATTTAATTATTGTTAAAAAATTTAATAAAATTCTTCAAAAAGTTTTCAATTATTTTAAAAAATTGTTATAAATTTCTTTAATATAATAAATTTCATTAAAATTTTAATTAAATTTTTTAAAAGAAATGAAATATTTTCAAAAGTTGTTAATACAATTCTTCGTAAAAATTAAATTTTAAGAAACATTCAATATTATTTATTTTTGTACTTAAATAATAATTGATTTCTCGTAGAATTAAATTATTATTTTTTGTACTTTTAACTAACAATTCTGTAGAATAAATTTTTTTGAAAAAGTTTAATTGAATAATAATTGATGTTATTGATTTAAAGTAGAATTTTTGTTAAAAATTCTAGAAAATGTTAATTGAATTGAAATGACACAAATAATTTTGAAGAAATTACAGTAACAATATTCTTATAATAATAAACTAATGATTTTGTCAGTCGGTCATCTTTAATAACTATAAAACATAAAGTTGATCACTCCGAGTCGAAGACTCGGAGTGATCGATATCTTTATGTTTCATAAAGTTGTTGAATTTGAAAAGGTGTGAATTTGAAATTTTCAATGATTTAAAATTGTGAGATAATTCACTGAAACTTAGTCAAATTTGACTTATTTAACTTCAGAGAGTGTTGTTACAAAGAAAAGTTTAATAAAAGAACATTTTTACAAAAGTAGAACAACTGAAAGCAAGACCTCTTTTCTTCCTTAAAATAAGACCCTTTTTAATCCTTTTTACTATGATGAATTTCTTACTTTATGACAAAATTTAATTATACAAATCCCTATTGCAAACTCGAGACTACCACTTCTTCTTCCTCTTCTTCTACAACTTTTATACCTAATTTACTTAAAAATAGGTTTAATTTTCCTAAAGACTGTGATTCACTTGGAAATGGACTAGTGCGCGCTTAAAAAGTTGGCACGAAACTCGCGCTAATATAAGTTTCACTTGTTTCATTCGAGTATTCATCTTTCGTAACTTAAATGAATGAAAATTACAATATTTCTCAAAAAAAAAAAAAATTAAAATTAAAATCTTGATGCAGTACCGAAATATTTATCTCAATGAATAAATGTTATATAAAATGGACAATGAATCTTTAAAATTATCAGAATATGTTCCATTTAGGAATATGGGGGCAAAAGGAGTTTTAAAAATGGATAAAGTACCGGATATTTATTCTTAGAAACTCGAGAATCATTTAAAATTATGCAGAATAAGAAAATTGCATTTCAAATTTATAAGCTCACATTTTTCAGCTCAAATGTTTCTTTTTTTCATTTTATTTTCATCACATAGAGGAGAAAATAGAAACGAAAAAGATTGCGGTCTAGAACGAATTTCTCATAAATGTGAAAAAATCTCCTCTTTTTTTTTGAACAAACGATTTTAAAGGGGCGTCATTGATGGTCAAAATGAATTTTTCTTTAGTATTACGAATTCTGTAACAACCGGAAGAATCTCTTGAATGAAATTAAATTTCCGAAAGCGAGTTGTCCCGTGCGCATGAAGGGACTTTTTTTTGGGGCGGAACTTGGACCTTTTCAAGAGGTCACAATCTACAGCTGCGTACAATTTCAATGTTCTATTAGACATATATGGCCGTATGCAATATCCCAACTGGACGTTCTAAAGCGCTACCTGGAAAATGTGTTCTATTAGTTTCCAAAAATGTAGGTAAAAGAGAAGAAGAAGAAGAAGAAGAAGACGACGATGACGACGACGATGAAGAACGGTAACTGTCGTGTACAAAAGACTCGACCAACAAAGACACCCGGGCAGATATACATCTGTCCAAAGAATCAAAATAATAATGTGTCCCTTTTTTTAACTCCAGATGCACTTGTGAAGAGGCTTTGTTGCTTTCAAGAGATGAAACCAAGGTTTAAACACTTGTCCACGGGGACAAAATATACAAACAGTTAAATATATGTTGGTACGATTGTTGTCTGGACAATAAAATGTTGAAAATATTACAATTTCGTGTGATTTATGTACATATAGTTATGAGTGTACATTAAAAACCTGGAAAAATTCCGTTTTTTAACCTGGAAAACCTGAAAAAGTTGGGGAATTTGAAAAGAGCAAAAGCGTAGCAACTCTGGTTAAATTCACTTTTTTTCCATATAAAATCAATATCATTTAATTAATTCAAACTGTACTCTGATTTTTATTCAAATTTAAAAATAATGTACTATCTATTACATAGATTAGTAATCAAATAATTGTTATTTTACGAATTTAAGATCATAAAATATTAAAATAAGTCGAATTATTAGAATCTGAGATTAGAATCCTAAAATTAGGAACAGTAAAGATCAGAATTAACTGTTATTCAATTTATCGTTTGTAGCATCTATTAAAAGGCACATTACTTAGACATAGAGGATCGAAAAATGTTACAAACAGAATCAGATCTAAGTCGAAAAACTATAATTAAAAATGATCAGTTACAGTAAAAGAAATAGATTTGTAAAAAAATTTTTTAAAAAAGTTAAAATAAATAACGTCGAATTTAAAAAAATATAGTTTAAGACCAAAGAACACTTGGATTGAAAAAAATCGCAACTTTTTCTCTCTGTTAATTCGAAATTAGATGTATGCTGCTAATACATAATTTAAAATTGTATTTTCAGTGAATATGTATTTGTGGAAGAAAAATAGAAAAATAACATGTTTGAAATAAATTTGAAGAGATGTTACACAGAGAAATTTTTACTGTATACATTCATTGTCAAACAGTTTTCGCAAAATGGAGGGGTCTTTTTTTTCTTCTCTGTATATTTATTTGGAGGCAATGGCGATATAATAACGAATAGTGAATTACCCTAAGCCACGCATAGATATTTACGAGCTCTTAAAATACAAGGCATTTGCATATGGGTCTGTGTACGGAAATCAACAGTATGCGATTGCCTAGCTAGAATAGCACACCACAGCACACCGTTCCTCCTTTACAATGCATGCCCTAACTACATATGCGCACAGTATATCTAACATGGGGTTCACTACTATATATACTCTCGTCTTTAGTATGTACTATATATACACAGACTTGTGCCACAGAAAAGGTTCCGCAATGCCTTCGTTATGCGAATTAATGAGCAAGCCAATGAATTTCTCCTACCCAGATTTTCTAAAGACCATAATTGTTTAAGATTTTTTCAATTCAAAAAACCTTTGGGGACATTTTTAGATAAGTACCAATTTAATTGTTTTTCGAAAACCGGATAATTTTCCGTTTTGTCGCATTTTTCGTTTGATGTCCTAAAAATCTTGTACAATAGTTTCGATTTTGTTTAATTGAGTAGAAAACTACTTTTTTTGGTTTTAAAATCTTCTCCGACATGCCTGGGAAGAAGAGAAAAACCGGGGGAGATCTGATATAGAAGAAACGACGACTCTCAGGAGTGATCTTTTTCTTTGTTTACAAGTTGAAATAAGACCGGCTTTAACGTAAATTTATGTAAATAATACCAACTCTCTCTCTCTTATTACTTTCAAAGTTAACGAAGACGAAGCCCTCTAATTGGATGTTTTGTTTCGAATTGAAAAAGGATCAGAATGTTGCACACGATAAAAAGGAGCATCTATTTATTTGTCTGCGATCATTCGAAAAAAAGCATTCCTGCCTTGACATTTTTTGATTCACCCAACATGAAATCCATCCGTAAAATTACTTTACAATTGACATTTATTGGTGACTTAATCGAACTTGTGATTACGATAGCGATAATCCTATATACCTATCCGAACTATTCGGTCCATTAGCGAAAACCGATTAAGATATCGCATATTCCGTGTTAGGAAAGTAATAAAATTAGTACCGATAACTTTCCATTCAAAGCGTAATGATGTGCAAAAAATTTGCACTTTCAGATATCGTTTTTTAAACATAGTACAATTTCGAATCAGTTTCTTTAAAATTCTTTGTTGTACTAAGAATCTATATCTTTAATTTAATTTATTCGGAAGAATTTATTCTTTTATTCGAAACGAAAAGAGTTTCTTTTTCTTCCTTTAAAATATTGTATTAAGGTAAAAATCGCATTTCTTGTGTATAAAATCATTCACCTGTATTTATGTATCGAATATATATGCTTTTCTTCTCGTGCACGACCTTCTCGGTCGGGGAACAAAGGAGCCTGTTGTGTGCCAAGCACAGTTGGCTCTCGACGTACAGGACTATAAACTATGAATATGTTCTTCTCCTTTTTGCATCGATGTTTCTTGCTCGAGACAATCGGTCACTCCCGATTTCTTTTGCGATCGCAAAATGTGCTCCCTTAATAAAGACATTCTTTGAATTGCGCAGTGTGTGTGTATGTGTGTGTGTGTGTCTCGCTATCGCCAATGCGATCGCGCGTGTGTCGCTGTTTAGTTGGTGAACGTGACTCGCGTTCGCTCGTTTCGCTGTCCTGTCCTAACCACCCACTTGACATAATAGCGAATAGCGTCAACTGTCGCGCGATAGATTGTTTTACCTTCTTTACATACGATCCCTTCATCCAGATTATCCTCTACCCATGAGGCTGTTGATATTTTTTTTACTTTCTCAATCCAATGTCGCAACAATTAATTTTTTTTCCCTTCTTGGTACATATACTTGCGATGTGATAGTCGATAAATTTCAAATTATAGAGAAACTGTACACGTAGATAATTGCTCTAAAAGTTGAAAATTTAATACAGAATTTATTATTTACAAGATTGAAAATTTCTTCATCAATATATTTTAACATTGATATTAGATAACTTTTAGATTGATTGGAAGAATAATGCATGTGAGGTGGTTAATTATCAATAAGTGCGTGATTGAATTGAAATTATCCGTCCAGGAGTATTATATGAAGAATTTTGTGTTGAATGGAAAGCTGCGACCATATTCTCGTGACGATGCGGATCTTTTGAAAATTCATAACTAATGCATGTTATAATTACCGACCCCGTTCAGTCATGCTTTTCGAATTTAACGAGTTTTTTCTCCCTTTCTTTGAGAATAGCTAAGGCAGACACCTCTGAATAAAACAAGCCTCTTCGAATGCGCGACGACATTGAAAGTATGCAGCAGCATAGGGACCTGTACTTATGGAATTGAAAAAAAGACGCCGCACGCATGTCGCTATTTTTTTTATCAAAAGTTGTTCACATGAACAATGAAATAATAAAACTCGAGTTATTCGTAACGGACTCAAATACCGTTTTCTTTACCTGCAAGCGCATACTTGTAACAATTATTTATCTCGGAGAGAAAGCTAAATAGCATGGAGGGGAAAGATGTGTGGTAGCTATGTACTAATTCTTTCAATTGTGTAGCAAATATGGTAGTTCTGATTCTCTTTCCATGTAGGATAATTCTGGTTTTGTTTCTCTAAGATGCCTTTGATTGTGTTCGAGAGATTTCTGATTCTATAGATGTTGATGCTTTGGTTTCTGTATTTGATTTCCCTTGTAGAAAAATCTTTTTGATTCTGTTGGATAATTTGGTTTTTCTGTACGTTTATTTTGATTCAATAATTTATTTTCTAATCGATAATTTTGTCGTGTACATAATAATTCTGTCTATACAACAATTTTCGTTGAGTAGAAAAATATTTAGAATCGTAACTATACAGCAATAATAGGAATGTCATTACCTACAGGGACAAAATTATCTTATTATTCCATTATCAAAATTACCCCAAACAGAAACGTATAACTATCATCATTATTTAATATCTATGGAATCAGAATTCTATATACAAAAATCAATTATTTAATACGGAAACATTAATAAAAAAAAACAGGACTAAGAAGAAAACAGGACTTTTATTATCTGGAAAATCAGAATTATTGCAAAAAATAGAACCATAATCATCTACAGAAACAAAATTTAATTGCATAATGAATTAGAAATATAATAAACAACTGAATTTTTCTTTTAAAGGAGAATTAAAATCAGAATTATCTTGTAGAT
Organism: Leptopilina heterotoma; assembly: GCF_015476425.1. Classification (NCBI taxonomy): domain Eukaryota; kingdom Metazoa; phylum Arthropoda; class Insecta; order Hymenoptera; family Figitidae; genus Leptopilina; species Leptopilina heterotoma. The sequence goes on along the minus strand of NW_025110949.1, from coordinate 1,678,679 downwards.
AAGTAGAATTCTCTTACAGAGCAGCTATTATCGTTTGGAGAATTAGAATTACTTTACAAAAGCAAAATTATTATTATCATCTATAGAATCAGAATTATGCTAATTGCGTCTACAATATTAATTGTAGTATTTATTTACAGAAATGGAATTATCTTGAAGTACAGTTAAACTCATTCTACAGAAACAAAACTAGCATAACTTTGTACAGAATAACAAAATCATGTTGAAAAATCAACAGACAGGGACTTTATAGTTACAGAGTCAAAACTTTTATAAAGATGGAGAATTATGTTTTTTAGAATCATCTTGTAAAAACTAATTTTCATGTTCAGAATTAAAATTACCAAACAAGAAAAGAATTATCTATAGGAAGAAACAATCTTATTTCACAATTGCAATTCATACAGAAACGAAACTTATGATGAAACTAATAGTTCTGTTTCAATGAGATAATTTTACCGAAATATTTGTTACTTTATTTTTGGTTCTGTAACTGATAAGTTGTTTTCTTTAATTTGAAAGATGAATCTGATTCTTTAAATGCATTTGTTATCTCTAAAGTTATTGTTTTTATAAATGTTTTCATGAGTCTGTAAATGACAGTTTCTTTTCTGAATAATATTAATTGAACAATTAGTTTTTGTAGATGCTGCGATGATTGGAATTGTCAGATTTCACAAGATTCTTTTTTTCTACATGTCACAATACTGTTTCTACATAATAATTATATTTAAAGATAATTCTGCTTCTGGATATTTATAATTCTGTACATAATACTAATGTTGTGTCTGTTGAATAATTCTATTTATGAAATACTCTTGATTTGGAAAGATGCTTATTTCCGGATGACAATATTCTGCTTGTAAACGATTCCTTTTGTTTGATTAATTTTGCTTTTACAGGAAATGCTATTTCCTGTGGGTTAATTTTAATTCCGTGAGGAATAATTCTGATTCTGTGTGGCATAGTTTCTGATTCATTATTGAAGATAGATCTGCATAATGCAATATTGTTAATTCCTTGTCGATTAAGTATTAATAGATTAGACTAGTCACTGAAACTCGAACGGAATTGTTAATACTCGCGGGTAGGAACGAGAACAGTTAGGTACACACCCACATGGTAAACAAGGTCGAGAAGTCGATTTTTTTCTTTACGCGTTAAGCTTCTGGCATCATAAAATGTTCTTTGCGCACGAGGTAATTTGTGCCGTGCCAAGAGTTACCATAGGTTAGGCCACTTTTACCTTTTCACGTGACATGTTTATAGGAATGGAGCAACGAAGCTTAGGTTCCCACGGGAGAGACTGCAAAAGAAGCTTCCTATACTCTGGCATCAGCGATAAGTAACCGGCCGACGCTATATATATATATAAGCAGCTAATGGAACGCGTAACTCGGAACTCGTCGCCGTGATCTCATGGAAAGTACAATATCGCCAACCAAATGCGTACACACTTTTAGATATCGAGATCCGATAGGAATTACAGGCATCTATAAACTCCCGATGGTCGATTCTTGATCAAGTTGGTATGGAGTGGGTGATTTTTTTTCCGTCAGGCATATCGTCTGTGCGAATCTTCGTATACACATGAAGAGAAAGAGAGAGAGAGATGCCATGCGGCAATAAAAATGCAAAATATATGAGAAGCCCCTAACGACGACGCACGCACGAAGGACACGCGCACACCCTCGTAAAATACAGTTGCGATAGTGGTGTGTGTTCGTGTGCCCAGTGGGTTTGAGTTTTAGGGAACACCCTCACACCAAGGGCACATTCGTACATGTTTGTGGTTGTGGGCTCTGTGTATTTCGAACGTACGCACATTGCTTCGTGTTTTGGTGTATATATACCTGTGCGCGTGTCGAAAGTGTATAGCGCCCGATCGATGCTTCGTGGCAGGCACGAGGGTATTGAACCAACAGCAATTCGTTTTCAGAAGTCAGCTAGCTCTCTTCTGTTTCTTCATTTTCGGTAATCAGAAACCTGTAATCTCAGTAGAAGAGGAATAAATTGATTGCCGCTGTTTGAAATTCCTCAAACACTTTTCTAGCGCACACTAGAGCTGATTAACTGTGAACTGGAGAAACTTGACTCTCTTTTCCGATAAATTAGCTACTCTCCATAAACTTTGTCTCTAAGTGTATAGATATACAAAATTTCAATTTTTTTTTCTTTCCCACGTTATCTTTTCCTTTTTGAAGAATATTCTCAAGCTTCCTAACACTATATATCACAACACGTTGAACACATTTTGATAATTCGCAAATGAAGCGTGAATTTCGTTAAATCCCGATTTTCACACTCTATTTACGGTGAGGGGGGGAATTTAAAGAACGATTCCCCCGTAAAATTGAAGTTTAACACTTGGCTTTAATCGGTTTTTTTTCTCTCTTTCCCCCTTAACGAATCCTTTTGTTAAATTGTTTAATCTTTTATTTTCGATTTATACTTTTACGGTAGAGTTGAAAATGTAGAAATGTATATCGAAAACGTGACATGGTGAAGCAATTTTGAATCGAACGAATTTGCTTTTCCAAAAGAAACTTGAGAAAATCGGGAAGTATAGATTGTAGGCAATTTACTACTCGGGGTTTTTCCTTTTTTGCCGAATTTTCGCAACATTTATTTATAAACACCAAAATGGGAATGTAAGAAAAGTAAATACATACTTTTTTCTTACATCCCTGTGTCAGATTACTGTTTCGATTATTATTTATGATAAAATGAATGTTGTAGGTACTTAGGAATAAAAAATAGTGCCTTATTTGTTTAGAAGGAGCTGAGCGAAGGGAAAATAATTTTGAATTATTATCTGTACACAACCTGAGACTCAATTCTCGCAGCTGTGCAAAATATTATAGTAATACCCATAAATTTCGCACATGTACACACAGACACATGTGTCTAAACTCGAACTTTGGATGTTCATCCTTTCAGGGTGGATGTTGTTGGAAGGTTGCGTGGAAAGGCACGATTCACACACAGTGTTTGGTGTGGTTAAGTAAATCACTTCACATAGTCCAGCGAAAGGACAGTTCACACTGATTGTACAAAGGTAGTTCACTCAATACCTTCTATATATATATAAAGCATAGCTCTCAAAAGGAAATCCTTCTTTCTTACTTCTTTTCTTCATTGACGTCGACAATCTCTCGATCAATGCCATCAGCGACTTGAGTGAATTCTCCGCAGTGTAGAAAAAGGACCCTCTAATGAGATTAGAAGTAGAATGTATATATGAAAGGAAACATCTGTGTATTTAATGTTCAATCAATCACAAAGATCCTTTGTCTCTTCTTATTGCTCGGAACACGTGTCAAATTCATAATAAAGCGGTCGAAGATTGCGTGAATCAAAGAGGTACGTACGAATGGCAATCTGCATGTAACATCGTTGCCACGTGTCTTCTCAATTTGACAGCTTGTACGTCGAAATGGCGCCAAGAGCCCGGAATGGAGGATCAACCCCATCTCTATATATCGCCAACACGTGTGACTTCCAAGAGTAAAGCCGACGTGTTAGGAATCTTTTTTTTGCAAAAGAGAATTTTTTCTGCTAATTAAAAACTTTGTTCTGCAATCGTCAAACTTGTATTCTTCTTGTATTCTTTTTTCTCAATATAAAGTTTCTTTTTTTTCATCTAACGTCAACACTCTTTCAAGTGTACCATCCAGGATTGTATTCTCAAGGAGTTAAGAACACAACTAAGAAGTCTAATGACGTAACGTATCATTAGGCTCAGCAATTACGAAACTAGGCGTTTTCTCTTCTCTTCAAGGATAATTCCTACTCATTCCGTTTGTCAGGAGTAGTGTGACTTGATTGCACGATTAAGTTTCACGATACGCGAACAGATCCAATTTATTTCAAGGGTGTGTGTATGTAATACGTACTTGTTGACAATATATACCGATAACGTAAATATTATGCAATCGAGATCAATATCTAAAAGCCGGATGAACCTAATGTGTTAAAATGTCCAACATGGTTAAGAGGATGCTTATAAATTAATGATTGTTTTCGCGATAAGATTCTAAACTATAATAATACTGATAGAGGGATAATGATCATATTGGATATAAAACTGTATCTTAGTGGAAAAATTATTCTTATAATTTGAATTTTAGGTTCAATGAGATAATGAATAATATATAGTTTCTGAATACGATTTATATCGTATATGATATGATACTCGGTTTTTATACTCAGTTTTTATATAAATTGCGTACTTTAAAATACAGTGATGATTTCTAAATGAATATTTATAGTTGAATGACTATTTGAACGTGGATGGATAAATTTATTTCTTATAACCGAGCCGGCTAATGAGAAAGTCAATATTAAAATTATAGACTCATCCGAATGTATGGTGTTTTACGAAAATCTTCTTGTCTTGTACATTTACATTGAGATATAGTCGGGGACCTGTGGTGTGAGAGAAATTAGCATTTTCGTGTTTGTATCTTGTTTCTGACAGAGCACGCGTGAAACCATAAAGACCAAGTACGATACTTAACCGCTAAAGTCTTTCTTCTCTCGCCTCCATGGCTTGCACGAAGGTAAGCATCGCGTAGGTGTAAATTCAGTGTACACGAGAAACGTTTCCACACGAAAGCCGCATATCCCCACCACTTGATTCAAAAAATATTCCCAGAACAGCGAAAATAAGGCCCTCTGGGAAATAACTAAACCTTCTCTTCAGTAGTCAAACGTTTTTGTATATAATATACTCGAAAAATATTTAAGAAAAGAATAATGGTTTATATGCGCTGAAAAATGTATATCTCCAACTTTTATGTCAACATCCTAAAATATAATTTTGTTCCTATTAATAAAAAGAAATAATTATTATCTATAGTAATAAACATCGCAAACATACACAGGGTGGCCACATGTCAGTAAAATCAGTAAAGTCAGGGAAATGTCAATAAAACAAAATTTTTGTCAGTAAAGTCAGGGAAATGTTGGGAAAAAAAATTTTTTGTCAGGGAAATTTACAAACTTGAGATTTCTTTCTACTTATTTTAAAAAAATTGCGACTTTCTCGACTTTTCTTCCAAATATTGCAACAAAATAATATATTTTTTTTTTAGTATTAAATGTAACTCATTTCGATTTTTATAGTGCGAAAAATAACTAAACAAATCATTTAAAAATTAATACTCAATGATTTTCATAAATAATAACATTTTTACAGTGATTCAATTATTTTCATAAATACATAATACAACTTATCACAGACTTTCAATTATTTTTAATTTTTAATAAAATTTTAATGGAATTCCTCGAAAAATGTGATTATACTTAAAAATTTTATTAAAATTCAGCAAAGAAATTCAATTATTTTAAAAACTTTTGCTACAATTTATTTATTACAATTTAAGTATTATTTTCAATACATTTTTAATCAAATTTCTTCAAAAAATTGAATTATTTTCATAAATAATAAAATTCTTTGTAACAATAAAATTTTTTTAAAAATAATTTTCATAAAATTCTTCGAAGAAATTTAATAAATTTCAAAAATTTGTCAAAATTCAATTTTTTTTTAATGTCTACTATTTAAATAAAATTTCACAAAAGAATTCAATTATTTAAAAAGAAATTTTAATGAAATTCGTCTCAGGAATTCAATTATTTTTAAAAGTATATTCTAATTCTTCCCAAAAATCTAATTTTGTTGAAAAATTTACAAAAATTCTCGTCAAAATTTCAATTATCTTTGTAAAAAATAAAATTTCTCTCCGAAATTCAATTATTTTCAATAATTATAATAAAATTCTTAGCAGAATTTCAATTATTTTCAAAAATTTTCCTCATTTCAATTATTTTTAATATCTACTATTTTAATACAATGTTCTATAAGAATTAAATTATTTAAACAAAATTTTAATAAATATTCCAATACACTTCAATGAATTTCAATACAATTCTTCTTAAGAATTCAATTATTTTCACAATTAATACATTTTTTATGGGAATTCAATAATTTTAAAAAAATTGAATAAAATTCTCAAGAATTAAATTTTTTTTTTAATTTTGATAAAATGCTTTATAAATTTTAAAAATTATAAAAAAATTAATTACGGAATACAATTTTTTTTTGTAAAATATAAAATTCTTCCTAGGAAAATAATTATTGTCAAAACTGTTTGTAAAAATCTTCGAAACAATTCATTTATTTTCGTAAAAAAAAAAATTCTTTGAACCAATTCAATTATTTAAGAAATTTCAATAAAATTATTCCTAAGAATTTAATTCTTTTTAAAACTAAAATTTTTCACAAGAATTCAATTATCAAAAAAAGAAACGCAGAAATCTAATTATGTTTAAAAATTTACAAAAATTCACTTAAAAATTTCAATTATCTTTATAAAAAATAAAATTACTCTCAGAAATTTAATTATTTTCAAAAATTATAATAAAATTCTTGGTAGAATTTCAATTATTTTTAATACAATTTTCATCAAATTTCTCGAAAAATAAAGTTATTTTTAAAAATTTATTAATATTTGTCAAGAGAATTAAATTATTTAATAATTTTGTTAATAAAATTCTGTATGAAAATTCAATTTTAAAAAACATTTAATTATTTAATAAAATATTTATTTTTGTAGTTAAATAATTGAATTCTCGTAGAATGTTCTAATAAATATTGATTTAAAAATGAATTTCAGTTAAAATTTTAGATTATGAATATTGAAAGCATTAAAGCGTTGATTTTTTGAAATAATTGAATTTTCAAAAGGTTTCAAATTAAAATCTTTGAAAATTTGAACTTTATATACTTTCAATTAAGAATGCGTGGCAACCCTGCAGTTACAATTATTATAAAAAATTGAATTTTTGTATTTAAATAATTTAATTCTCGAAGAACTTTTGGAAAATTATTTAAAATAATTTATTTGGAGATGAAGTTCATTGAAAATTAGGGAAAATAATTATTGAATTCAGGAAGGGTAATAATTATTGTTTTGTATAAAATATTAAATTTCATAAATTTTACTCATTTTCCGTAAACTTTCATATTTTCCTGTAAAAATAATTTTGTTAGGGAAAAATAATTTTAATGTCAGTGGATTGTCAGGGAAATGTCAGAGAAATTTTCCTACGTTCGAAGTAAATTTTACTATAATTTTTACAAATATGTACTTTGAACGTAGCAAAATTTACTCCAAAAGTAGTAAAAAATTATCAGAAATGCTTTACCGGAAATTTTTTACTATAAAAGTTAGTAAAAGTTACTTATTGATTTTTCTCCATATATGAATAAAATTGAAGAAACCTAAAGAATCGCATATTGTAGGAACAATAATTATTAGTACTGAATAAAAATTATCATCATCAACACAAACAAAATTACCAAAGAAAGAGAATTATCATCCATAAAATCGGAATAAAATTAAAGAAACCTGCAGAATTTTTCGATTGTAATTGTGTGGGAATTGCGATAGTTTCCTTACAATGTACTTGTACCTCTTATATACATTGATATTCACCACCAACCGCAGTGTGTCGAAGACATGTAGTACGACAACAGTCGTAAATTCTCGATTTACGACCATCCGGTAACGCCGTCTACGCGTCAAAAGTTCCATTTAACTTTGGTGCGCGCGATAGGGTTGCAAGACGTTTATTACGAATATATTCATCTGCGACAGGTTTTCATTTGGAGATAAGAAAAAAAAAGAATATGCAAATTTCAAAAATTGAGAATAAATTTTTATTCTTGATATATTTTTGATGAAATGCAATGTGATCTGAAACGATTTCCCATTATGATATCCGTTGTCGCCAAGAAGACCAAGCTCGGGAGCACTTAGGAGCCCGTATCGTTTACTCCCTTTCGAAAAAGACATTGCTTGTCTCTTGGCTGTTGCCTCTGGATGGCTTGTTTTTATCCCCCTTCCTTTCTTCTCCTTGGATATCGGGTCTAAAGTAACCGATACCTTTAGACCTGGAGAATGTCCGAGAGAGACTCACTTCTCATAAAAAAAGCCATAGTAAGTCAAACAGGGAGAGACACAGAACGCTTAGTGAAAAACTATACCATTCTTTTAAGTTTACTTTTTCTACGTGTGTATAGCAATTATTTCAAGCTCCTCGAATAGAAAGTTTGAATGTTGAGAAATAAAAATTTTCCTCTTGGAAAATCATTTTGGAGAATTGCGTCTCTTGGAAAATTTATGGCTAATTCGAAAAGTTTTTGTGAATGAGATTTGTCTTTTGATGTTTGAGAAACTAATTTCCAATTTGAAATGGTGGGGGGAAGGGGATTAATGGTCGTGAGAGTTGAAGAAAAGAGAGTTTAATTTCGTTAAGGAGTCATTTTCAATCGAGATTTCGAAGGAAAGTAAGGACTTAAATGATAGAGGAGTAGGAGAGGTCCCCCCGATATCGTGGATGCAGGAACGATTAATCATTACAACGGATGTTGCACAGTAGCAAGAGTTGCGAGAAGGGATTCAAGTTAATTCCGATAAGACGAGAGTTGGAGAACCGCGAGGGTTGCTCTGCGCAGTGAGACTCAAGATGAAATTCTCCCTGCTTTTTCGCTTGAGCAAAATATCTTTCGGTTCCCCCAATTTCTTTGACATCTCTCAAAGCTTCCTTTAACCTTAATGAAGCATCATCATCCTATATTCTTTAGGTAACGTGACTAAAGTACATAAGCGCACATTAGCTTCCATCTTGTTGATTATTTATTAACGAGGAAGGCACTTTTTTGTTTCCTTCATTTTTCTTATTTCAGTTCATTTGTTTTTATAAATTTTCTGTTTTTACTCTTCTTTTTACTTTCTTCACATTTTTTCGCGTTGTGAGAGACGTAAATTTTGTGGAAGATGAGAAGATTTTGGTGTATGAAGCCGAGTCACTTACTTATTCCGTTGTTAAGTTTGACCCTGGCCACTTGGTTCTTTTCTCGCAAGAAAATAAGAAGGATGTAGGCTAGTTTAGCATAAATGAGGCAACTTTTCTGTAGAGGATGCGGGTGAGGGTTCCACTGGGATTTGAACATCACGCTTTATACACACACCTCTTATGTCTGGATCCTCCTAAGAAACTCTTGTACACTGTTAGCTTTTTCTAGACATACATATACATTCACAGAATTCGCAATAAGCGTATGTGTACACCTGCGCGCGTTCCATCGTCCATTTCACGGAGCGACGCGCTCGACTGTCTCACGAAATTATTTCATCCCTCTTTCCATCTCGCGGGCACACTGTCTCGGGGAAAAAGAGAGTATTCTCGCCTTGGGAACAAACTTTTGCAGGAACACTTGCAATCTCTTATACATGGGCAGGGCCTAAAAATTCAAAAATGAGAAAATACTGCCTTGAAAAGTTATAATTTTCCCCATGTTAAAATTCATATAAGTTTCCTTTTTTTCCAAAGGCTAAAGAAATTTATTGCCAAAAAAAAAATTGTGCCGAGTAATGACTATAAAAATCTAAAATCCGAAAAAAAAGAGAAGAAAATTTCAAAACTAATTATAAAAATTGAAAAAAAGAACCTTCTTAATCTTGTGATGAATAATTCATTGACTCAAATTAGTGTAGCGATTTGAGTTATATAAATTCTCGTTTTAATGATTTAATAAGATGAACTAATTTTATGTCTGCAAAAAAAGATATACAAGGTAACTGGTGAAACCTTTAATTTTCATATATTTATATATACGTTTCTGTGGCGTCTGAGTGGCAATGGACCGGAAAATCTTATAGGTAATGGGTTATTAATACTAGCTTAACCGCCTACTGAATTTGTTACGGGTGCACGGTGTATAGCCTTTGAGAAGTGCATTCGTATATAAGGTATAGCCTCCATCTTATGCTGATTCGCTATACATATTTCTTGCCGTATGTATATATACATGCATACGCAAACGTAGGTTTTAGAAGTACCTCTCTCTGTTATTTAACCGCCGGCCTGTACTTTCAATCGTGCTTTCCTTTTTATCAACTCACCGTTTCCTGTCGTATAGGCCATTGTTGGCAATTCTTTTTTCTTCTCCATAAAATCTTATTCTTACATTCTTCCGTCAATTATTATTATTATTATTATTATTGTTATAAATTCTTGTTTTCTTCTTGAATTAGAAACTACTTTACTTTTTCATGATTGTCACAGAGCCTGGAAATCCTGGAAAATCTGGAAAAGGTATGGAATTTAGAAAAGGGTATGGAAAACCTTGAAATAGAATGGAATTTTAAAAAATTTCTGAAATTTCGCGTTTATTAAGATTTTTAGAAAAAATTTTAATTCTCAATTATTATTCAATGATTTTTGTAAATAAAAAAATTTTTTACGGGGATTCAATTATTTTCATAAATACGTAATACAGCTCATCACAGACTTTCAATTATTTTTCATTTTTAATACAATTTGAATGGAATTCCTCGAAAAATGAAATTATTCTTAAAATTTTTATTAAAATTCAGCAAAGAAATTCAATTATTTTATAAACTTTTGCTACAATTTAAGTATTATTTTCAATACATTTTTAATTAAATATCTTCAAAAAAATTGAATTATTTTAATAGATAATGAAATTCTTTGTAACAATAAAATTTTCAAAAATTATAATGAAATTCTTAGTAGAATTTCAATTATTTTCAAAAATTTTCCTCATAATTCAATGATTTTAAATAGATATCTACTATTCTAATAAAATTCTACACAAACCTTTAATTATTTTCAAAAAATAATAAAAATTTCACAGAGGAATTTCATTATTTACAAATTTTTTTTTATGAATTTCTTCGCAATCATTCAATTATTTCCATAAATAATAAAATTTTTACAGGGATTCAATTATTTTGGTAAATAATAAAATTCTTATTAGGTATTCAATTATTTTGATAAATAATAAATTTCATTAAAGAAATTCAATTATTTTCAAAAGTATTAAAATTCTTCGTATAATTTCAATTATGTTCACAAATTTTTTTAAATTCTCGTCTTTCCAATTATCTTTATAAATAAAAAAATTCTTGTCAAAATTTCAATTATTTTCAAAAATGTTTCTCATTTCAATTATTTTTAATATCTACTATTATAATACAATTTTTTAAAAGAATTCAATTATTTAAACAAAATTTTAATAAATTTTCCTATACAATTCCATTATTTTCCATACAATTCTTCTTAAGAATTCAATTATTTTCACAAATAATACACTTTTTATTGGAATTCAATTATTTAAAAAAAATATGAATTAAATCTTTTAGAAAATTAAATTCTAAATATTCTAAATTAAATTCTATTCTAATTCTCGAGAATTACATTTTTTTTAAATTTTCATAAAATGCTTCATAAATTTTAAAAATTATAACAAAATTTTTCGTAGAATCCAATTTTTTTTGTAAAATATAACATTCTTCGTAGGAAAATAATTATTGTCAAAAATGTTTGTAAAAATCTTCGAAACAATTCATTTATTTTCGTAAAAAATAAAATTCTTCGAAGCAATTCAATTATTTGAGAAATTTAAATAAAATTCTTCCAAAGAATTTAATTCTTTTTAAAAATAAAATTTTTCACAAGAATTCAATAAATCAAAAAAAAAAAATTTAACGCAGAAATCTAATTATGTTCAAAAATTTACAAAAATTTTCGTAAAAATTTCAATTATCTTTGTAAAAAATAAAATTCCTCTCCGAAATTCAATTATTTTCAAAAATTATAATAAAATTCTTGGCAGAATTTCAATTATTTTTAGTACAATTTTCATCAAATTTCTTGAAAAATGAAATTATTATTAAAAATTTTATTAAAATTTGTCAAGAGAATTAAATTATTTAAAAATTTTGTTGATTAAATTCTGTATGAAAATTCAATTTTAAAAAACATTTAATTATTTAATAAAATATTTATTTTTGTCGTTAAATAATTGAATTCTCGTAGAATTTTCTAATAAATATTGATTTAAAAATGAATTTCAGTTAAAATTATGAAAATTTTTCTACCTTTTATTTATAAAAATATTAAATAAAATTGTTAATTGTTCATTACAATTGCTTTAATAAAATTCAAAGTTTTTTTTTAAAAATAAAGGAAAAAAATGTTTTTAAATTCTATTTGTCAATTACACATTTTAATTCTAAATGAATTTTAAACTTTTAAAAATTTTTAAAAAATAAGGGAAAAAATTTTACTCCAAAAAGTTTTCTGTTACATTTATTTACTAATTTAAAAATTTTTTTTTTTTAATTATTCAAAAACAACAATAACTTCTTTTTTTAAATAAATTTTTCAAATCCAAACCTTTTTGAAATTAAACAACTTATAAAAAATTGTTGTAAAACATGAAAAGAATCGATCACTCCGAGTCGAAGACTCGGAGCAATCGATATCTTCATGTTTTATAATAATTAAAAATGACCGAGTGATAAAATCATTATTTTGTATTATAAGAAAATTGTTACTGTAACTATTTCAAAATTATTTTTATCATTTCAATTCAATTATTATTTTCTCCAATTTTTAATTTTTTACGAAAATAATTGAATTTCTTAAAAAAATTTTTTATTATTTACGAAAATAATGAAAGTATTGTGAAGAAATTTATAAAAAAAATTTGTAAATAATTGAATTTCTTTGAAATTTTTATTATTTGTGAAAATAATTAAATGTTTAAATAATTAAATGTTTTTCTAAAATTTCATGAGACTTTTCGCTACTTTTGTTTGTTTTTGACTAAAGCGACTTTTTTTTTGAGTCTTAAAGTCGATCCGAGACCTGGACTTTACAACTACAATTTTCCTCGGATGAATTTTGTATTTTTTTTTTTTTTTTGCAAAAAGAACAGAAAGGAGTAACTTAATTTTTGTTTGTTAATAATTGTAGTAATTTTGTTGTGTTTCTGCTACAGTAAATAATATCATTAAGAAGTCTTAAGATTTCTAATAAGTAAATTTACTATTTGAATCTTTGAAAGATTCAACACTAATTAATTAATTAGCGCTCGAGGTGCGTCATTTTACAAAGCGCTTTGTAAATATTTTCTTTTATCCAGATCAAAATTAATCCGTCAGCTTGATAAAACTGAATTCAAGGGAGTTCTTGTCACACTGGATAATAAATTACTCCCTCTTTTGTTCCCTTTTATCCTGTTTGATAACAAAAAGGACCTCAGCATCAATCGACGTTTTTCTTACTTGAAAAGATCGCGTGGATAAAAAAGACCCCTTTTAAAGCTTTTAATTTTTTATTTTTTTCTGCCCTTTTTTTTGTTGTTATTATTGTGGAAAAAAATTTTGAAAGTAATTTTATTTTCTAATCTATATTTAAATATAAATCTATATTTATTTTTTTATTTCTAATCTATCTTTGCTTTCGGGAATGTAAAAATTATTAAGTATAGACTAAAATCTCAAAAGAGGCTGTGTAATACTAATAAGAAAAGAAAATTATACTTTTGGCTACTCTAAAAGAAAACCAAAGTGACAGTCCAATTTTGTAGAATGAGTCTCCAGGCGCTAGTTTGCCACTTGGGTTTTTTTTTTATACGTCTGAAAATATCACAATGCATTATTCGCCATTTCCTGAAAGTTTTATTTTATATAAAAGACAAAAATTTTTTTTTTAAATTGTAGAGAGAAATTAAGATTCATTTTTATAATTAATTTTCTTTTTTCTGTTTCAGGTGAGAAAACTTGTAGGAACTTTGGCAAGTAATTTTTTTTTCCCTTTATAATGTGAGTATACATTTAATCCAGTTTCGATTCCCTGCGAATTTTTCCGTGATATAGTGTGTGTATATTCTCTCTCGCAGCGGTAGATGATTACATGCCATGTGAGAGCTTTAGGCTTTTTACTCCTCTCGTGCAATATCTCTTACCAACACTACTTGCAACTACAGCCTCATATATAACACTAACTTTGCTCGAGGATACTGATTTTCGAGATTCTAATCTGGCTGAAGGAGACACGGTTCGTTTAGGTCCACTTCGTCTCCCGAAGGATAACATTAGGGAAAGCCTCTCACATCTCCCATCGCAAAACAGTAAAATTTTTTTTTATTTTCTTTAATTTCGATTTTTTATTTTTTCTCCAATTTCTTTTGTGTGTATATATATATTCGTTCAAGCGTGCTCACCAACTTTCTTATTTGCTTTGACCCTGAATTACTGAACCGAAACGACTTGCCTTTTTAGAATCGATTGCCTCTCATTTAGATAAATTTTATAAAAAAAATATACATTTATTTATTATTTTTATCTCCGTAAAATTTAAAATTCCATTTTATTCTATACTTTGTAGATTATACTCCATATACGTTCTCTACATTATTGAGAATTTATGTTTGTATTTATACTCTGTAAACTTTTTCCAACTTTTCGAAAATTGAACTGTCTTTTTCAATTTTATTTTTATTATTTATTATATTTATTAATTTTTATAATTTTATCCGATAAAAAATTTTTTCTTAATAAAAAAATAAATGCAGAAACTTTTAATTATTTTCAGAAAATAAAATAAAAATTTTACAGGAATTTCATTATTTACAAATTTTTTTTTTTATAAATTTCTTCGCAATCATTCAATTATTTTCATAAATTATAAAATTTTTATGGCGATTCAATTATTTTCGTAAATAATAAATTTCTTCTTTAGAAATTCAATTATTTTCATAAACAATAAAATTCATTGCAGAATTTCAATTATTTTTAATACAATTTTAATCGAATTCCTCGGAAAAAGTAATTATTCTTAAAAATTTTATTGAAATTCGTCAAAAGAATTCAGTCAGTTAAAAATTTATAGATAAAATTAGGAAACATGCAATTATTCAATGAATTCTTATTTTTGTATTTAAATAAATTAATTCTAAAGTAGAATTTTCTCATAAACATTGATTTAAAAAAGGATTTTAGTTAAAATTTTAGATTATAATTAAATTTTAAAAGCATTAGAGCGTAAATTTTTAGAAATAATTGAAAAGGTTTCTGATTGAAATCTTTAAAAATTTAAATTTTTCATATTTTTAACTAACAATACTGTGGAATTAATTTTTTTTTAACAAACTTTAATTGATAATTTTTTTTTTAAATATTTAAAGTTTTTATTTTCTAATATACATTGAATTGAAGAATTTACAAATAATTGAAATTTTGTAAAATTGAATTGTAAACAAATGAATTTAAAAATTTTTAAAGAACTTTTTCAAAAATTATTAAAAATAATGGATTTATAGAAGATGTTTAGTTAAAAAGACGTAAAGAAAATTCAATTTTGTAATGGTTACAAATTATTGCAAAAATTCAATTATTATTTTCAAGAGTATTTTCGTCAAAATTTCAATTATCTTTATAAATAATAAAATTCTTCTTCGAAATTTAATTATTTTTCAAAAAATTTAATAAAATTCTTGTCAAAATTTCAATTATTTTCAAAAATTTCCTCATTTCAATTATTTTTAATATCTACTATTTTAATACAATTTTCTAAAAGAATTCCATTATTAAAACAAAATTTTAATAAATTTTCCTATACAATTCAATTATTTTCAATACAATTCTTCTTAAGATATAATTATTCTCACAAATAATACATTTTTTATGGGAATTCAATAATTTTAAAAAAATTGAATAAAATTCTCAAGAATTAAGTTTTTTTAAATTTTGATAAAATGCTTTATAAATTTTAAAAATTAAAACAAAATTCATCATAGAATAAAATTTTTTTTTGGTAAAATATAACATTCTTCCTAGGAAAATAATTATTGTCAAAAATGTTTGTAAAAATCTTCGAAACAATTCAATTATTTTCGTAAAAAATAAAAATCTTCGAAACAATTTAATAATTTCGTAAAAAAAGAAATTCTTCCAGGCAATTCAATTATTTTAGGAATTTTAATAAAATTCTTCCCAAGAATTCAATTCTTTTTAAAAATAAAATTTTTCACAAGAATTCAATTATCAAAAAAAAATTTAACTAAAATTCTTTGTCAGATTTCAATTATTTTCAATTTTTTAAAGAAATTTTTTCGATGTAATTTATTAAAAATTCTCGTCAAAATTTCAATTATCTTTAGAAATAATTAAATTCTTATCCGAAATTTAATTAGTTTCAAAAATTTTCCTTAATTTAATGATTTTTGATAGGCTTCTAATATTCTAATAAAATATTTCAAAAGAATTCAATTATTTGAAAAAAAATTTTTATAAAATTCTACACAAACCTTCAATTATTTAAAAAAAATCATTCAAATTTCCCAGAAATTTCATTATTTACAATTTTTTTTTTTATAAATTTCTTCGCAATCATTCAATTATTTTCAAAAATAATAAAATTTTTATGGCGATTTCATTATTTTCGTAAATAATAAAATTCTTCTTTAGAATTTCAATTATTTTGATAAATAATAAAACTCATTGTAAAATTTCAATTATATTTTTACTAAAATTTTATTCAAATTTCTCGAAAAATGTAATTATTCTTAAAAATTTTGATTAAAATTATTCGAAAGAATTCAATTATTTAAAAATGTGTTGATAAAATTCTTTATGGGAATTGAATTTTAAGAAATATTCAATTATTTAATTAATCATTCATTTTTGTATTTAAATAATTGAATTCTAGTAGAATTTTTTAATAAAAATTGATTTTCATTTCATAAAAATGAATTTCAGTTAAAATTTTAAATAATAATTGAATATTAAAAGCAATATGGCGTGAATTTTTAAAAAAAATTGAATTTTGAAATTAATTTGTTTGAAAAAGTTCAATTGGATGTTTTAAATATTATTTGAAGTTTTTATTTTCTAATATAGGGGCCATCCATAAACCACGTAGCCTCTTGAGGGGAGGGGGGGGGGTCAAGCAATTGACTACGACAAGAGGAAAAAATGGCGCTAATACATGTAATAGCGTACTACATGGGGGGAGGGGGGGGGGTCAAAATTCTCAAAAAATGGGGCTACGTGGTTTATGGACGGCCCCATATATTTAATTGAAGATTTTACGAATAATTGAAATTTCGTAAAATTGTATATTGTAAACATGTGGATTTGAAAATTGTCAAAGAACTTTTTCGAAAATTATTAAAAATTAATATAGATAATGGATTTAAAGAAGAATTTTAGTTACAAATTCTAGATAATAGTAATTGAATTATTGATTTTATCATTCGGTCATTAAATATTATAAAACATGAAGAAATCGATCACTCCGAGTCTTCGACTCGGAGTTATCGATATCTTCATGTTTTATATAGTTACAAAATTTTAATTTATAGTTTTAAGTAAAATGTTCTCTTATTTGACTCGTACTGATTATATTTTTGTCCGTAATATTTCATTTTTTGTCCGTAAAGTCCGTATTTTTAAATACTTCCCCTGGTTCGAGCCCTGATAACAATATCTTTTTTTTTTGGGTGAAAAATAAATTTCAGCTTCTACATTGCATTAAACGAGATTTCCCTCTTTTTTTCGAAATGGAAGGCGTCAAATATTTTCTTCCCGCACACCTGTCTGCTTAAATTTGCTAGGACGGGAGATTATTTAAGCGACAGTTTATTCGCACTCTTTCTCTCTGCGACATTTTTTTCAATTCAGAATTCTTTAGCTCACGCTCTTGTAATTCCCGAAGATCCGGATAACATATGCTGCGCAGAGTTATTCGCTTTTTTTTCTGACAAGAGTAACCTCTCGAGGCGATATAATCAATCTTCACATGGTTTTTAAAAAAAACCACACTTTTCATCATATACACATACATGAACACTTATATTTGTGATATATACATACCTACATGAAAAACGCGAGAAGAAATTCTTTCATTTTACTTGATGCAAGTCGGCATTATTACATCTGGAGGAAGAATATTGCTGTCATAAAATTAGTTTTTTGGTTCAATTTGATTAGTTTTTCGAGAGGGATGAGGAAAAAGAAGCAGAGAGAGAGAGGGAGGATGAAAAAGAGCAAGATTGCAAGTCTGGTAGTTTTAGTAACATCTGCATCTTTTTATCTTATCAGAAGGATAAATGATTTCTTCTGGAGAAAAAACGAATTTTTATAAATGCATTTTTTTTTACTTCTTTGGGGGAAAAGAATATTCTTTTTTCTCCCTTCTTGAAGCATTTTTTTTCCGAATTGGGGTTGATTTTGATCTTATCTTTCAATTGTACGGAATAGAAAATAAGAAAAAGTTAAGTGGAAAATAAAAATAGAATACAAAGTCGAGATAAAAAAAATAGAGGAGCAATAATGGAGGAGAAAATAAAAGACGCAGTAGATAACGAAATAAGAAACAATAGATTAGAAAATTAAAGAAAAGAAATGAATAGAAAATAGAAAAATAGAATAAAAAATTATATAGAAAATAGAAAATAGAAAAATAAGATAGGAAATAGAAAAATAGAATAGAAAACAAAATAGAGAGAATGTAGAAGAAATAGAATAAAGATAAGAAAGAGCAGAATTTTTCTTCCCTTGTTTAATTTTTGGTGTCTCACATTAATTCTGAGAATCCCGAGAGTAAATCTAAAATATTGATGAATAACTCACAATATAGAAATGAACGTGCTTGTATTATTTTTTCCCACCCTTATAGCCTTGACGTTATAATATACTGGGCAGCGGCGGTCTTATGATCGTCGGAATGTCCAGGAACTCGGACAAGAAGGTGTACTTGCATCAAATGGTATTATAGTTGGTAAAGAATGAAAGCCACGCGGAACATGCATGCAAAATGGCAGTGCCCTGTCGACAGTGAGAAATTTCGATCGACCCGAGAACAAGGTTGGGCTACTCGGTACTTTACCAGTTATCTGTCATGGTCTCTGGCTTGGAAAGTGCTTTACGACTAAAACTATGATGGATGAGAAAAACATCCCATTTCACAATGTCCTTTTTTTTCTCTCTCTTTTGAAATTTCTATTTTTGCAAATTGTCCCAAGCACTCAACTAATAGTAAACAAAACAAAAAATTTCCATTTCGCATCATATTATACTACTTTTTTGTATTGTTTTACATTTATTTATTCTACGTTTTACATCTATGTATTTTGTGCTTTTTAGTACTTTTGTTTTTATTTGTTCTACGTTTTACATTCATGGTTTATTTATTTTAGTTTTGTTTCACATTTATTTTGTATTACATTTATTTTGTTTTACATTTATTTTGTTATATATTTATTTTAATCTTTACTTATTTATTTCTTGTTGGAAAAATTAAATTTTTTTTCGGTGCTTTGAATGTCAATATAGGAGAGAGTAGGACCTTTAGAGGAATCATCATAAAAAAGAAACACTCAATAGGATTCCTCTGCGGTAGTGCCTCGTGCGATTCGCGCTTAGCCGTAATTGCGTTTTTAATGGACGCCTCTCAGCCAGTGGCGAATTTACCCGGACCAATCAGTTTTTACGATCCGTTTTTTAGATGACCCCAGTCTGACTATTTCCATTAGTTTTTTTTCTAGATCTAAAAGCTGCAAATGAGTTCCTGTTAGAAAAATTGTAGATGGTATTTGAAAATGTTTAGAAAATGTATAGAAAATGTTTCTAGATACAAATCTAGAAAAGGATTTTAAATAGACAAACTAAAATGTTCTTCTCAAGCATCTGGCCTAATTTTTAAAAGGTCTTTTTTTTCTCTTTGTTCGAGTGAAATATTAAGAAAAGTTTTTGTGGACATTCGTCAAGGGAATTTTCTTTGTTTTTTCTTCTTCTTCTTTTTTTTGAGGATTTTAGGATCTCAAGTTGAACTGTCGTGCGACAGTGGATTTACATGGCACTTATGCATTTTAATTCGTCGACGCTGGCTGGCGGCAGCCTGCAGTAGACGACACGTTTATTGGGCGATAAAACTTCCCTTTGCTGCCTGTTTTCGCGCCCTGGGTACCATTTTACTTCTCCCGGCAGCAGCCTCTCTCTTGTGTCTACGTGGAATGCACAAAATTTCGCTAATATTACGCAAGGTGCTGCTCTCTTGGTGTGTCGGTTTCGAACCATCCCTTTCTCTCCCTGTCTGATTTTCTCCCTGCTTGGCTCTTTACTTTCCATCATCCCTTGCGCTCTCTGTCTCTCTTTCTTCTCTTCTATCTTTCTCTCTTTATGTACATTTATATATATACGTACAGCTGAGAGAATTTGCACGTATGAATTTAAGTACTTCCTGGAATGATGGTACCCGGACGGTAGATTCTACCATCCTCTCTTTATATAGAATAGCCTTTGGAGCTTCATATTGAAATTTTTTTATGCAGACTGATATTAATTTTTTTCGGAAATTTTGAAGGGAGAGAGAAAATACTCGAAACTTCTTTTCACTATTTGATTTTTTGTCCTTTAGTTCTAAATTCAATGATCCTGATGTAGTTTGGGAATTATTCCTAATTTGTATTGAATGTTTGTTTTCTATCGTTGGTGATATTTGAGAGATGATGGAAGACAAATGTTGAGGGTAGCAGGTGCTGAAGTTATTGATTTAGCTTTAGTGTTGCATTGATCGAGTCTGTTTGGAAATTGTAATGCAGGTGTTGTTATTTTCGGTAGCAAAATTTGTTAGTATGTTTAGGAAACATGTTGTTAGTACAGCATGTTACGGAATGTTCGAAAACGACCGTTCTCGATATAGATTGATGCTGAGCAAATAATATTAGTGTCTACAAAAACTGATAATAGTTCCAGTGTTACATCAATGCTCTTCAAAGGTAAAACATGCAATCAGTTTTTTTTTAAGAAAATTGTTGTTCTGATTGTTCGGAGTTGAGAAATTTGTTTAGAAACTTGTATTATGTTCAGGTTATTGATGCTTCGGAACAAATGATAATGATTCTAGTGGTTAAAAATATGCTACAGTAGCTAAAACCTCTGCTGTAATAGTTAAAATTATTGATACAGTACCTAAAATTAATGCTATAGTAGCTAAAACCTCTGCTGTAATAGTTAAAATTATTGCTATAGTACCTAAAATTAATGCCATAGTAGCTAAAATTAATGCTACAGTAGCTGAAATTTCTGCTGCAGTACCTAAAATTATTGCTAAAGTATCAAAAATTTCTGCTCTAATAGTCAAAATTGTTGCTGTAGTCGCTAAAATTCCTGATATGTAATAACTAAAATTTCTGCTGTAATAACTAAAATTACGACTGCAGTGGCTAAAAATTGATCAATAATTGTTAGAGTCGCACTCAACACAGTTGCCGCAGATGCATAAGACTTTTAATAGCTCTTGCTCTTGTTTCCGATTAGGAACATTTTATTAATAGATTGTAATTTTATAGTTCCAGCAACACTTTTTCGGAAAGTAACTCAAGCATTGTTTTCAGCATCATAAAAGACAATTTTAATGACTTTCGCAATTAAATTCTCATTGTATTTACCAACAAACTGTTTTTGCAGTTGTAAAGAAGATTTATTGGTTCTTTACGATTCGCCTTTTCCTACGAAGAAAAAAGATATGCATCTCTTGCATTCTAAACGAAAGTAAACTTTCTTTAATTTAACTATATATTAGTAGAAATATTCTAGAGTCTTGATGGTTGATTTTTACGAAAATTCACATTTAGAAAAAGACAACACACTTCTTTTTACAAATATATGCATACAAGTCGTGACATGTTTCCAAAGAGATAATATGCAAATATTTATCTACTCGGAGGAGATGTTTCATATTTACTAATTCGTTAGATAATCATAAAAAGAGGGACCAGTGTTGACCGAACAATCGGGGGAGAAAATCGTGTTTCTTTTTTTGTGACAAAGAAACTGATTTCGTTGTACAATGTGTATAATATGTTGAGTAAATATTCCTGTATTGTGGAATATTTAGTTATTGGTAGTTCGGGAAATTTTTTGTTCTTTTTTTTTTAGAATCAAGTATGATTTACAGTGTGTGTATTTCTCTGTGGCAGTATATTTAAGTTAACAACATAAATATTTATTTGAGGAATACTTAAGTAAAGTCTACTATCTATGACTATTATGAAAGTTAAAAGGTGAATTGAGCCCCCCCGGTGGTAGAACGTGGGCGAGACGATGCGTAAAAGCCATCGTAAAACCATGATTAGTATTAACGATCGTACGTGTGTCCGACCATATGAAGCCAAGTCCTTTGCTCGCTCAAGCAATAATATAAATTAAAAGCCTCTTACGTGTTACAAACCGTACTTCGCGTTGCCTCGTTATACGTCGGTTACGCGCTTTGAACGATCCAAACCAGGAGACTTATGACTACTTTGCGCTTCCAGTGTCATTCGTGAATTCGTAATTTGTACTGATGCTTCCGCCAAGTGCCATGGTTAAGTGCTTCACTAATTCATAATGGAACATAATTTTACATTATCCGAACATGTCGCTTTCGAATATTAAAAATTTTGAAATGGTCTAAATTGTTGTAGTATTTTGGTCACTTTGGCGCATTTGATTACTTGAGGTAAGTGTTTCTTTTTGCACTCGCCGGAAAACTGCTGAAACAGAAATAATTGGTAATGTTGGTATAAAAAGTCTGTTATCCTTTTATCCTAAATCGACATTAGTGAAGTTATTCTCGTAGCCAGAGGCTTTTCATAGCTTTCGCCACGAATCCTAATCGCGTCAATTGGATTCGTAAGGAAAACTTTGGCGCCGCCACAAGAAGCGTATATAACGGAATTCCGATCTCGTAGGCAATATCCAAGGGGTGTCCCGGGTCAGCTTTTGGGGCTTCCTTAGAAACAGTTTCATTACTTTCGATCCCTCGAAGATGCGAGCATACGCACACAAAATGAGGGTTGAATGCGTCAAGTGTGTGTATACCAAGTTAGGCGCTGAATTCCTCAACTTGGCTATATTCTCTAAGACATAGGAAAGAACCCCAAGGGTCTTATGGCTGAAAGACTCTCCCCCTCCTTCTCTCTCGGCACCCTCCTAAAAGGAGAGATCCTGTCCAAATTTATAAAAAATAGATGTTCGTCTTTCTCCCCCACAATACGTTCAGGGAATACCTTCGAACCTGATACACACACACTCTCTCTCTCTGTTTCCCTCCCTTTTATCATCGAAGATAAGCCCGTGACTTAACGGGGCATAGAGCGAGCGCAAATTCAAAGAAAACTTGGTCACCACCACCACCACCCCTATACATCCAAGTATTTGTCTTACCGAGAACGAGAAATTATCGATCTTCTGGACTTTTTCCTGTCTGTTCTTTTGCACACCCTTCTCACTACGTGTGTGTTCTACTTTGGTAATTTTTTTTCTCTCCTTTTTGCTCCAGAAAAAAATGTAAGGGCGAGAAGGGATTCGTTATGATGCTCGACTGGTTTTTTGGCTTCGGCTAGATTTCATAAAGGGGAATGTCAAAAATGTTTCATAATATCTTGTCGCGGTGATATTTTTCCTTGTACACAATGAGCTTATTATGATAATCTTATGATTCTCCTAAATTACATCATCAAGTGTGCTTACGTTGCTCTCTGCCCTCGCTTATGTTTTCTGTATAAGAGAGAATATATTCCGCGGATTTAAACTATTCGGTATTTTTCCACTTTATTAAGAAAAAATCAATGATTATAAAATCATAAAAGCAAAGAAGTAAAAATAGAAATGAAAATAAAAAATAGAAGTAAAAATAATAAAAAAATAAATAAATAATAATGAAAACGGAATTTAGTATTTCATTCATGGATCAATTGTTAAAAAGGAAGAAATAGATAAATCGCATATTTCCTCTGAACTCAATCATGTCACTATTGTTTTAATTAAAATATTTAAGCAGTAGTGAATCCTCTGTCGTTCCATTTTTTTTTTTTTTTTTTATTATTTTGCTCTGCTTCGTTTCAGGAAATTACTAAAATCCTCGATGCTTCGTGAAGTCCTTGGCAATTAACTTTTTTTTTCCCTTCCACGTAAAATTTAACTTCATGTTTCAATATTAATTTAATATTTAAACCGATTAATTAAAAATAATAAAAAGATTAAAAATAGTGCAGCGATGAAAGCAGTAATATTTTTAATTATATTTGAATCGAGAGATAGAGAGAGAAAGAGAGGGAGCGAGTTGAAGATTAAAATACCACCGATAATAATTAAAACAATAACGTTAAAGCTAAAATGTTATAAAATATTAAATTTAAATAAAAACAAAAATTATAAGAATATAATTTAAAATATTTCAATAAAATGTTCTTAAATTTTTAAACAGTTCACGGTTGAAAAATTGAATATAAAAGACATCACTAATTTTTTTTTATATTGATTACAGTTATCTAGAGTACAAGAATTAATCTAAATGTTCAGTATAGTTAGTACTGTTTTTTCAGATTTGATATTCCTTTGTATTTTAAAAATCTTTTTTAATTTTCTTTCAAATTTCGCCTGTTTTTAAAGATTTTCAACAAAATTTTAATTTAAAATTATTATTCAATGATTTTCGTAAATAATAACATTTTTTACAAGGATTAAATTATTTTCAAAATTATAATAAAATTCTTGGCAGAATTTCAATTATTTTTAATTTTTAATACAATTTTAAATAGAATTCCTCGGAAATTATTCTTAAAAATTTTATTAAAATTCAGCAAAGAAATTTAATTATTTTAAAAACTTTTGCTACAATTTATTTATTACAATTTAAGTATTATTTTCAATACATTTTTAATTAAATTTCTTCAAAAAATTCATTTATTTTAATAGATAATGACATTCTTTGTAACAATAAAATTTTTTTCAAAATAATTTTCATAAAATTCTTTGAAGAAATTTAATAAATTTAAAAAATTTGTCAAAATTCAATTATTTTCAATCTCTACTATTTAAAGAAAATTTCACAAAAGAATTCAATTATTTAAAAAGAAATTTTAATAAAATTCGTCTCAGGAATTCAATTATTTTTAAAAGTATTCTAATTCTTCGCAAAAATCTAATTGTGTTCAAAAATTTACAAAAATTCGCGTCAAAGTTTCAATTATCTTTATGAAAAATAATATTCCTCTCCGAAATTCAATTATTTTCAAAAATTATAATAAAATTCTTGGCAGAATTTCAATTATTTTTAATAGAATTTTCATCAAATTTCTCGAAAAATGAAATTATTCTTAAAAATTTTATTAAAATTTGTCAAGAGAATTAAATTATTTAAAAATTTTGTTGATAAAAATCTTTATGAAAATTAAATTTTAAGAAACATTCAATAGTTTAATAAAATATTTATTTGTATAGTTAAAGAATTGAGTTCTAGTAGAATTTTTTAATAAATATTGATTTACAATTTTCTAAAAGAATTGAATTATGAAAACAAAATTTTAATAAATTTTCCTATACAATTCAATTATTTTCAACACAATTCTTCTTAAGAATTCAATTATTATCACAAATCATACATTTTTTATGGGAATTCAATAATTTAAAAAAAATTGAATAAAATTCTCGAAAATTAAATTTTTTTAAAAATTTTGATAAAATGCTTTATAAATTTTAAAAATTATAACAAAATTGTTCATAGAATCCAATTTTTTTTTGTAAAATATAACATTCTTCCTAGAAAAATAATTATTGTCAAAAATGTTTATAAAAATCTTCGAAACAGTTCAATTATTTTCGTAAAAAATAAAATTCTTTGAAGCAATTCAATTATTTAAGAAATTTTAATAAAATTCTTCCCAAGAATTTAATTCTTATTAAAAATTAAATTTTCCATAAGAATTCAATTATCAAAAAAAAAGTTTAACTAAAATTCTTTGTCAGATTTCAATTATTTTCAATTTTTCAATGAAATTTTTCGATGTAATTTAAAAATTCTCTTCAAAATTTAAAGTATCTTTATAAAAATAAAATTCCTCTTCGAAATTCAATTATTTTCAAAAATTATAATAAAATTCTTGGCAGAATTTCAATTATTTTTAATACAATTTTAATTGAATTCCTTGAGAAAATGTAATTATTCTTAAAAATTTTATTAAAATTCGTCAAAAGAATTCAATTATTTAAAAATTTGTCGATAAAATTTCTTATGGGAATTGAATTTTAAGAAACATTCAATAGTTTAATAAAATATTTATTTTTATAGTTAAAGAATTGGGTTCTCGTCGAATTTTCTAATAAATATTGATTTAGAAATGAATTTCAGTTAAAATTGTAGATTATAATAAAATTGTATATTGAAAGCATTATAGCGTGGATTTTTAGAAATAATTGAATTTTCAAAAGGTTTCAAATGAAAATCTCTGAAATTTTTAACTTTTCATACTTTTAATTAAGAATTTTGTAGAACTAATTTTTTTCAAAAAGTTTAATGGAATTTTTTTAATTTATTTAAAGTTTTTAATTTCTAATACATTTAATTGATGAATTTTAGAATAATCAAAATTTCATAAAATTAAATTGTAAATAAAAGAATTTGAAAATTCTCAAAGAACTTTTTCAAAAATTATTAAAAAAACAGACCTAAAGAAGAATTTTAGTTGAAAATTCCAGAAATGAATAATCGTAATGATGAAAATAATTTTTGAAAAAGTTATACAGTAAGAAAGTAGCAAGTTTTAATTATTATAAGTTATTGAATTTCAAATTTTTGATTATCTTAATTTCTATAAAAAAATAATGATTTATTTAAAAATGAAGTTATTGATATTTTCGAATAATTTTCGTATTAAAAACTTGGAAAAATTCCGTTTTTTAACCTGAAAAACTTGAAAAAGTCAGGATATTTGAGAAGAGCAAAAGCGTGGCAACCCTGTAATGAAACTAAAAGAAAACGAATTGAAATGAACTCAAGAAAATGCTAAATAGAAAATAAACTTTAAAATAGTTGAAATAAAAAAGAAGTTGAATAAAAAGAGGAAGATAAAAAGATAGGAAAAGCAGAAAAGGGGAGAATAAAAGGACAGTAAAAATAAAAAAATAGAAATATATAAAGACAAAAAAAACGAGGTAATAAATAACTTGAATTAAAATAATAAATAACGAAGCAGGGATAAAATAATAAAGATGTTATAAAATACAAAGCTGGAAAATTAAAATTCTGCCCTCGAGATAAAACAGATATCTAAAGAGATCATTACATCAGAGTTACGGTATCCATTTAAGATAAGAAAATTTTCATTTTCATGAATTTTAACTTGAACAAAAGTTTTGTTTAAACTTTTCTTTATGATTCCAAGTTCAAGAGAGAGAGAGAGAGAGAATATACAGTACGCATCGCAAGTTATATAATTTATCTTAACTATCTGATTTAGTAGTTTTGTTGAAAGGCAAAAAATAAAATAAATCGCTGACGGTGAGGGTGAAAGGTGAGGGGCAAGAAGAGGAAATTGTAATAGGGGCGTGTACAGTGTTAAAAGGATAGAAAGTTTTGGAAGAAAAAGAAAACACTAAGCGTAAATTGCCAACTCGTGAAGAGAGCAACGAAAGCAGCAGAACAAGAGGTTTGAGACTTTTTAGAATAAAAGCAGAGAGACAGAGAGAAAGAGAGAGAGTGAGGTGATCACTTGGTCGATGCAGGAAATCGCATTATTTCATTTTATGACCAGCGGTAAGCGGCAAGCAGTGAATAGATATTGGTATTCTCTTTCGTTTTATCTTTCTTTCCCCCCCCCCCTCTCTTTTTTTCCCTCCCTAACCTCTATCGTGACGCGAGAGCAAAATAACACGGATATCAATGCCATTTCCTTCCGGAAGTATCTCGCGAGCTTTTTCTTCCCTCTTTATCGCAGCGACGCACGAACTTTTCATAAGTCACCAAGAATGCGAGGAAATCGTTCCTTACACAAAGTGCCATACTCATTTCCATTGCATTTGCAATTTTGGTCTCGTTTTCTTCTTTGATGCTCTCAGTATTTTCTCTTAAACTCCTCTCAGCACGCATTGTCTATTTCATTATTGCGTTATATATACAATTCATACATTTCATACAATTCTCTTACTATATAGGTGACTTGACTTTTTTTCTATATTTGCATTTTTATATCTTCTAATTTGAATTAGTTATAAAGGTACTTTGTATTTATGATGAACTTTTCAGATTTCTTGTAAACTGAAATTTTTTTTTTTTTACTAAATTAAGTATTGTAATTTGTAGCCTTTCAGAATTTGCTATTTTTCATGGTGTTAAACTTGAAAAAAAATTACTCGATTTAGAGAAGGAAATTTTTTTCGATTATTCAATTGCGATTGGATATAAAAGTTTTCTTTTTATATATATAAAGTACACGTTACCTGAGATAGAGAAGAATCTTCCTTGACGACTATTATTTCAAGTTAACTTTTGAGAGTTCCCATTTTATTCGAAAAAATATAAAACTCTCGTTATTACATTGATCGAAAAACTTTTCTTCTTCTTCTTCTTCTTCTTTTCCTTCTTTACAAAAGATTGGTAAATTTTTTAGTTTTTTATGGTTTCGATTAAACTGTCGAAAAATCCTCAACTTAATAGAAACGCGAAAAGTCAAGCATCAAAGTTTATTGAAGAAGAAAGGAGAATTCGATTCGTGAAAAAAAAGCTTCTTATACAATACCTTCAGTATTCTCGAAACGATAGAGTTGTCTTTTAATTATTTCTGGTCAAACTGGAAGTAAAGGAGGGTTAAGCAAAAAGAAAAGAAGAAAGAAGATCTATTTTATTTATTTCCTCCTCCAAGTTTCTTCAATACTTTTACTTGGCTGTTTCCCTTTCGATTTCGTGTTGCCCTTCTCGATCCTTAGTTCTAACCCCCCCCCCCCTCTCTGCGCTTTTTCCTCTTCACGAAAATCAACGAGTTTCGTAAGGAGCCCAGGTCTCGAAGATAATGAGAAAATGCAGGAAAGCTCCACTGTCGGTTCACACCAGCGTCTTAATCACCACCGATAACGGAGGGATTTGAGAAATCGTTAAGTGGATTCGCACCCCTTTTGCCTCTTATTTGCCCAAGCCAAGCCAGCTAGTCAAACAGGGTTTTATATATATATATATATATATACACCTACATATATATTGTTGGTATTCTTTAGTCAAGGAGTAGTCGAGAGTTGAGTGAATAAATGCGCTTTTCGTGCAGATCGATAAAACCTGTTTTCCAGAAAAAGACTTTTAGTAATGCAATGATATCGATTTCTCTTGAAATATAATGCCTATGAATTTAAATAGCCAAACTCAACTGAATTAATAACAAGAGATACATTTTATTTTTATCTCACGAAAAGAGAGAGAGAGAGAGAGAGAGAGAGAGAGAGAGAGAGAGAGAGAGAGAGAGAGAGAGAGAGAGAATATAAAAATGACACGACTTGTCATGAATTGTTATATATAGGGAAATTAAAGATATACAAGAGAAATTGAACAAAACTAAAAAAAGGTCATTGATTCCAGTGAATATATAAAAATATCTCCGGCTATTGTCCCCCTTATATACATATACAAACTGATATTTATTTTTAGATTCAATCCTATACTGAAATTGATGAATTCGGATCTTTTTTAAGACTCTTTTTATATCTCAACAAGTATCAAATGCAATGAAAGCTCAATTATTACGATTACTATATAAATGATAATTGTATAAATTTTAATTTTAACGATTTTAATGGAATTCCTCGAAAAATGTAATTATTCTTAAATATTTTATTAAAATTCAGCAAAGAAATTCAATTATTTTAAAAACTTTTGCTATAATTTATTTCTTACAATTTAAGTATTATTTTCAATACATTTTTAATTAAATTTCTTCAAACAATTGAATTATTTTAATAGATAATGAAATTCTTTGTAACAAAAAAATTTTTTTCAAAATAATTTTCATAAAATTCTTCCAAGAAATTTAATAAATTTCAAAAATTTGTCAAAATTCAATTATTTTCAATGTCTACTATTTAAATAAAATTTCACAACAGAATTCAATTATTTAAAAAGAAATTTTTATAAAATTCGTCTCAGGAATTCAATTATTTTTTAAAGTATTCTAATACTTCGCAAAAATCTAATTGTGTTCAAAAATTTACAAAAATTCTCTTCAAAGTTTCAATTATCTTTATGAAAAATAATATTCCTCTCCGAAATTCAAATATTTTCAAAAATTATAATAAAATTCTTAGCAGAATTTCCATTATTTTTAATACAATTTTCATCATTTCAATTATTTTTAATATCTACTATTTTAATACAATTTTCTAAAAGAATTCAATTATTTAAACAAAATTTTAATAAATTTTCCTATACATTTCAATTATTTTCAATACAATTTTTTTTAAGAATTCAATTATTATCACAAATCATACATTCTTTATGGGAATGCAATAATTTTAAAAAAAATTGAATAAAATTCTCAAAAATAAAATTTTTAAAAAATTTTGATGAAATGATTTATAAATTTTAAAAATTATAACAAAATTCATCATAGAATACAATTTTTTTTCAGTAAATATAACATTCTTCCTAGGGCAACAATTATTGTCAAAAATGTTTGTAAAAATCTTCGAAACAATTTAATTATTTTCGTAAAAAATAAAATTCTTTGAAGCAATTCAATTATTTAAGAAATTTTAATAAAATTCTTCCTAAGAATTTAATTCTTTTTAAAAATAAAATTTTTCACAAGAATTAAATAATAATAAAAAAAAAATTAACGCAGAAATCTAATTATGTTCAAAATTTTACAAAAATTCTCGTCAAAATTTCAATTATCTTTATAAAAAATAAAATTCCTCTTCGAAATTCAAATATTTTCAAAAATTATAATAAAATTCTTAGCAGAATTTCAATTATTTTCAAAAATTTTCCTCATTTCAATTATTTTTATTATTTACTATTTTAATATTATTTTTTAAAAGAATTCAATTATTTAAACAAAATTTGAATAAATTTTTCTATACAATTCAATTATTTTCAATACAATTCTTCTTGAGAATTCAATTATTTTTGCAAATAATACATTTTTTATGGGAATTCAATTATTAAAAAAAAAATATGAATAAAATTAAAGAGAATTAATTTTTTTTTTAATTTTGATGAAATGTTTTATAAATTTTAAAAATTATAACAAAATTGTTCATAGAATCCAATTTTTTTTGTAAAATATAACATTCTTCGTAGGAAAATAATTATTGTCAAAAATGTTTATAAAAATCTTCGAAACAATTCAATTATTTTCGTAAAAAAGAAAATTCTTCGAAGCAATTCAATTATTTAAGAAATTTTAATAAAATTCTTCTTAAGAATTTAATTCTTTTTAAAAATAAAATTTTCACAAGAATTCAATTATCGAAAAAAAATTTAACTGAAATTCTTTGTCAGATCTCATTAATTTTTATTTTTTTAATGAAATTTCTCGATGTACATAATTTAAAAATTCTCGACAAAATTTCAATTATCTTTAGAAATAATTAAATTCTTCTCCGAAATTTAATTATTTTCAAAAATTTTCCTCAATTTAATGATTTTTTAATACGCATCTAATATTCTAATAAAATATTCCAAAAGAATTTAATTATTTAAAAGAAAAATTTAATAAAATTCTATACAAACCTTTAATTATTTTCAAAAAATAATACAAATTTCCCAGGAATTTCATTATTTTTAAATTTGTTTTATAAATTTCTTCACAATCATTCAATTATATTCATAAATACTAAAATTTTTCAGGGTTTCAATTATTTTTTTAAATAATAAAATTCTTATTAGGAATTCAATTATTTTCACAAATAATAAAACTGATTGTAGAATTTCAATTATTTTTAATACAATTTTAATCAAATTTCTCCGAAAATGCAATTATTCTTAATTTTATGAAAATTCTTCGAAAGAATTCAATATTATTTAAAAATTTTTTGATAAAATTCTTTATGGAAATTGAATTTTAAGAAATATTCAATTATTTAATTAATTATTCATTTTTGTATGTAAATAATTGAATTCTAGTAGAAGTTTCTTAGAAAAATTAATTAAAAAATTAATTGCAGTTAAAATTTTTGATAATAATTGAATATATTAAAAGCAATATAGTGTGAATTTTTAAAAATAACTGAATTTTAAAATTAATTTTTTTAAAAAAGTTCAATATTGAATTTTTTAAATATTATTTGAAGTTTTTATTTTCTAAATATTTATTTAATAGAAGAATTTACGAATAATTAAAATTTCGTAAAATTGAATATTGTAAACATGTGGGTTTGAAAATGGTCAGAGAACTTTTGCGAAAATTATTAAAAATTAATTTAAATAATCGATTTAAAGAGGAATTTTAGTTACAAATTCTAGAAAATAGTAATTAAATTAATGATTTTATCATTCGGTCATGTTTTATAGTTATGAAAAATTTAATTTGAAAAATGCAAAAGCGTGGCAGAAGAATTTTTATGAAGATTCATTACTATTTTGAACTTTTTAATAATCAATTTTCTGTAGTTCTTATAAATAAGGGCCATAGGTTCGTATTGAGTTTTATTGAAATTCTGAAGCAGAAAAAAATGCAGTTATGAAGATGACTCGAACCTCGGACGCGTTTTTAGCAATCAAGTAGCGAAACCACTTAGCCATCTCACAACTTCGTGTTATTAATTTTATTCTTTTAATCCGCCATATTGGAGTCGCCATATTGAATTTTGAAAATTAGACACTTGCATTTAACGTAGCACCGTAAACTCGAAAGTTAATGAAATTAAAATTTATTTGAAGGAAAATATTATTCTTTACACACCAGTAGGAAAAATATTATTTGTTAGAAAAATGAAGAAGTATTTGAATAATGCATTTTTTTTTTTTTTTTTTGCTTTCTTTGAACAAATATTGGAGATGGTTGGCGCGCATATATGCGACTGCGAAAAGAAGGTAAATTTACATGGAATTATTATTACTATCAGTAGAGGAAAGAGTGAGAGAGTGAGAGAGAGAGCGAGCGCAAATGTAATCGAAAGTATGAATCGGAGTCGGAGCCAAGACAGTAATCCGTATACCCGCGAGTGAGGCAAAGTTGGTTTTATCGCGTTTGCGCTACCGGGTAAATCAAGGCGGCGTGCAAATACAAGCGAAAGAACGAAATGTAAGCGCCACTGTGCGGAACGGCGCGAGATTAAGAGCGGCTCTCGCGTAAAAAGGTAGGAGGCGAAGGGAGGTGGAGGAGGAGGAGGAGGAGGAAACGGGATGGTGGGTCGTTTTCATTTTCCCAGATTAAAACGGGATTTAATAAAGCGACATACGAGCATTTAATCGGCCACAGCGCTCACTGTGGCTTGGCTCACAGCCTCGCCTTGCCTCGTCGGCTAGCGCCATGCCACCACCGCGACTTCATTTTCTTAATTGAACGATACGAGTCTCAGCGAATTTTCAGAACGACCGGCACTTCTCTTCCCCACCCCCCTTGTCCTGGGTGTCACGTTTCTTTTACGCCAAAAGGAATCTCTTTGTTAACCAATTCTCAAGTGAATTTCTCTTTCCAAAAAAAAAAAAAAAAAAAAAAAAAAAAAAAAAAAAAAAAAATGAAAAAGGAAAATCACAAAACTTGTCGAGCTTACAATCACTCTTCTATAAAAGCTTTCTATCGTATTAATGTCAAAGAAATGAGGATGAAATTTTTTTCCCGCAAAAGATAAGAGATCTACAAACTACAATGTCGTAAATGCTGTCTCTCTCTCTCTCTCTCTCTCTCTCTGGAAAATCTTGAGAAGAGCAAAACTTTCCATAGATTAAAACGTCCCCCACGGCCAATATAGGATTACTCTTGTTCCGCAGTACTAATCAAACAATTTGGAATTCCTTTAAAAAGTTGATTGCATTATCTGATATCCTTATCGCCACAGTGGATTAATCAGTTGAAAAAACAAAAAGTCGAAGAAAAGTTTCGAATCAGAGAGAAGAGAAAATGTAATAAAGGAATACACCTTTCCCCAAGTAATAACCTCCTGTGTATTGTGGTATATATGTGTACTTTAACGTAGAGAGAGAGAGAGAAAAAAAAAGTCTTTGAGAGAGAGAATACTCTCTTTCTCTCTCTCTAGAGATATACCTCTATCACTAGAGTTCCATTGGGTACCACCGTGCTTCCGGTTAACCCAACCCGTAGATTAACCCATTCTACAGAAGAGGACAAAACGCTAAATGAATCGTAAAATTCCACTTCCGACCTCGCGGTTCTCTACGGTTCTCTACTCGGTTCGACTATGTTGAAACTAAAAGTAGAATAAATCGCGAACAATCGAGCGAAGGCGGGTTAATGAAAAGTCTACAATTCCACTTCTCTCCTCTTTGCCGTTTAATTAACGGTGTTCATCCAAATCGTATATGCATATCTTCATTTGCAACATTTTCAATGAATCGATGTATCTTCATCTTTGAATTTAATCACCGCATTCGAATATAACGGCGGGTGAAAAAATAAAGGAATACAGATGACACAGTATATAGTGAGACCTCAATAAAATACATACGCGGATGTAAAAAAATACGAGATCGATTCTTCTCTTTTTATTCTTTTTGTTTTCAATGACAAATATTCGCATACAGGAAAATTGCTTTCTGCAGTTGTTATTATTAGTGGAAAATTTTCAAGCAACGTTTGTTTGTTACCCAACTTTGGAGGTTTTTCCTATTACAGAGAGAAAAAGAGAGTATGTGAAGTATGGATGAAAAATAATCTGTCAGAGGAAAAAAATATGGCGTTTAATTGAATATTTTATATAGCTTCGATTTTCTTCTCTATGCTGGATTTTTGATGGTCTATAGATTGAAGGTCGTGTTTCTTGTTTCGTATAGTGATTCCAAATAACATAATAGTTATTTAGAGTATTTGAAACGAGTTTTTCTAAGAAAATTATTTTTGATAATTCACGTCGAAAAATTCCATGGAAAAAATTGGTAAAATAATCAAATTTTTACAGAGATTCAATTATTTTGGTAAATAATAAAATTCTTATTTGGAATTCAATTATTTTGATAAATAATAAAATTCATCGGAGTAATTCAATTATTTACAAAAATAATAAAATTCTTCGCAGAAATTCAATTATTTTATGTTCCAAA
This sequence comes from Leptopilina heterotoma, assembly GCF_015476425.1. Taxonomy (NCBI): domain Eukaryota; kingdom Metazoa; phylum Arthropoda; class Insecta; order Hymenoptera; family Figitidae; genus Leptopilina; species Leptopilina heterotoma. The sequence continues at coordinate 1,643,765 of NW_025110949.1, read as the reverse complement.
ATTTTTAAAAATTCTCGTCAAAATTTTCATTATCTTTAGAAATAATTGAATTCTTCTAAAAATGTTTCTCAATTCAATAATTTTTAATAGGTATCTACTATTCTAATAAAATATTTCAAAAGAATTTAATTATTTTAAAAAAAAATTTAATAAAATTTTTCGCAAACTTTTAATTATTTTCAAAAAATAAATAAAAATTTCACAGGAATTTCATTATTTACAAATTTTATTTATAAATTTCTTCGCAATCATTCAATTATTTTCATAAATTATAAAATTTTTACAGGAATTCAATTATTTTGGTAAATAATAAAATTCTTATCAGGAATTCAATTATTTTTATAAATTAGAAAATTGATTTTAGGAATGGAACTATTTTCATAATAATAAAACTCATCGCAGAATTTCCATTATTTTCTTCTTCCAAAATTCTTCTTATGAATTCCATTATTTTCGAATGTAATAAAATTTTTCGCAGAAATTCAATTATTACATATGCTTAAAAATTTTTTTAAAATGCCACGTTAAAATTCCAATTATCTTTCAAAATAATAGAATTCTTCTTCAAAATTTAATTATTTTCAAAAGATTTGACAACATTCTTTGCAAAATTTCAATTACTTATTCAAAACTTTTCCTCAATTCAATGACTTTCAATATCTACTATTTTCAAAAAAATTTTCAAAAGTTTTCAATTATATTTAAAAAAAGTGTTGATAAAAAAAAATTCTAAGCAAACATTAAATTATTTTTATAAATAAGGAAAATTTCACAGGAATTCAACTATTTACAAATGTTTTTTTTCAATTTCTTGTCAATAATTCAATTATAAATAATAAAATTTTTTATCGAGATTTAGATTATTTTCATAAATAATAAAACTCATAATAGAATTTCAATTATTTTTAATACAAATTTAAGCGAATTCATCGAAAAATGTAATAGAAAATTTTATTAAAATTTAAAATTCGTCGAAAAAATTCAATTATTTAAAAATTTGTTCATAAAATTCTTTATGAGGATTCAAATTTTAAGAAACATTTAATTATTCAATAAATAATTTACTTTTGTATTTAAATAATTGAATTCATTTAAGAAATTTGATTAAAATAGTAGATTTAGAAAATATTTGAATTTCAGTGAAGAATTTCATTATTTGTAAAATGTAATTGAATTTTTGCAAGAAATTTTTGAAAATAATTACATTTTTCAAGGAATTTATTTAAAATTGTATTAAAAATAATTGAAATCCTATGAGAAATGTTATTATTTATGCGAAAATAATTGAATTCTTACAACGAATTTTATTACAGTTTTTATATAATTGAATTCTTGTGAAGGATTTTATTGAAATTTTTGTAAATAATTTAATTTTTTTTAAAAATTTTATGGAAATATTTATAAATAAATTTATAAATATTTATGGAAATTATTATAAAACATGAAGATATCAATCAAAATCTTAATTTCTATGGAATAATAAAAATGAATTAATTTTTATTTAAAAAGGAATTTATTACTCGATTTCTGAATCTTTTCGTTATTTGGACCAAAATAATGCAACTTTTTTCTGAATTTGGTACAAATTTTTAGGTTGATTTCTAAATTACCGACAGTTGTACTATTTTCTCGGGGGTCACTAGTATTTTTTCCCGAATTCAATTAAATTTTTTAGGTAGATTTCTGAATTATCGACGTTTGTACTATTTTGTCGACGTTTTTTCTCGAGGAATATGAACTTTATTTTCGCGTTTTTGAAAGTATTTACTTCATTAAGGATTAAACGAAGTTCCAAAACTGTTTTTCTCCAAATTTTCTCATTTTTAGTAAGATTTCTGAATTATCGACAAGTGTACAAATTGCCGATGTTCTTTTTCGACAACTATAGAAATCTTACTCTTTGGATATTTAAATTCTCTTACTCGAGGTCCAAGGACAGTGACAAAGCTATTTTCTTCTCAAATCGTCTATTATTGTTAGTTAGATTTTTGGATTATCGACAGACATACGATTTATCGACGTTCTGTCACGAAAACTATAAATGGTATTATCTAAATATTGACAGTATTCGTTTATTCCAGGTCTAAAGTAAGTGCCACTACTATTTTCATCTCAAATCGTCTATTATTGTTAGTTAGATTTCTGAATTATCGACAATAATTATATTATTTTTTCAGGGTTTTCTTCGAGAACAATGAATTTTAATTTCTAGTTTTTGATTCTTAAAGGATTAAACGAAATGCCACAACTATTTTTTTTTCAATTTGCTTTGACGTTTTTTTAACAAGATTCCTGAATTACCGACAGTTTGAATTTCTCGGCCATTTTTCTAGAAAATTATGAATGCTTTTTCTTAGGTCTTTTCAGAATTTGTTTACTCACTAACTAAATTAAGTCCCTTAACTATTTTTTTCCAATTCGCTCAAACATTTTTTTTCCATTAATTTCTGACTTACCGACATATTTCCAAATTGACAACGAATTTTTCCTTTCGCAATAATTTTTTTTCTTACAAAAAATTTGAATTATTTCCCCCCTCTTCCAATATAATCTCTGGTAAAAAATGCAAAAATAAAAAAAATTTCTAAATCTAATTTTATCAACAATTTATTTCAAAAACTCAAAAAGTAACGGCTCTGAAAAATTGAGGAAATCAAGTACAATATGGTGAGAATATGACAAATATGTATTGACGGGGATAACACCAAGGGGAAGATGGGTGGAAAAAAAATAAAGAAACGAAATAGAGGGAATTTTCCGTGTTGGGGAGCATTCAAGTCAAGAGATTCGAGCAGAAATCTGCAGTTGCTTGGATTCGGTCCATGCTTTTGCTTCCGTGAATCAAGAAAAAAAAGAGACGGAGCGAGAGAAAGAGAGAGAGTAGAGAAAGGGTTGGGGGGGGGAGAAAAAGGGGACTTCCATCGCGTGCCAAGCCTCCCGATTCATCTACCCTGTATTACACATACACCCACATATGTACATACACAAACACAACTAACTGTGTTTTTCGTTCTTTTATCGTGCCGAAAGGATTTTAACTCGGGCGCTCTCTCGGCCAAATTTTTACATGGTTCGTTGACTCGAGTGAAGAAACACTTTTTGGACACTCTGGTCCACTCGAAACCTTTCAAAAAAAAATAATAAAAATTCACCTGTATTGGAAGGAGTTTTCTTTACATTAAAAACATATTTCACTTCTTGTCTTTTCTTTCCATCAGGACAAATATGTATTCAATTCAAATAACTAATTATTTTAAATTTTTCGCAAGAATTATTTTCAATACAATTTTATTTCAAAATATCAGAATTCAATTATTTAAAATTTTTCGCGAGATTTCAATTATTTTCAAATCAAATTTCTCGAAAGAATTGAATTGAATTGAATTATTTTGAATTTTTAGCAAGAATTCAATTATTTTAAAATAAAGTTTCTCGAAGGAATTCAATTGTTCTTGAAATTTTTGATAAATTTCTTGACAGAATTTCAATTATTTATTCAATAAAATTTTTCGATAAAAATTTATTATTATTCAAATCTTTTTATAAATTTCTCTTCAAAGTTTTAATTATTTTAAGTTCCTTGTAAGAATTCAATTATTTTCTGTACTATTTTATTAAAATATCAGAATTCAATTATTTTGAATTTTTCGCAAGAATTCAATTATTTTCAAATGTAATTTCTCGAAAGAATTGAATTGTTCTTAAAAATAATAATATTCTTGTGAGAAATTTCAATTATTTATTTCATAAAATTTCTCGAAAAAAATCAATTATTATTCAAATTTTTTTATTCTTGTAAAAATTTCAATTATTTTAAATTGTTTGCTAGAATTCAATTAGTTTCAATAGAATTTCATTAAAATATCAGAATTCAATTATTTTGAATTTTTCGCGAGAATTCAATTATTTTTAAATAAAATTTCTCGAAAGAATTGAATTGTTCTTAAAATTTTTTATTTTCTTTGCAGAAATTTTAATTATTTATTTAATAAAATTTCTCAAAAAAAATCAATTGTTATTCAAATTTTTTTATTCTTGTAAAAATTTCAATTGTTTTAAATTATTTGCAGGAATTTAATTATTTTAAATACAATTTTTATATTATCAGAATTCAATTATTTTGAATTTTTCGCGAGAATTCAATTATTTTCAAATAAAATTTTTCGAAAGAATTGAATTGTTCTTAACATTTTTTATTTTCTTGTCAGAAATTTCAATAAAATTTCTCGAAAAAAATCAATTATTATTCAAATTTTGTCTAATTTTCTCGTTTAAATTTCAATTATTTTAAATTCTTTGCAAGAATTCAATTTGAAAAAATTTAATAATTCAAATTCATTTTAAATTAGTTGCATTTTTAATATATATTTAATAATTTATTAATAATTTTAGAAGTAATGAAATTTTTTAAATGTTTCATATTAAAATCCTAAAATTAAAAATTCTGAGGAATTAATTTTTTTGAGAAATTTTAATTTCAAATTTTTTTTGGAAATTATTTGAAGTTTTTATTTTTTTTATAACATATTATTTAATTGAAGAATTTCACAATAATCGAAATTGTACTTTTTGAAAATCTTAATTCCTGCGTGGAAAAATAATTATAATGATTAAAGTTTTGTCTAAATCAAACGCCTTAAAAATTTGCAAATAAAAATTAAGAAAATTAATTATTGAATTTGAATAATTTTAATTAATTTAGCCGACGATTCTCTAATAATTAATTGATTCTTCAATTTAGTTCTATATATTAAGGAGGTTCTCTCTCTACGTGGTTAGTCAAAGCAATGTCCATTTAAATTTTCATTTGAATCACGTAGTACAAGCGCAACGCTTGACAACGTTGGATTTATGCTTCCTCTTTTCCGTTTCGTGTCGTCTGCAATTGTTTGTTTTGTAAATACATACGGTAATGTGATATCATGTCGGAAAATTTAGAAAATAGTGCTGAAAAAAGTGTAAAAAATTATTATTGGAAGGGTAAAAAAGTTACCAAAAAAGTGTACGAAAATCGTTGTCGAATGCAAAATGTGGGTAAAAATCTTCGGAGTGTTTATGGCATTAAAAATGTTGAACCTAACCTCAAAAATGATTCAAACTGTGAATTTGTAAAGTGCGAGTCTGCTGAAGGCAGACGAATCGTGCATTTAAAAACGTTGGCAGAACAACTTAATTGTAAAAATTGTAAATCTGTTTTATCATTAACAGACATTGTAAATGAAAAAAGATTTGGTTTGGCATCTGTTTTCAATGTTAAATGTAACACGTGCTTACTTTCCACACAAGTTTCAACGGACAAACAGCACATTGTATCCGGTCCAAATATGCATAAACATTTTGATGTAAACACAAAAGTTGTTGTTGGTGAGTATAAACAATTATAATATCATTTTTTGTAACAAAATGAATGAAGTAAAATATAAGCATCTATTTCTAGGTACACTGAATGGAGGAATGGGTAATACTCACTTAAATAAAATTCTGTCGTCTTTAAACATTCCAGAATTCAGGTGGAATAATTTTAAAGTACACGAAAAAGAAGTAGGTATCGAGGCTGAAAAAATGGCACATGCTAGTTGTTTGAAAGCAGCTAAGGAAGAAAGAAAGCTTACTATAGAAAAGTATGAAGAAGTGAAACGATTGTTGTAAGTGTTTTTTTACATTGTTCGATACGTGCATTTTGCGATCATATATTGTTTATTATTGCATTTCATATAATTATAATTTTAATTGAACACTTTTTGATTAAGAATATCTTTTCCATTTATTTTTATATTATATGAGATCTTTTTCAATTGCTTATTTTTTATAATGATTTACAAATTTTTTTTTTACAACGATACAATTTATTTTTTAATCAATTTATTGAATCATAATATATAAAATCAATTTAAAAATCTATTAACAAAGTTTTTACACATAAATTATTTTTCATGTTGTGGAAAAAATAATTTTTTTTACATTTTATGTATATATATATATTAAAGGATATTGATATGTACAGTGTTTATAATTCTGTTATATCTATTTTAATTGACTTTGAATAAGATTTTTCTTTCATTATCTTATAAAGCTTATTTATTCTCTTATTAATTTATGAAATCAATTATAAACTATCCAAATGCTTTATTGAGCACATGAAATTTGTAATGTAAAGAGATCTTGAATCTTTTCCAATAAATTGATAAAATATGTATATTAATTGTAAAAAATAGAAGAATAAACAATTCTTTTTTACTAAACAAAGAGATTGAAACCTATTTATTACGAGTCCTTAATTAGATATTTTATTTTATTTCAGGCCTTCAAATTTAAACGTCGAGTTTATGTTTCCGGACATTCCGAATATTCCGAATTTAATAGTAGAGAATTTTAAAATTTCGGCAGAAAATAAAGTACGCATTGCCGCATCTTTTGATATGGGTTGGTTTACTAGGGGAACAGGTAGAACGTACGACAGCATTTCGGGCACTGGGTCACTTATAGGGTTTTTTTCTAAAAAAGTTCTTTCTTACGCAACATTCAATCGAAAATGTAGGATGTGTGAAAATGGACATGCGAAAGACGATCATGATTGTCGATTGAATTTTGAGGGAAGCGCGAAGGCAATGGAACCTCAGGCAGCTGTAGAGATTATTGCAAATAATTCAATTTTAAAAGAATGCAATTTAGAGGTGGGAGTAATGATTGGCGACAATGATAGCAGTGCAATCTGTGTAGCACGAAACGCAAGTGCTCATGATATTGTAAAGCAAAGTGACATAAATCATACCAGTAAAGGTTTGACTAATGAACTTTTTAAAATTCAAAGTCGACATAAAGAGCTAAATGCAACAAGTATAAAATATTTACAAAAGTGTTTTAATTACAGCATTGCTCAGAATAAAGGAAACTGTGACAAATTGTCACAAGCTATTCAGAACATACCATATCATTGTTTCAATATTCATGATAATTGTGGAACGTGGTGCACATTCTCAGAAAATCCTGAAACTTATAAGCACGCAAATATTGATGACGGTTTCCAAGATGAAAAACTTTTTGAGGATTTAAAGTGCCTTTTTAATATTATGGCCAAAAATGCTAATCGATTTGCTGCCGGGGTTTCAAGTAATCCTAATGAAAGCTTAAATGCCACGATTGTTAGTAAAGCACCGAAAAGTCGGGTTTATGGAATGTCAACATCAAGCGATGTTAGAGTTGCTTGTTCAATTAATAAAAAAAACGAGGGTGAGAAATATGTTCCTGATTTATTAAATAAATTAAATGTATCTCCCGGACAGCACACTAAGAAATATACCAACAACGTAGATGAAAAAAATAAAAAGAGATATTTAAAATCTCAAACTCGTCCGTTTAAAAAACGAAGGTTATTTCTAAAAAAACAAAAAACTGAATTAAGAAATAAAAAAGAACTTTCCGAAGGAACAAATTATTCACCCAACATTGGACTTCTTACCGCTTTAGACGAAACAATTCCTCTTTTCAATGGCAAAAACAATTTTAAACCTATTGTAATATTTTTTGACCTGGAAATAGGAAGTCTGAAAAAAGATACTGACATTTTGCAAATCGCTGCAAAATATAAAGACTATCAATTTTCAGTATATATTAGTCCAAGTCAAAAGATTTCGGAAGAAGCAAGTCTTGTTAATGGGTTGCGATACATTAACGGTCAATTGCTTCTCCACGGAAAACCAGTGGAATCGGTTTCATTAATGGAAGCAATACTTGCATTTTACGAGTTTCTCTACTTTTTTGGAAAAAAATGCATACTTGCAGCTCACAATTGCAAATTTGACTACCCGCGTTTAATGTTGGCGATTGCGAAGGTTTTTATGTCAAAACATTTTGGATCAATAGTTGCAGGATTTTCTGATTCATTGCCCTTAATCGCGAGGTCTACGGGTAAAAAGGGGAAAGGGCAAAATAAATTGGAGAATCTCGCAAAAGATTTTGACATAAATACAGACGAGGCTCATAATGCAATATGTGATGTCCAAATGCTAGAACAAGTTTTAATAAAATTAAAAATTTCTGACAAACAGATCGTCGAAGCCAGTGTAACTTGGGATGCAATTGAAAAAAAAGCAACAACTGGAAAGAAATCAGTAATTGGAAACAGAGCAGCAATTAGAAAAAAAGCAAAAGTGTCAAAAGGTTCAACGTTTCTAAACCAGCTAGATCTCTTGAATGAATGTACTACATATGCTACGAGGAAGAAGATAGCAGCTGCAAATATCACGTACGAAAATATTGTTGATGCTTATAAAGAAAATAAATTTATGGGTCTGCTAGACATTTTAGGCGTCGATGAAAATGGAAACGTGAAAGTCACCAAACAGCGAAGAGTGATCAATAAAATTGTTGAGTTTTTAGAAAAAAACTCCAAATAATCATGCCAAATTATGTAACTTAATCAAAGCGAAATATTTAAGTGCATATTATTTTTACTATTTATTATTTTTATTATTTATACTGTCAAAGAATAGATAATGTATTATATTTATTTATTATTTACAATGTGTTGCTAAGAAAAACAAAAAAATACCTACATATTGTATTTAATTGTTAAAGCATAAGAAAACAACGAATTTCGAGTTCTTCTTAACATGTTATAAGTCTGTTGTTAAAGTTACCAGCAGCAAAAAATTACTCACTACGAATTGTTGACTTCGTAAAAAAATTTCTTACCAAATTTTAGTTGTAAATTATCTAATACAAAATATTGAAATTTATTTCATTATATGGTTTTATGTATGTAAGTTTTATGTATTTATTGTATGTATTATTTAGAAAAAAATATTTATTGCGTTTTTATAAAATAGTAAAATGTGATACTACAAATAAAAAATAACTATATGATTTCAACAAAAATATTTCACGTTTTGTTCACCCAACCAAAATTTATATATTATTTATTTATTAAATTTAAAAAAATTTAATTTAACTTTCAATTTTAATTAATTGAAATTATTAATTATTCTTTTCATTTTACAAAAATTTCAATGTTTTATAAATTTTTTGAAAAGTGTATGAAAATTAAAAATAATTAAATTAATTTTATGCATATTATTTTTCAAAATTTTTAATAAAGAATTTATTATTAAATAAATAAATATTTATTAATTATTATTCATTATTACGAATTAATATTAAAATTAACTATATTACTTTCAAATTTCGCGCTTTTTCTGTACCTAACCTACAAGATGCACCGTTGCCAAGCGTTGTACTGAGTAAGTTCTGATTGTCAAAATATGGTGTTTTTTTAAACAAAATAATTAATTTTGAGTGTTCTAGGTAAGGTCTGACCAATTTTATTTTAATTAATTATATATTAGTTATTTAACTATAGGTATAAAAAGTTTGACTAATATCTGTTTGTCAGGTTTATCATAATTTGAGATTGAAAACCAAGAAAATTCAATTCCCCATAAGACTCAGTGTTAAATGTAAAGAAAGAAAATTATTTATATCTTTTGTCACAATCAACCTAGACCTGTAAAAATTTAACTACATCTTCCTTAAACCATTATCTATTAGTATATCAAATTTCATAAAAAACTGTTTGTTATTTCTGTTTGCGAGAGAACCTCCTTAAGAGTTTTTCCCAGAAAATAAGACTTTTTCTAAATTGATAATTTTTTAATGCTTTTGAAATGAAATGAATCAAAATGAAAAAAATTTTGTCAATTAATTTTTATGTATAAATTTATGAAGACTGATTTATTTAATTTTCTCGAGAAGAAAGAAAAAAAAATAAAAATTTATGTAGAAAATTTTTTGAAGGAACGGAAGGGGGGAGGTACATTATTTACCCGATAAAATGAAATGAAGTGAAAAGTTTTTGAAATTTCTATTAAGACAACTGAAGAATATCTTTCTCTTCAATTCTCTTTAACTATTTGTGTTGGAAACAAAGTTATGAATTGGTTCCGCCAACTTTTCCAATTTATGTTCTGTATGCGATAGCTAGCTCGAATACAATCTTAATGAACCTTCTAGCCACTATTTAAATTTAATTATTATGCTTAGGTGTAGAGGTATTTCGTAGTTGCATTGCACGAACTTCTCCTCTCTCTCTTGCTCCTCAATGACTGGCTGTGACGCATACACTTGCCAATTATGCGTTAATGGGGTAATCGATACACGGCGACCCGACACACCTTCCGAATGGTATCCAAGAGCGTGGGGGGCTTTCATATATACATACCACTGTCTCGATATAACGTTGTAGAGTAAATTTTCAATTTTTTTCCCTCTCTCTCTTTCTCGTCTACCCTCTTCTATGTATATTATACTCCACCCAACTATCGAACTAATGCACATAATTGTTCGTCCTGTAATGTAAAAGTAAAATTGGTATTGTTTTAGCCATTTTACGATCATGGGAAAATGTGTATGTATATATAATATTTTCCTTGGATGGAAAATACAAAATTAAGTCGTAATAAGTAAAGCAGCTTACGCTAATGAACGCAACTGTGCCTTGCTTCGTTGCTCGCTCTTCGCTTCAATTTTCCTTCGATATACCCCGAGGAATTTGCTTCTATTTATTTATTTTAATTATAGCTTTTAAAATCTTTTTTTCGGTAAATTTAAATATATAATTAGTAGTTGTAATAAAAAAAACGTATTTATAATAAAAAAAATACTTCATTTTTATGACTTAATCAATTATTCAAAATTTCATGATATTGACTTTTAAACAAGTGGATTTTAGAAATATTTTAGCTAAAATTTCTAGAAAAGAATTAACTATAATAATTTGAATGTTTTTTCATTCATTCAGGTAATGGAATTGAGATATTTTAATAAAATTGTATAGAAAAAAAAGGGAATTCTTGCAAACAATTTAAAATATTTAAAATTTTTAGAAGAAATTTATAAAAAAAATTTGAATAATAATTGATTTTTTTTGAGAAATTTTATTGAATAAATAATTGAAATGACTCACAAGAAAATTAAAAATTTTAAGAACAATTGAATTCTTTCAAAAAATTTTATTTAAAAATAATTGAATTCAGATATTTTAATAAAATTATATAGAAAATAATTGAATTCTTGCAAACAATTTAAAATAATTGAAATTTTGACTAGAAACCTGTAAAAAAATTTGAGTAATAATTGATTTTTTTTGAGTTATTGAATAAATAATTGAAATGTCTCACAAGAATATTAAAAACTTTAAGAACAATTGAATTTTTAAAAGAAATTTTATTTGAAAATAATTAAATTCTCGCGAAGAATTCAAAATAATTAAATTCTCGCAAAGAATTCAAAATAATTGAATTCTGATATTTTAATGAAATTGTATTAAAAATAATTGAATTCTAGCAAACAATTAAAAATAATTGAAATTTTGACGAGAAAATTATAAAAAATTTGAATAATAATTGATTTTTTCGAAAAATTTTATTAAATAAATAAATAATTGAAATTCTGAAAAGAATATTAAAAATTTTAAGAACAATTCAATTTTTCGAGAAATTTTATTTAAAAATAATTGAATTCTCGCGAAAAATTCAAAATAATTGAATTCTGCTATTTTAATAAAATGATAGTGAAAATAATTGAATACTTAGAAAGAACTTGAAATAATTGAAATTTTGACGAGAAAATTATAAAAAAATTTGAATAATAATTGATTTTTTTCGAGAAATTTTATTAAATAAATAACTGAAATTTCTCACAAGAACATTAAAATTTTTAAGAACAATTCAATTCTTTTGAGAAATTTTATTTATAAATAATTGAATTCTCGCAAAAAATTCAAAATAATAAAAATTTTTACAAGAAATTTATAAAAAATTTTAACAATAATTGCATTTTTTCGAAAAATTTATAAAAATTTTTAAAGACAATTGAATTTTTTCGAGAAATCTTATCGAATAAATAATTGAAATTCTGGCAAGTTTATCAAAAAAATTTAAGAACAATTGAATTTCTTCGAAAAATTTTATTTGATAATAATTGAATTCTTGCGAAAAATTCAAAATAATTGAATTCAAATATTTTAATAAAATTGTATAGAAAATAATTGAATTCTTGCAAACAATTTAAAATAATTGAAAATTTTACGAGAAATTTATAAAAAAATTTGAATAATAATTGATTTTTTTCAAGAAATTTTATTGAATAAATAATTGAAATTCTGACAAGTTTATCAAAAAATTTTAAGAACAATTAAATTTCATCGAAAAATTTTATTTGAAAATAATCAAATTCACATATTTCAATAAAATTGTATTGAAAATATTTGAATTATTGCAAAAAATTTAAAATAATTGAAATTTGTACAAGAAATTTATAAAATAATTTTAATAATAATTGAATTTTTTCGAAAAATTTTATAAATTTGTACAAGAAATTTATAAAATAATTTTAATAATAATTGAATTTTTTCGAAAAATTTTATTCAATAAATAATTGAAATTTCTGACAAGAAATTTATCAAAAACTTGAAGAACAATTGAATTCTTTCGAGAAATTTTATTTGAAAATAATTGAATTCTTGCGAAAAATTCAAAATAATTGAATTCAGGTTCAGATTATTTTTGGAACAGAATTTTCAACAGGAATTAAGACATTCAAAAATTTCAAATTCAAACCTTTTTTAAATTCGAGAACTTATAAAAGTATTTTTATAAATTATGAAGAAATCGATCACTCCGAGAAAATAATTAAATGGTTGCATACAATTTTATTAAAAATTTTTTAAATTATTGAATTTTTTTTTGGGGAATTTTATTAAAATCGTAGATATTAAAAATCATTGAAAATAGAAAAATGCATTTTATTTTTAAAAATAATTGAAATTAGAACAAGAATTTCTTTTGACATTTATGAAAATAATTGAACTTTGGAGAAGAATTTTGTTATTCTTAAAGATAATTGGGATTTTCTCAAATTTTGAACATATAGTTGAATTTTATAAGAAGAATTTTATATTTTTTGAAAATAATTAAATTTCTGAAATTATTTGTTATTTCTCCGAAATTGATTTTTTTTAATGTTTTCAACAAAAATTTAAATTAGAAAATTTTTAATTTTAATTATATTTTAAATAAAATTAGCAAAAAAAGAAAAAATACTATAAATTTATGTTTAATAATACAATAACAGAAGTCGTGCACTCGGCATTGTGTTTCAAGAACCGAGCGGTATGTTTACATTTTGAGAAGGTAAAGGAATAAAGGTCGAGTAACGAGGCCATTGCCGGGTGGGATCAGAAATATATTCACAATATTTATTTAAAACTCATCAGTTACAATTTATTCCTAAATCGGGTTACAAGTTATATTTCATATTCTCACAGCGAGCGGATTAATTTTTAATTTTTATAATATTTTGCTTCTTTATTATTTTATTCCATTTTAAATAGTGAATGTGTAGCTTTTAAAATTTTTCATTTTACGAATATTCACTGAAAACAAATTTTTCCAACATTAATCCTTTAATGCCGTAAAATTTGTAGATTAATTTGTATATATTTTTTATTTAAATATTAATTTCGTGGGGAAAATTCAGCAAAAAGAATAATTTTATTTCGAATTTTCAATATTTAATATTTAATAATAATAAATATGTGAAGAAATAACAGTTTTTACAAAAACAATTTTATAATACAGTAAAAAAACTAAAATAACGTAAAGAGATAAATAGTTTAGAGCTAACGAAAATTTAATTTCGTCATTTAGTACCTATGTTATAATTATTTAAAATACAAGCAAATTTCTTTTTCAATTCACCAGCGGATGAAATGCAAAATTATTCTATTTTTGTATAGTTATTACGAAAGCATAGAAAATGAAAATAAAGTGGCTTGAAATTAACTTTATACCGGGCTTTAAAGGATTGAATGTCGTGATTCCGGGAGTGTATTAAATTTTTTTTTAAATCGCGTGTGATATTTTATAACGCAGCAAAAAAATGTTCGTTCGAGTACATTTTCGAGAATAAAATATTCAGGTATATGAAATTGGCATTGTAAAAAAAAATGTTTGTTTAAACTTTTATGAGAACTCTTTTGATTTTTGTAAAAAGCTTTTTTTAAATAATGTAGTTGCAGTTAATAATGTTCATATGCTGGAAAAAATGGAAAAAAATGGAAAAAAATTAACTTTTATTTCTCATTGTTGAACTGATAAATAAAAAATAATAACTGTTATTAATAATAAATAATAAATTGTTTAATTATTGAATTTTATATTGTATATAGAATATAAAACTATATATAATATAACAAATATCGAATTTTAAAATAAAATGTAAATATTAAATTTTATAATATAAAATAAATAATACATTGGGAATTACATGAGAATAAAATATTCTTATAAAATTTTATAATAGAATGTCAATACTAAATTTTATGGAAATATTTTATTAATAAAAATTTAATATTTATATATGTAAAGTTCATATGCGATAGATCAAAAGCGGACGTTATTCTGAAAGAGAGTTTTTAATAAAATCATATCTCTATTATTAAATTGTTAAATTATTAAATTTTCTAAAGTTAAATTGATTTGAAAAAATTTTTTAATAAAATATTATTCAATCTTAATCTTGTTAAAAATTCTATTTTCCAACACTGTTTTAACTTAATTATTAAATTGTAAAAATCATTAAATTTTCCAATGTTTAATTGATTTGTAAATTATTTTCATAAATACATAATACAACTTAATTATTCTTAATTTTTAATACACTTTTAGTGGAATTCCTCGAAAAATGAAATTATTCTTAAAAATTTTATTAAAATTCAGCAAAGAAATTTAATTATTTAAACATTTTTGCTACAATTTATTTATTACAATTTAAGTATTATTTTCAATACATTTTTAATTAAATTTCTTCAAGAAATTGAATTATTTTAATAAATAATGAAATTCTTTGTAACAAAATTTTTTCAAAATAATTTTCATAAAATTATTCGAAAAAATATAATAAATTTCAAAAATTTGTCAAAATTCAATTTTTTTCAATGTCGACTATTTAAATAAAATTTCACAAAAAAATTCCATTATTTAAAAAGAAATTTTAAAAAAATTCGTTTCAGGAATTCAATTATTTTAAAAAGTATTCTAATTCTTCGCATAAATCTAATTATGTTAAAAAATTTACAAAAATTCTCGTCAAAATTTCAATTATCTTTATAAAAATAAAATTCCTCTCCGAAATTCAATTATTTTCAAAAATTGTAATAAAATTCTTGGCAGAATTTCAATTATTTTCAAAAATTTTCTTCATTTCAATTATTTTTAATATCTATTTTAATACAATTTTCTAAAAGAATTCAATTATTTAAACAAAATTTTAATAAATTTTCGTATACAATTCAATTATTTTCAATACAATTCTTCTTAAGAATTCAATTATTTTCAGAAATAATACATTTTTTATAGAAATTCAATTATTTAAAATAAAATATGAAGAAAATTCTGGAGAATTAAATTTTTTTTTAATTTTGATAAAATGCTTTATAAATTTTAAAAAGTATAAGAAAATTGATCATAGAATACAATTTTTTTTTTTGTAAAATATAACATTCTTCGTAGGAAAATAATTATTGTCAAAAATGTTTGTAAAAATCTTCGAAAGAATTCAATTATTTTCGTAAAAAATAAAATTCTTCGAAGCAATTCAATTATTTAAGAAATTTTAATAAAATTCTTCTTAAGAATTTAATTCTTTTTGAAAATAAAATTTTTCACAACAATTTAATTATCAAAAAAAAAATTTAACTAAAATTCTTTTTCAGATTTTAATTATTTTCAATTTTTTAATGAAATTTCTCGATGTAATTTAAAAATTCTCGTTAAAATTTTAATTATCTTTAGAAATAATTAAATCATTATTTACAAATTTTTTTTATAAACTTTTTCGCAATCATTCAATTATTTTCATAAATAATAAAATTTTTACAGGGATTATTTTCAAAAATTATAATAAATTTCTTGTCAGAATTTCAATTATTTTTATTACAATTTTCATCAAATTTTTCGACAAATGAAATTATTCTTAAAAATTTAAGTAAAATTTGTCGAGAGAATAATAAATTATTCCTAGGAAAATAATTATTATCAAAAATGTTTGTAAAAATCTTTGAAACAATTCAATTATTTTCGTAAAAAATAAAATTCTTCGAAGCAATTCAATTATTTAAGAAATTTTATTTTAATATAATTCTTTTCAAGAATTAAATTCTTTTCAAAAATAAACATTTTCACAAGAATTCAATTATCAAAAGAAAAATTTAATGCAAAAATCTAATTATTTTTAAAACTTTACAAAAATTCTCGTAAAAATTTCAATTATCTTTATAAAAAATAAAATTCCTCTTCGAAATTCAATTATTTTCAAAAAATATAATAAAATTCTTGGCAGAATTTCAATTATTTTTAATACAATTTTCATCAAATTTCTCGAAAAATGACATTCTGTATGAAAATTTAATTTTAAGATACATTTAATTATTTAATAAAATATTTATTTTTGTAGTTAAATAATTGAATTCTCGTAGAATGTCCTAATAAATATTGATTTAAAAATGAATTTCAGTTAAAATTTTAGATTATAATTGAATATTGAAAACATTATAGCATTGATTTTTTTTTAAATAATTGAATTTTCAATAAGTTTCAAATGAAAATCTCTGAAAATTTTCACTTTTCATTCTTTTAATTAAGAATTCTGTAGAATTAATTTTTTTCAAAAAATTTAATGAAATTTTTTAAAAATTATTTAAAGTTTTTAATTTTTAATTTCTAATACACTTAATTGAGGATTGCCAGTCTTATCGAAATTTCATAAAATCAAATTGTAAACAAAAGAATTTTAAAATTCTCAAAGAATTTTTTCAAAAACTATTAAAAAAAATTGACCTGAAGAAGAATTTTAGTTGGAAATTCTAGAAATGAATAATCGTCATGATGAAAATAATTTTTGAAGAAGTTACAGTAACAAAGCAGCAAGTTTTAATTATTATAAAACATGAAGAAAGCGATCACTCCAAGTCGAAGACTCGGAGTGATCTATTTCTTCATGTTTTATAAAAATATTCTTATAAGTTATTGAATTTCAAATTTTTACAAATTTTAATTTCTATTTGAAGAAATAATAATGATTAAATATTTATTTAAAATTTTAAAATGAAGTTATTGATATTTTCCTAATAATTTTCGTATTAAAAACCTGGAAAAATTCCAGGTTAAAATTTGTTAATTTGAAAAATCTGGAAAAGTCAGGTAATTTGAAAAGAGCAAAAGCGTGTCAACCCTGAATAAGTACAAAAAGTTATTAATAGAATGATTATTTTTTAGTGACGAAAATGATTATAAATACGTAAAATTTGTCTAAATTGAAATTAATTCAAAAATGGAAATTTTTAATACTCTTTAAGCAAACTGAAAAGATTGACTTTATATTAACTCTATTTTAAATTTATTAATTATTAAGTCTTTATATGTTACTATATATTTAAATCGGAGACAAACTTTTTGAGGATAAAAATGACTTATTATCAATAATAAATAAAAATTTACAGACAACTTCATGTAAACTGTGTTTCGTGAAGTTTTTTCCTGTTCCTCAGTCTGTACAGTTGCAAATTCATAATCCCCGTACAATAATTAATGAAATTTACAAATTCATCGAACCTAGAAAACAAGGTTTTTGTCATTTAAATAAATAATAACTTTTTGTCTCGTTTGTGGTTTATTAATTAGTAATAAATTTCAGAACAATCTTATTAGTTAGCCAATAGTACACAAATACTTTCGATGATATTGATTCGAAAGTGTATTTACGTGACTACATTTATCAATTAGATGGATATGATATTTGCAATGCAAAATAACATTAGTAATGTCTTTATTTTACGAGGTTTGACTCAGGTGGTAATAATAGGTACGCTTGCAATAATTGTACGCGGTTTTACCCCCATCGGCAATAATTCTGAGAGTGGGCTTTGCTTGACGTTAAAGGTTAAAAGAGTGCTAAGTTATAGAGTTTGACGTTTTTACGGTTTGCTTTCATGGTCACGGAGAAATAAAAAAGAAAGAAAAAAAAAAAAAAAAAAAAGAGAAACCGCGCCTGCCTGAGGAGGAAACACTTCCGACCTATTGCTTGAGGTTCGTGTGTATAAGATTTTACTTGGAAGTAATACTCGCGTCTTCCCCTTATTCTTTTTTCCACGAAGTCTTGATCTTTAGTGATGACTTCTATATAAACGTCAATAGTCTAATGACTTTTTGCGGTATATAGGAAAATTGTCAGAAATCTCGTTAATGGATATTGTATTTCTTAAAAACGAATTTCTCTCTCTTCGTTTTTCTCTTATTTTCAAGATAAGATTTGTTTTAATAAATTTTTTACAGTTTTCGATTTTTTTATTGCGTTATAACTTATAATTTTTTCTTTGGATCAGGCCTGAATTTTATTAGACAATTTTCCTTGTTCAAAGTTTTATATTTCATTGATTTGCAATTTTGGATCAACTTTTGTATAAAATCAGAAACTTTTTAAGTTTTTACCAAAAGAAAATTCCTCCTATTTTAAGAACTCTTTAAATATATTTTTGAGAAATGAAAATTCTGATAAATATACTTTCAGAGGATTTATTCATGCACCACAAATATCTAATAATTGTTTTACAAAATTGAAATTCTTCTTTTGAAAATTCGATGAAGAGGTGAAGAAAAAAGAATCGAGTTGAAATAATGTGAATTTTATTGAAACTAAGTGAAGCGGCACTAAATAATAATTCCGAGTGCGCATAAGTAGGGAATTCTCTGTCTTTATTGAGCGCATATCCTGGAAAAGGCACTACTGGATAATGGTTTTCGAAGGGGTCGACAATTAGATATGGAGTGATCTGGCCATTTGCCAAATGGAACCTTTGTTACCTCTTTCAGCACTTGTAACTTGAACTCTTCTCCGCGGTTGTCCAGCTGTGGGAAAGGGGACATGTTTCCTTTCTTTTTTGATTTTGGGAAACTTTTTTTTACTCTTTTTATTACTTTACTTGAAAAAAAACTCCCTTTTAAAAATTGATTCCCCCCTTTTTATCCCTTTTTACCACTGTGATCTCTAATTAATATTAAAATCCAAAAAATTAGAAATTACTAGTTATGAATAGTTTTATAATTGTTTATAATTTTTTTTTGTTTTCATTTTTCGATTTTTGATAATGATTCTAAAATAAAAGTGTTTTTTCTCTTTGTTTCAGGTGAGTTAGACTTCCTTTCGAGTTTATTTCGTAAGTAAATATAAAATTTAAATGTTTCCTGGATATTATTATATTGTTACTTCTATTATTTTTTATAAAAATTTTTTAGTTGGCAAATAAAATTTGGCGCCGAGCACGAAATGAAGTAGTCAACAGATTTACAAATTACACACATTACGATAGTGGCAGGTTCACACGAATCAAGTGAAATACATGCGATAAAAATTTATTAGCTTGATGTGCAGTACGGCACGAAATTGTCGTAATTCACGAATACTTGTTGGTAGCGCATCTGCACGTGAAACTGCTTCCCTCCTCGTCCTAATAAATTTTTCAACTATTTCACATGTATATATGATAGGAAAAATGCCAAAAATCGTCCGCGTATTTCAATATACAATTTTTTATGCCTATCTTGTCCTCCGCGTGATATTTATATTTTATACTCGATTTTTTTTTTTTGAAGTGGAAGAGATAGAGGGGATAATAATTTTCAGTATTATATACGACTGTAAATTGTCAGTTGAAAAATGAAAAATCACGAGTATAACATGTAAATTACACACGCAGAGAGTGAGAATATACTTATGTGGTTTCTTTGGAAAAATAAGTAATTCGAGAAATAACGATCGCGAACGAGTCAACATATATACACTATAAAACAGCATTTCCATTTGACACGGGTTTTATTCGATTTACAGACAGCTTCGTTGGATTATATGTATACTCGGTACATTAGGCATGTTATGTTGGCAGATTCGCGAGTCAGTTGATATGGCATAGTTGAGGTGGGTGGGTGGGGAGAATAAACACTTCTCTTCCGAACCATTTCTTCCATTTCTTCCTCTGGTGTGTGTGGTGTGTGTGTGTGTTTGTGACTCCTCTAGATACTCTATACGCGAATATTGTGTGTATTGCAGAATATGATTGTGTGTTATATTCTATAGCGCATAGGCGTTTCATTGTGTCATATCTGATACAAATATGCCATACAACGGACATAACCTTCACGTATAACAGTAATCGATAAAATTAGCCATCCCTCTTTGCTTTGACGGTGTGTTTCCCTGTCATATCTTGTCACTCTCTGTGTCTATCCCATTCTACTCGTTACATGTGCGTTGCTTTGTATGGTCTGTAACAATTTGTTGATACTGCCTTTATGCTTCAATGGTGCTAAAACATTAATGCTTAAACTGTTATTGGACTTTTATTTATGATTTCGAGCTCGGATTTTTTGATTGAGTATTATTTTTCTTTTTTATGGTATTAAAGTTACTTTTTTAATTACTTTTTGTTTTTAATTTTACTGAAATTTTGAGATTTATATAATACACTCCTCAAATTTCAAGTTATAAATTTTTCATAACCACAACATGAAAATATCGATAACTCGATGTGATCGATTTCTTCATGTTTTTTAATAGTTAAAGATGACCGAGTGATGAAATCATTATCAATTATTTTAATTATTATCTCGATTATTATTTTCAAGAATTTCTAATTAAAATTCTTCTTTAAATCGATTTATCTATATTAATTTTTAATAATTTTCGAAAAAGATCTTTGACAAATTATCAAATCCATTTGTTTACAATATTCAATTTTACGAAATTTCAATTATTCGTAAATTCTTCAATTAAATAGGATTAAAAAATAAAAACTTCAAATAATATAAAAAAAATCCGCAATTAAACTTTCTCAAAAAAAAAAATTAATTCTACTTGTTAGTTAAAAGAATAAAAAATTCAAATTTTCAAAGATTTTAATCTAAAACCTTTTCAAAATTCAATTACTTCTAAAAATTTACGCTCTAATGCCTTTAATATTTAATTATTATGTAAAATTTTAACTGAAATTTATTTTTAAATCAATTTTTATGAGAAAATTCTATTAGAATTCAATTATTTAAATAGAAACAAAAAATAATTTATTGAATAATTGCATGTCTCTTAAAATTGAATTCTGATAAAGAATTGTATTAATAAATTTTTAAATAATTGAATTCTTTTGACGATTTTTAATAAAATTTTTAAGAATAATTACATTCTTTCGAGGAATTCGATTAAAAATTATTTTAAAAATAATTGAAATTCTGCAATAAGTTTTATTATTTATCAAAATAATTGAATTCATAATAAGAATTTTACTATTTACTAAAATAATTGAATCCGTGTAAAAATTTTATTATTTATGAAAATAATTTAATGATTGAGAAGAAATTTATAAAAAAAATTTGTTAATAATGAAATTCCTGTGAAATTCTTATGATTTTTTGAAAATAATTAAAGGTTTGTGTAGAATTTTATTAAATTTTTTTTTAAATAACTGAATTCTTTTAGAATATTTTATTAGAATAGTAGATACCGGAATTAAAAATCATTGAATATAGGAAAATTTTTAAAATTAATTGAATTTTGGAAAAGAATTTAATTATTTCTAAAGATAATTGAAATTTTGACGGGAAAATTTAATTATTTCTAAAAATAATTGAAATTTTGACGAGAAAATTTAAATTACATCGAGAAATTTCATTAAAAAATTGAAAATATTTGAAATCTCACAAAGAATTTTAGTTAATTTTTTTTTTTTGATAATTAAATTCTTGTGAAAAAGTTTATTTATAAAAATTAAATTCTTGGGAAGAATTTTATTAAAATTTCTTAAATAATTAAATTGCTTCGAAGAATTTTATTTTTTACGAAAATAATTGAATTGTTTCAAAGATTTTTACAAACATTTTTGACAATAATTATTTTCCTATAGGAAGAATGTTACATTTCACAAAAAAAAAATTGTATTCTATTATGATTAATTTTCTTATAATTTTTAAAATTTATAAATCATTTTATCAAAATTTTTAAAAAAATTAAATTTTTGAGAATTTTATTCAAATTTTTTTAAAAAATTGAATTCCAATAAAAAATTTATTATTTGTGAAAATAATTAAATTCTTAATAAGAATTGTATTGAAAATAATTGAATTGTATAGGAAAATTTATTAAAATTCTGTTTAAATAATTGAATTCTTTTAGAAAATTGTATTAAAATGGTTATTAAAAATAATTGAAATAAGGAAAATTTTTGAAAATAATTGAAATTTTGCCACGAATTATATTAAATTTTTTTGAAAAATAATTGAATTTCGAAGAAGAATTTTATTATTTATAAAGATAATTGAAATTCATCAAAATAATTGTATTCCTAATAAGAATTTTATTATTTACCAAAATAATTGAATCCCTGTAAAAATTTTATTATTTACGAAAATAATAAATTAAATGATTGCGAAGAAATTTATAAAAAAAAAAAATTTGTAAATAATGAAATTCCTATGAAATTTTAATTATTTTTTGAAAATAATTAAAGGTTTGTATAGAATTTTATTAAAATTTTGTTTAAATAATTGAATTCTTTTGGTATATTTTAAAAATAATTAATAATATAATTTTGGTATATTTTTAACCTATTAAAAATCATTGAATTGAGGAAAATTTTTGAAAATTATTGAATTTCGGAGAAGAATTTAATAAATTTCTAAAGATAATTGAATTTTTGACGAGAATTTTTTTAAATTTTTGAACATAATTGAAATAATGCGAAGACCATTTTTATACACAAATTAATGAATTTTTGGTTTTTGGACATTAACAAGATTTCTGAATTTTCCGACATGTATACTAAGTTTCCATCTATTTTCTCTAAAATTATAAAATAGATTTTGAAAATTTTTCTAGTTTCATGTTATTTAAGAAATAAGTTAGGTGCCACAACTATTTTCTTTTTGATTCACTTCTATTTTTTATAAAGTTTTCCAAGTTACCGACAGTTGTTCGATTTTCGATTTTCTTTGTCGAAAACTACAACTAAAATTTTTAATTTTTTGACAGCATTTTCTTATTTCCGATCTTAACTAAATACCACAGCTATTCTTTTCCCAATTTAAGAAATTTTGATTTTCATGTAAATTTCGAATTAGATTTAAAAAATACCGACAAATTTACAATTTCAAGAAGCTTTTAGTATTTTTTTCATTAAAAGAGAAATTCAAGATGAGGTAAAGGAAATTCGGATTAATTGGCTTGAAGAATTGGTAAATGAAGCCTTAAAGAATCGTAAAGGAAGGTTTCGTGTTGAGGATTCCAGCTCGTATATATATACGAGGGAAAAAAAATACCTTATTCGTTTTACATTTAAATCCAAATGAGATTGGGGGAGGGAACATAAGAAAGTCTGGTCATTTTTAGCTTACGAGTGCCATCAAGACGAATGCGAAAATTTAATGAAGTTATGAAGGGTAGTCGAAAAATGTTGAAGTGTATGGCGTCTGCACGAAATAACCTCAAAGTTATAAGCTTTTTGCTGTAAATAGCTAATAAAGAGGGAGACGTAATCTCGAGTAATCCTCAGTCACCCCTGTCTCATTCTCTGCATCCACCTTCATCTCCTTCCTTCCTTCCTTCCTTCCACTTTCTCTTTACTCTTCCTCATTTTGATCACCCATCTAATTACGTGTTAATAGGTAGTTGGATCGAATTTTAAAGGTCTATTTGGGTCTTGTGAGCCTAATTGGAAATTGACAAATCATCCTCCCGAGAGAGGTATATTCTGGAGCGTTGAGACAAAATTAAGAAAATTTTAGATAATTTGAAAATTTAGAGTACAAATTTATTTTTATCATCAAAGATTAAAATTAAAAATTGTAATTTATTTTGAAAGGAAATCAAACGTAAAAACTAAATAGTAAATACAGAAAGTAATATTGTATTTTGAGGATGAGAGAAAACAAATATTAAAAGTTGGAGGGTAAATTAAGCGGAATGTTGGCGGATTAAAGTGGAAAGATATTCTGAAAGGCAATGACCAGGGGCATTACTTTTGGAAACTCAATATTCCTGACCGCGCGCGCGTTTCAAAACTCTTGCTTTTCATTTCTGCGAGCCAAGTTTTTCCCTCGGCATCACCCACTGACTCTTTTCCATCGCTTCCATCCTCCCATCTTGTATACGTAATTGCGTTTCTTAATAAGTTTAGTTTCAACACACAGCCAATTTCCTGAAACTGTTTTATTTTATATCCCCTTAGAGAGAAAGAGAGAGAAAGAGCGAGTGTGGCTTCGCGCTTTGGCGGGCGAGGTCGATGATTTCATTACTCTGCTCTTTTTAGTCCGAGACCAAGGGACAGATATTTTATACTTAACGACGCTTCGTTGAATATTCGGGGTTTACGCTAAGGAGTTGACCAACTTTTAATACGATTAATTAACTGTTCGTCGAGATGGCTCGATTTTCACTATATTCCTACTTCTTCTTTATCCTTGTTGCAGTAAAAATACTGGAAACCTTCCATTTTTCTAGGAGACTTAAAAACTTTCTCCGAGGAAATTTTAAGTTTCCGTTTGATTGAAAATTTTCCATTTTTTTCACTTTCAGTTTCTTTGATTCGAGAAGAAGAGATACTTTTAGGTTGCATTCGTTTATTTTTGAGCTAAAATAAGTGCCGCAAATATTTTCCTCCGAATTTGAGGGAGCTGTTTAGATTTCTACTTTATCGGCGATTTCTTTTTATTCTCATGGTCTTTAAAGATTTCTAACAAAAATTTAAAATTATTATTCAATGATTTTTATAAATAATAACATTTTTTACAGGGATTCAATTATTTTCATAAATACATAATACAACTCATCACAGAATTTCAATTATTTTTAATACAATTTTCATCAAATTTCTCGAAAAATGAAATTGTTCTTAAAATTTTTATTAAAATTCAGCAAAGAAATTCAATTATTTCAAAAAATTTTGCTACAATTTATTTATTACAATTTAAGTATTAGTATCAATACATTTTTAATTAAATTTCTTCAAAAAATTGAATTATTTTAATAGATAATTAAATTTTTTGTAACAATAAAATTTTTTTCAAAATAATTTTTATAACATTCTTCGAAGAAATTTAATAAATTTCAAAAATTTGTCAAAATTCAATTATTTTCAATGTCTACTATTTGAATAAAATATCAAAAAAGAATTCAATTATTTAAAAGAAATTTTAATAAAATTCGTCTCAGGAATTCAATTATTTTTAAAAGTATTCTAATTCTTCGCAGAAATCTAATTATGATAAAAAATTTACAAAAATTCTCGTCAAAATTTCAATTATCTTTATAAAAAATAAAATTCTTCTCCGAAATTCAATTATTTTCAAAAAATAATAAAAATTTCACAGAATTTTCATTATTTACAAAATATTTTCTTATAAATTTCTTCGCAATCATTCAATTATTTTCATATATGTGACGCTCCACGAGAAAAGGGACCTTATTTACTCTTGTCATAAGGTCCCTTTTCTTGTGGAGCGTCACATATAATAAAATTTTTACAGGGATTGAATTATTTTGGTAAATAATAAAATTCTTATTAAGAATTCAATTATTTTGATAAATAATAAAACTCATTGCTGAAATTCAATTATTTTGTAATACAATTTTAATCGAATTCCCCAAAAGAATGTAATTATTCTTATAAATTTCATTAAAATTCGTCAAAAGAATTCAATTATCTTTATAAATAATAAAATTCTTCTCCGAAATTCAATTATTTTTCAAAAAATTTAATAAAATTCTTGGCAAAGTTTCAATTATTTTCAAAATTTTCCTCATTTTAATTATTTTCAATATCTATACTATTTTAATATAATTTTCTAAAAGAATTGAATTATTTAATTTAAACAAAATTTTAATAAATTTTCCCATACAATTCAATTTTTTTTAATACAATTCTTCTTAAGAATTCAATTATTTTCACAAATAATACATTTTTTATGGGAATTCAATTATTTTAAAAAATTTGAATAATATTCTTGAAAAAAATTATAACAAAATTGATCATAGAATACATTTTTTTTTTTTTTGTAAAATAAAAAATTCTTCCTAGGAAAATAATTATTATCAAAAATGTTTGTAAAAATCTTTGAAACAATTCAATTATTTTCGTAAAAAATAAAATTCTTCGAAGCAATTCAATTATTTAAGAAATTTTAATATAATTCTTTTCAAGAATTCAATTCTTTTCAAAAATAAACATTTTCACAAGAATTCAATTATCAAAAGAAAAATTTAATGCAAAAATCTAATTATTTTTAAAACTTTACAAAAATTCTCGTAAAAATTTCAATTATCTTTATAAAAAATAAAATTCCTCTCCGAAATTCAATTATTTTCAAAAAATATAATAAAATTCTTGGCAGAATTTCAATTATTTTTAATACAATTTTCATCAAATTTCTCGAAAAATGACATTCTGTATGAAAATTCAATTTTAAGAAACATTTAATTATTTAATAAAATATTTATTTTTGTATTGTTAAATATTTGAATTCTCGTAGAATGTTGTGATAAATACTGATTTAAAAATGAATTTCAGTTACAATTTTACATTATAATTGAATATTGAAGGCATTATAGTGTTGATTTTTTTGAAATAATTGAATTTTCAAAAAGTTTTAAATTAAAATCTTTGATACTTTGAACTTTATATTTTTTTAATTAGGAATTGTGTAGAATTAAGTTTTTTCAAAAAATTTTGATGGAATTTTTTTAAATTTATTTAAAGTTTTTAATTTCTAATACATTTAATTGAGGTATGTCAGAATAATCGAAATTTCATAAAATTAAATTGTAAGAAAACGAATTTTGAAAATTCTCAAAGAAACTTTTCAAAAATTTAAAAAAAAAATTGACCTAAAGAAGAATTTTAGTTGAAATTTCTAGAAATAAATAATGGTAATGATGAAAATAATTTTTGAAGAAGTTACAGTAACAAAGTATAGTAGATTTTAATTATTATAAACACGAAGAAAGCGATAACTACGAGTCGAAGACTCGGAGTGATTGATTTCTTCATGTTTTATAATAATATTCTTATAAGTTATTGAATTTGAAATTTTTGAAAATTTTAACTTCTGTATGAAAAAATAATAATGATTAATAGTTTATTTAAAAATGAAGTTATTGATATTTTCGAATTCGTATTTCAAACCTGGAAAAATTCCGTTTTTTTAATCTGGAAAACCTGGAAATGTCAGGGAATTGGAAAAAAGCAAAAGCGTGGCAACCCTGACTCTAGTTTCGAGAATTTTATGTGATATTTTGCAGATTTTTCTAGCGATCGCTTATCTGAAGTGGACAATAAGTTCCACCATTGTTTTCTTTCCGATTTTCGCGAAATTTGGAGTTAGATTTCTGAATTATCGACATTCGTATTATTTTGTCGACTACTCTCTTGATTTTGGCAATATTTGTTTATTTGAGCGTTTAGCTATGTGCCTCAACTATTTTCTTGACAATTTTGTTCCATTTCCAAATGACCAACAGCTGGGTCAGAATTGTAATTGTCCCGAAAGAAAGCTTTCCGAGTAATCTATATATATATGCGAAGAGACAACTTATGAAATGGAAAAATACGTGTCCCCCTTCTGATATCGTTTCACAAGTGGGTTGGGCGTAATACCTTCGTATTTTTTTGCCCCTCTTTCTTTACTCGTCCCCTCACATTACTTTCGTCTGTCCACGATCGATTTCTCCCTCTCGCTTCATCTCCTTGTCCTTTCTCTCTTGCACCATCTCCAATTCTATTCCTCTGGCGACAGGTTGATCTTCCTATGGACCTACGCGGAGATCCCTCTGACTAGTGATAGGGTGAACGAAGGAAATAGCGAATTAGACCGAATGAGAACGATAGGTACGAGGAATGGGAAACGAAGCCCAGTAGACATCAGACCTGCACCAAAAAATCAATACTCTCCCTTTCTCTCTCTCTCTCTCTCTCCATTCCATCTCAGGGCAAACGGGAAGTCATGTTGAATCAACGATTATTCCATGATTGAAACACAAACTCCCGTTTTCTCAATCTTCTTTCAATTATACATAAACCAAATGGAACATGAAGGGACGATTTTTAGCTGACTTTGCGCGCTTTAAATAATAAACGAAATCGAACGTCGAATTGTTATCAAGGAATGATTTTTCAACTGCTGATGACTATTAAATAAACTTAGATTCGAGTGTTAACATTTCAAGTATTAAAGAGAGAGCTGAAGGATTTGCTTCACGTCAAACGCAAAACGAATTATTTAAACATACAAACGGGGATCTCTGCGTTTGACCGAATCCGTCACGCGTCAGGTTAAAACGATTGACATCTGCAATACTTGGTTTGGCACTGTTAACCAAAAAAAAAAGAAGAAAAAAAACGCTGTTGTCGAATATCCACGTTTTGAGATATATATCTCTCCAGGCCATTTATTCCATGTCGATTTATATTGAGCCCGGCAAATCGCTCGTCCAATATCATCGGATCAAATGTCATTCAAGTTTTAAGGATATCAAGTTCATCTGTGGAAAAATAATCAGTCAATATTACTCCGAGAAGCATAAAAATTGGGGTTATTTCTCTTTATTACGGTTATGGAATCTATTCAGGGCTCGAACTACGTCCGTACAGGTTTATAAATCCTGTAAAAGTTCGTAACTTTGCTTGGAGTCTGTAAAAGTCTGTTTTTTTGAAAAAAGGTCCGTAAAGTCCGTAAATTGTACGATATAATTTGGATAATTTTAGAGAAATTTCAAATGATTGGAGAAATTCAATTATTACTTTCAAAAGTAATAAAAATCTTCGCATAATTTCAATTATCTACAAAATTTTTTTTTAAATTTTCGTCAAAATTTCAATTATTTTTAGAAATAATTAAATTCTCCTTCGAAATTCAATTATTTTCAAAAATTTTCCTCAATTCAATAATTTTTAATAGATATTATCTACTATTCGAATAAAATATTCCAAAAAAATTCAATTATTTAAAAAAAAATTTAATAAAATTCTACACAAACCTTTGATTATTTTCAAAAAATAATAAAAATTTCACAGGATTTTCATTATTTATAAAATTTTTTTAATAAATTTTTTCGCAATCATTCAATTATTTTCATAAATATAAAATTTTTTACAGGGATTCAATTATTTTGGTAAATAATAAAATTCTTATTAGGAATTCAATTATTTTGATGAATAATAAAACTCATTGCAGAAATTCAATTATTTTCTAAAGAAAATAAAATTCTTCGCATAGTTTCAATTATGTTCAAAATTTTTTTTAAATTCTCGTCAAAATTTCAATTATCTTTATAAATAATAAAATTCTTCTCCGAAATTCAATTATTCTTCAAAAAATTTAATAAAATTCTTGGCAAAATTTCAATTATTTTCAAAAATTTTCCTCATTTCAATTATTTTTATTATCTACTATTTTAATACAATTTTCTAAAAGAATTCAATTATTTAAAGAAAATTTTAATAAATTTTCCTGTACAATTTAATTATTATTTTCAATATAATTCATCTTAAGAATTCAATTATTTTCACAAATAATACATTTTTTATGAGAATTCAATTATTTAAAAAAATTTGAATAAAAATCTTGAGAATTTTATTTTTTTTTAAATTTTCATAAAATGCTTTATAAATTTTAAAAATTATAACAAAATTGATCAAAATAGAATACAATTTTTTTTTGTAAAATATAACATTCTTCCTAGGAAAATAATTATTGTCAAAAATGTTTATAAAAATCTTCGAAAGAATTCAATTATTTTCGTAAAAAATAAAATTCTTCGAAGCATTTCAATTATTTAAGAAATTTTATTAAAATTCTTCCAAAGAATTAAATTCTTTAAAAAATCAAGAAATTTTATTAAAGTTCTTCCAAAGAATTAAATTCTAAAAAAGAAAAAAAAATTGTTCACAAGAATTCAATTATCAAAAAAATGTAAATAAAATTTTTTCTCAGATTTCAATTATTTTCAATTTTATAATAAAATTTCTCGATGTAATTTAAAAATTCTTGTCAAAATTTCAATTATCTTTAGAAATAATTAAATTCTTCTCCGAAATTCAATTATTTTCAAAAATTTTCCTAAATTCAATGATTTTTAATAGGTATCTACTATTCTAATAAAATATTCTAAAAGAAATCAATTATTAAAAAAGGATTTAATAAAATTCTACACAAACCTTTAATTATTTTCAAAAAAAAAAAATAAAAATTTCACCAGATTTTCATTATTTACAAATTTTTTTTATAAATTTTTTCGCAATTATTCAATTATTTTCATAAATTATAAAATTTTTACAGGGATTCAATTATTTTAGTAAATAATAAAATTCTTTATTATGAATTCAATTATTTCGATAAATAATAAAACACATTGCAGAATTTCAATCATTTTTAATACAATTTTAATCGAATTCCTCGAAAGAATATAATTATTCTTAAAATTTGTATTAAAATTCGTCAAAAGAATTCAATTATTTAAAAATTTATTGATACATTTCTTTATTTGAATTTAATTTTAAGAGTCATGCAATTATTCAATAAATTATTTTTTTTGTATTTAAATAATTAAATTGAATTTTTCATACTTTTAACTATAACAATTCTGTGGAATTAATTTTTTTTTGAGAAAGTTTAATTGCGGATTTTTTTAATATTATTTCAAGTTTTTATTTTCTAATATATATTTAATTGAAGAATTTACGAACAATTGAAATTTCGTAAAATTGAATATTGTAAAGAAATGAATTTAAAAATTCTTGAAGAACTTTATCGATAATTAATAAAAAATAATTAATTTAAAGAAGAATTTTAGTTAAAAATTCTTGAAAATAATAATTGAATTGATAATAATATCACTGGGTCAACTTTAATTATTATAAAACATGAAGAAATCGATGACTTCGAGTCGAAAACTCGGAGTTATCGATATCTTCATGTTTTAAATAGTTATGGAAAATTTAATTTACATACAGGATTTTTTCATTTCGAACAAAATGTAAGTTTCTGAATTATCAATAGTACAACTTTTTCGATCTTCTGTCTCGGTAACTAAGAATGGTATTCCAAAGGTTTTCATTGAATTCGATTATTTGAGGACTAATCTAAGTGCCACAACTATTTTAGTATTTTCTAATCAATTTATCGGTTTTTTGACAAGATTTCTGAATTACCGACATGCGTACAGTTTGTTAAGCTTCTTTCATAAAAACTATATGTGCTATTTTTTATGATTTCGACAAAAATTGTTTATTGTTAATCTAAACTACGTGCCACAGCTATTTTCTTTCTAATCCGCCTATTAATATTAAGATTTCTACAAAACCGACAGTAATATTTTTCTTAATGCAGATTTCTGACTTGCCGACAGTAGAATTTTTTCTTCTTTTCTCTCAAAAACTATGTAAAAAAAAGGTATATTCAAAGTTTTTGTAGCATTAGATTATTTTGAGAACTAAATTAAATGCCTCATCATGAGATTAAATTCCAAATAAAAGAGAAAAGTTTTTAAAAAAATACAGGTCCATTGAATCATTTTTGTTTTAATTAGTTTTACTTGGAATTAATTATCTCCAATTGTGCGGTTGTCTTTTTTTTCCCCCATTTCATTATCCAAGTGAGTCTTTTATTTTCCATTTCGAGCTTAAAATGAAAATCATTTTAAATAGAAATTCCAGTTTATTATTTTCCTTTTTTTTGTCCTCTTTTTCTAAAGTTGTTATTTCCATGGAACTGTTAAACAGGTGTGCGGTTGTCCGAATAAACCTAGTTGGCATCGTTGGATGCTTTGTAAAGTTTATATGGTAATGATACTGGTGTTTGTGTGTTTGTATCTATATGTGTGTGTGTATGTTTGTCCCCGTGTGGGGGTGGATGAGAGAAAGAGAGATGCATATAGAAAGAGAAAGAGAGAAAGAAAAGCAAAGGTGGAACGAGCTCGAGGTGAAGTACGCCGATAAAAGGCAGAAGGGAAGAAAAAGGGGAATAACGTTCGCTCGCTTGGGTGCTCAGCTCTCTCGCGAGAGACAGCTAAGCCAGGACTTGCCAGAGAGATAGACCAAAATGAAACGCGCAATGCCGCGGGCCGTCACCGTGGCTCCGTTCAACAGCGAAATATGAAAACTCCGGAGGCGATTTTAATTTAGCCACAATGTCTATTGTTTCTCTACTTCTTTCTCGCTTTCTGTGCCTTTTTGTCTTTCCATTCCCACTCATTTCTTCCTTTTTTTTCATCCATCCCCTCACCCTTATCTTTGTCTATGGGTCCGCAACCGGGAGAAAATCACACTACTCGCGCCTCAACTCTCAAGCACACAATGGGTGAAAAAAAAGAAAAAAAAAACTCGCTGAATATTCCGCGCACTAATTTTTTTTTTATAAAATGTGAACTTATTAAAGCATATGCCTAAAGTGAGAGTTTCTTTCGGCTTAGAAAGAAATTGGATTGCTCCAGGAATGAAGGTTTCTTTTTAAATCAAAATACTACACTTTTAATTATTGTTTAGCATTCGGAAATAAGTAGGACACTTTTTTTTACGAATTTGAGAGAAATTTTTTAGATTTCTACCTTATCGACAAGTGTTTCGATCATTTTACTCAAAAACTATGAGTTGTTGTTTTAGGGTTGTTGCAGCATTCACACCCTTCGTATGTCATCTACGTGCCGTTGCCATTTTTCCTCGGTATTTAAGATAAATATTCGGATTTCTACCTTACCGACAATTTTGTCGATCATTTTTCTCAAAAACTGTGATTTGTATTTTAAAATTTCTTCCAGCATTCACACACTTAGTATGACACCTACGTGCCTCTGCAATTTTTCACGAATTTCGTCAACATTTTTTCAGTCAATTTCTGACTTACCGACGTTTGTCGGTTTAATTAATAAAAGACCAACTTTTCTTCCCCCGTTGCAATGACTATTTTTGTCACGTTTTGCTTTAACTTGCGGTAAATTATTCAATTCATTATCGATTTGTCGGTATTCAATATATATTGAGAATTGATCGCATTGTGTTCCATTGAAATGGGGAACTATATACGTCAACACCCGGCTAAAGTCGTTTTCGAGTTCCTCATTTAAGCTCTATATCAAAAGCCCTCTCTCTAATACGGACGTGTCCGATATTCGTTCGTTGTTGAGAATCTCCATTGTCTTCGATTGCCGCGGAACCCTCGGCACGATTGTAAATTGTCGAGCCGTAGGAAATTATTCGGACGCTCCCTGTTGAGCCACCTACCGTTCATCCCCTTTCAGCCTCTAATCGCAACCCACCACAGCATCCTACTGTAAGTCCTTCCACCAGTAAATTGTCAAACCATTTCCGCATTTCGACTGTTGAAACAAACTAATTGGAAATCAAAAGTCAAAAAAGAATTACAATTTTTTTTTGTACAACTAATTAACATTTTAGATTCATCTTCATGAATAGATGAACTTCAAGGGCTTCAATTTTAAATTTTAGAAAAATTCAATTATTTTCAATTTTAAATAGAAATTTTGAGAACTGATTACAGAAATTCAATTATTTTCAAAAGTGATAAAATTCTTCGCAAAAATTCAATTATGTTCAAAATTTTTTTAAAATTCTCGTCAAAATTTCAATTATCTTTAGAAATAATTAAATTCTTCTCTGAAATTCAATTATTTTTCAAAAAATTTAATACAATTCTCGACAAAATTTCAATTATTTTCAAAAATTTTACTCATTTCAATTATTTTAATATCTACTATTTTAATACAATTTTCTAAAAGAATTCAATTATTTAAACAAAATTTTAATAAATTTTCCTATACAATTCAATTATTTTCAATATTTTGATAAATAATAAAACTCATTGCAGAAATTCAATTATTTTGAAAAGTAATAAAATTCTTCGCAAAAATTCAATTATGTTCAAAAATCAAAAAAATTTTCGGCAAAATTTCAATTATCTTTATAAATAATAAAATTCTTCTTCGAAATTTAATTATTTTTCAAAAAATTTAATAAAATTCGTGGCAACATTTCAATTATTTTCAAAAATGTTCCTCATTTCAATTATTTTTAATATCTATTTTAATACAATTTTCTAAAAAAATTCAATTACTTAAACAAAATTTTAATAAATTTTCCTATACAATTTTGATAAAATGGTTATAAATTAAAAAAAAATTATAACAAAATTGATCATAGAATACAATTATTTTCGTAATATAAAACATTCTTCCATTTGCAAAAATGTTTGTAAAAATCTTCGAAACAATTCAATTATTTTCATAAAAAATAAAATTCTTGGAAGCAATTCAATTATTTAAGAAAATTTTTATAAAATTCTTAATAAGAATTCAATTCTTTTCAATAATAAAATTTTTCACAGGAATTCGATTATTTAAAAAAAAAATTAATAAAATTGTTTGTCAGATTTCAATTATTTTCAATTTTTTAATGAAATTTCTCTATGTAATTTAATTATTTTCACAAATAAAATTCTTCACATAAATTCAATAATTTAAGAAATTTTAATTAAATTTTTCCCAAGAATTCAATTATTTTAAAAAAAATTAATAAAATTCTTCGTCAGATTTCAATTATTTTCAATTTTTAAATGAAAATTTCTCAATGGAATTTAATTATTTTCAAAAAGTTTTTAAAAAAATTCTGAGAAATTGAATTATTTAAAAAAAAATTGAATGAAATTTTTCATAAGAAATTAATTATTTTCATAAATAATAATATTCTTCTTCGCAATTCAATTATTTTCACAAATAAAATTCTTCACAGGAATTCAATTATTTAAGAAATTTTAATTAAATTTTTCCTCAGAATTCAATTCTTTTAAAAAATAAACATTTTCACAGGAATTCAATTATTTAAAAATAATTTAATAAAATTCTTCGTCAGATTTCAATTATTTTCAATTTTTAAATGTAAATTTCTCAATGGAATTTAATTATTTTCAAAAAGTTTGAAAAAAAATTCTGAGAAATTCAATTATTTAAAAAAAAAATTGAATGAAATTCTTCACAAGAAATTAATTATTTTCATAAATAATAAAATTCTTCTTCGCAATTCAATTATTTTCACAAATAAAATTCTTCACAGGAATTCAATTCTTTAAAAAAATTTTTTAATAAAATTTGTTGCAAAAATTCAACTATTTTCATAAATAAGAAAACTTATCGCATATTTTCAATTATTTTTTATACAATTTTGAATAAAATGAAAGAAAATTGCATTTATTCTTGTAATTTGTTTTAAAATTCGCTGAAATTTTAATAAAATTCTTCCGAAGAATTCAATTCTTTTCAAAAATAAAATTTTTCACAGGAATTCAATTACTTAAAAAAAATGTAATAAAATTCTTTGTCAGAGTTCAATTATTTTCAATTTTTTAATGAAATTTCTCCATGTAATTTAATTATTTTCAAAAAGTTTTAAAAAAATTCTGAGAAATTCAATTGTTTAAAAAAAAAATTGAATAAAATTCTTCGCAAGAAATTAATTATTTTCATTAATAATAATATTCTTCTCCGGAATTCAATTATTTTCACAAATAAAATTCTTCACAGAAATTGAATTCTTTAAAAATTGTTTTCAATAAAATTCATTGCAAAAATTAAATTATTGATGAAATCGTATAATTTAAAAATATTAAAGAAATTTGTAAATAAATGTAATAGAACATTTTTTGGAGTATCTAATAATTTTTGAAGTAAATCAGAATATTCTTCAGGGTCCAGGGAAAAAGTGAAAATTTTGTCTGGAAATCAGGGAAAAACAAAATTATATTTCTGTGGCAATCATGATTTAGTTTTAATTTTATTGTTTCAAAAAATAAATATTCTAGAAAATTTTATTTATACCTATCAAAAAGTAATTAAAAGTTAAAAGAAATTTGCTAATTTATTAACCACTTTATATATTTTTCCTCCAATATCTATATTTATTTCCTAAAAATAAATTATAGGTTCGTTTATTAAGTGACAAAATGAAAGCTTCTCTCGTTTTAAATATATATTATACAGTATTAATGAAAGAAAAAAGAAAGTGACAGCTTTTATTTTTATCTTGATTGAGTATTTTAAAATTTTTCACTTGAGTTAAAAAAAAAAGGTGGAAAAAAATAGTGAATTGGATATTTGGCACAAAATATTTCATATCGGTAAGATCTTCTGTAGAATACCGATACTTGGCGAGATCAACCGAATCGTTTCGGTTCATAAAGCTTGACCATTGGCCGGAGGCTGCTGTCCCGATAGAGCGACTTTTCATCCAAAGAGTCGATGAACTGGACCGCAACATATTTCAATGGCTATCGCGGAGAAGATCTCTTTTTCGCAAAATAAAAAACAAAAAAAAAACTCACTTCAACACTGCACGTTGTCTTGCCGTTTTACTCTCGTACAATGCAAAAACATTTTAGTTATTATCCAAAATCTCCCCCCCCCTCCTCAGAAATTCGAGTTTCAAAGAAAGAAACTCGGATAAATAAATCAAAACGCAAAACATAAATCAAATGTATAATAAATCAAAATCAAATTTAGCAAAACAAAGAAATAAAGAGGCGTAAATAATTAATCAAATATAATAAAGTAGTTTGTATTTTTCTTTTAACTATATAGAAGAGGAAAAAAATGCGATGTTTATTTTAATTAAATTTCGAAATTTAAGCAGTAAATTTTTGTTACTCCTTTTTTGATCGATTATCCAACTTTGAAATTCCATCTGTCTGATTAATGAACAAAATGTCAAAAGGCTTTTGCTTGTACAATTTAGATGTATGTGAGAAAGTGCTTTAGCTTCATCACTTAGTGCATTCGGGCTCTAAGTTCCGGGAGTGAACACTAAAAAGTCCCGATAGGCAGAAAGAAAAAAAAAATAAATAAAATGCAGGCAACTGAAAATAAAATGGTCGCACACGCTCCGTGAGGGGAATTCACTGGTTGGGCTTGCAGAATATATATATATATAGATATATATTAGGTTCGCGTAAAAATTCCCTTTCTCTCTCTCTCTCTCTCTCTCTGGCAGTTTGGTTCTCTCTTCTGTCCGCGTGTCCACTGACAAAATGTATGGGCATCGTTGGAAACTCGGCATTTTTCCATTTTTTAAGTGCTTTTACGTGACCATGGAAACAAAGGGATCTAGTTGGCCGAGCCGGAAAAGCCTCTAACCCTACCACTTAACTTATATAAATGGCTAATGTCAATGAGACTGAAAATAATTGATAATACTTGCGTAAGTATTTTAATGTTATTCGAGGGAAATTATTCAATTCATTTCGAGGGAAATCGAAATTCAAATCATTCAAATACCTACAATTCATATTTGATTTTCTTTTTATGGGAAATTTATCTTTTGGACATAATGAACAAACAGTAAAATTTGCTCCGACGATGATAGTTTTTGGCTCGTTGGGACTCATAAAGACTCAATTATCTTTACAAATTGTAAAATTTTTAGCCAAAAATTCAATTACTTTGAAAAATTTCTAAAAATCATTGCAAAAGTTAAATTACTTTCAAAAGTTTTTTGCAATTCAATAATTTTCAATATTTACTATTTTCATAAAATTTATCAACAAATTTAATTATAGAAAAACTTTTTTAAAAAATTCTACGAAAAGATTCAATTATTTTCATAAATAATAAAATTACATTTACGAATTCAATTATTTTCATCGCAGAATTTCAAATATTTTTAATACAATTTTAAATAAATTCCTTGAAAAATGCAATTATTATTAAAAATTTTATTAAAACTTGAGGAAAGAATTCAATTTTAAGAAACATTCAATTATTCAATAAAACAATAAAATTCGTTGCAATAATTTAAATATTTTCATAAATAACATTTAATTCGTCGCAGAAAATCAATTATTTTCAAAAATTTTTAAGTAATTCTGCAAAAGAATTCAATTATCTTGATAACCAACAAAATTTTCCCCATAAAATCAATTATTTTAAGCATTTTTAAAGAAATTCTTGTCCAAAAATTCAATTATTTTGTGGCGACTGAGCTACAGTACTGGCCAGTACTGGGTACAGGGTAAAAACTCTTTTCTAAAAGACATTTTTAGAGACTATAATTTTTAACAAGTGTTGTGTTTTTAATAGAAAAATTTATATTATGATATATGAATATTTCTATTTATTTGTGTGAGTATCATGAAATTATTTTTATAACTATTTTCAATATTTTATTTTAATACGAAATAAACACAAACATACACACATACACATACACATAATGTATTACACTACAAATTAATTTCTGTAATTGTATTTAATATTTGGTTGTGCTCAGAAATATTATTTTTGTGAAATGTAGTTTTCTAAATTTTCTAAATGCAAATTAGAGTTTTCCTTAACTTACACTCTTTAACTTCTAAAACCTTTTCAGGCTTCGCGGTCAACGTGTACCTACCGAGACCCGATCATAAAAATCGGTTCGGGTGAAGTACTTGCAATGTATAACGTTACCCTCTCTCTTTGCATTTTTTATCTCTTTCTAATATACACTAATTTTTGTATTTTTCATCTTTTTTCTCTTTTCAGAAGCGACGCTTTCCTTTGCGATCGCCATTTTTGAAATTAGTCTTAGACCCGTTCTCGTCCTGAGCACAACCTCGCTCCGAGAATCCGAAAATAAATTGTTAATTTGTTAAATTTTAATAATTGAGTTTTATTTCTTATTATTTGCACCCTACCGACTAAAGTGGTGACCCCGACGTGATTTTTTTTTTCTTTATAGTCGTGCATAAATAGTGCTTTTAATAACCTTAAAACCTGCAATTTTTTTGAACTCGAGACTCACAAGTTCCGTAACGTAACTTTTTGAACTTTCACGTGTGTTGTGCAAGTTAAGTGCTATTTTCTTTAATATAAAAGTGACATTTTAATTATTGAAAATGGTTGAAGATAATCAAAATGAGTTAGTGAATTTATTACGCAGTGCTCTTACTGGTAATAGACCTTCACTCAGACTTCCAAATTTTAATGTTTCCGATCCCGAATTGTGGTTCGCACAAGCGGAAGAAGCATTCACTACATCGGGAGTGACTGCAGAACGTGAAAAATATTCACATGTGTCGAAAATGCTAGATTCACGAGTGTCTAGTGAAGTTCGTGATTTACTGGTAAATGTACCAGAAGAGACTCCATACACTAAATTAAAGACGGAAATTATTAAAAGAATGTGTTCCTCACAAGAGGAAAAGACTCGTAAACTTTTAGAAAGAGAGGAACTCGGTGACCGGAAACCATCACAGTTTTTACGTCATCTCCAAACTCTCGCGGGTTCTTCAATGCCGGATACGATGATGCGCACGTTATGGTCGGGCCGACTTCCTGCCAGTATGCAGCCAATCTTGGCAATACATAAAGAGACGGAATTGGACAAAGTTGCAGAAATGGCCGATCACATACACGATTTGACAAAAAATCGGTCTGTGGTTGCTGAGACCACCTCAGCAACTGAAAATTTAATTCATCAATTTAACCAGATGATGAGTTCTATGCAACAAGAGCTGACAAAGTTGCGATCGGAAGTGTCGGAAATTCGTGGGCGCAGTGATAAGAAACCGAACGGTAGATCGCGATCTCGTGACCGCTCGCGATCCCGTGGGCCATACGCGAGTGACGGAGTTTGTTGGTATCACGCGCGTTTCGGGAACAATGCCACCAAGTGCACAAAGCCGTGTAAATTTGTTGCGGGAAACGCACTGGCCAGTCCATAATGGCGTCAGCCGGTACTGGCCCAGTAAATTCACGCCGACTCTTTATAGAAGATAAAAATTCGCATTTTGATTTTTTAGTGGATACTGGATCCGATCTATGTGTTTTTCCGCGAACTTCAATCCGTGAGCCTCGCGCAAAGTCGTCATATGAACTTTCTGCGGCGAACGGTTCAATAATCGCAACATATGGTACGACTACGATGTCTCTTAATTTAGGACTTCGTCGCGAATTTTTGTGGCGGTTTGTGGTAGCTGATGTTACAAAACCGATTATCGGAGTTGATTTCTTAGCATTTTACGAGCTGCTCGTAGATGTCAAAAATCAACGTTTGATTGACGGAAAAACTAACCTCTGTTCTAACGGAAAAATAGTGTACAGTGATGTGCCTCATGTGAAAATTGTATCGGGTTCGAGTGTATACCATGAACTTTTGACTAAGTTCCCCGAAATCACGCGTCCCGCGGGTGTTGCATCGATGAAGCACAATACCGTGCATCATATTAAAACAATAGCAGGACCCCCTGTTGCGAGCAAACCACGACGCTTATCACCTGAGAAACTTCTGGCCGCGAAGAAGGAATTTAGTGCAATGGTGAAACTTGGAATCGCGCGTCCATCGAAAAGTGGTTGGTCATCCCCCCTCCACCTCGTGCCAAAGGACAATGACGAGTGGAGGCCGTGTGGCGATTACCGAGGACTGAATGCTTGCACCGAACCTGACCGCTATCCCGTTCGTCACATACAAGACTTTTCACAGGACCTCGCTGGCAAAAAAATTTTTTCAACTATCGACTTGGTGAAGGCTTTTCATCAAATTCCTGTTGCAGAAGAGGACATTTGCAAAACTGCAATCACGACACCTTTCGGACTTTTTGAGTTTCCCTTCATGACTTTTGGATTACGGAATGCAGCTCAAACTTTCCAAAGGTTCATGGATGAAGTTTTGCGTGACTTGGACTTCTGCTACACGTACATCGACGACATCTTAATCAGATCTTCATCACTAGAGGAACACCTTCGCCATCTGAACATTTTATTCGAACGTTTAAAACTTTATGGTGTGGTGATTAACCCCGCGAAGTGTGTGTTCGGACAAACTAGTGTGAAGTTTCTCGGGTATACGGTTAGTGAAAGTGGTACTCAACCTCCACCGGATAAGGTTGAAACGATAAGAAACTATCCGCGACCACAGACAGTTAAACAACTTCGACGGTTCTTAGGCATGACGAACTTTTACCGAAGATTTATACCTAGGGCTGCAGCAGTTCAAGCTCCATTAAATGAGCTTCTTCAGGGCAATGTGAAGGGCAAAGCTCCGGTTTTGTGGACAAAAGAAGCGGAAGTTGCGTTTGAGGAAACCAAGGAAAGCCTTGCGCAAGCTACACTTCTCGCGCACCCTGCTGTCAACCGCCCGCTTGCAATTGTCTGTGATGCATCTGACTTCACGATCGGCGCAGCACTGCACCAGGACTTGGACGGTGCTTGGCAACCTCTGGCTTTCTTCTCCAGAAAATTGAGCACCACTGAACGTAAGTACGCTGCTTATGATCGAGAACTGCTTGCCATCTATGCAGCTGTAAAGTACTTTCGACATATGCTTGAAGGAAGTACTTTCTCGATTTTTACTGACCATAAGCCAATTACTTACGCATTCAAGAAAAAGGACACCCAGTGCACTCCACGCCAGTTTCGATATTTGGACTTCATCGGACAATTTTCAACGGACATCCGACACATTTCTGGAGAAGATAATGTTGTCGCCGACGCCCTCTCACGGATTGAAGAAATCGAACCTGCTTTTGATTTGAAACAACTAGAGGCAGCACAGAAGAATGACTTCGAGTTAAAAACATTAGAGAATGAAAAATCAGTTTCATTGCAACTAAAACTGATTAAAATTCCGGAAGCTGACGTGTCGTTAGTGTGTGACGTAAGCACTTCATCTGCTCGCCCATACATTCCGGAACCACTTCGAAAAAGGATCTTTAATTCCGTACATAACCTCAGTCATCCTGGTTCCAAAGCTACGGTCAAAATGATAACACAGCGTTATGTTTGGCCGTCAGTTAAAAAAGATTGCAGCACCTGGGCGAAACACTGTTTAGAGTGTCAACGAGCCAAAGTAACGCGCCATGTTACTTCTGCAACAGGAACCTTCCAACTGCCATCGAAACGTTTCGAACATGTCCACTTGGACATTATCATCATGCCGAGTTCGGAAGGGTACCGGTACTGTCTTACCTGCATCGATCGATTTTCCCGCTGGCCCGAGGTTGCGCCGATGCAGGACCAAGAAGCTTCAACGGTTGCACGTGCCTTTTACTCCATTTGGATCTCGCGCTTTGGGACCCCGCTGAGAGTAACAACGGACCAGGGAAGACAATTTGAGTCGCACCTGTTTAGAGAACTGAACTTTCTGACTGGTTCGACTCATCTAAGAACAACCGCCTACCACCCGCAAGCAAATGGAATGGTGGAAAGGCTGCATCGACAACTCAAAGCCGCCATCAAGTGCCATAATCACTCTCAATGGACGGAGATTTTACCATCAGTCATGCTAGGAATCAGGTCAGCATGGAAAGAGGATATTGAATCCACAGCCGCAGAGATGCTGTACGGAGAGCCACTTCGGCTTCCTGGAGAATTTCTTTCATCTCCTGGAAAGTCGACTCTGGAAACGCAAACAGCATTTGTTCAAGCACTACGTGAGCAAATGAGAACATTGCGTCCAGCACAAGGTTCCAGACACGGAACAAAAACACCATTTGTTTTCAAGGATTTGATGACAACGAATTATGTGTTTCTTCGTACCGATTCCGTAAAATTGCCACTTCAAAATCCATACGAAGGACCTTTCAAAGTTATTTCCCGCTCATCGAAAACGTTTATTATCGAAATGCATGGTAAAAACGTTACGGTTTCAATTGATCGATTGAAACCGGCATTCATAATGGGAGATGCTGATGCCGATGAAAGCAGCAGTGAAGATGATGATGAGCAGATTTATTTTCCAAGAAATGATGCTCTCGTACCAGTTCCACCACCAGAGATGGTTCCAGTACCAGAAATTGTTCCACTTCCTGTTCCAGTACCAGAACCAGAAATTGTTCCAGTTCCAATACCAGAACCAGTTCCAGATCAAAATTTTCGTACTCGATCAGGTCGACGAGTACGCTTTCCAGATCGCCTTCAAGCTGGTTTCTCGTGACTTCATCACTGGTAAGGGGGTACTGTGGCGACTGAGCTACAGTACTGGCCAGTACTGGGTACAGGGTAAAAACTCTTTTCTAAAAGACATTTTTAGAGACTATAATTTTTAACAAGTGTTGTGTTTTTAATAGAAAAATTTATATTATGATATATGAATATTTCTATTTATTTGTGTGAGTATCATGAAATTATTTTTATAACTATTTTCAATATTTTATTTTAATACGAAATAAACACAAACATACACACATACACATACACATAATGTATTACACTACAAATTAATTTCTGTAATTGTATTTAATATTTGGTTGTGCTCAGAAATATTATTTTTGTGAAATGTAGTTTTCTAAATTTTCTAAATGCAAATTAGAGTTTTCCTTAACTTACACTCTTTAACTTCTAAAACCTTTTCAGGCTTCGCGGTCAACGTGTACCTACCGAGACCCGATCATAAAAATCGGTTCGGGTGAAGTACTTGCAATGTATAACGTTACCCTCTCTCTTTGCATTTTTTATCTCTTTCTAATATACACTAATTTTTGTATTTTT
Organism: Leptopilina heterotoma; assembly: GCF_015476425.1. Classification (NCBI taxonomy): domain Eukaryota; kingdom Metazoa; phylum Arthropoda; class Insecta; order Hymenoptera; family Figitidae; genus Leptopilina; species Leptopilina heterotoma. Next base: position 1,600,157 of record NW_025110949.1, on the reverse strand, counting down.
CATCTTTTTTCTCTTTTCAGAAGCGACGCTTTCCTTTGCGATCGCCATTTTTGAAATTAGTCTTAGACCCGTTCTCGTCCTGAGCACAACCTCGCTCCGAGAATCCGAAAATAAATTGTTAATTTGTTAAATTTTAATAATTGAGTTTTATTTCTTATTATTTGCACCCTACCGACTAAAATTTTGATAAATATCAAAATTCATCAGAAGAATTCAATTATTATCAAAAATGTCTATTAAATTCTTGGCAAAATTTCAATTATTTAAACAAAATTTAATAAAATACTTTGCACGAATTCAATTATTTTTATAAATTTTAATGAATATCTCGTCAAGAATTCGATTATTTTTATAAATAGGAAAATTTTTGGCCGAGAATTCAATTGTTTTCAAAATTTTAAATAAATTTTTTTGCAAAATTTCAATTATTTTCAAAAGTTTATCGCAATTCAACGAATTTCAATATTTACTATTTTCATAAAATTATTTTTATAAATAATTAAATTTCATTTATGAATTGAATTATTTTCATCGCAGAATTTCAAATATTTTTAGTACAATTTTAAATAAATTCCTTGAAAAATGCAATTACTATTACAAATTTTATTAAAAACTGAGGAAAGAATTCAATTTTAAGAAATATTTAATTATTCAATAAAACAATAAAATTCGTTGCAATAATTAAAATATTTTCATAAATAACATTTAATTCGTCGAAGAAAATCAATTATTTTCAAAAATTTTTAAAGAAATTCAAAATTTTAAAGAATTCAATTATCTTGATAAACAACAAAATCGCATAAATTCGTCCCATAAAATCAATTATTATAAGGAATTTTAATAAAATTCTTTTCCAAAATTCAATTATTTTGATAAATATCAAAATTCATCACAAGAATTCAATTCTTTTGAAAAGTAATAAAATACTTTGCAGAAGTTAAATTATGTTTGAAATTTTTAAAAAATTCTCGTCAAGAATTAAATTTTTTTATAAATAGATAGGGAAGTCTTCTCAAGAATTAAATTATTGTCAAAATTTTTTTAAAAATTCTTCTTAAGAAGTCAATTATTTCCAAAAATTTTAATAAAATTTTTCTCATGAATTCAATTGTTTTCAAATATTATCATTTAAATTCTTCGCAAAAATTCAATTATTTTTAAAAAATTTAATAAAATTCTTTAAAAATTTTTTAATTGTTTTCAAAAATTATTATTTAATTTCTTCTCAAGAATTCAATAATTTTTAAAAAATTTAATAAAATTCTTCAAAAAGTTTTCAATTATTTTTAAAAAATTTAATAAAGTTCTGTAAAAATTTTTTAATTGTTTTCAAAAATTATTATTTAAATTCTTCTCAAGAATTCAATTGTTTTCAAAAATTATCATTTAAATTCTTCTCAAGAATTCAATAATTTTTAAAAAATTTAATAAAATTCTTCTAAAAGTTTTCAATTATTTTCAAAAATTGTTATAAAATTCTTTAATATAATAAATTTCATTAAAAATTTAATTAAATTCCTTAAAAGAAATTAAATATTTTCAAAAGTTGTTAATTCAATTCTTCGTAAAAATTAAATTTTAAGAAACATTCATTATTATTTATTTTTGTATTTAAATAATTGATTTCTCGTAGAATTACATTATTGTTTTTCGTACTTTTAACTAACAATTCTATAGAATTAATTTTTTTGAAAAAGTTTAATTGAATAATAATTGATGTTATTGATTTAAAGTAGAATTTTTGTTAAAAATTCTAGAAAATGTAAATTGAATTGAAGTGATACAAATAATTTTGAAGAAATTACAGTAAAAGTATTCTTATAATAATAAAATAATGATTTTATCAGTCGGTCATCTTTATGTTTTATATTAATGTTCTTATGATTTGTTCAATTAGAAAAGATTTAAATTTGACATTTTTGAACATCTTAATTCCAATGAAAAAAAATGATTAAATATTTATTTGAAATAAAACTATTGATGTTTTCGAATAATTTGACTTTTGAAGAAATTTGTAAATAAATTTAATAGAACATTTTTTTGAGTATCTAATAATTTTTAGAGTGAATCAGAATATTCTTTAGGGTCAGGGAAAAATATAAGTCAAAGTTGTGTTTCGAAATGAGGGAAAATTCAGGGAAAAATAAAGTTAAATTTTTGTGGCAACCCTGTATAAATAAATTATATTTTTATCTTTATTCAACCAATTTTTATGGTCCCCTAAAAGTCCCCTATTTTTTAATTTTCAGTCCCCTATTTCCCCTAAAATACTTTTTAGCGGCACTGTGAAGCATGTAAAAGGTAATTAAGAAAGAAAGATTGCTTAAAATAAAAGTAATAATTTTCACCCAGTTAGAGAGTAAATATTATTTTCCCAAAAGAAATGGGTTAGAAATGGGTTCTAAATAGGAACCTGCCGATAATCTTAACTTGATGAATTTTTCTCTCTCTATACACATAAATTAGAAGGCTTTTACACACAAGAATAATTTAGGTGCTTAATTGACTAAAATTGCCTGTTGAAGAGCCTTTCTTTCATTGTAATGGAAAAATCTGATAATTTCACCCAGTATGTTTGCTATTAGTTCATTTTCGCTCTTTGAGGTCTTGTCAAAGTAGAGAAATAGTGGGGTTAGTATATATGATGGGAAAAGGGTCGAGGGAATCGATCGACCATGAGTGTCCATATATATGTATTTGTCTGTGTGTGTATTAACAATTCGATGTCTGTGTCTGTGTGCCCGTGGAATAGTACTAAAAAGAAAGCAAGACCTCATTACCGGTTAATGCTGGTACACGAAAGACCTGGGCGGTCAAAAGACTTCTCTCTCTTTCTCTCTTAATGTCTCTCTCTCGAGCAAGGGAAAGTGCAATTCGGGATTTTTCACGAGCGAGAGCGCGTCAAAATGTGTAAATACCGAGACTAACGCGAGAATGTTCTATTTCCTTGGTTGGGTCGATAGCTTTTAACGGCATTGCAGAAACGTGGGCTGTTGCTGCTACTGCTGGCTGCCTGCTACTATGTTGTACTGCTCGCGTTTGTTTATCAGACGCGTGAATGCACGCTGCGAATTTTCCCCGGGTCCCCATCCCCAATTAATTCCATTTGCCATTGAGATAATTTCCCCTCTTTTCCTTTTCTGCGTACCATAAGCACCATATACGTAAAATTCTATAGCCAATTGCGATTGCGATTTTTTCGATGATGAAAATAATATGCATCGACATCATGTGGATTTTTGTCTGCGATGAAATTTTAATTAATAACTTTTTTATCGAGGAGAAAGAAAATTCTTGCTTGAAACTCGTGGCTCTATTTAGAAATCCAAAACTTGTACTCAGAAACAGTGTTTTTACTATCTTGACGACCGAAATGCTACGAATGATCTGAATATGCTTTGATTTTTTTCTGTAGCATTTGATTAGTTATGGTCCAAACAATGTGCCTCTACTATTTTCTTCTTCGAATTTGAAAAAAAATTTCGATTTCTACTTTATCGACACTTTTTTTTAATTCTTTAAAAACAAAATTCTACCAAAGAATTGAATATGATTGAAATTTTTCTGTAGCAGTTTAAAATAGTTCCACAACTATTTTCTTTTCTAAGTTTAAAAACATTTTTTACAACTCTGCTTTACCGATAGTTTTTTTTCTTTCATTTTTTCCAACTTTCTTGTCCTTTTGATTCTAGAAAACGAAAATGCTACCAAAGAGTTAAATTCAGTCTAAAATAAGTACTGCAACTTTTTTTTTTATTTTTTAGCCCCGCTAATATTCGGAATAAATAAAATTACCGACAGTCATGAAAAATTTTGTCGGCAACTTTTCTCAAAAACTTGAAATCACATTTTTAATATTTGAACAGAATTTTCTTACTGAAGGTCTAAATTAGGTGCCACAACATTTTTTTCCGAAAATAGTGACAACATTTTTAAATTAGATTTCTAACTTACCGACATATTTTTGATTAAACAAAGATTGAAATTCCTGTAAAAAAAAACAAAGTTGAATTAGAAATAGTCAAAAGGTTTTCAAAAAAATTTTTTTCCAATCAATTTTATTTGTGAAACAAATGTTGTAATTGAAAATAAATAAAACCAAGGGAGTAACGATTTTTTTTTTTTTTTTTTTTGTTAATAAATTTATTTTTTTGTTTGAATGTTAAAATTTTAATCTATAATCCCGTAACTTTTCCCCGCGACATATTGAATTATGTGTTTTACTCGCTCGCGTATAATATTTTAATCCATACACGTCATTAAATACTAGGACGTTGAGAATTTTTTTTTCCTACTCTGAATATAACAAGAAATTTTCCATTTAATAGTTTGGATATATGTTTTATAAAGAAATTTATGTCTCGCGGTTTCATCCATCTTGTTTTGTGAATGTTTGCTTGCCCATGGATTTCCCAGTCGTGCAATTCCGCACGGTCTCTCTTTGAAACGTATATCGTGCACACATCGACAACGTGTATTTTCTCTGTATTCCCGTATTTCCGGGTATTATTTAGAGAAAAAGGGATATTTTTTTTCCATCTCTCTTTTCTGTCAACTGTATTTTATTTTATCATATAAAATCATTACTTATGCATTTTGATTTTAAACATTCGTGAAAAATGAATGAAAAATATTTTCTCATTTTTTTTTTTTTTTATGAAAAAGTGAAAACTTTTCAAATATTTGAATAATTGTGTATAATCGTAAATTATATAATAAAATGGGATTAATTGGAACGTATATATAAACGATGGAAAATTGCGCGTTTGTGGGGGTAAATTTAAACACTCGCTTATTTATAGATAAATTTACAAAGTATGTGTAAACTTGAATTTGTCGCTTAAATACCGTTTGAGTTTGAACAGTGGGAAATCAGTTTTGAAGCTTAATTGGAAAATCTAGTTTTTAATGGTTCGTGTGCATTTATAAATATTGCCTTGATTTTATCCATTAGTAATGGGAATACAATTTGGTCAATGGGATGTTTACTGGTTTTCATATTTACACACCTGGTTCGCTATAGTTTATTACAAGTGCCTTGTATATTTATTGTAATGAATTAGAATTATATTTTCGATTGCGAACGTAATTATTGTCTTTTGAAAATGTGATTTATACTGAAGATATTTTGTGGAAATATTGTTTATAATATTTGTTTATATACTGAAAATATTTTACTGAAATATTTTTAATATATTTATTTCATATCTTGAAAATATTTTTCATTTTCTTTCTGAAATCATTATACATGAGAAAAAGGAATAAAGTTTCTTTAACTCTATATATTTACAGGAAACTCAACTGTAAATATTTCCAGTTTTTGTGAATTTTTTACTATTTCCAAAAATGGTAACATTTACAATTTGAGGAATACATTTTTTTATTTCCAAACTAACTTTTAGTGAAAATTAATAACATTTTTTTTAAAGAAAATTTACAAAAAATTAACAAAAAAGTGCCAAGAAATGGGCAAAAATTCGAAATAGTTTAGATTTTCTATCTTTCAAAGTAAATTGAAAATTATCTTGAAGTAAATTAAAATACATGAAATTACCAGAAAATAATTTTATTTTACTAATTAGTTCTATTAATTGTGATTGTAATTTAAATAACACAATCTATCCCCTATTTCCCTAAAAGTCCCCTTTTTTTAATTTTGGCCCCTAAACGTACCCTATTTTGAAAATTTCCACTAAATTTCCCCTATTTTTTCGTCGCAGAAAATCAATTGTTTTCAATAATTTTTAAATAATTCTGCAAAAGAATTCAATTATCTTGATAACCAACAAAATTTTCACCATAAAATCAATTATTTTAAGGATTTTCAAAGAAATTCTTTTCCAAAATTCAATTATTTTGATAAATATCAAAATTCTTCTCAAGAATTCAATTATTGTCAAAAATTTTGATTCATTTCTTTACAAAATTTCAATTATTTCAGAAAAATTTAATAAAATATTTTGCACGAATTCAATTATTTTTATAAATTTTAATGAATATCTCGTCAAGAATTCAATTATTTTTATAAATAGCAAAATTTTTCACCAAAAATTCAATTATTTTCAAAACTTTAAATAAAATTCTTTGCAGCATTTCAATTATTTATAAAAGCTTTTCGCAATTCAATGTTTTTAAATATTTACTATTTTCATAAAATTTATCAACAGATTTAATTATAGAAAAAACTTGTTGATACAATTCTACGAAAAGATTCAATTATTTTTATAAATAATAAAATTTCATTTACGAATTCAATTATTTTCATCTCAGAATTTCGAATATTTTTACTACAATTTTAAATACATTCCTTGAAAAATGCAATTATTATTAAAAATTTTATTAAAACTTGAGGAAAGAATTCAATTTTAAGAAACATTCAATTATTCAATAAAATAATAAAATTCGTTGAAATAATTCAAATATTTTCATACATAAGATTAAATTCGTCGCTGAAAATCAATTATTTTTGAAAATTTTTAAGTAATTTTGCAAACGAATTCAATTAGCTTTCAATAAAATCGCAAAAATTCTTCCCATAAAATCAATTATTCTAAGAAATTTTATTAAAATTCTTTTCCAAAATTCAATTATTTTGATAAGTATCGATATTCATTACAATAATTGAATTCTTTTGAAAAATAGTAAAATACTTTGAAGAAATTAAATTTTGGGACTGATTACAACTATTTTGAACTATTCTAAACTACTTTAAACTACTTTAAACTATTCTAAACTACTTTAAACTATTTTAAATTATTTAAAATATTTCAAACTGTTTGGAAGAATTATAAATTATTTTGAACGATTTTAAATTATTTTAAAGTACTTTAAACTATTTTAAACAACTCAAATTATTTTGAACTAATTACAATTATTTTGAACTATTCTAAACTATTTAAAATATTTCAAACTGTTTGGAAGAATTATAAACTATTTTGAACTATTTTAAACTACTTCAAACTATTTTGACCTGTTTGAACTATTTTAAACTACTTTAAACTATTTTAAACTTTTTTTAAACTACCTTAAACTACTTTAAACTATTCTAATCTTTTTTAAACTATTTTAAACTATTTTAGACAGATTCGCATAAATTCTTCCCAGAAAATCAATTATTCTAAGGAATATATTAATAAAATTCTTTTCCAAAATTAATTTATTTTGATAAAAATCAATATCCATCACAAGAATTCATTTCTTTTGAAAAGTAATAAAATACTTTGCAGAAATTAAATTATTTTTAATATTTTTTAAAAATTCTCGTCAAGAATTAAATTATTTTTATAAATAGATAGGGAAATTCTTGTCAAGAATTAAATTATTGTCAAAATTTTTTTTTAAATTCTTCTCAAAAAGTCAGCTATTTTCAAAAATTTTAATAAAATTCTTCTCATGAATTCAATTGTTTTCAAAAATTATTTTTTAAATTCTTCTCAAGAATTCAATTATTTTTAAAAAATTTAATAAAATTCTTCAAAAAGTTTTCAAATTATTTTCAAAAAATGTTATAAAATTTTTTAATATAATAAATTTCATTAAAAATTTAATTAAATTCCTTAAGAGAAATTAAATATTTTCAAAAGTTGTTAATTCAATTCTTCGTAAAAATTTAATTTTAAGAAACATTCAATATTATTTATTTTTGTATTTAAATAATTGATTTCTCGTAGAATTAAATTATTATTTTTCGTACTTTTAACTAAAAATTCTGTAGAATTAATTTTTTTTGAAAAAGTTTAATTGAATAATAATTGATGTTATTGATTTAAAGTAGAATTTTAGTTAAAAATTCTAGAAAATGTTAATTGAATTGAAATGATACAAATAATTTTGATTATTTTTTATGTTTTATAAAAGTTGTTCAATTTGAAAAGGTTTGAATTTGAAATTTTTGAACATCCTAATTCCAATGAAAAAAAAATGATTTAATATTTATTTTAAATAAAACTATTGATGTTTTCGAATAATTTGACTTTTGAAGAAGTTTGTGAAAAAATTTAATAGAACATTCTTTTGAGTATCTAATAATTTTTAGAGTGAATCAGAATATTCTTTAGGGTGAGGGAAAAAGTCAAAGTTGTGTTTGGAAATGAGGGAAAAGTCAGGGAAAAATAAAGTTAAATTTTTGTGGCAACCCTGTATAAATAAATGATATTTTTATCTTTATTTAACCAATTTTTATGATCCCTTAAAAGTCCCCTATTTTTAATTTTCAGTCTCCTATTTCCCCATAAATACTTTTTAGGGGCACTGTGAAGCCTGAATAAGAGTGATATTATCGTTGATCAGAGACACTTTGTTTCATTGTTGCGTTCAATTTCGATATATTTACAGTGAACAATTTTTAATTTTGAAAAATCTTTTTTTTGTTACAGGTAAGAAAAATGTCACAAGAATTCCAAATTACGTGGAGATGGAAGCGTACCAAGGTAATCGGTGTGAACAGATATTTTCAATTTAAACCGCGAGAGCGGAAAGTGAGTGAGTGAAAGAAAAGGAGAGAGAGAGTGTATACTCTTGACGAAGAGTATATATACGTTCTCTCACTGATCTTTTACATGCATATGTATAAGTTCTCTCTTACAAACTTCGTCTCCGCTTAGCCCTCCCTTGTTTTGAAATTCAAGCCGCAAATTCTCTCGCGCTATGTCGAAATGAATTTTATATTCAATTCCAGCGTCTCAAGCTTCTTTGTGCAAAGACCATAAAAAAGTCAAAACTTAAAATGGAAATAAGCAATGCTCAGTTTTGGAAACATTTTCCACATTGCACTCAAATTATATTTGAAAAACAAGAAAAAATATAATGAAATTCAGTTTGATTAGTGAAATTCGAGAGAGAGAGAGAGAGAGAGAGAGAGCGACATTTTCCATAACAATAATTACCTATAATCAACAGTAATGATATAATTACTATATTAATATAGGAATTTATTAATGTCAAATTTTCTCTAATAATAATAATTATTAATAGAGAGAATTTGCATTTTGCATTTTGCAATTTCGTAAATTGAATCTAGTTGGAGTATTATTGAATTCAAAATGATGGGATATTTTTTTATTGACCTGTCATCGAAATGTGGTAATTTTAACTTGACAATAGAGGGAATTAAAATTTGATTAAATTTCAAATTGAATTTATTACTCTGTGACGATATTTATTGGCAATAGTATATTGAAATTCTATATCTATAATAGCTATATACTAAAAGGAAATACTAGTTTTTCAAAGATATTTAGGAAAAGAGAAAAAAGAAATGGTTAAATAAATAAATAAATAAATAAATGTGAAAATGATCAATCCATGGGGTGTCCTGACAAAGTTTACATTCATCCATACTCACAGATGTACATATAGCGGATAAATAAGGTTGTGAGCGTTACTGCCCCGCAGGGCGCTGTTCGGCGTTGTTTCATTTCCTATTCCATTTCCGATGGGGGCATTTAAATCGCAGTTACTCGAACTAACTGGAAATGGAAGTCACCCGCCATCTTATGTACAAGTCTAGTTTAACTGAAATGCTCCATACATTGCGAGTACACAAGCGAAGTAAACAATAATTATTCTTTCAAACCAAAAGATTGGTTTGAAATACTTTTCGATCAATTTGCATACTACCTTAAATATTTTTAAACTGTTTAAAACTGTTTAGAACTACTTTAAACTTTTTTAAACTATTTTAAGTTGAAAAAGGAAAAAGTTGGATTAATATTTTATTAACTGAAAAGAAATTTTTTTCTAATTGCAGAGGAAGATTAGTCTAATGAAAAAGTGGATAATAGTATAGTATTTTAGTCGGATTGAAGAATAAGAAACTTGTGTATATCCTTTTCGGTACGAACACAGTTCTAGACGTATGTAATCACACCTCTTGCTCTAATCTTGTATATGCGTGTAAACTCAAGATGCTTATTTTCCAAGAGGTTAATTTCCCTATTAACCCCCCCGCGTATGTATGTATAGTTGAAGGGGACTTAGGAAAAGCAGTGCTTCAGGCGGCTAAGTAATAATCTCTTTAACCCTGTACATTTGAAATTCAGTCACATGACAATATAGTTTGTACAATGATAGAAACGATTATACAATTAAACCGATTATACAACAAGACAAACAATTATGCAACAATAAAAAGATAATACAACAAAAAGATAATAGAACAAAAAGATAATACAACAAAAAGATAATACAACAAAAAAGATAATTCAACAAAAAGATAATACAACAAAAACGATTATACAACAAACAGATTTACAACAGAAATGAAAATAGAATCTACAAATGAAAGAGATAATAAAAGTATAAAAACAATAATACAATGTTTCGAAAACGTTATGCATTATATATTTTCCCTGTTGCGTTAATACATTCGTCGATTTTAATGGGCAATGCTGCGTACGCTGATATGTATTCCTAACGGATTAGAATCTTTGCAAAGCGACGCGACACCTAACCATAGAGCGCAGAGATATATTGTTTGGACCAGGAGAGCTTGCCAATAGCTTCTATCAATATTTGCTTTTAATTCGGAGTTTGATTCATTAGCAGTGTGACTGCTTGTTGTAACGACTATGATAGAAGTTGCGCATTGCACACTGTGTGACGATGCGTTTGCTTTACATATTTCTCGTATCTATTTTTAATCACTGTTTGTATGAGTGTTTTTGTTCATTATCAATTTTTCATTTAGTATGGTAATGTTATTTTACCACTACTGCATTTTTCATCAGATTCTTTTGAATTTTTCTTATTGCACTACGAAATTTGTTTTGTTTGCGCTTTCAGTTTTTATCAAACAGTTAAACCAAATCATCCTCAAATGGTATACGTATGCATTTGATTTTCGAATCTAGGACGAATCAGAACGATAACAAAAAGTGAATTCTGTTGTGAATATATATCTTTGAAAGTAAATGTTCAGTTGTAAATTGTTTCTAATTCGAAGCAATAAAGGAGTCAGGAGTTGTTTTCGAGTTTGTAACTTTCAGAATCAATATATAGTTTCTAGTACAGTTTCGATTCTGTTTGTAGAAACAGGATCAAAATTGTAGGTGTAGTTATACGATTCTGTTATGAGGTGGGAGATCAAAATGCTACTTATCTTATTTCGTCTTTCAGAATTATGCCTTCTTAAAATGTCCATATGATGAATTTTAAAAGTTTATTCTCCTGATTACTATGCTATTATGTCAGAATTTTAATGGATATTATAGATAGTAGAGGATATTACGAATTAATGCATGTTCCGAATCCGTTTAGACAGAGCATGATAATTTATTAAAGTTCTGCAACATTATGAATGCAAATGCAATTAATCTTCTTATCTGATTTTTCTCTGGAGTTTCAGTTTAATGCAATATTTATGCAAGTGTCGTCCAAATTTTAGTGAAATTGAACTACTTTTTGTGAATGCTGCATCAAGATTATTATTATAGTTATTCGATTATTATTATGGTTATTAGATACAATTATTATAGTAATCCATAGTTTTTTTTTAAATTTCTAGAACAAAAATCACAATAGTATTAAAATTTAAAATTCTACTAAATGTTGTTCAACTGTTGAGGAATTTTATCCTTGTGGATGCTGCACTTGTGCAACAAAAAGCAAACCAAGCACAATTACGAAAAAAAATCCATCCAATTACATGACGTCTGCAGCAAAACAAAAAATTCAGAAGTAATCCCAAGAAAAATTTGAACATAAGATTGAAATTTACGAGCATAAATCATATATAGCAGCAAAAAAAAAAAGAATCGTACTCGCAGTACAAGTGGATTCTAAGAAAAACGCATCATTTAGAAACATGGAGACACGTTTTTTTTGTATTCTTAATACGTAATATCGCCGCTGACCAAAAACTGGACTGATTTATTCGCGGAGGTTATAGGTTATACGTATATCTATGACACAAGAGGGTCGTAACGACCTTCCCGAGAGGAAGAGATATCGACAGCGAGAGGCCAAACGACGCACTCACTGCTCCTCTACTCTTAAAGCTTTGGAAAAAAAGGTCGCTGATGCAGCATGATTATATAAGAGTAACAGGTGGTGTATATGTATATACATATATATTTAAACGAAACGTTAAGAGTTCGTGTGTGTGTGTCTGTCTATGCCGCAAACGATCTCAAAAAGAGTGTATACAGCTTGCAACCTTTAAATATATGAACAAATAACGCTGAACGCTTATCCCTGGCAAACATCTTTATCGAAAATCCTGATAAGGTGCGCGGCAAGAGAAGCTTTTTAGACCCCAGAGGCAAAACTTCTTCACGGGGGTTTTTTTTATAATCTTGATTTGTCGATTTCGTTATTCGTTGTCGAAAAAGGTATTAAAGATAAAAAAAAAGAGGGGGAAAAAGAAGTAAAACTTTAAAGTATAATAAAAAAGGGGCTCGAGTTTTAATTCCCCCGGTGATATATTGAAATTCATTTGTCATATATATATCTGAATGACGAGGATTTATTTACTTATCGTTATATCTTGAAGTGTTCCAAAGTAGGGAGAACCGATCAAAAACTGATTTTTAATTCAAAGAAATGAGATAAATTAAAATAATTAAAATTAAAATTAAAATTCAGACTGTCTCCTGTAAAATATTTTATGAAAATGAAAAAGTGTAAAATTTTGATTAAAAACCAGATCGACCGAGTTTCTTTTTCGGTCACTGATTTTCTATAATCGATTTAATGTTTCCCTAGTCACTTTTGTTGATTTCAGCATTAGGGATTCGATGAACGACTTTGAAAAGCGACTTTAGAGACTGTAGAGTCACGTTCAACGCAAAATGGACGCGCCTAGCGGTAGTTACTCAAGCGACGTGACGAGAGTAAGAAAAGGAATTTCGCCTCTCGTATACTTACAACGTTTTCTTTTTCGGTGCGAAATTCGGTTTTGGTATAGACCCTTTTCATCACACTAGAAAACACCTCCCTTTTTCTCTCTCTTTTTCGAGGATATAAATATTATCTGTACCCGTACTAAAACCAGTTGAGAAATTTTTTTCAAGAATAATCAATTTTAAATCGAGTTTTTAAATTAAAAAAAAAAATTTTATTTTTTTGTTCTCACATTAAAATTAAATCATGACAATACTGATTTTTGTAATGGAAATACTATAGCGAACTTATTGTTTTAGCAGACTCTTCAGCTTGTTCTAAACAATCCTCTTTAGCATAATTAGTACAACATGATGTTCTTTATCAGAAAACTTTGATCACATTATTTAGCATACTCTTTAGTTCAATTTGTAGAACATGTTTTTCTTCACAATATTCAAAATTAGTCAAACGATATTTACAGACATACAACATAATAAATAAAAATTGAACAATATTTTAAAGAAAAGAAACAATTAATAACAGAATGTAAGGTTTAGAACTTAATTCGCAATGTGGCAAATGCAAAGAATCATCCAAATTGTTCAAAATCTACGGATTGTATCACCAACCTAAATTTTCCAACATCCATTAATGCAACAATATCAATAATGATAATTCCATTTGTCATAATTCAAATGCCAAATGACTTTCATCTACAACAACAATATTTAAAATACACTATATAATAATCATTCAACCATAGTAATAGACCTGACCATAGTCACAGCAGTTTGCCAAATTCCATCACACTATTACTATACCAATTTTGGACAAAATAAAGTAAAGCAATATACTAAATCGCAATATCACTCTCCTCTGCACAATTAGATGCGATTTTGTCATTCAGTTATATTCTCAAATCACATCAATGAATTTCATTCCCAGTGGGAATCAACAACGAATTGCGGAACGTTTGTGGAATATTCCCCTCTTTAGTAATGTTCAGTAAAACAAGGGATGAATTGTATAGACTAATGGTAGACGAAAATTTCCAAAAATATAAATATTCTCACAATAATGACGTTAACAATGGTTTTGAAGAGTGAAAAATACAATACGGTAATTGCGATAAAAGTATAAGCTAATGTGACATGTATAGTGTGCGGAGACATAAATTAAAAGTTATCGCGTTAAGCAAGAATCAGTGGCGTGTCTTGATGAATCGCATTCCTGATGAACGAGAACTGATGGGTGGGTCGTCGTCGTTGTCGTTGTCGTCGTCGATACAAGTGGTGAGAGGGAATTCCGGCTCGTCGCATATCACTGATAATAATTCTTTCGTGTCGCTGCTTCAATGCGCAACTACCAAGTGCGCGCCTTTCTCGATATAGGCTTCGCTTAATTGCATCAATTAATAAGCGTCCATCTTCCTCTCCAGGTTCGATGGCGCCACAAAGATTTATCTCACGAAAATTCAAACCCGACGCGCCTTCAATCAACCCAAACACCAAATCCCAAATGATAAACTATTTCCCGAACATTTCATTACTATACCACGCGTGAATGTTAATTTAACACTTTTTTCCCGAAATACAAATTTTTTGCTCCTCTTTCTAAAATTTTTTTCTCATTTCACTTTATGTTTATCGATTTTTGTCTATTTACAAACAAAAAAAGAATGTGCAAAAAAGTTATATTTGGAGAAGAAGAAGATGCTTTGTAATTTGTATTTGTAATTATTACCATTCTGAAAAAAAAGTTGGAGCGCAAAAAATAATTTATCTTCCAGTCGGTTGTCACTCAAACCCTCAAAGCAATTAATGACTTATCTCTTTCTCCTTTTTCTCAAGTTCTCAAGGTTTTATCTCATTAATTTAATCAGTTACACTCGCAAAACTTGTCTCGAAAGAAGACATCATCAAAACAAGAGCATTATTACTCATTTCTGTTTACATATATAATGACTTGAACTTCGCGCATTTGATATCATGTATAGAAAAACTATATACAAGCTCATACATGAAGGGAGGTAATTATTTTCTCATTCGCCGGAATAATTTATAAGAGCTATATTAACAAAACGAGAATATAACTAAAATTTTTAATAAACAACACAGTAGTCACTTTTTCTTATAAATAAACATTAAACAGAAGCAATAAATTCATATTCATATAATGCTGCTATGCTGCTCGTATAATCTCAAGATTTGTAACGTGTGCACTTTTATTTACATAAGGCTGGTGCTTCTTCTTGAAAAAAAAAATCTAGTTCATTAAAATCAAAATTTGAAAAAAAAAACAGAAAGAGGGCAAATTAATGGCATTTCCTTGAAAAAAATTTTTACAAGTGGGAAGGAGCGACGTTTGAAACGATTTTAATGACGAGGGACGTATCTTGGGCGTATCTTTTTAAAATACAGAGAACGAAAAGAGAGCTCAGGATAAGACTTGTTTGGAGAATATATATAAGGATGAAAGACGGACTTCTCCATACGGGTCCCGTCGTCCAACGTTTCCTCGTAAACACCTCCTACGCATCGTGAGCTAAGTATAGTCCCCAAGGAAGCGGGTCCTACCTCTTCATCGCGGGGTATAAATCTTCGAATGATGTCTTGATGTGTCTCTCTTTCTCTCTCTCTCTCTCTCTCTCTTCACTCCTGAAAACTACATCAAAATACGTCAAGACCAGTGATTATCCCGCATCGACATTTTTTCTTAAATTTAAATTCCATATTTATTAATGAAAACCAATGTAACCAATGTGTAATCTCGATGATTTCCATTAAAATTCAAAGTGGAACAGTGTGCGCCAATTCCCAAATGAACACTCAAACGATTTTTCCCTAATATCTCGCCATAAGATTGATCGCCTCTATGAATATTTAATTATTTACTGAAATATATTTTACACATTTCTTTTTTTATACTCAAAATACAAAATTTATTTTTCATTTTATTTTTCAAATCGTAAGAGAATAATTATTTTGAATTTATTATATAGAAAGTAATTTTTGCATGTAATAAAATGAAAACCAACCTTTTCGACATAAAATAAATATTTTTAGAAAAAGAAAAAAAATACTAACCAGAATTTTTTTTTTTATTAGAAAAAATTACCAAAACCTTTAAATTCCCTTATTACAAATGACAATAGAGTGATTTATTTATTACGTAAGGTGCACGAAGAACAAAAAAAGAAGCAGAATAAGAAGAAATAAGAAAAATAAAGAAGATGAAGAAGAAAGAGGGAGAAATGCTAAAGAATATTAGAAAACATTACCAAAATCCAACACTGAATAGACATGATTGAATAATAGTTGAAATTCAAAATAATTCGTTCGTTCAGTAAATAATCGAGCGTGCAATGGGGTTGTTCTAATTGCGCACATTAGCGAGAGGTATATCGCGATTTAGGTGCCCTGTGTATAGGATTTTATTGCGTGTAAACACGCTAATTGTGGGCCTCAATGAACTTTGGGAAGAAATACGATCATGCCTGTGGCAAAGTGTTATTGGGATATGTTGAAGCCGTGCGACGTACTCAATATCTGTTATATAGCCGCATGAAGTGAATTTTTATTATAACTTTCTTTTTTTCCTTTTTTCTTTTTCTTCTTTTTCTTCTTCTTCTCTGCCACGATTCACGCGCGACTCAATAAACGAGTTGATAATTTATTTATAACCTCGCTCTCGATAAATTATTATATTACCCACACTCTTTTGAGGGGAAGACATTGTTGAGGCTATCACACATTATATCCTCTATTTATTACCATTTAATCCCCGACAAACTATTAATCGAGTACATAAACGGTTCTTTAGCTTTTCTCAATATTTGATAGATTGTAATTGTCGTTTTGACAGTTTTCTATTTATAATAATAATCAATCGGTGGAGAGTGGTCATCAATATGATTAACCCTTTCAATTCTATAGTGATCGATATATCAGTCATATTTTAAAAGTTTTGTCAACATAATTATTTTAGTAAATAATTTTTTAAGATTTTATTATCTTCGAATAAAGCAAATAAAAATTCAGTTTTTTGGACTTAGGAAAAAAACATGAACAGTTATAATTATTATAAAAAAAATTGAATTTTCGTATTTAAATACTTTAATTCTCGAAGAACTTTCGGAAAATTATTTAAAACAATTGATTTAAGGATGAAGTTTAGTTGAAAATTATAGAAAATAATTGAATTCAGGAAGAGTTATTTATAATTGTAATTTTTAGAAATTATTAAATTTCATAAATTTTACTCATTTTCCGCAAACTTTCATATTTTTTTGTGAAAAGAATTTTATCGGGAAAATAATTTTAATGTCAGTAAATTGTTAGGGAAATTCTTTTATTTTCTGGAATTTTAAATCAAATTTTAAAACAAAAAACTATTTCTTACTGTTTGCCACTAGAATTTTAACAAAATTTTAATAATGTAAACTTATTGTTCAATAATTTTCATGAATAATAACATTTTTTGCAGGAATTCAATTATTTTCATAAATACCTAATAAAACTCATCGTAGATTTTCAATTATTTTTAATTTTTAATTCAATTTTAATTGAATTCTTCGAAAAATGAAATAATTCTTAAAAATTTTATTAAAATTCAGCAAAGAAATTCAATTATTTTAAAAGCTTTTGATACCATTTATTTATTACAATTTAACTATTATTTTCAATATATTTTTAATTAAATTTCTTCAAAAAATTAAATTATTTAATTAGATAAAGAAATTCTTTGTAACAATAACATTTTTTTCAAAATAATTTTCATAAAATTCTTCGAAGAAATTTAATAAATTTCACAAATTTGTCAAAATTCAATTATTTTCAATGTCTACTGTTTAAATAAAATTTCACAAAAGAATTCAATTTTTTAAAAAGAAATTTTAATAAAATTCGTCTCAGGAATTCAATTATTTTTAAAAGTATTCTAATTCTTCGCAGAAATCTAATTATATTAAAAAATTTACAAAAATTCTCGTCAAAATTTCAATTATCTTTATAAAAAATAAAATTCTTCTAGAAAATTCAATTATTTTCAAAAATTATAATAAAATTCTTGACAGAATTTCAATTATTTTCAAAAATTTTCCTCATTGCAATTATTTTTAATATCTACTATTTTAATACAATTTTTAAAAAGTATTCAATTATTTAAACAAAATTTTAATAAATTTTCCTATACAATTCAATTATTTTCAATACAATTCTTGTTAAGAATTCAATTATTTTCACAAAATTTATTTTTTTTATGGGAATTCAATTATTTAAAAAAAAATGTGAATAAAATTCTCGAGAATTAAATTTTTTTTTAAATTTTTAAAAAATGCTTTCTAAATTTTAAAAATTATAACAAAATTGATCATAGAATACAATTTTCTTTGTAAAATATAACGTTCTTCCTAGGAAATTAATTATTGTCAAAAATGTTTGTAAAAATCTTCGAAACAATTCAATGATTTTCGTAAAAAATAAAATTCTTTCCAAGAATTAAATTCTTTTTAAAAATAAAATTTTTCACAAGAATTTAATTATCAAAAAAAAATTTAACGCAGAAATTTAATTACGTTAAAAAATTTACAAAAATTCTCGTCAAAATTTCAATTATCTTTATAAAAAATAAAATTTACTACAATTTTAATGGAATTCCTCGAAAAATCTAATTTTTATTTAATGTAATGTAATTATTATGTAATTCAATTATTTTCAAAACTTTTGCTACAATTTGTTTATTACAATTTAAGTATTATTTTCAATACATTTTTAATTAAATTTCTTCAAAAAATTGAATTATTTTAATAGATAATAAAATTCTTTGTAATAATAAAATTTTTTTAAAAATAATTTTCATAAAATTCTTCGAATAAATTTAATAAATTTCAAAAATTTGTCAAAATTCAATTATTTTCAATGTCTACTATTTAAATAAAATTTCACAAAAGAATTCAATTATTTAAAAAGAAATTTTAATAAAATTCGTCTTATTAAAATTTGTCAAGAGAATTAAATTATTTAAAAATTTTGTTGATAAAATTCTGTATGAAAATTCAATTTTAAGAAACATTTAATTATTTAATAAAATATTTATTTTTGTCGTTTAATAATTGAATTCTTGTAGCATGTACTAATAAATATTGATTTAAAAATGAATTTCAGTTAAAATTTTACATTATAATTGAATATTAAAAGCATTATAGCTTTGATTTTTTGAAATAGTTGAATTTTCAATTAGTTTCAAATGAAAGTCTTTGATAATTTGAACTTTATATTTTTTTAATTAGTTGTGTAGAATTAAGTTTTTTCAAAAAATTTAATGGAATTTTTTTAAATTTATTTAAAGTTTTTAATTTCTAATACATTTAATTGATGAATGTCAGAATAATCGAAATTTCATAAAATTAAATTGTAAAAAAAAGAATTTGAAAATTCTCAAAAAATTTTTTCAAAAATTATTTTTAAAAAATTGACCTAAAGAAGAATTTTAGTTGAAAGTTCTAGAAATGAATAATCGTAATGATAAAAATAATTTTTGAAGAAGTTACAGTAACAAAGTAGTAGGTTTTATACTACTTATATTCTTATAAGTTATTAAATTTGAAATTTTTGAAAATTTTAATTTCTGTATGAAAAAATAATAATGATTAAATATTTATTTAAAAAAGAAGTTATTGATATTTTTAAATAATTTTCGTATTAAAAGTCTGGAAAAATTTCGTTTTTTAATCTCGAAAACCTGGAAAAGTCAGGGAATTTGAAAAGAACAAAAGCGTGGCAACCCTGTGTTTTCAGTCTTAAAGCTGCTTTTTTAAACCGAGGGGGAATTTACTCACGTAAACAACAGTAAACTCTTGTAATAATCGAGTAATAATGCTTTATTATGCGTAATAATAATAATAATGCGCAGTAGTGATAACCATCGGTACACTATCAAAAGCAATAAATTCTGCATTTAAATTTTCGGACTAAACCCATTCTCGTTAATTTAGGAAACAAATGTAGAAATTCAGTTTCAGTAAATTCGATTCCATCAGATTCCAGATTCGATAATCAAGAAGTGATTTGAATACGTCAAAAGTGTTATAATTAAAAGAATCTAATAAATAATACAGTGAAAAGTTGTTTTGATTGAAAGGAGGCGGAATAATTTTGAACCGATTTCGAGTTGTGAGGAGGAATTATGCAAATTTGGTTTGGTACGTATGTATATATGTGTAAACGTCTTAGGGCAGGGGGTGAGATGTGTCGAGGAATTCAAGAGTTATTTTACATTTGGCAGCAGAACATATGGGTTGTCCTATTTAGATAACTGAATTACAAGTGAATTATTGGTCGCCGGTGTGTACGTAGGTATATAATTTGATAACATCGACGCTCCTAGCGAACTTGTGCACCATTCTGTATCGAGTGTAGAGGGTTTGGGGGCAATATATATGTGTCGATAGAGAGTAGCTGGTAGTGTACTGTTCAGACACAGGTGCAATTGCACATACAGGTGGTAGATCGCATTACATGTGGTTACGCGTATCGTTAGGTGTATCCTCATGTCTCGTGGAAGTACGTAAAGCTCACGCCCAAAGTCATTAAATATGATAACCCGATGAAAGGAAATTATTGGTATGGCAGAGCAGCGATAAGTGCAACATCGAATATTCGTTCCACAACGCCGGCGGGAGACATCTATGCGTACACTTCCACCCATATACACGTCAAAAAAATACACACCATAATGAATCTCTGATGTACAAAAAATACACACCTACAAAAAATATACACCTACTTGATTTTTACCGTTTTTCATTCTTTTAAGTGCAGAACGACCAAAATGTTATGTTTTTTAATAACACATTAGGAAAACAAATTCTTCAAAACTTTTTTCTAAATACTTCCAACTTTTTCGGTTTACGAAATATTTAAAAAAAATTCTACAGTTTAGTCTATGAAATTTTTGCCCCCAAGTTGAATTTCACTTTACGCGAGTATTATTGAGTAAAATACTCGGAAATAATGGCGCACACGATACAAACTTTGAGGAAGTTTACCGTGACAGCAAAATTGCTCGACCTCCTTAAATTGCACGATTTCAAGAGAGGATGGAAAGAGAGAGAGAGAGATGGATAGTGAAAAAAAAAGTAACAGAGCAAAGACTCGAACGTTAAGCTCAGCTTAATTTCACGGCTATCTCTTTCTCCTTGAGCCCCTCGGGCTTTGGAGGCAATTTCATTCAACGATTTTGTTCTAGCTCTCCTTTTAGTCGAATCGATTTTGATTCATGATACTCATCATTTTCTCATAAATCACTGGGGATGCTAATGGGACTTGTTGGCAACTTATCATTATTGTCATTTTCATATATTTTATTGAAAAGCGCATCTTTTTTTTATGGATTTATAAAATTGAGTATAAAATAAAATAGTCTATTTTGTGGGAATATAGTAATTTCAACTTTTCGTAATAATAATATAATATTCAGTGGTAAATGTATTATTATGTGAAATACAGTTTCTTATTAATTATCCTAATTCTCCATCTCTCTCCCCCTCTTTCATTTTTTTAGCTTAACAATTTTAATTTCAATTCGAGTGCATGTTTTTCATTTCCCCTTTTATTATTTTATTTAAAATGAAATAGGATTCATTCGTGTTCTGCTCTCTATTATTTCTTGGTCATTATTTAATAAATGATTCTCGTATTCGGAATTTTCGTCTGTAATGAACTTCAACAAAATACAATTTACCGTAGAGAAAAGTTAATGAAACTAATTTTACCTCGTTATTCAAGTTTTGCTTTGGTTTATTACAATTCCAACTCTTATTATGCTCATTTTCGTTTAAATAATTATTATATTTTTCATAATAATCGTAATAATAGTAGCAGTAATTATAATAAGCTGCATATACAAATTTATTGCATTCATATAACCGATTAGTTGTCGGTTATCAAATACAACATTTACATTGCTCGAAATGTGCAACTTTTTCGACTTTTTTCGACTTTTCTAAGGAAATGTGACTTTTTTCGACTTTTTTGTGAAAAAATGCGACTAATCGACTTTTTCGAGATTTTTTTAGTAAAATGCGAATTAAATTAAACATTTTTTTTTAAATTTAAAGGCAAAAGTTTGAGTCACAAAAATGTTCTGTTACATTTATTTACAAATTTTTCGAAAACATCAATAACTTCTTTTTTAAATAAATATTTAATTATTGTTTTTCCATAGAAATTAAAATTCTTAAAAAGATTCAAATTCAAACCTTTTTGAAAATAAACAACTTATTAAAAAATTGTTATAAAACATGAAGAAATCGATCACTCCGAGTCTTCGACTCGGAGCAATCTATGTCTTCATATTTTATAATAATTAAAGATGACCGAGTGATAAAATCATTATTTTATATTATAAGACTTAATAAAAAAAAAAATTTATCATTTTTTATGAAAATAATTGAATTATTGGGAAGAAATTTATAAAACATTAGTAATTGAATTTTGCAGAAGAATATTGATATTTACAAAGATAATTAAAATTTTGAAGAGAATTTAAAAAAAAATTTTTGAAAATAATTGAATTTCTGAGAAGAATTTCATTACTTTTGAAAATAATTGAATTTCTAGTATGAATTTTATTATTTATTTAAAGATAATTGAAATTTTGACAAAAATTTTTTTGAAATTCTTTGCAAATAATTAAATTTCAGGAAGAATTTTAATATTCACAAAGATAATTGATATTTTGAACAGATTTTTTTTTTAAATGTTTAAAAGTAATTGAATTTTACAGAAGAATTTTGATATTTATAAACATAATTGAAATTTTAACAAGAATTTAAAAACAAAAAATTTAAAAATAATTGAATTTGTGTAAAGAATTTTCTTACTTTTGAAGATAATTGAATTTTGCAAAGAATTTTGGCAGAATTTTTGAAAATAATTAAATTTTAAGGAGAAATTTAAAAAAAATTTTGTAAATAATTGAATTTCTGAGAAGAATTTTGTTACTTTTGAAAATAATTGAATTTCTAGGATAAATTTTATCATTTATAAAGATAATTGAAATTTTGACAAGAATTTTAAAAAAAATTTTGAAAATAATTGAATTTCTGTAAAGAATTTTCTTACTTTTCAAGATAATTGAATTTAGAAAAAAAAAGTATAAAAAAAAATAAAAATGATAATAAAATAAATAATAATAATAATATAAATATTTTTTTTTCAAAAAATTTTATCAGAACTTTTGAAAATAATGAAATTTTCAGAATGAATTTTATTACTTATAAAATTTTGTCGAAAAATTTAAAAATATTTTTTGAATTTAATTGAATTTCTGCGAAGAATTTTATTACTTTTGAAAATAATTTAATTTTTATGATGAATTTTATTATTTATAAAAATAATTGAATTTTTGACAAGAATTTTATTAAAATTTTTGTCAAATAATTGAATTTCGAAGAAGAATTTTATGACTTATAAAAATAATTGTCATTTTAATGAGAATTTAAAAAAAAATGTTAAAAATACCTAATTAAAATTTTGATATTTTTCATTTAATGCAAATAAATTGTATTTCAACCATAAAAATTAGATTAAGAAAATAATAATCGAAAAGAATAATCGAAAATAATAATAATAATAATAATAATAATAATAATAATAATAATAATAATAATAATAATAATAATAATAATAATAATAATAATAATAATAATAATAATAATAATAATAATAAAAATAATAAAAATAACGATGGAAGTCTGTAAAAATAAAAACTGCCTAATCGAGAAAATAATTACTCGATTCAAGATAAACAATCACTTAAAGCAAATGAATGTCCATTTGATGAATCATGAAAATAACGATCCCAACATTTTTCCCCCTCGCAACGGTATATATGAACTTTTTTTTATTTCGATTTTTCCATCAGCTCGTGTCTATTATATACAATGTAGAAAACGGGTTAAAAACAGAAGCTTTCAATTTAAATGAAAACGTTAGTTTCAACAAATGTATATAAGACCCTTACTCTACATCGAATATAAAAACAATTTGTGCAAAATATACATATAGAAAAAAAATAAAGAGAGAGAAAAATTGTTAAGTGATAAATAGCATTTTTTTTCTAGAAAAAAAAATTTATAATAAAATGAGAACGGCAATTGATACGTAAAAAACAAATCCAAGTATTTTTTTTTCTATTAGTGCAAGGGGGTAATATCGCGTATATAGAGAGACAAAAAAAAAACAAAAAAGAAAGAAGAAAATGAAAATCAACGAAATTGAGGAGCGGCCGTCGCAGCGCGTCGGTGGGCGTTGAGTACCGATGTTAACCGTCGACAGAGTTTTACAATTCATAAAGTGCTTTGTCGTCGAAATCTCGAAAAGCTAGGCTGGTTCGTTGCCAAGGACGATACTTCAATGTCCGATATCCAGAGAGTATACTATAAGCATCCCCGAGGTATTAGATTAAAATCCAAGGAAAAGAACAAAAAAAAATTTTTTTTTTTTTAAATAAATTTATGTTCTTTTTTATAGGCTGGAAAATGATATTTGTGTTTGGTTTTTTTTATTTGAAAAAGGTTGAGATTCACGATTTACGCAATGAGAACTCGTATCGCGACTTTGAAACGCGTGACCGCGACGTAGTGTGGCAGATCTAATTGGTAGGCACTATAATCAGTGGTGTGTGGGAAATTAACTATCGGACCAACACGAAACGATTCCTCTGAGAGTCACGAGCTCGAATAGCCCTACATTCGTTAGTGGTTAGGTTACCCATACCTGTGCACTATTCCCGTACACCTCAACCATATACTATCCCCATATCCCATTCCGACCGAAAAAAAATCGACTTTGTTTCCAGGATTTTTTTTATATCTATTTTTCGTTCTTTTTTCTTTCATTTTCAAAGCGCCCTTAATCGTGGTAATTAATGACTGAAATACAAACATTTACAGGGAAAAAATTATCAAAAAAAAAATATTTAGGAATAAAAATTTATTCAACAATAAAGAAATTAAATAATTAAAGAATTATAATGAATATTTATTGACATTTGAACAAATTATTAAAATTATTATTATCATTAATATAATTACTTATATTGTAATTATTGACTGGTTTTTAAAAAAATTACAAGAACTCTATTTTTAATTTTGTTTTAAAATTAAAATCCAAAAGGATTAATTTTCAACCCCATTCTGAATGGACCACGAGAGAAATCTATACTTTTTCTTTATTCCCAGACGGTATTTTTTCCATATATAGACACATTGTATAAATATGTAAGACTCTTCTCTCTGATCCGGCGACGAGAAGTTGAATTTTGAGCCGCACAAGGGAGAGAGAGAGAGAGAGAGATACACGTGGCCCTGAATTTAAAATGACGGGGGCAGCATCAAATGCAACTTTCTGTGTTTAGTTCCACACATAAGCGCATTTCAAATATACGTTTCTAAAGTTAAACGAAACGTCAGACTCGGTAAGAAGAATCTACAGTCATGTAACGTCTTGCATTTTAGCAATATGGACTGTCGCTTTAGTTTCAAATCCTCTCTCTCTCTCTCTTTCTTCCTCTCTCGAGAGACTAATATATCTCCTCTCTTCACGTCTGTCGTTCTCGTCAATCAATCAAAACAACTTCAATTACCAAGATTTAACATCGCAAACTTCGGACTTTGATTTCGACCCGACCAATGTTACTGTATTATTTTCCAAAAAATTTTCCACTCTGGAATAGATGAAGGAAAAAAAAAGAGTGCTCTTTTCAAATTCCCTGACTTTTCCAGGTTTTTAATACAAAAATTAATCGAAAATATTAATAACTTCATTTTTAAATAAATATTTAATCATTATTATTTTTTCATATAGAAATTAAAATTTTCAAAAATTTCAAATTGTTACTGCAGCTTCTTCAAAAACTATTTTCATCATTACGATTATTTATTTCTTGAATTTTCAACTAAAATTCTTTCTTTCTTTGAGAATTTTCAAATTCCTTTTTTACAATTTAATTTTATGAAATTTCGATTATTCTTACATTCCTCAATTAAATGTATTAGAAATTAAAAACCTTTAAATAATTTTAAAAAAATTCCATTAAATTTTTTGAAAAAAACTTAATTCTACACAATTCTTAATTAAAATGATATAAAGTTCAAATTATCAAAGATTTTAATTTGAAACTTTTTGAAAATTAAATTATTTCAAAAAATCAACGCTATAATGCTTTCAATATTCAATTATAATCTAAAATTTTATAACTGAAATTCATTTTTAAATCAATATTTATTAGTACATTCTACGAGAATTCTATGAACAATTTTGTTATAATTTTTAAAATATAGAAAGCATTTAATCAAAATTTTTAAAAAAATTTAATTCTCGAGAATTTTATTCACATTTTTTTTAAATAATTGAATTCCCATAAAAAAAAAAAATTTTGGGAAAATAATTGAATTCTTAACAAGAATTGTATTGAAAATAATTGAATTGTATAGGAAAATTTATTAAAATTTTGTTTAAATAATTGAATTCTTTTAAAAAATTGTATTAAAATAGTAGATATTAAAAATAATTGAAATGAGGAAAATTTTTGAAAATAATTGAAATTCTGCCAAGAATTTTATTATAATTTTTGAAAATAATTGAATTTCGGAGAGGAATTTTATTTTTTATAAAGATAATTGAAATTTTGACGAGAATTTTTGTAAATTTTTGAACATAATTAGATTTCTGCGAAGAATTAGAATACTTTTAAAAATAATTGAATTCCTGAGACGAATTCCATTAAAATTTCTTTTTAAATAATTGAATTCTTTTGTGAAATTTTATTTAAATAGTAGACATTAAAAATAATTGAATCTGGACAAATTTTTGAAATTTATTAAATTTCTTCGAAGAATTTTATGAAAATTATTTTTAAGAAAATTTTATTATTACAAAGAATTTCATTATCTATTGAAAATAATTCAATTTTTTGAAGAAATTTAATTAAAAATGTATTGAAAATAATACTCAAATTGTAATAAATAAATTGTAGCAAAAGTTTTTAAAATATTTGAATTTCTTTGCTGAATTTTAATAAATTTTTTAAGAATTATTACATTTTTCGAGGAATTCCATTAAAATTGTCTTAAAAATTAGTAATAATTAAAAAGTCTGCGATGAGTTTTATTAGGTACTATTTATGAAAATAATTGAATCCCTGTAAAAAATGTTATTATTTATGAAAATCATTGAATAGATTTTTGTTTAAAATTTTTATAAAATCCTTCGCAAGAATTAAATTATTTTTATACGTAATATAATTTTTCACATGAATTCAATTATTTGAAAAATGTAATAAAATTCGTTGCGAGACTTCAATTATTTTCCTAAATAATTCTTTTCTTCTCTGGATTTCAATTATTTTTAATTCAATTTTATGTAAATTCTTCGAAAGAAATAAATGAACAATTATCACCTATTTTTAATATTTTATCTGAAATTTATTTTTAAAGCAATTTATATTAGAAAATTCTACGAGAATTGAATTATTTAAATACAAAAATGAAAAAAATTATTAAATAAATTTTTTTTTTCAAAATTGAATTCTCATAAAGAATTTTATCAACAAATTTTTAAATAATCGAATTTTTTCGGCGAATTTTAATAAAATTTTCAAGAAGAATTACATTTTTCGAGGTATTTGATTTTGCATTGTATGAAAAATAATTGAAATTCTATGATGATTTTTATTATTCATGAAAATAATTGAATTTTTTAAAAATAAATTTTATTATTTATGAAAATAATTCAATTATTGCGAAAAAATTTATAAAAAATTTGTAAATAGTTGAATTCCTGTGAAATGTTTATTATTTATAAAAATAATTGAATTTTGGAGAAGAATTTTATTATTTTTAAAGATAATTGAAATTTTGACTAGAATTTTTCAAAATTTTTTTAATAAAATTGATTTTTTGCAATCATTTGTAACTTCTTTAAAAAACAATTTTTTTTTTTTATTGTTTTTAACTAAAATTCTTCTATAAATCCATGTCCGTAAAATCCGTATTTTTAAATACTTTCACTGATTCGATCCATACATTGAATTCAACTGATTTTTTTTGACTGCATGTGTATTTTAGTTCCATGAGGAATTTTATTTTTTGGATATTTAGTGTTAAAATCCCCCCCCCCCCTTCTTTGTTATCAATGTTGGAAGAAAGAAGGTAATATAAAACTCTTTTGCAAACCCTTCTTTTTTTTTAATGGCGACACGCCCAAAATTTTATTGGCTCGTAAACTATTCCCCGTCTGTTACTAAAAGGTTTGCTATTATTCCGCGGGTAGAAGTATAGAATTTCCCTTTGGTTTTTGCGTCATCCCTTTTTAGTTCGTCAGACTCGAAAAGGGTATGAGAAAAGTGAAAGAGAGAGAGAGAGAAAGAGAGAGAGAGAGAAAGAGGAAAGCCTGTGAAGGGAAAGTGGTTCGAGGTGCAGGAAGGGATGATTAATTCATGACTCGCGGATCACCGAGGGCTGCTTGGACAATGCCAGTCTAATTAGTCAAGATATGACGAACCCACCTGTGCGCTCACTGACTCCAAAGTCGGTCCAAAAAGTCCCCGCTTATATTCAGAGTTCTGCGAAACAAAAATCTATACTGTTGGAACCGTTAAAATTCATCTTGTTTCTTGGATATTCCGAAACTTTTTTTTTTTTTTGTTTTATTTAGTTACGAATTTCCTGCAAATTTCTCTATGAAAAAAAAATTCAGTTTCTATAAATTAAAAAGTATTTTTTAAGAAGACAAAAGAAATTTAGCACACGACAAAATCAAGAATAAGAAAAATACAAACATTAAAAATAAAAAAGTGTTTATAAATGAAACAGAATTTTTAAAAAAAGTCAAAAAAAATTTTAGAGTCGAAAAATCGAAATAGAAAAATAGTGTTAATATTAATACATAATATTAATTAAAAATTAAAATAATAATAAAAAAACTATGTAAAAATAGAAAATGTAAAATACAAAAAAAAATAAACAAAATTTTTCTGAATGATTTAGAAAAGTTTCTGTAAATTGATAATGTCAGTGAAAGAAAAAAAAATTGTGAGGAATCTCGAATATGAAGCAATTTACATAATGAAAAAGAGGATTTTCTATAAAAGAGGAAATAGTATTTATTTCTTGGGGAAAAATATTGCATCCGCGCGCATACCTTATGTATTCGTATAAAAGTGCACTTTCCTGATGGTGAATATAAACGATAAGTGGAATCGCGTGTTAATTTCCGACAAAGTTTAGTGAATAACTTTGTAGAGGTATTTTTTTTTCTTCTTTTCCCAAAGACGACTATTTCGTGTCGTAAAATTGAGAAAAGAAGCGATAGTGCCTCATCTAAGAAACACATAATACGATGCCTCTCGTTGAATAAATTCGATATCTATCGTTATAATCATCTGAGAAATATCTTGTTGTTGACTTTACTACTTATTCACCGCCTTATTACCATCCAAGTTCATCTTTTTAATCTCTCTCACTCTTTCTCTCGAAAGTGATTTGACAAGATACGTTTGTCACATATTGTAAAGGAAAATTTTACCCTCTCTTTCTCTATTCTTCTCCCTCTCTCTATTTTTCTTTAATTTATATTCTATTTATTTAGAATTTTTATTTTTGATATTTTTATTTTTATATTTTTATTTTCTTTTATATTTTTACTTTTCATGTTTACATTTTGGATAGTATTTTTATTTTTCATATTTTTATTTCCCTAAAAGTTCCCTTTTTTTAATTTTGGCCCCTAAACGTACCCTATTTTGAAAATTTCCCCTGAATTTCCCCTATTTTTTTCGTCGCGAGAAATCAATTATTTTTAATAATTTTTAAGTAATTCTGCAAAAGAATTCAATTATCTTGATAACCAACAAAATTCTCCCCATAAAATCAATTATTTTAAGAATTTTTAATCAAATTCTTTTCCAAAATTCAATTCTTTCAAAATTTGAATTCAAAATTCAATTATTTTGATAAATATCAAAATTCTTCTCAAGAATTCAATTATTGTCAAAAATTTTAATTAAATTCTTGGCAAAATTTCAATTATTTAAACAAAATTTAATAAAATACTTTGCACGAATTCAATTATTTTAATAAATAGCAAAATTTTTCGCCAAAAATACAATTATTCTCAAAAATTTAAATAAAATTCTTTGCAAAATTTCAATTATTTTTAAAACTTTTTCGCAATTCAATGTTTTTAAATATTTACTATTTTCATAAAATTTATCAACAGATTTAATTATAGAAAGAACTTGTTGATACAATTCTACGAAAAGATTCAATTATTTTTATCGCAGAATTCCAAATATTTTTAATACAATTTTAAATAAATTCCTTGAAAAATGCAATTATCATTAAAATTTTTATTAAAACTTGAGGAAAGAATTGAATTTTAAGAAACATTCAATTATTCAATAAAACAATCAAATTCGTTGCAATAATTCAAGTATTTTCATAAATAACATTTAATTCGTCGTATAAAATCAATTATTTTGAAAAAATTTTAAGTAATTTGGAAAAGAATTCAATTAGCTTGATAAACAACAAAATCGCATAAATTCTTCCCATAAAATTAATTATTCTAAGGGAGTTTAATAAAATTCTTTTCCAAAATTCAATTATTTTGATAAATATCAATATTCATTACAAGAATATTCAATTCTTTTGAAAAGTAATAAAATACTTTGCAGAAATTAAATTATTTTCAAAAAATCTAAAAAAAATTGTCAACATTTCAATTGTCTTTATAAATAAATAGCAAAATATTTTTCGACAAAATTCAATTATTTTTAGGAATTTTAATAAAATTCATTGCAAAATTCAATTATTTTCAATTTTTAATAAATAACAATATTCATCACAAGAATTCAATTATTTTCAACAATAATAAAACGCAATTATTTTCAAAATATCTAAAAAAAAGTTGTCAACATTTCAATTGTCTTTATAAATAAATAGCAAAATATTTTTCGACAAAATTCAATTATTTTCTGAAATTTTAATAAAATTCATTGCAAAATTCAATTATTTTCAATTTTTAATAAATAACAATATTCATCGCAAGGATTCAATTATTTTCAACAATAATAAAATGCAATTATTTTCAAAAAATTTAATAAAATTCGTTGCAATAATTCAAATATTTTCATAAATAACATTTAATTCGTTGCAAAAAATCAATTATTTTCAAAAATTTTTAAGTAATTTTGCAAAAGAATTCAATTAGCTTGATAAACAACAAAATCGAATAAATTCTTCACATAAGATTAATTATTCTAAGGAATTTCAATAAAATTCTTTTCCAAAATTCAATTATTTTGATAAATATCAAAATTCATCAGAAGAATTCAATTCTTTTAAAAAAGTAATAAAATACTTTGCAGAAATTAAATTATTTTCAAAATTTTTTGAAAATTCTCGTCAAGAATTAAATTATTTTTATAAACAGATAGGGAAATTCTTCTCAAGATTTAAATTATTGTCAATAATTTTTTTTAAATTCTTTTCAAGAAGTCAATTATTTTCAAAAATTTTAATAAAATTCTTCTCATGAATTCAATTGTTTTCAAAAATTATTATTTAAATTCTTCTCAGAAATTCAATTATTTTTAAAACATTTAATAAAATTCTTCAAAAATTTTTCAATAATTATTTTCAAAAATTGTTATAAAATTCTTTAATATAATAAATTTCATCAAAATTTTAATTAAATTCCTTAAAAGAAATTAAATATTTTCAAAAATTGTTAATACAATAATTCTTCGTAAAAATTAAATTTTAAGAAACATTCAATATCATTTATTTTTGTATTTAAATAATTGATTTCTCGTAGAATTAAATTATTGTTTTTCCTAATTTTAACTAACAATTCTGTAGAATTAATTTTTTTGAGAAAGTTTATTTTAAAATTTTTTTTATTTTTTTTACTTATTTTTTAAATAGATTTTTTGTAGATTTATATAAATTTTTTTAATATTTTCACATATTTGTCATTATTTCTATTTCTGCATTTACTTTTCAATTATTTTAAAATAATTTAATTAAATCCCAAGAAAATTAGGACATAAGAATATAGTTTTCTATTTTTATCTTATGTCCCAATTGTCAAAAAAATTAATTCGGCCTAAAATTGATTTTTCCTGTTCCCCTAATTTCAAACACCTTGTTTCTATTAATTATTTAAATTCGAAAAGATTAGATACCTATTTTTTTGTTTTTTAATTTTTTTTTTGGGAAAAGATCAGAATTGAATTTTTATCGTGAGAGAAAAATAAAGAATGTCGTAACCATGTAAACATTTAAATGGCTATAAATTTTAATGTTTGATATCGTATAGGAGGAATATTAGAAATTTTTTTTATTTTTTTCTATCAGTTTGATAAATTGATTCAAATATCGCGCGCGCTTCATAGTATAGAAGTAATTTCCAGGAAAAGAAGACATAACCATTTAAATTAATTATTATTCCCTTAGGGGAGTTGTGCGTTAATCGATGTGCTCGCGATAACCCCGCGATGCTTGGCTGTATATCAGACTCACAAAAAAAGAGTTTCTTATCTCCAGCAGCAAATGAATTCCTTTAAGAAGAAAGATTTTTGTATCGTCAAGGTGATGATGGAGGAAAACGAGATTTGTGATAAAAATTAATGGATTCGTCCGCATGGTGAAATTGGAGGGAAAAATGCAATTTTTTTTGTTGTTGCTGGAAATTTATATTTTATTTTGAATATGTTACTAAATCTTAATTTCTTAAAAATTAATCAATGATTAAGTAAAAAATTAGTTAAATAGGAATGTTTTTTAATATTTATTTTTTTGTATTTTTTCCATTTTCTAATCAATATTTCATTAAATTTTTTACTTTATTTCTTTCTTTTATTTTTACAACAATTTTTACTTTTTTTGTATTATTGACTTTTTCAATTTCTGAAGTTTTTCTTCATTTTTTTTTTGTTCTCTTGTATTTTTTACTTTATTTTCATTTTTTTTTATTCGTAATTTTACGCTTATTTTTTTTTTATTCCTTTTTTTTGTTGTTGGCTCGAGCTGGCGAGTTTTCGGAAAATTGGAATTTAATATTAATTTTTTTTATATGATTAATACAAGACTAATGGAAGTATAATACGTTTTTAATGACTGAAATATTCAGTTATTGTGGTATTTTATTTGTGCACGATAATTTTGTAGGTTGTTATGGTTACGTAATATATAGCAGCCCTTAAAAAAAAAAAAAGAATCATAATTCACCGAGTGTGAAATGAAATTCATTTTTCTGGGAAAGAATTTATTATTTAAAAAATGAATTCGCGCGGATAGAATAAAAAAATGAAAAATGTAAATAATTAAATTTTAAATAGAAGAGAAAAATTCCTTAGAATAAAAGTAACAAAAAAAATTATTTTTTCTATTTTTTATTTTGTTCCTCTTCGAAAATAGATAATGAAGCAGATTGTCGTTTCGATATTATTTTATGGAGAATTTTAAAATTATATATATCTCGCCAGGTATTAACTGTCATCAAAAGGAATTCATTACTGTCAGGAGAGAAGAGTTTCTTTTAATCCTCTGATCATTTAAAGATTTAATACGCCCGGAAGAATAGATTAAACGAAACATTTTGTCAAATGTCATGCCCGTCAGAATAATTCGGAATTTAAATTTTATTAAACTGACAAATGATTCTAATATAGCAGTCATTTGTCAACACTTTAACAAATTAACGTTTCGAGAAAATTTTTCACGAAATTAAAAGGATTTGCTTTCAAATATGACAGTCGCCTTTTTACTCTAAGCTTCAAATAATTTTAATTTTATAAATACGTCAATTTTTTTTTTTTTGACAGAAATATTTTGTTGAGATACTTACGGGCATAATTTATAATCAATGAACTTTCTAATAATAATATAAAATACAGGGCTCGGGTTGTGCGACTTTTTCGACTTTTCTAAGAAAATGTGACTTTTTTCGACTTTTTCGAAATTTTTTTTAGTAAAATACGACTGAAATTTAAAAATTTTTTTCTAAATTTAAAGGAAAAAGTTTGAGTCAAAAAAATGTTCTGTTACATTTCTTTACAAATTTCTTTCAAATTTTTCGAAAACATCAATAACTTCTTTTTCAAATAAATATTCAATTATTATTTTTCCATAGGAATTAAAATTTTTTAAAAGATTCAAATTCAAACATTTTTGAAATTAAACAACTTATTAAAAAATTGTTATAAAACATGAAGAAATCGATCACTCCGAGACTTCGACTCGGAGCAATCGATGTCTTCATGTTTTATAATAATTAAAGAAGATTGAATGTTAAAATCACTATTTTATATTATAAGACAATAAAAAAAATTTTTTAATCTTTTTTTTATTAATATAATTGAATTATTGGGAAGAAATTTACAAAACATTAGTAAGTAATTGAATTTTGCCGAAGAATTTTGATATTTACAAAGATAATTGGAATTTTGAGGAGAATTTAAAAAAAAATTTTTGAAAATAATTTAATTTCAGCCAAGAATTTTTTTAATTTTCAAGATATTTGAATTTTGCAAAGAATTTTATCAGAACTTTTGAAAATAATTAAATTTCCAGGATGAATTTCATTATTTATGAAGATAATTAAAATTTTGACGAGAAATTTAAAAAAAAAATTAAAAATAAGTGAATTTCTAGGATGAATTTTATTATTTATAAAGTTAATTTAAATTAGCTCGGTGAAGCTAGCGAACCGCCAGCCGTCAGCCATCAGAAGAATCCATAGGCGTCGCCACGCACAGCATTTACGCGTATCTGATAGCAAACGGGTGGAGCTGCTGGCTATTTAGATTTATTTTAAAAACTTTTTATAATGTGGTATTTAAAGCAGAATAATCCAGCAACAATTTAGTACAAAAGAAAAATTGTTTGGTAAATAATTAAATAACTAATAAATTTTTTTTGAAAAAAATCACAATTTTTGCGTTTCTGATGGCGGGCGGGTGGAGCTGCTGGCAATTTAATTTCATTTTAAAAATTTGTCATCATATGGTTTTGAAAGGGGAACAATTTATCAACAATTTAGTACAAAAGAAAATTTTTTTGAACAAAAATTAAAAAAGTTCTGATTGGTTTTTTTGTTTGTAATTCTTTATTTTGTTTTCACATACGTGTAAGAATTTTTTAAAAGTGCAAATTGAGATTTTTCTAAAAAAATTCATAAATCTCATTATAATTATTAAAAAAAAATTTTTTGGTCTTACGATTGTTGCTGGGCTATTACTTTTTTAAAAAGATGTGTTTCAAATTTTCTAATTTTATATTAAAAAGCAAGCAGCTCCATCCGATTTCTATCAGGCCCATTATAGTTATTAAAAAAATTTTTTTAGTTCTTAAATTCTTGTTGGTTATTCCTATTAAAAAACATGTATAAAAAATATTTTTATAAAAAATTAAATAGCCAGCTGCTCCACCCTCCCGCTATCAGAAACGCAAAAATTGTGATTTCATTCAAAAAAAAATTCATAAGTTCTTTAATTTTTGTTCAAAAGAATTTTCTTTTGTTCTAAATTGTTGCTAAATTGTTCCCCTTTCAAAACCATATAATGACAAATTTTTAAAATGAAACTAAATTGCCAGCAGCTCCACCCGCCCGCCATCAGAAAAGCAAAAACTGTGATTTTTTTCAAAAAAAATATATAAGTTCTTTAATTTTTGTTCAAAAAAATTTTCTTTTCTACTTAATTGTTGCTAAATTGTTCCTCTTTCAAAACCATATTATGACAAATTTTTAAAATGAAATTAAATTGCCAGCAGCTCCACCCGCCCGCCATCAGAAAAGCAAAAATTGTTATTTTTTTCAAAAAAAATCATAACTTTTTTTATTTTTGTTCAAAAAAATTTTTTTTTGTACGAAATTGTTGCTAATTTGTTTTTCTTTCAAAACCATATGATGACAAATTTTTAAAATAAAATTAAATTGCCAGCAGCTCCACCCGCCCGCCATCAGAAAAGCAAAAACTGTGATTTTTTTCAAAAAAAATATATAAGTTCATTAATATTTGTTCAAAAAAATTTTCTTTTGTACTTAATTGTTGCTAAATTGTTCCTCTTTCAAAACCATATGATGACAAATTTTTAAAATGAAATTAAATTGCCAGCAGCTCCACCCGCCCGCCATCAGAAAAGCAAAAATTGTGATTTTTTTCAAAGAAAAATCATAACTTTTTTAATTTTTGTTCAAAAAAATTTTCTTTTGTACTTAATTGTTGCTAAATTGTTCCCCTTTCAAAACCATATGATGACAAATTTTTAAAATAAAATTAAATTGCCAGCAGATCCACCCGCCCGCCATCAGAAAAGCAAAAATTGTTATTTTTTTCAAAAAAAATCATAACTTTTTTTATTTTTGTTCAAAAAAATTTTTTTTTGAACGAAATTGTTGCTAATTTGTTCCCCTTTCAAAACCATATGATGACAAATTTTTAAAATGAAATTAAATTGATAGCAGCACCACCCACCCGCCATCAGAAAAGCAAAATCTGTGATTTTTTTCAAAAAAAATATATAAGTTCTTTAATTTTTGTTCAAAAAAATTTTCTTTTGTTCTAAATTGTTGCTAAATTGTTCCCCTTTCAAAACCATATGATGACAAATTTTTAAAATGAAATAAAATTGCCAGCAGCTCCACCCGCCCGCCATCAGAAAAGCAAAAATTGTGATTTTTTTCAAAGAAAAATCATAACTTTTTTAATTTTTGTTCAAAAAAATTTTCTTTTGTACTTAATTGTTGCTAAATTGTTCCCCTTTCAAAACCATATGATGACAAATTTTTAAAATGAAATTAAATTGCCATCAGATCCACCCGCCCGCCATCAGAAAAGCAAAAATTGTTATTTTTTTCAAAAAAAATCATAACTTTTTTAATATTTGTTCAAAAAAATTTTTTTTTGTACGAAATTGTTGCTAATTTGTTCCCCTTTCGAAACCATATGATGACAAATTTTTAAAATGAAATTAAATTGATAGCAGCACCACCCGCCCGCCATCAGAAAAGCAAAAATTGTTATTTTTTTCAAAAAAAATCATAACTTCTTTAATTTTTGTTAAAAAAAAGTTTCTTTTGTACTAAATTGTTGATAAATTGTTCCCCTTTCAAAACCATATGATGACAAATTTTTAAAATGAAATTAAATTGATAGCAGCACCACCCGCCCGCCATCAGAAAAGCAAAAATTGTTATTTTTTTCAAAAAAAATCATAACTTTTTTAATTTTTGTTCAAAAAAATTTTCTTTTGTACTAAATTGTTGATAAATTGTTCCCCTTTTAATACCATATGATGACAAATTTTTAAAATGAAATTAAATTGCCAGCAGCTCCACCCGCCCGCCATCAGAAAAGCAAAATCTGTGATTTTTTTCAAAAAAAATATATAAGTTCTTTAATTTTTGTTCAAAAAAATTTTCTTTTCTACTTAATTGTTGCTAAATTGTTCTCCTTTCAAAACCATATGATGACAAATTTTTAAAATGAAATTAAATTGCCAGCAGCTCCACCCGCCCGCCATCAGAAAAGCAAAAATTGTGATTTTTTTCAAAAAAAAATCATAACGTTTTTAATTTTTGTTCAAAAAAATTTTTTTTTGTACGAAATTGTTGCTAATTTGTTTCCCTTTCAAAACCATATGATGACAAATTTTTAAAATGAAATTAAATTGCCAGCAGATCCACCCGCCCGCCATCAGAAAAGCAAAAATTGTTATTTTTTTCAAAAAAAATCATAACTTTTTTAATATTTGTTCAAAAAAATTTTTTTTTGTACGAAATTGTTGCTAATTTGTTCCCCTTTCGAAACCATATGATGACAAATTTTTAAAATGAAATTAAATTGATAGCAGCACCACCCGCCCGCCATCAGAAAAGCAAAAATTGTTATTTTTTTCAAAAAAAATCATAACTTCTTTAATTTTTGTTCAAAAAAATTTTCTTTTGTACTAAATTGTTGATAAATTGTTCCCCTTTTAATACCATATGATGACAAATTTTTAAAATGAAATTAAATTGATAGCAGCACCACCCGCCCGCCATCAGAAAAGCAAAAATTGTTATTTTTTTCAAAAAAAATCATAACTTTTTTAATTTTTGTTCAAAAAAATTTTCTTTTGTACTAAATTGTTGATAAATTGTTCCCCTTTTAATACCATATGATGACAAATTTTTAAAATTAAATTAAATTGATAGCAGCTCCACCCGCCCGCCATCAGAAAAGCAAAAATTGTTATTTTTTTCAAAAAAAATCATAACTTTTTTAATTTTTGTTCAAAAAAATTTTCTTTTGTACTAAATTGTTGCTAATTTGTTCCCCTTTCGAAACCATATGATGACAAATTTTTAAAATGAAATTAAATTGATAGCAGCACCACCCGCCCGCCAGCAGAAAAGCAAAAATTGTTATTTTTTTCAAAAAAAATCATAACTTCTTTAATTTTTGTTCAAAAAAAGTTTCTTTTGTACTAAATTGTTGATAAATTGTTCCCCTTTTAATACCATATGATGACAAATTTTTAAAATGAAATTAAATTGATAGCAGCACCACCCGCCCGCCATCAGAAAAGCAAAAATTGTTATTTTTTTCAAAAAAAATCATAACTTTTTTAATTTTTGTTCAAAAAAATTTTCTTTTGTACTAAATTGTTGATAAATTGTTCCCCTTTTAATACCATATGATGACAAATTTTTAAAATGAAATTAAATTGCCAGCAGCTCCACCCGCCCGCCATCAGAAAAGCAAAAATTGTGATTTTTTTCAAAAAAAAATCATAACGTTTTTAATTTTTGTTCAAAAAAATTTTTTTTTGTACGAAATTGTTGCTAATTTGTTTCCCTTTCAAAACCATATGATGACAAATTTTTAAAATGAAATTAAATTGCCCGCAGCTCCACCCGCCCGCCATCAGAAAAGCAAAAATTGTGATTTTTTTCAAAAAAAAATCATAACTTTTTTAATTTTTGTTCAAAAGAATTTTCTTTTGTACTAAATTGTTGCTAATTTGTTCCCCTTTCAAAACCATATGATGACAAATTTTTAAAATGAAATTAAATTGCCAGCAGCACCACCCACCCGCCATCAGAAAAGCAAAATCTGTGATTTTTTTCAAAAAAAATATATAAGTTCTTTAATTTTTGTTCAAAAAAATTTTCTTTTCTACTTAATTGTTGCTAAATTGTTCCTCTTTCAAAACCATATAATGACAAATTTTTAAAATGAAATTAAATTGCCAGCAGCTCCACCCGCCCGCCATCAGAAAAGCAAAAATTGTTATTTTTTTCAAAAAAAATCATAACGTTTTTAATTTTTGTTCAAAGGAATTTTCTTTTGTACTAAATTGTTGCTAAATTGTTTCCCTTTCAAAACTATATGATGACAAATTTTTAAAATGAAATTAAATTGCCAGCAGCTCCACCCGCCCGCCATCAGAAAAGCAAAAATTGTTATTTTTTTCAAAAAAAATAATAACTTCTTTACTTTTTGTTTAAAAAAATTTTCTTTTGTACTAAATTGTTGATAAATTGTTCCCCTTTTAATACCATATGATGACAAATTTTTAAAATGAAATTAAATTGCCAGCAGCTCCACCCGCCCGCCATCAGAAAAGCAAAAATTGTGATTTTTTTCAAAAAAAAATCATAACGTTTTTAATTTTTGTTCAAAAAAATTTTTTTTTGTACGAAATTGTTGCTAATTTGTTTCCCTTTCAAAACCATATGATAACAATTTTTTAAAATGAAATTAAATTGCCAGCAGCTCCACCCGCCCGCCACCAGAAACGCAAAAATTGTGATTTTTTTCAAAAAAAATTTATTAGTTCTTTAATTATTTACCAAACAATTTTTCTTTTGTACTAAATTGTTGCTGGATTATTCTCCTTTAAATACCACATCATAAAAAGTTTTTAAAATAAATGTAAATAGCCAGCAGCTCTACCCGTTTGCTATCAGATACGCGTAAATGCTGTGCGTTGCGACGCCTATGGATTCTTCTGATGGCTGACGGCTGGCGGTTCGCTAGCTTCACCGAGCTATTTAAATTTTGACAAGAATTTTATTAAAATATTATTATTATATATAATATTATTATTAAAAATTACTTCTGAAGATAATTGAATTTTGCAAAGAATTTTGGCAGAACTTTTGAAAATAATTAAATTTCCAGAATAAATTTTATTATTTATGAAGATAATGATAATTTTCACGAGAAATTTAAAGGAAATTTTGAAAATAATTGAATTTTGGAGAAGAATTAAATTATTTCTAAAGATAATTGAAATTTTGTCGCAAGAATTTTATAAAAAAATTTTAAAACAATTGAATTCCTAAGAATTTTATTTATGAAAATAAGTGAATTATTGGGAAAAAGTTTATTAAAATGTTTAAAAAGAATTGAATTTCTGTAAGAACTTTTGTTATTTTTGAAAATAATTGAATTTTAATAAAATTTTTGAAAATAATTGAATTTCTAAGAATTTTATTTATGAAAATAATTGAATTATTGGGAAAAAATTTATTAAAATCTTTAAAAAGAATTGAATTTCTGTAAAAAATGTTGTTATTTTTAAAAATAATTGAATTTCTGCGAAGAATTTTATTACTTTTGAAAATAATTGAATTTCAGAGAAGAATTTTATTGAAATTTTTTTTAAATAATTGAATTTCGGAGAAGAATTTTATTATTTATAAAAATAATTAAAATTTTAAAGAGAGTTTTTTAAAAAAAATGTTAAAAATTCCTAATTAAAATTTTGCTATGAATTTTATTAAATTTTTTTAAATTTTATTCCGAATTGTTTGATATTAATGTATCTGTTGTCGAGAAATGTGATTTTTTTTACAATTTTGTGTTTTCTTTTTGTCGTTTTTTTCTAAGATTTCATGCGACTTTTTTTCGACTTTTTCGTAAATTTTATGCGACTTTTCGTGACTTTTGTTGTAAATTTATGCGACTAAAGCGACTTTTTTTTGAGTCTTAAAGACGATCCGAGCCCTAAAAATATAATAACAAACTGTTAAAATTGTTATATTAATAAATAAATAATAAAAAGTAGAAAAAAACAGGAGTAAAAACTAAAAAATTGCAAAAATTGTAGCAATTATAAAATTAATAAATAGGTAAAGTATTAAAAATATTAATAAAAACTGTAATAACTGTTTATTTAGATAATAAACGTGATGATAAAAAAACTTATTAATTTGACGTTTGCAAACTAAATATTAAAAATTTTTTAAATAATTTCTTTATGATATTTCCATTAAGAGAATAAGCCATCAGAATGTACTCTCATCATTAAAAGATGATTTTTATTTAAGAATTAGAGTCACGTTAATTTTTGTTATAAACGCGAGGGGGAGGGAGGGGGGGGGGGAATGGAAAGAGAAAACAAAACGGAAAAGGGGGAAGAATGAAGAGAAAAAAAAATAAGAAAAGACACGATACATGAGCAGTTGGGTGAAAAGAATGTAAAATTGTCGGATATGCATGAGGACAACCGGTTGATGGTCGACTTTTACACGCATTTGGTTGGATGGACGGATGGACGATCGGGAAAGAAAACAGTCGGGAGAACACACACGGGAGAGACGCGAACATGAATTATTTATTATCTATGATAGGATTCCAATGTGTCTGCCATCTTGTGTGTTGCAGTGGATGATGCATCGGGCTATATAAGAACTTTTCTGTTTTCTCTCTCACTCTCCTTTATATATATATATTTACAATATTCCCTTCTTCGCACTTTCTTGTCTGAATTTCGCAAAGCATTTTACTTTAAAGCTCCTTTCAATACCTGAAAATGGAAACAACATTTCATAATATTTGTACACACACATTTTCCAATATATTTTTATTTTATTTTTTTTTATGTCATTTATTTATTTTTCTTTTATTAATTTTTATTTATTATATTATTTGTTTTATTAATTTTTATTTATTATATTATTTGTTTTATAATTTTTATTTATTATATTATTTGTTTTATAATTTTTATTTATTATATTATTTGTTTTATAATTTTTATTTGTTATATATTATTATTTATTAATTTTGATTCTAGATTATTTTAATAATTTGTTTATTTGATTCATCGACGCGATTTAATTTGTTAAATTTTTTTTTCAATTTTTAGTCAAATTTTTTTTCTATTTTTGAAAACTTGTAATAATAGATAAAGAATATTGTTTGGGGAAATGTTGCGATTTTCAGTTGAAAGTTCTTTAAAGGTACAAAACTAGAGGCAGAAAAAAAACGACTTTTCCTTTATGCGGTTGACGGAATAGGCTCGTATTTGAGCCATATAAAAGTTTATGGAGACATTCGAACGATTTGTGTTGCATCAAAGCTCGTCGTAAACAAATAGCTAAACCCGCATAATAAAAGTCCTATTGGATCAACTTTCTGGATCGTGGAACTTTTAAGAAAAAAAAAGCAAGTAAAAAGAGAGGGGGAAGAATATAGTTTAAATCATAAAAAAAAATCGAATAAAATCGGTATAGAAGATATAAAATAATACGTGATTAAGCTGCTTTTTTGTTTTTATTGTCTCCATATGCACCCGAGTCTCATATTTATATATCTGTTTTATTTTTATAAAATTCTAATTTACAAAATATATTTTTATTTGAATTTTCCCAGAATTTTTCACGAAACAATTGTCAATTCATTAGTAAGTTTGATTTTTATTATTTTTACATTATATTATTATTATTATTATTATTATTATTATCATTAATTATTTTTTGTTTTTGAATAATTCCTCATATTTTCTTGACATACTGAATTAATAAAT
This sequence comes from Leptopilina heterotoma, assembly GCF_015476425.1. Classification (NCBI taxonomy): domain Eukaryota; kingdom Metazoa; phylum Arthropoda; class Insecta; order Hymenoptera; family Figitidae; genus Leptopilina; species Leptopilina heterotoma. Next base: position 1,557,469 of record NW_025110949.1, on the reverse strand, counting down.
TATTTGTGTTTGAAAGAAGAAATTTCCCAGCGAAAGTTTGCATATCTTGCAGATTTCCATTGCGAAGGGCAGGTAACGAGGTTATCCTGTAAACGAAGGGGAGTTTTCTCTCTCAACTCTCTGTAAAAGGGGTTGGAGTTTCTCTCTGTGAGAATCGTAACTTTTATTCGATAACGAGACAAAAACGATTATACAAATAAAGAAAAATTATTGCTAACAAAGTTCTATGGAAAAATTTTATTTTAACAGACAGAAAGAAATAATAATTAATAATAAAAATATTGTGTAAGCAAATTTTTTCAAAACAGACTTTTATTCGACAAAATTCTACTAGAATTCATTTATTTTAATACAAAAATATAATTGAATTTCTGCAATATTTTATGATTTCTACAAAATTGAATTTTTTTTATAAATCCATTATTTTTAATCATTTTCGAAAAAGTTCTCAGAAAATTTTTAAACTCAATTGTTTACAGTTCAATTTTACAAAATTTCAATTATTCGTAAATTCATCAATTAAATATTTTAGAAAATAAAACTTTAAAAAAAAAAAAAAATTTCAAGTAAAATTGAAACAAACTTTTTCAAAAAAATTAATTCTTCTACAGAATTGTTAGATAAAAGTATGAGAAATTCAGATTTTCAAAAATTTTCATTTAAAACCTTTTCAAAATTAAATTATTTCTAAAAATTGAATTCTTATAAAGATTTTATCAATAATTTTTTAAATCATTGAATTCTTTTGATGAATTTTAATAAAATTTTTAAGAATAATTCCATTTTTTCGAGAAATTCGACAAAAAATTGAATTAAAAATAATTGAAATTCTGCTAGGAGTTTTATTATTTATAAAAATAATTGAATTTCTAAATTATATTTATTATTTACGAAAATAATTGAATCTGTGTAAAAAAATTGCATAGTTTATGAAAATAATGGAATTAATACGAAGAAATTTCTAAAAAATATGAAAATAATTTAATTCCTGTGATATTTTTATTATTTATGAAAATAATTAAATGTTTTTGTAGAATTTTATCAAAATTTTGTTTTAAATAATTGAATTCTTTTGGAAAATTTTATTAAATTTAAAAAAGTAGATATTGAAAATCATTGAATTGTGGAAAGTTTTTGAAAATAATTGAAATTTTACCAAGATAATTGAAATTTTGACGGAAACTTTTTTTAACCTTTTGAACATAATTGAATTTCTGCAATATTTTGTAACTTTTCGAAAATTAAATTTTTTTCGTGTTTTTAACGAAAATTCTTCTATAAATGCATTATTTTTAATCATTTTTGAAAAAGTTCTTTGAGAATTTTCAAATTCATTTGTTTACAATTCAATTTTACTTTCAGCTATTCGAAAATTCTTGAATTAAATATATTAGAAAATAAAACTTTCAAAAAATAATTTCAAGTAAAATTGAAACAAACTTTATTAATTCAATTATTTAAATAAAAAAAATAATTTGCTGAATAATTGAATTCTCATAAAGAATTTTATTAACAAATTTTTAAATAATTCAATTCTTTCGACGAATTTTAATAAAAGTTTTAAGAATAATTACATTTTTCGAGGAATTCGACTAAAATTGTATTAAACTTCAGCATTGATTTTATTATTTATTTATAGAAATAATTGAATTCCTAAAAAGAATTTTATTTACGAAAATAATTGAATCCCTGTAAAAATATTATTATTTATTCTGAAAATAATTGAATTATTTAGAAGAAATCTATAAAAAAAATTTGTAAATAATTGAATTCCTGGTGAAATTGCTTGCGTTGAATTTTATTAAAAATTTTTTAAATAATTGAAATTTTGTCCAAAAATTTTATTAAAATTTGTGAAAATAATTGAATTTCGAAGAATTTTATTATTTCTAAAAATAATTGAAATTTTGTCCAAGAATTTTATTAAAATTTGTGAAAATAATTGAATTTCAAAGAAGAATTTTATTATTTCTAAAAATAATTGAAATTTTGACAACCTTTTTTTTTGAATTTTTGAACATAATTGAATTTCTGCGAAAAATTTGATTACTTTTGAAAATAACTGATACAAGAATGAGAATAAAACACTATAATAGAAAAAATGCAAAATAATAAAATACCAATAGAAAAAAGTGCTAAAGAATAAAAAATTAATAAAATATAAAAAAAGAACAATAGAAAAGAATACTAAAAGAACAAAAAATACAATGGAATACTAATAAAAAGAAGGAAATATAACGAAAAACAAATAGAAATAATACAAACAAAATAAAACAAAATAGAAAACAATACAAAACAGTATTAAATGAAAATAAAAGAAAATACAAATATAAAAAATGCAGATAGAAAAAAATAAAACAAGCAGAATTAAATAAAAAACGAATAAAGTACTACTAATAAAATAAAATACTATCAGAAAAAAATGCAAATTGAAAGACAATAAAATAAAACTAAAATAAAAGAGAAATATAAAAAAATACTAATAGAATAAAATATATCAAATTCGAACACAATGAAGTAGAAATAAAAGAAAAAATTTCTGAATTCGTAATTTTTCATTTAGGAAAAAAAAACTTTTTTCTTTTATTTCAGGGTAAATTTTTAACTTCCTTTTTTTTCCAACGATATTTTGTGTGTGTGAGTGTGTGTGTGGTTTAAAATCCAATTCGCGATATATTGCATTATCAGTGCCGCGAGGATTTACAATTCAGAATATCGTGCCTTCCCATACACACAGAGACACATTGATACAACGAATACACGCGCGCGAAGCTTACTACTGCGGGAAAATGGCGGATTTTGGGTTGCTATATGGGAGAGAGAGAGTCGCTTTTATCTGCTCTCGACGGATGAAGGGACCGAAACTTGGAATAACGGTGGCCATTGTGTCAAATTAGGCGGGCGTAAAAAGCAGTTACGTCGACCCGGGGCGAACATTTCCGATCTTGGGGAGAGACATATATAGACAATTGAAGGACAATCAAACGATCGAGCCCTTAAACGATTTTTGTGTATGTGTCTCTTGTATTTTTTCTTTCTTTCTTTTTGATTCTGCGAGAGTCCGAAGCAATGAAGCGCATTTTCATTGGAGATTTGAAATAACAGGAATCTCAAAGTCATTTCGAGGCTTCTCTCCCCGGCATTTACGATTATTTTTATTCTCTCTTTAAACTGCCGTCCCTCCCCCCCCCCTCTCTCTTTCATCGTACTCAAATGCTATTTATCAGCGATAAGAGATTTCAAATAAAATTGTAGCCTCCACGATAGGTTTCCCCTGTTTTATGATCCACACATTAAAATTTACTCAATTTACTCTTTAATTTCAATGTTTTAATCCAAAAATATCGCGAGAATCGAAATTGAAAATGTTTTTTGGTTTACTAATGACTTTTTCAAAGTACTTTTTGAAAAAAAAAGTCGAATTGTTTGAGTGTTCTAGCCTAGTGCTTAGGGCGCTTGACTGTAAGTCCATAGGTCGCGGGTTCGATTCCCCTCGTCCGTCAGTTTTATTTTTATTTTAAATTTCTGTGTATACATAATGATAATTAAAAATTCACGTTTAAACATTTACAATAATTGATAACAACATAAATAATTGAATAGTACAAATATAATGCTTTTATTTTCTAATATATAATTAATTGAAGAATTTTCGAATAAACTAAATTTCTCCTGTAAAATTGAATTGCAAACAAATGGATGTAAAAGTGATTCAAAATAACTGATTTAAAGAAAAATTTTAGTTTTAAATTCTAAAAAATATGAATTTAATTGCATTGATGAAAATAATTTTGAAGAAGTTGAGTAATAATATAATTTTTCAAAAGCGTAAATTGTCGATAGAATTGAAATAATGAGGAAATCAATTGACGAGAGGTAAAAAGAAAAATTCCTATTTTTTTTGTCACTTTCCAACGCCCATAGAAAAGCGGAAAGATCTTAAAGAATCAATGATTTTCAGTGACTGTAAATTGTTGCGTGCGTCTCGATTTGGCAAACTGTCTATACGTGTGGGCAGAAATGGCGAGTCGTCAATTGCTGTCTTCTTCCTCCTACTTACTTTAACACCTAAAGCATTCTTTTTTTTTTTTTTTTTTTTTTTTATTCAGAAAAGAAAATAATCAGGGAATAATTTTTTTTCACGAAAAAGATTTATGTACTTAAACGAGCAATTTTTTCGTTAGTAAAACGAATTCCATAAATTACATATATACTGTATAGTAGGTATATATATGTGTTTGGTCCCAATGGGTATGTGTAGTTTGAATGGAAAAAAATTGAATTTTTATATTTGTATAAAAACGAAAAATCAAGTTCGTATTTTTAAATAATGCGCAATTGTGAAAACCGGTTTAAAGAGACAAGGAAAAATAAAAATAATAATAATAATGGCAAGTTTCTGAGATTCCACCCTTCGCATCCTACAGGATTATTCATAAATGACTTCCAGAACCAATTTTGAATAAACAGTTTTAACATATTCATGGAACAATTTGCCCCATTCTTTGCAACTCTGACAATTTTATTTTTTTTGTTTATCATATTATGGTATTTTCAAATTTCTTTTGTGGTGGAAATTTTTTTTTATAATTTCGTCTAAATGTCCTCTCCACCTATTTTATTTGACAATATTACAAAAATTTTTTTTTTTGTAGTTTTTATATTACGTTTGGAAACAAAATTTTAAACTCTTGCTTTCGATTTTTATATTTTTCTTTTTCTTATTAATATTATATATTATTATATGTTATATTATTCTTATTAATATTTTTTAATTTGTAAATATTTTGAAAAATTTTCTTTATTTGAATAATTATTTATTTTATAATGAAATATTTATTTAAGAATTTCATATTTTTTTGTCAAGTTAAAAAACTGTTATTTTCTATTTTAAAATAATTGTTTAAAATTGAATTTATTTTTTAAAATTATTTAATTAATTATTTAATTTACACATACTTGAAATAATAATAAATGGATTGGATAAAATAATAAAGATTGGAGAATCTCAAGTTTGTTATAAGGTATTCGTTTACAATGTCTATTATAGTTCCAATTTTCCGAGGGACGTGGTACGATCGGATCGAAGATCGTAGACTATCTGGTTATCCCATTCTGGAGTTATTGAAATATTTGTGGAATCCGTACGTGTACTTATTCAGCATAGCGTCCCTTGTTCGACAATGTTACAGTCCTGTGGCTTGCCTACGAATGCCAATAGTTGAAGGTTTGGGGGTAATTTCACTTTAATCCACTTTCCTTATTAGAAATTCATCGCCAAGGAATGACAAGTGAAATAGAAAATTTATCCAATTTTTCCATTTTCAATTAGATCCCAAGAGAAAATTATATTCATGCGAAGATGAAATGTCAAATCTAAATTCAAATTCAATATACTCAGCTGAAAAAGTTCTATAGAATTTCACTAGAATCATTCTTTAGAATCATTCTATATGAATTCTAGTGAATATTCTATAGAATTTCACTAGAAACGATTCTATAGAATTTCTACATTAATTCTACTAAATTTTAGGGAATTTTAATTAGAAAGAATATAAATTTCGTGAAAAAATTTTTTTAAACATTATATTAGTGTATGGTTACTACAGGGCTCGAACTAAATCCGTAAATACCGTAAAGGTCCGTAAAGTCCGTAATTTGATTAAAAAAGGACGAAAAGTTCGTAAATTGTACGATATAATTTGGAAAATTTTAGAGAAATTACAAATGATTGCAGAAATTCGATTATTTTCAAAAGTAATACAATTCTTCGCGGAAATTCAATTATGTTTAAAATTTTTTTAAATTCTTGTCAAAATTTTAATAATTTTTATAAATAATAAAATTCTTTTCCGAAATTCAATTATTTTAAAACCTTTTAATAAAATTCTTTGCAAAATTTCAATTATTTTCAAAAATTTAACGATTTTCAATATATCTATTACTTTAATAAAATTTTCCAAAAGAATTCAATTTTCTAAAAAAATTTTAATAGAATTCTACGCAAATAATTAATTATTTTTATAAAATAATAAAAATTTCACAAAAAATTCAATTATTTAACAATTTTCCATAAATTTCTTCGCAATATAATTCAATTATTTTTATAAAAAATAAAATTATTACAGGAATTCAATTATTTTCGTAAATAATAAAATTCTTGTAAGGAATTCAATTATTTTCATAAATAATAAAACTCATCGCAGAATTTCAATTATTTTTTATAAAATTTTAATCGAATTCCTCGATAAATGTAATTATTATTAAAAATTTTATTAAAATTCGTCAACCAAATTCAATTATTTAAAAATTTGATGATAAAATTCTTTATGAGAATACAAATTTTAAGAAACATTCACATATTCAATAAATTATTTATTTTTGTATTTAAATAATTAAATTCTAGTAGAATTTTCTAATAAAAATTTATTTAAAAATGAACTTCAGTTAAAAACAAATGAATTTGAAAATTCTCAAAAAACTTTTTCAAAAATTATTAAAAATAGTGGATTTATATAGAAAAATTTTTGTTCGCACTAAAAAAAGTTTTTATTTTGGAAAAGTTACAAATAATTGCAGAAATTCAATTGTTTTCAAGAGAAATATAATCCCTCGCAGAAATTTAATTATGTTAAAAAATAGTAAAATTCTTCTTAGAAATTCAATTATTTTCAGAAATAATAAAACTCGATGGAGAATTTCAATTATTTTTAATAAATTTTAATCAAATTTCTCCGAAAATGTAATTATTCTTAAAAAATTTATTAAAAATCGTCAAGAGAATTCAATTATTTAAAAATATGATGATAAAAATTTTTATGAGAATTGCATTTTAAGAAAAATTGAATAAATTATTTATTTTTGTATTTAAATAATTAAATTCTAGTAGAATTTTCTAATAAAAATTGATTTGAAAATAAATTTCAGTTAAAATTTTAGATAATAATTGAATATTAAAACCAATATAGCGTGAATTTTTAGAAATAATAATTGGATTAATTAATTAATAATTAATGAAATTAATTTTTTTGAAAAAGTTTAATTGAATTTTATTATATTTGAAGTTTTTATTTTTGAATATATATTTAATTTAAGAATTTACGAATAATTGAAATTTGTAAAATAGAATGTTGTAAATAAATCGATTTCAACAATTTTCGAAGAACTTTTTCAAAAATTAATTAATTTAAAGAAATTTTATAAAATTTTTTAAAAATTTTAGTGAAAAATTATTAAAAATAATAATTGAATTGAAATGATGGAAATAATTTTAAAGAAGTACAATATTCTTATAATATAAAATAATGATTTTATCAATTTGCCATTTTTAATTATTATAAAACATGAAGAAATCGATGACTCCGAGTCGAATCACTCCGAACTCGGAGTTATCGATTTCTTCATGTTTTATAGTTATGAAAAAATTTAATTTATTCTTTTAAGTAAAATATATTTTTTTTTGGTCCGTATTTTAAAAAATTATTAAAAATTGATCCAATTTTTAAAAATTAATTATAAAATTTTTTTTCATTTTCTCTCCAAAAAGAGAAATTCGATGATTTTATGTTACTTTCATTTTCATTGAAAGCAAGTTTTAAATTAATAAGAGATATAAAAATAAGACAAAAAGAAAAGAAATAAGAGGAAAAAAAACTGTAACGGAAAATCAAACGCGAATCTCTACTTTTCTGTGGTTTCAATGAAATAACTTTGATTGCAAAGAGAATCGTTGACTTTCTTGTTACATGTGAAAAGTACTCAACGAAAGCCACTAACTTTTACAAACTTATTTCTCGAACCGGAAATTAACTGGTATTCTCTGTTACGATGTTGGGCAGCTTAATCAAGAAAGTGGAAACCGCATCCAAAGAAGATTACAAATTCGAGTATTGGATTTCGAATAGACACACTAACACACACACACAAGTTGACTTATATGTAAAGAAAGAAAATTCTCCACTCGTAACTGATGTGATTAAATTAAATTTCACTATGATGAATTTTTTTATTTTGTAATAATTATAAGAAAATACTTTAGAATTATTAGGAGAAAATTTAAAAGTACGAAAAGAAGATTAAAAAAAGAAAAGAAAAATAATTAACACTAGCTGATTAGATCGAACGAAATTGATAATTTGCAGAAGTAATAATAAGTAAAAAATAGTATCTAAAATATTTTTTCGCGGTGCGAGTATAAAAAGTATTTTTTTTTTCTCATCGGGTAATAGTATAAGAAATTGTGTAAAAACGCGCGCAATTATATTGTGTAAACAAAATGTAAAATGTAATGTTTTTGCGCGTTGAAAACAAAGACTTAAACGAGTGCGGATGCATCTTTCATGTGAGCTTTTGAATAATTTGCATGCACCCATGGTTAAAAAGGAAAAGGAAACGAATCAAGTTGCATAGCGCCTGCGTAATTGAACGGGCCCTACATATATGTTTTATGCATATATACCTTTGAATAAAATACGATTACGAGGCATTTTGGCCTCCACACGTGTGTGGGGATAGTAATATCATATACATTTTCCTTTTTTTTTTCTTTTTTTTCTTTTCACCATTCCACTTGAACCTCAATCACGATTTACTTTCATGTTCGGAATACAAAAATATCCCCAAGGAAATATTATTATTTATTTATAATTTATTCATCTCATCTCATTTCTCCATTTTTTATCTAATTTATTAAAATTATCAAAAAATCGTTTTTCGTTCCTTTCTCTCCTTTTCTTTCAGTTTAAAAATTATTGGAGGAATTTTAATTTTACAGAATTTAAAAGTCTCTTAGAAAAATTGAAGAAAGGAGAAAATTAGGAAAATTATCTAATTAAAAGATGAGGGGGATCGAACTTAGATATTTTGAATTGGGCAGGCACTAACCAAACTTACATATATTCCTTTTCTCTGGGTAAGAAAATAAAAATACTGGGGAGGAGAAGAGAGGTAAATTTTATTCAAAGTAATGTTTAGAAATAAAAATATTGCTTAAGGCAGAATCAAGTGAAATTGGATTGTGTGTAGAATTCCCTTCGTTTCGTTCTTATTGTTTTATTATGTAAACTAGGGGACTTAATAAAATTGTTTTATTATGGAAACAGATTCAAATGGAAAAAATTGGTTAAATGTAGTTGATACTGGTTCAATACTGTCTCAATACGGATTTTCCATGAATAAAATACCGCTGGGCGTGTAATACTGGTTCAATACTGGCTCAAAATTGGCTTGACATTACTATTGAAAATTTCTCACTTGTTGAATACTGGTGCAGTACTATTTCAATATTTCTGAAAGTGTAATATTGATTTCGTACTTGATTAATTTTTTTTTCAATAAATGACATGGTTGACACAGAGCCTAGAAATCCTGGAAAACCTGATAAAGGTATGGAATTTAGAAAAGAGTATGGAAAACCTGGAAATAGAATGGAATTTAAAAAAATTTCTGGAATTTCGCGTTTTTTAAGATTTTTAGATTTTTAGAAAAAATTTTAATTTAAAATTATTATTCAATGATTCTTGTAAATAATAACATTTCTAACAGGGATTCAATTATTATCATAAATACATAATACAACTCATCACAGACTTTCAATTATTTTTCATTTTTAATACAATTTTAATGGAATTCCTCGAAAAATGAAATTATTCTTAAAATTTTTTATTAAAATTCACAAAGAAATTCAATTATTTTAAAAACTTTTGCTACAATTTATTTATTACAATTTAAGTATTATTTTCAATACATTTTTAATTAAATTTCTTCAAAAAATTGAATTATTTTAATAGTTAATGAAATTCTTTGTAACAATAAAATTTTTTTCAAAATAATTTTCATAAAATTCTTCGAAGAAATTTAATAAATTTCAAAAATTTGTCAAAATTCAATTATTTTCAATGTCTACTATTTAAATAAAATTTCACAAAAGAATTCAATTATTCAAAAAGAAATTTTAATAAAATTCGTCTCAGGAATTCAATTATTTTTAAAAGTATTCTAATTCTTCGCAAAAATCTAATTATGTTTAAAAATTTACAAAAATTCTCTTCAAAATTTCAATTTTCTTTATAAAAAATAAAATTCCTCTTCGAAATTCAATTATTTTAAAAACTTTTGCTACAATTTATTATTACAATTTAAGTATTATTTTCAATACATTTTTAATTAAATTTCTTTAAAAAATTAAATTGTTTCCATTAATAATGAAATTCTTTGTAACAATAAAATTTTTTTCAAAATAATTTTTATAAAATTCTTCGAAGAAATTTAATATATTTCAAAAATTTGTCAAAATTCAATTATTTTTTAAATGTCGACTATTTAAATAAAATTTCACAAAAGAATTCAATTATTTAAAAAGAAATTTTAATAAAATTCGTCTTAAAAATTCAATTATTTTTAAAAGTATTCTAATTCTTCTCAGAAATCTAATTATGTTCAAAAATTTACAAAAATTCTCGTCAAAATTTCAATTATCTTTATAAAAAATAAAATTCCTCTCCGAAATTCAATTATTTTTAGAAATTATAACAAAATTCTTAGCAGAATTTTAATTATTTTTAAAAATTTTCCTCAATTCAATGATTTTTAATATCTACTATTTTAATACAATTTTTTTAAACAATTCAATTATTTAAACAAAATTTTAATAAATTTTCCTATACAATTCAATTATTTTTAATACAATTCTTCTTAAGAATTCAATTATTTTCACAAATAATACATTTTTTATAGAAATTCAATAATTAAAAAAAAATGAATAAAATTCCCGAGAATTAAATTTTTTTTTAATTTTGATAAAATGCTTTATAAATTTTAAAAATTATAACAAAATTGATCACAGAATACAATTTTTTTTTTGAAATATAACATTCTTCCTAGGAAAATAATTATTGTCAAAAATGTTTGTAAAAATCTTCGAAACAGTTCAATTATTTTCGTAAAAAATAAAATTCTTTGAAGCAATTCAATTATTTAAGAAATTTTAATAAAATTCTTCCCAAGAATTTAATTCTTATTAAAAATTAAATTTTTCATAAGAATTCAATTATCAAAAAAAAAGTTTAACTAAAATTCTTTGTCAGATTTCAATTATTTTCAATTTTTTAATGAAATTTTTCGATGTAATTTAAAAATTCTCTTGAAAATTTCAATTTTCTTTATAAAAAATAAAATTCCTCTCCGAAATTCAATTATTTTCAAAAATTATAATTAAATTCTTGGCAGAATTTCAATTATTTTTAATACAATTTTCAACAAATTTCCTGAGAAATGTAATTATTCTTAAAAATTTTATTAAAATTCAGTAAAGACATTCAATTATTTTAAAAACTTTTGCTACCATTTATTTATTACAATTTAACTATTATTTTTAATACATTTTTAGTTAAATTTCTTCAAAAAATTGAATTATTTTAATAGATAATGAAATTCTTTGTAACAATAAAATTTTGTTCAAAATAATTTTCATAAAATTCTTCGAAGAAATTTAATAAATTTCAAAAATTAGTCAAAATTCAATTATTTTCAATGTCTACTAGTTAAACAAAATTTTACAAAAGAATTCAATTATTTAAAAAGAAATTTTAATAAAATTTATCTCAGGAATTCAATTATTTTTAAAAGTATTCTAATTCTTCGCATGAATCTAATTATGTTAAAAAATTTACAAAAATTCTCGTTTATATTTCAATTATCTTTAAAAAAAGTAAAATTCCTCTCCGAAATTCAATTATTTTTAAAAATTATAATAAAATTCTTGGCAGAATTTCAATTATTTTTAATACAATTTTCATCAAATTTCTCGAATAATAAAAATTATTCTTAAAAATTTTATTAAGTCAAGAGAATTAAATTATTTAAAAATTTTGTTGATAAAATTCTGTATGAAAATTCAATTTTAAGAAATATTTAATTATTTAATAAAATATTTATTTTTACAGTTAAATAATTGAATTCTCGTAGAATTTTCTAATAAATATTGATTTAAAAATGAATTTCAGTTAAAATTTTAGTGAATATTGAAAGCATTATAGCGTAGATTTTAAGAAATAATTCAATTTTCAAATTAAAATCTTTGATAATTTGAACTTTATATACTTTTATTTAAGAATTGTGTAGAATTAAGTTTTTTCAAAAAATTTAATGGAATTTTTTAAAAATTATTCAAAGGTTTTTAATTTCTAATACATTTAATTGAGGAATGTCAGAATAATCGAAATTTCATAAAATTAAATTGTAAAAAAAAGAATTTGAAAATTCTCAAAGAAAGAAAGAATTTGAGTTGAAAATTCTAGAAATGAATATGATGAAAATAATTGTTGAAGAAGTTACAGTAACAAAGTAGCAAGTTTTAATTATTATAAAACATGAAGAAAGCGATCACTTCGAGTCGAAGACTCGGAGTGATCGATATCTTCATGTTTTATAATAATATTTCTTATCAGTTATTGAATTTGAAATTTTTGAAAATTTTAATTGCTATATAAAAAAATAATAATGATTTAATAATTAATATTTATTTAAAAATGAATTTATTGATATTTTCGAATAATTTTCGTATTAAAAACCTGAAAAAATTTCGTTTTTTAATTTGGAAAACCTGGAAAAGTCAGGTTCGAAATTCGTTCAACATCTGTTTAAAATTGATTGAACCATTCGTTAAAAATTGGTTCAATATTAGTTAAAAAAAATTCGTTAAAAATCGGTAGAGTACACACAGTACCGGTTGAATACTGGGTCAATACTGGCAATAATACAGGCGCGGCACCTTGGCATCGCGGTGAATGTCGGCACAATAATGTAATTTCTGTCTTGGGAAGTACCCGTTAGATTGAAAGCGCGTAGCCTGATGACAGGAAATTATTACTGTATCTTCTGGGCATCTCGACGCTCAGGGTTCGACGAGATTGAGCACGAGAAGCACGAATTTCCAATCGTTTTGCAAGCAGCGTGAAACTCGTGACGTACAGGACTTGTATTAAGTCTATTCCCTTTGCAGTTCATAGAGAGACCAATAAATGTTTCATAATTGGCCGAGCGATCTCGCCGCTTCGCTCTAAACATACAACCACAGATATAATAAATAAATATTTGAATAATTGGAAAAAAAAATTAATAATAAATGTCCCTGTCCATCATCATTTCCATTGTTTACATATAACCTATACATTAAATATTTATTAACTTTATAAATTTATTATTCGTTTTACACTATTATTTTTATTATTAAACTAGCTAGAATTCGTTTATTTATTTCTTTAGCAAATATACAGATGTTACAATTTTTTCAATATCAAAAATTGACATTATTGAGTTTAAAAAAAGTTCGCTGGATTAGAAAATACTAAAATAGAAACTTAGAAAGTAAATTGCGGAAGAAAAGTGAAAAATGTAATAATTGTAAAAAAAGTGGAACTGTCGAAATGTTCTAATCGCGAATTGATTTTTGTTTCAGCACAACAAAGATCGCCGAGGATAACGGAGCATCCGTCGGATATAATAGTGGCCAAGAACGAGCCGGTAACTCTCAACTGTAAAGCCGAGGGTAAACCGGAGCCTGTGATAGAGTGGTACAAGGATGGCGAACCCGTTCCAACATCACCGGGTGATGCCAAATCGCACAGAGTTCTGCTTCCGACGGGATCGCTCTTCTTCCTGAGGGTGATGCACGGGAAAAAGGAGCAGGACGGTGGTGTTTACTGGTGCGTCGCCAAGAATCAAGTTGGCAGCGTCGCGAGCAGAAATGCAACCCTCACAGTAGCAGGTTAGTTTTAATCTCGATTTTATCCTTGGATTCAAAAAAAAGAAAGAAAAAGAAGAGGCGCACCGACCGTTGACAAGTTCATTTCACTGGCCTTTTTTTCTGTCTTTGGAAAAATTGATTTCTACAAAGTATTATTTTTTCTTTTCTTCTTTTTTCATTCTTTCTTTTGTATTCGTTTTTTCCTCTTTTCTCTCCCTCTCTCTCTGTTTTTCTTTCCCTCTTTTCTTCTTTTCTCTTTTTTCTCTCTCTTTTTCCTTATTTTTGTTTTTCTATATTCTATCATTTTTTTTTTTTTTGGTGACAGTGTTTTTTCGAACTGTCGAAACCAATATTTGGGGCTTTACGAGAGTCCCGATCAAAGAACCGGTTATAATTTTTTCAGACTCAAAATAATTCCCAAATGGAAAGGCGAAAGAAAATAAAAATTTTAGAATTTTAAAACTGATAAAACTCTTGAAAATTTTAAAAGTGCGTCTATTGACTCTGTAATATCAATAAATATGATGAAACTATTTTTTTTCAAAAACAAATATAAAGAACTATGTGCGAGAGCATAAATTGCTTTTTAACTTTTCTGATGTTGAATTCAAGTGGACGCTCTACCTATATATACACAATCGTGAATCGTGCGGTGATCAAATCGATCGACATTCTTTTTATTGAATCGTATCGACACACATTGGGGTTTTAATGGATACAGTTAGAATAAAAAGAACGAAAGAATCGATAAAGCAATAAAGGCTTGCTTGGAAAATATACGATGACTGTGGATAACCAAGCGTACTTGATCGTAAAAGAATGGCACTCATCGACAATTGTCATTGGCACGTTGATACAGAAACGTTATCCAACAAAAACTTATTTTCACCAAAAACAAAACAAGAACAAAAAAAAAAAAAATTTATTTGGAAAAACAATGCTCTTTGTTCTGTAAACAAGATAATCGAATTTTTTGGTTTTTCCCACAATTCTTATAAATGACAAATATTCGCTCCTGGCGAATAATGCTAATCGGATTTTTGACAAATATCTCTCTCTCTCTCTCTTGCTCTGAGAATGTTTTCAAGAGATGTATGGTTATTTTCAAAAGGTCAGCGTAACTAGACTCGGGGTTATAAATTTAGCAGATGGAAAGTTGGAGTTTACACGGAATACATATGATTCATGCGCATAAAAGCGAGCGCACGCGCGCATATACATTTGGTTGCCATTAGCATTAATTACAGTATCACGCTCGGTTTACGCTCTTGTTTACAATTATTCCTAGAGTTATCGAGCGACATAATTTTACGACGCGCGTCCGCTATCTTATATACACCTCTTTTCTATTATACTTTATTTCGGCCAAGCCCATATCACATACGGAAAGTTCGCCTCTCTCTATCTCTCTCTTTCTCTTTCTCTCTCTCTCTCTCTCTCTCTCTCTCTCTCTCTCTCTATTTCCCTTTCTCGTTTCCCACCCGCGATTCTTGAAACAATTTTTGAGCACATGCCAAAAGACTCTCTCACGTGATACGTACAATATTATATTGTCTCTGTTCGTATTATCTCGAATGTTGTATTTATTCACTTGTTCTAGAATTTTTTCGGTCTCATTAAAATTCACGTGTTTTTGTTTTTTTTTCAGATAATTTACTTGCAGGGCTCGGATTGTGCGACTTACATTTTCTAAAAATTAAATTAATTTTCATTTCTAAGGAAATGTAACTTTTTTCGACTTTTTTGTGAAAAAATGCGACTAATCGACTTTTTCGAAATTTTTTTTTTTAGTAAAATGCGACTGAAATTTAAAATTTTTTTTCGAAATATAAAAGGAAAAAGTTTGAGTCAAAAAAATGTTCTCTTACATTTATTTACAAATTTCTTTCAAATTTTTCGAAAACATCAATAACTTCTTTTTTAAATAAATATATTTAATTATTATTTTTCCATAGGAATGAAAATTTTTCAAAAGATTCAAATTCAAATCTTTTTGAAATTAAACAACTTATTAAAAAATTTTTATAAAACATGAAGAAATCGATCACTCCGAGTCTTCGACACGGAGCAATCGATGTCTTCATGTTTTATAATAATTAAAGAGGATTGAGTGTTAAAATCATTATTTTATATTATAAGACTATAAAAAAAATTTTTTAATCTTTTTTTTATGAAAGTAATTTAATTATTGGGAAGAAATTTATAAAACATTACTAAGTAATTGAATTTTGCCGAAGAATTTTGATATTTACTAAGATAATTGAAATTTTGAGGAGAATTTAAAAAAAAAAATTTTGAAAATAATTTAATTTCAGCCAAGAATTTTTTCACTTTTGAAGATATTTTGAATTTTGCAAAGAATTTTATCAGAACTTTTAAAAATAATTAAATTTCCAGGATGAATTTTATTATTTATAAAGATAATTAAAATTTTGACGAGAAAAAAAAAATTTTTTTTAAAAATTGAATTTCTAGGATGAATCTTATTATTTATAAAAATAATTTAAATTTTGACAAGAATTTTATTAAAATTTTTGCAAATAATTGAATTTAAGAGAAAAATTTTATTACTCTCAAAGATAATTGAAATTTTGAACAAATTTTTTTAAAAATGTTTAAAAGTAATTGAATTATAGCAGAAGAATTTTGATATTTATAAACATAATTGAAATTTGGAGAAAAAATTTTAAAAAATTTTTTAAATAATTTAATTTCTGTCAAGAATTTTCTTACTTTTGAAGATAATTCAATTTTGCAAAGAATTTAGCAAAACTTTTAAAAATAATTAAATTTCCAGGATGAATTTTATTATTAATGAAGATAATGATAATTTTGACGAGAAATTTAAAGAAAATTTTGAAAATAATTGAATTTTGGAGAAGAATTAAATTATTTCTAAAGATAATTGAAATTTTGTCGCAAGAATTTTATAAAAAATTTTGAAAATAATTGAATTCCTAAGAATTTTATTTATGAAAATAAGTGAATTATTGGGAAAAAGTTTATTAAAATGTTTAAAAAGAATTGAATTTCTGTAAGAACTTTTGTTATTTTTGAAAATAATTGAATTTTGGAGAAGAATTTTATTACTTTTGAAAATAATTGAATATTATTAAAATTTTTGAAAATAATTGAATTCCTAAGAATTTTATTCAAGAAAATAATTAAATTATTGGGAAAAAGTTCATTAAAATGTTTAAAAAGAATTGAATTTCTGTAAGAACTTTTGTTATTTTTGAAAATATTTGAATTTTAGAGAAGAATTTTATTACTTTTGAAAATAATTGAATCTTATAAAAATTTTTGAAAATAATTGAATTCCTAAGAATTTTATTCATGAAAATAATTAAATTATTGGGAAAAAGTTTATTAAAATGTTTAAAAAGAATTGAATTTCTATAAAACCTTTTGTTATTTTTGAAAATAATTGAATTTTGGAGAAGAATTAAATTATTTCTAAAGATAATTGAAATTTTGCTGCAAGAATTTTATAAAAAATTTTGAAAATATTTTAATTTCGAAGAAGAATTTTATTACTTTTGAAAATAATTGAATTTTATGAAAATTTTTTAAAATAATTGAACTTCTAAGAATTTTATTTATGAAAATAATTGAATTATTGGGAAAAAGTTTATTAAAATGTTTAAAAAGAATTGAATTTCTGTAAAAAAATTTGTTATTTTTAAAAATAATTGAATTTCTGCGAAGAATTTTATTACTTTTGAAAATAATTGAATTTCAGAGAAGAATTTTATTAAAATTTATTTTAAATAATTGAATTTCGGAGAAGAATTTCATTTATAAAAATAATTGACATTTTAAAGAGAGTTTTTTAAAAAAATGTTGAAAATACTTAATTAAAATTTTGCTATGAATTTTATATTTTTATTACATTTTTTTAAGTTTCATTCCGGATTGTTTGATATTAATGTATCTGTTGTCGAGAAATGTGATTTTTTTTACAATTTTGTGGTTTCTTTTTGTCGTTTTATTCTAAGATTTCATGCGACTTTTTTTCGACTTTTTCGTAAATTTTATGCGACTTTTCGTGACTTTTGTTGTAAATTTATGCGACTAAAGCGACTTTTTTTGAGTCTCAAAGACGATCCGAGCCCTGTACTTGCTATTAATCTTTTTCAAAGCAACAATTCACGCGTTAAAGCGCGCGGCTAACTTTTTACTGCCTTTTTTTAAATAAAATTATCAATTTTAAAAATAATAGAATTTAAAAATTTTCTAAATTAAAATTTTTGTTGTTTTTTTTTAATAAAATTGTATGCAAAGATTTAATTATTTTTATAAATAATAAAAATAATGTGCTTCAATCTTGTGCTATTGGTTTCCCATATATTTTCTTTATTTCAGTCGCGATATTTTTGTACTAGTATAGTAAGTGTCATTTTCTGTCAGACTAATAATTTTTCTTCCAGTAATAAGAGAGACGGGTATAGTCAGACTGTCTAGTAATTTTTCCTGAAAATTTGAAGTCGATAAATTTTAGTAATACTACAATAGTAGTAAATGTCAGTTTCATTCAAACAAAATGGCAATAAATTTTTGAACTAGTAGTAAAAGTCCATTACTGTCAGATTTTCTGTCCCTTCCCTCAAAATTTTAATTTGACAAATTTTAGTATTAATAAAGTTAGTCACTTACAGTCAGATCAAATTGAATGCAGTAATATTTTTTGCCGGACATTTTTAGTCACTCTTTTATTGTTTGTTTTGTTATCAGTATTAGCAGAAGTTTTTAGGCAGACCGAACAGGTTTTTGTACCAATATAAAAATTAATTTAAGAATTTTTTTTTGGTACTAAATTCAAAACTATAGAATAATTTATTTAAGACCTTTGAATTTTAGTTTACTTTACAAATTTTTTTTTCGGGAATTTTTTTAATTAAATTTGTTTTTTTTATGTTCTCTAAATTCGAATTGAAATAGTTTTCATAAAATATGAAATTCGATGTATTTTATTATTGTATATATATATAATTATATATATATGTGTTTTAATTCGACTTTCTACGAACTTTAAACTTTTACCAAGCGCAAGATAAGAGTTCTAAGTACACATGCTTTCATTCAAGTGCACCTCAACACGTACTTTACCTACTGAGGTATTTACCGACCTCTTTAACACCTCTTTTCACTAGGTGCATATATACATATAATTCTATATCCTCGACTAATGTGCAAAAACACTTATCAAATTATCTTTTTTTCTCTTTAATCATTTTTATTAGTAGACGACTCTTGCGATATTTTTTAATTTGAGTAATTAGAAAAGTGGAAAAAAGTAAAGTGAAATTCTGTAGATTTTCCGTAACAATTATTCTCTCGACGAGTGGGAAATTAACAAAGGCTGACAATTAGCTGCACAATTAATCAATATTGACAACTATTGTCGCGAGTATTAAGATCAAAATTGGCTCAAGATTATTACTAGTTAAGTTCTCGATTATAGTTTCGAATTTAAATTTTTGTCTGTAATTTTAATTAAAACTTAATTTTCAATTATGATCAAAAATTTTTAAAAATTCTTGTCAAAATTTCAATTATCTTTAGAAATAATTAAATTCCTCTCCGAAATTCAATTATTTTTAATAATAATAAAATTTTTACAGGGATTCAATTATTTTGGTAAATAATAAAATTCTTATTAGAAATTCAATTATTTTGATAAATAATAAAACTCATTGCAGTCATTCAATTATTTTCAAAAGTAATAAAATTTTTCGCAGAAATTCAATTATGTTTAACATTTTTTAAAAATACTCGTCAAAATTTCAATTATCTTTAGAAATAATTAAATTCTTCTCAGAAATTAAATTATTTTCAAAAATTTTCCTCAAAATTTAATGATTTTTAATAGGTAGGTATCTACTATTTTAATAAAATATTCCAAAAGAATTTAATTATTTAAAAAAAATTTAATAAAATTCTACACAAACCTTTAATTATTTTCAAAAAATAATAAAAATTTCACAGGAATTTCATTATTTACAAATTTTTTTTTGTAAATTTCTTCACAATCATTCATAATGATTATTATATTATTTATTTTCATAAATAATAAAATTTTTACTGTGATTCAATTATTTTGGTAAATAATAAAATTCTTATTAGGAATTCAATTATTTTGATAAATAATAAAATCCATTGCAGTAATTCAATTCTTTTCAAAAGTAATAAAATTCTTCACAGAAATTCAATTATGTTCAAAAGTTTTTAGAAATTCTCGACAAAATTTGAATTATCTTTAGAAATAATTAAATTTTTCTCCGAAATTCAATTATTTTCAAAAAATAAAATTTTTACAGAGATTCAAATTTCTTTGGTAAATAATAAAACTCATTTCAGAAATTCAATTATTTTCAAAAATAATAAAATTTTTACAGGGATTGTTCAAAAATTTTTATAAAATTCTTGCGCAAAATTACAATTATCTTTATAAATAATAAAATTCTTCTCCGAAATTCAATTATTTTTTAACAAATTTAATAAAATTCTTGTCAAAGTTTCGATTATTTTCAAAATTTCAATTATTTTCAAAAATTTTCCTCATTCAATTATTTTTAATATCTACTATTTTAATACAATTTTCTAAAAGAATTCAATTATTAAAACAAAATTTTAATAAATTTTTCTATACAATTCAATTATTTTCACAAATAATACATTTTTTATGGAAATTCAATTATTTAAAAAAAATTTAATAAAATTCTCGAAAATTAAATTTTTTTAAAAATGTTGATAAAATGCTTTATAAATTTTAAAAATTATAACAAAATTCATCATAAAATACAATTTTTTTTTTGTTAAATATAACATTCTTCCTAGGAAAATAATAATTGTCAAAGATGTTTGTAAAAATCTTCGAAACAATCCAATTATTTTCGTAAAGAATAAAATTCTTCGAAGCAATTTAATTATTTAAGAAATATTAACAAAATTCTTCCCAAGAATTTAATTCTTTTTAAAAATAAAATTCTTCACAAGAATTCAATTATCAAAAAAAAAATTTAACTAAAATTCTTTGTCAAATTTCAATTATTTTTAATTTTTTAATAAAATTTCTCGATGTAATTTAAAAATTCTCGTCATAAATAAATAATAAAAATAAATAATAAAATTTTTACAGGAATTCAATTATTTTGGTAAATAATAAAACTCTTATATTAGTAATTTAATTATTTTAATAAATAATAAAACTCATTGCAGAATTTCAATTATTTTTAATACAATTTTAATCAAATTCCTCGAAAGAATGTAATTATTCTTAAAAATTTTATTAAAATTCGTCAAAAAAATTCAATTATTTAAAAATTTATTGATACAACTCTTTATGATAATTAAATTTTAAGAAACATGCAATTATTCAATAAATTGTTGTTTTTTGTTTTTAAATAATTGAATTCTAGTAGAATTTTCTCATAAACATGGATTTAAAAATAAATTTCAGTTAAAATTTTACATAATAATTGAATATTAAAGGCATTAGAGCGTAAATTTTTAGAAGTATAATTGAATTTTGAAAAGGTTTCAGATCAAAATCTTTGAAAATCTGAATTTTTCATACTTTTAATTAACAAGTGGAAGTAATTTTTTTTTTTTGAGAAAGTTTGATTGAGGATTTTTTTTAATATTATTTGAAGTTTTTATTTTCTAATATATATTTAATTGAAGAATTTACGAATGATTGAAATTTCGTAAAATTGAATATTGTAAACAAATGAATTTAAAAATTGTCAAAGAACTTTTTCGAAAATTATTAAAAATTAATATTGATAATCGATTTAAAGATGAATTTTAGTTACAAATTCTAGAAAATAGTAATTGAATTGATTTTATCACTCGGTCATCTTAAATTATTATAAAACATGAAGAAATCGATGACTTCGAGTCGAATCACTCCGAACTCGGAGTTATCGATTTCTTCATGTTTTATAGTTATGAAAAATCTAATTTACGTATAGTTTTAAGTAAAATGTTAGAAGGTTTACTATGGGTTAAAAATAAACAGGAAAAATTTGTATCCTAAACTTTTTAGAGAAAATTTTTTCGTTGAATCAACGTTATGGTATAACTTTAGTTTTACAAATATGATTACACATCCGTGATACTAGGGAATAATTTCGAGGAGTATTTTTTAAATAAAAGAGAGTGAGAGAGAGAGAGAGAGCGCATTCCAATGAAAGTGTATTGCGACATTCTTGAGCAAGAATGTGAATGATAATAATTGAGCACGCCTTGTTTGCTGCTCAAGTTCACCAATTTCATGAGGGTCTCCGGTTCTAATTTGTCCCTTACAGATGCAATGGAGTGCTCGTGTCAGCTGCACGAGTCGAATGAACACAACAGGTTTGTTTAGGTGACGATCGATATTCAAGCGTGGCAATTTGATATCAATAATAGAGCACCAGGCAATAACTGATTTCACGAAATTGGCTGTGTGATCTCAAATAGAAATCATCTCAATAGCAAATTTAAAATATATACGACCATATGTACAATGTGTAGATATTATATTTATAGTATAAATTTTCTTTTCATTAAAGTATATTAATTATATTAAAAATAATAATTAATTA
Organism: Leptopilina heterotoma; assembly: GCF_015476425.1. Taxonomy (NCBI): domain Eukaryota; kingdom Metazoa; phylum Arthropoda; class Insecta; order Hymenoptera; family Figitidae; genus Leptopilina; species Leptopilina heterotoma. Next base: position 1,535,134 of record NW_025110949.1, on the reverse strand, counting down.
TATTAAATATTAAATTGTTTCTATATTAAAATACTGAGAATATTTTCACATCTAATATTTTATAATTAGTATTAGTTATATAAATTAATAAATATATGATAATTAATAATACTGTTAATAACAATATTATTCATATTTAATGATGCTAATAATTTGGAAATTTTTCTCGTCAAACTTTTTGGTAATTCAATTAGTCAAATTTGACTATTTTTGCAGTTATTTATTCACTAACAATACAATGGCATTGTTTATAAATTTCTGAAGCAAAAAAGTCAGCCAATATTTAAATAACTAACTTTTTTTTAATGAATTCAAATTTAAACAGATTATAGCTATTTTAAAAAAATTTGTTTTTCCTTTTTAATTTATTGTTTAGAGGAAAAAACACGAGAAAGTAACGCTTCACGAACAATATTTCAATATCGAAAAGTTTTCCATCGATCAAACTATGACTAGCAATCATAAAAATACAGAGGGTTAGATTTGCTGATGTTTTGAGAGTATCTAGACACCTCGTTTGTCGATCGTGAAACGTCAAATGTTTGACTTCTGACGATGAATAAGCACATGATGAATACGGGATTCCGTTTTCAGTGTAGATTCACTGAATAACAGGGTTCTACCAATGTTCAGGCTACATAGATTCGAAAGGGGTGAAATATATATATTTATGTTTCGGTTTATACAAATTTATAAATTTATGTAGAATGTGATATATTATTTATTCAAATCTTCTAATATTCTACCTATAATAATTAGTTCTTTAATAAAAATTGATTATTTTTTGTACAAACTTCTCAATTTGTCATAAGGAAATAATTTGCATCATTTTTCTATTTTGTCTGGAAATCAGGGAAAAGAAAATTAAATTTTTGTGGCATTCAAAAATGTCCGAAAGTACATAAATTGTCATTCTTGAACGAAACACACGATTCGGCCGTGGCACAAACAGGGCGCAATATCAGGGGCTAAAAATTGTAATTAGCTTCATTTTTTTAATGGCTAAAAAAAGGCGAAAGTAGAAAAAAAAATTAAAATAAAATAACGGTAAATTCATGGGGCTTATTGCCTCGTTAGATCTCACGGGAGGTCCCGTTTTGATGGCGCCCGAAGCTCTTTCTCCCGTAACATTGCACAAACATTTATCTCTTTCTCTCATATGGAGAAGTAGAGTCAGGTGAAGGGGGGGAATTTTTACGCGGAGAACAATAGAGGGGTGGCTACTACTCTACATACGCACTATTCATTATAATTCGCTTGCGAGAGGGACGCAACATTGGATATGTACCTTTGTTTCTGGGAGAACAAGCATGAATGCATTGCATGCGCGATGAACGCTTTTATATATTATATATATATACAACAATACTTAATGTCGATGTCAAATAGTGTGTGCACTATTCTTTTCTTATAAAGGCCTGTTTTATATATGTAATGTGTGATAACAAGAAGTTTTCCACGTTTATGCGAAATTTTAAGAGAGAAAGAGAGAAATTACCCAGGCTTCACAGTCTGTCCCCTATTTCCCTAAAAGTCTCCCTTTTTAATTTTGGCCCCTAAACTTACTCTATTTTGAAAATTTCCCCTATTTTCGTGCGAGTTTCGTCGCAGGAAATCAATTATTTTCAATAATTTTTAAGTAATTCTGCAAAAGAATTCAATTATCTTGATAATCAACAAAATTCTCCCCATAAAATCAATTATTTTAAGGATTTTTAATTAAATTCTTCTCCAAAATTCAATTATTTTCATAAATATCAAAATTCTTCTCAAGAATTCAAAAAAATTTTAATTAAATTCTTGGCAAAGTTTCAATTATTAAAACAAAATTTAATAAAATTGCACGAATTCAATTATTTTTATAAATTTTTATGAATATCTCGTCAAGAATTCAATTATTTTTATAAATAGCAAAATTTTTCGCCAAAAATTCAATTATTTTCAAAAATTTAAATAAAATTCTTTGCAACATTTCAATTACTTTCTAAAGTTTTTCGCAATTTAATAATTTTCAATATTTACTATTTTCATAAAATTTATCAACAGATTTAATTATTGACAAAACTTGTTAATACAATTCTACGAAAAGATTCAATTATTTTTATAAATAATAAAATTTCATTTACGAATTCAATTATTTTCATAGTATAATTTCAAATATTTTTAATACAATTTTAAATAAATTCCTTGAAAAATGCAATTATTATTAAAATTTTTATTAAAACTTAAGTAAATTTCAATTATTTAAATAATTATTAAAATTCTTCGCAGAAATTCAATTATTTTTAAAAAATCAAAAAAAAAAAAATTGTTGTCAACATTTCAATTATCTTTATAAATAAATAGCAAAATTCTTCGACAAAATTCAATTATTTTGAGGAATTTTAATATAAAATTCATTGCAAAATTCAATTATTTTCGTAAATAACAATATTCATCACAAGAATTCAATTATTTTCAAAAATTTTAATAAACATCATGGCAAAATTTCAATTACTTTCAAAAATTTTTCTTACTTCAATGATTTTCAATAAACTATTTTAATAAAATTTCCCAAAAAAATGAATTATTAAACAAAAGAAACATTCAATTATTCAATAGAACAATAAAATTCGATGCAATAATTCAAATATTTTCATAAATAACATTTCATTCGTGGCAGAAAATCAATTATTTTTAAAATTTTTAAATAATTTTGCAAAAGAATTCAATTATCTTGATAAACAACAAAATCGCATAAATTCTTCTCATAAAATCAATTATTCTAAGGAATTTTAATAAAATTCTTTTTAAAATTCAATTATTTTGATAAATATCAATATTCATCAGAAGAATTCAATTCTTTTGAAAACTAATAAAATATTTGGCAGAAATTAAATTATTTTCACAATTTTTTAAAAATTCTTGTCAAGAATTAAATTATCTTTATAAGTAGATAGAGAAATTCTTCTCAAGAATTTAATTATTGTTAAAAATTTTTTTTAAATTTTTCTCAAGAAGTCAATTATTTTCAAAAATTTTAATAAAATTCTTTTCATGAATTCAATTAGTTTCAAAAATTATTATTTAAATTCTTCTAAAGAATTCAATTATTTTTAAAAAATTTAATAAAATTCTTCAAAAAGTTTTCAATTATTTTCAAAAATTATTATAAAATTCTTTAATATAATAAATTTCATTAAAAATTTAATTAAATTCCTTAAAAGAAATTAAATATTTTCAAAAGTTGTTAATACAATTCTTCGTAAAAATTAAATTTTAAGAAACATTCAAAATTATTTATTTTTGTATTTAAATAATTGATTTCTGATAGAATTAAATTATTGTTTTTCGTACTTTTAACTAACAATTCTGTAGAATTAATTTTTTTGAAAAAGTTTAATTGAATAATAATAATTGATGTTATTGATTTAAAGTAGAATTTTAGTTAAAGATTCTAGAAAATGTTAATTGAATTGAAATGATACAAATAATTTTGAAGAAATTACAGTAACAATATTCTTATAATAATAAACTAATGATTTTGTCAGTCGGGCATCTTTAATTATTTTTAAATTGTTTAATTTCAAAAAGGTTTGAATTTTAAATTTTTGAACATCTTAATTCCAATAAAAAAATGATTAAATATTTATTTTAAATAAAACTTGATGTTTTCGAATAATTTGACTTTTGAAGAAATTTGTAAATAAATTTAATAAAATATTATTCTTTGAGTATCTAATAATTTTTAGAGTGAATCAGAATATTCTTTAGTGTCAGGGAAAAATATAAGTGAAAGTTGTGTTTGGAAATCAGGGAAAAATAAAGTTAAATTTTTGTGGCAACCCTGTATAAATAAATAATATTTTTATCTTTATTTAACCAATTTTTATGGTCCCCTAAAAGTCCCCTATTTTTTAATTTTCCGTCCCCTATTTCTCCTAAAATAATTTTTTGCGTCAATGTGAAGGCTGAATTACCACAAAGAAAAGCACTCTAGAGTTGAAAATAGCTGTTAAACTTGAAAACTTTTTTTCACACGCAGTCATATTATTACCGACTATATATATGAATCTGAATATGCTGAAATCCATAAAAAGGATTACTTTTCCGGGTGCAAGGGCTCTTCGATTCCGAAATTTAATTTTTTGATTTATTAAACAGTTTTCAATTTAATTTTACATTTCATTGAGTTTCATTACATTTAAATTTAATTACAAAATATATTTTAAAATGAATTCGTAAGCTTGATGAAATTATTAATAATTTGATTTTATTATTTTAACTTTTAATAAAACCTTAATTAAAGTTGCTTTATTATAATTCCAATATTTTCAATTCATTACAAGTAAAAATGAAATTTATTCTATTTTTAATAAAAGTAACTTTCAATTAATTTTATTAATATTTTATACGTAAAAAAATTCTTATAGATGATAAAAAACAGTTAAACTCCTATCGGAGTTTTTGCAAATTCTTTTCAACATTTCAATTATTTTAAAAAGTTTTTCGCAATTCAATGTTTTTAAATATTTACAATTTTCATAAAATTTATCAACAGATTTTTAATAATAGAAAAAACTTGTTGACTATTGGAGTTGGTACCAGTTTAATAGTTTTTTATCATCTATAAGAATTTTTTTCTGTGTAAAGTTAAGAAAATAAATTGAAATTTAAAAATTCTTATAGATGATAAAAAAACTTAAACTGATTGGAGTTGGTAACAGGTTTAATAGTTTTTTAACGTGGGTGGGAAGAATAATTTCTTCCTCGCCTATTTGTCTATTATATCAAAAAAAGTAAAAACTCAGAAATTTCGAAAAGTTGAAAAATTGATAACATTTGATCTTTCATGATAGTTGACTCGTGATTCTCACTCCCCCCTTCGGGCCCCAAATGCCATTTAGACGATTCTCGTATATATATATACACACGGTGTTTTAAATGGAGCAAGATTAACTTTTAAGGTTGGAATTCGACGTTCAGTTTACGACAGGAGGATATTCTCGGATTCAAGGGAAATTTAGTGCCAGGCAGAATACGGCAGAGATAGATATATAGGGAAGATGGTGCACAACCACCGTAATTCGACGTGGCGCTAAGGGAGCTTTCTTAATGACGATTCGACTAATCAGGATTCTCGCGCGCTATTCGTAATCCACCCACCCACCTCTCCTCGACGCTCGTAAAAGTAAGGAGGATCGACGAAAGCCTCCTCCTCTTAGTTTCGTGGGTATGGTGCGGTAGTTTCCCTTCGTGACGTCGTCGGGCAACAAACGACTTTTGCGACATGGCAATCGTTACTCGCACACCTCACAAGGGAAACTTGCTTCAAATATAAACCCATATACATTTATATATGTATATATGTACAACATGTATCTACATCTTCTTTTCAACAATAATTTTACTGCGTCCAACATTCTGCTAAAATATATATTCTCGTAATATTTTTCTATAATTCTCAATTTTCATAAAGGAAATAAAATTTACATCAATTCTTTTTCTTAATTTCTTAATTTTAAATTTTAATTGCTTTATTAAAAATTTAAAGTTTTTTTTAAAAATACTATCTTGTGCACTTTACACTTTTTTGAAAAAAGCAGATAATGTTTAAATTTTCTTCTTTTTTGCCCTCTCGACAATTTTCACAATTTTTCAGCCCGGGGTTACGCAAAATAAAAAAAAATCCCACGGTAGAATGCCTGATGGAATTTCTCTCGACGTAATGGAATATTTTATAGAAGACACTTTATAGAATTAAAGGTCTAGAAAATAAGATCGGTATATAGTATCAAAAAGATAGGATCCAATACTCTCTCTCTTCCTGTAACGACCTGATAAGGCTTCGCTCTATTGTGCACGGCTATTCGATTTGTCGGGAAAAGATGGGTTCGGTGTTGAGTATCGAATGCGTCGACGATCTAATCCAAAGAACGATATCAGGTAGCACAGGTACATTTCCGCAAACGATTTTTTCCCCTCCTTTTCCCTTAAAAAGAAAAAGAAAATTGAAATAGTTTACTATTCAGCGAGCTATTCAGTTATCTTGCCAACGAAATCTATTTATTTCACGCACCTAAATATAAACAAGTTATGTACTTGTTTATGCGTAAATGAGGGAAATGAAAAATAATTTTAAATTGAAAAAAAAGTCTGTTGATTTGATACTTTTCTCTAAAATTGAAATTTTGTTGATGATAATAAATGCGTCTGATAAGAATATTTGCGATTTGTTCGCACTTGGGATCTTCAGAGAGGGGAGGATGAGGCTTAGACTGATTTTACTTCCATTAGCTAATAACTGCGGGTAGGAAGGTCGTTACTGTGCCCTGTTTCCATATTGAGCTCTAAAAGCGAAGTATCACCTGTCTCCCTTGGTTAATGAATTTCAAAGGACCAGAAAGGGAAACTGACCCTGACTATACAAGTTTCCCATAGCAAGTGCCGTTAGTCAAGTGAAGAAATTAATTAAGGCATCATGACCAATACGTCCATCAAACTAATTGATTAATCTTTTGTCTTCAACTGTCTTCTAATTGCTACAAAAATTCAATTTTACTTCACACACCTGAATACTCGACTTCAACAAATTTTACAACTATTTACTAGTAATAAATAAATACAATTTAATAATAACTATTATTATTATTACCTACCTATTATATAATAATTATTATTATTAATAATTATAATAATCAGTTTTTCAATTACTTTTTTCATAAATTTTTAGAAAGTCCTTAGATTTCTCTACTACTTTCTGCAAAATTCTCTAGTATTTTTCGAATTTTTTTTAATAGTGAAAATTGTTTACTAATTCTAGGGAAAATTCCACAAAATCGGTACTTATAGAGGAACTTTTTTTTATTACAAGAAATAAAAAAAATAAATTGTACTGAGCCTAAATAAAATGAAAAGAAAAATTGCCAAATATTTTCCAAGTGTAAAAAAAATTTTCCCCCCTTTAATGTTATTTAAAGAGACTTAAAAAATCCCTTCGAACTGAAAATAGTCTCGAAGAAGACTTTAAAAAAAAAGAAGAATTGTCTCTTACTTCTTTTCTTGACTGGGAAACCTATTTAAAGAGAAGACAAACACTGAGGAAACTATCAATGACTGGTTGACATTTCAAGAGGCCACAATGTGGTGCGGGGGGGGAGGGGATGAGAAACGTCGAGAAAAATCCCTGAACGGTGAAAGATGAACGAGAAAAGAAATTGCAAGTTTTTCACGACACACTGATGCCCGGTATCGTCGTGAGAGAAAAAAGAGAGTAGAGAGAGAATCTATTGCCATCGGATAAAATAGAGGAGAGAGAGAGAGAGAGAGTGGCCCTCTAAGTTCTTTTCAAAGGTGTGTTGTGTGAGTATTTCCAGAGCCTATGCCCTCTCCTCCTTCCATCCACCACACCAAACCACCAGTTCGTTGAAGGTGTTATTTCACTGAAAATATCCCTCTTGAATGAAAACTATCGACGCCATAAATTTTCCCTCGTGTTTCTTTCTTCACCTCGAATGTCTGGCTCAGTAATCTTGGGTTCGTTCTTCTCTCACCGGGTGGTTTTCACGATCTCGGATTCCATAACATCGTCCTCTCTCTCTCTCTCTCTCTCACACACTCGTTCACTCACTCACTCTCTACTATATATTTGTTTTTATATTCATTTTTCATCTTTTTATGTAGTACCACCACCGATCCTCTCTCGCATTATATATAGTACGAGATAAATAATAATTTTACTCGACGGGTTATTTTCTTTTTTTGACATATTGCCCACTTACTGTAATTAGTAATAAAAAAAAATATTATTTTCCAAAAAGAGAATTATTATGCGAAATATGGATATTAAAAGAGAAAGAGAGGGGAATAATGCTAAAAAAGAGAATTATTACAAAACGTGATAAATTTTATATCATGGAGGTATTTTTCAAACAGATAAAAAATTTCAATTGCAAAAGAAAGTTAATCAAAAAAAAAAAAAAGAACTCAGAAAATTATTTTCATTCGAAATAAAAATTTCAACAAGAAGAAAAAATTAAAATTAATTTGAGAAAATTTATTTTCAAAGAATTCCATTTGGTGAAAATTTTTCCTATTTTGACGATGAGTGAGTTTAGCGTTTGGCAAATTACCAAACGTTTGATTAATCCATTGGATTAAAACGATTTTTAACAAATGCCCTATAAAAATGTGCCTTTAGTTTTTCCGCAATTTTTTGACTTTTTGGAGATTGAAATTAAAAATAAAATATTTATATTGAATTGGATATTTTTTATACGCAAAATTTATTAAATCCCGACAAAATAACTGCTTTTTTCTAAATAACATAATTTAAATTATATTCTTTATAATCACTAATCGATTTTCATTTAATTAATCACTTCTTTGTTCTTTTTAATAATTAAATTTAATAATTCAATTAATTTTTTATTAAATAATATAAATTTTAATTAATAAAAATGTAAAGATTTCCTTAAACCTTGATTTTTTAATTAATAAAATTATTTCTTAATAACAGGGTTGCAACGCTTTTGCTCTTTTCAAATTCCCTGACTTTTCCATCATTACGATTATTCATTTCTAGAATTTTCAACTAAAATTCTTCTTTAGGTCAATTTTTTTTTTATAATTTTTGAAAAAATTCTTTGAGAATTTTCAAATTCTTTTTTTTACAATTTAATTTTATGAAATTTCGATTATTCTGACATTTCTCAATTAAATGCATTAGAAATTAAAAACTTTAAATAATTTTAAAAAAATTCCATTAAATTTTTTGAAAAAACTTAATTCTACACAATTCTTAATTAAAAGTATATAAAGTTCAAATTATCGAAGATTTTAATTTGAAACCTTTTGAAAATTCAATTATTTCAAAAAATCAACGCAATAATGCTTTCAATATTCAATTATTATCTAAAATTTTAATTGAAATTCATTTTTAAATCAATATTTATTAGAACATTCTACGAGAATTTTATTATTTAACGGCAAAAATAAATATTTTATTAAATAATTAAATGTTCCTTAAAATTGAATTTTCATACAGAATTTTATCAACAAAATTTTTAAATAATTTAATTCTCTTGACAAATTTAATAAAATTTTTAAGAATAATTACATTTTTTGAGGAATTCCATTAAAATTGTATTAAAAATTAAAAATAATTGAAATCTACCAAGAATTTTATTAAAAGTTTTGAAAATAATTGAATTTCGGAGAAAATTTTTATTTTTTTAAAGATAATTGAAATTTTGACGAGAATTTTTGTAAATTTTTGAACATAATTAGATTTCTGCGAATAATTAGAATACTTTTAAAAATAATTGAATTCCTGAGACGAATTTTATTAAAATTTCTTTTTAAATAATTGAATTCTTTTGTGAAATTTTATTTAAATAGTAGACATTGAAAATAATTGAATTTTAACAAATTTTTGAAATTTATTAAATTTCTTCGAAGAATTTTATAAAAATTGTTTTGAAAAAAATTTTATTGTTACAAAGAATTTCATTATCTATGAAAATAATTCAATTTTTTGAAGAAATTTAATTAAAAATGTCATGAAAATAACACTTAAATATTGAAATAAATAAATTGTAGCAAAAGTTTTTAAAATAATTGAATTTCTTTGCTGACTTTAATAAAATTTTTAAGAATAATTACATTTTTCGAGGAATTCCATTAAAATTGTATTAAAAATTAAAAATAATTGAAAACCTGTGATGAGTTGTATTATTAATTTATGAAAATAATTGAATCCCTGTAAAAAATGTTATTATTTATAAAAATCATTGAATAATAATTTTAAATTAAAATTTGTTAGAAATCTTTAAAAACAGTCGAAATTCCAGAAATTTTTTTAAATTCCATTCTATTTCCAAGTTTTCCATACCCTTTTCTAAATTCCATACCTTTTCCAGGATTTCCAGGCTCTGTGGCAGGGTTTATAAAATTTAGCTCATAATTTTTGACTTAAAAAAACGAAAATGTCTCCAAAGTTGTCAGAAAGTGGAAATTTTTTTTTTCTTCAAGCATATCTATAAAATTTTCCAACTTACCAAATTTACAATTTTTGTGTTTTTTTAAAAAGAAAAAGGGAAGAAAATGTTTGATTTGAAGTGTTTTAGCAGACTTTATTAACTAAAGTGGTTAAAAAAGAGAGAAAAAGGGGACTATAACTTGTGATATATCTCTGGAAAAGGGTCAAAGTACTCTCTGGAAATCAGAGAAAAATAAAATTATATTTTTATAAAAAGCCTGTATATAAAATAATTAATTATTTATTAATACCGAAAAAATTTATTTTAAACTAGGAAAAATAAAATAAAAAAAGAAAAATGTCCCCCGAATGGAATTAAATAATCCTAATTGTTGTGTTTGTGAATTAAAATTCGGCGGCAAATGAGACTTTTTGTCGGGATTAAAAATATAAAAAGTGAATGAATGCTTTTTCTGTAATTATTGGTTTTTATCGTGTGTGTGTGTCTGTGTATATAGCAGTGAGTCTCTGGGAAGGTCGCGTGGGAAAGAATGGTAGGACGACGTACGTGCTTTATTAAACAAGTGCAAGTCCGAAGAGCGGAGTCGACAGCATGCAGGAAGAAGTTTATAGACCCAGGAGACGGCTTAGTCAAGTACATCCGATTCTCGAGTTATTTTGGACCATTGTCTAAATAGAAATGACTTTGCTTTTTTGTTGACGACAATGTCTTTGTCTTCCCATCATTCTCTGATAATATAGTAATATAATAATACACTATATACGCACATGTCAAAAACCCCCTTTGGAATATTTGCGGTTTTTCCCCTCGCCAGTGTATATTATATAAAATTTTAATTTGTATATATTTCCTTACCGGTATGTACACAATTATTAGACGGTAATTGCTATAACACCGCATAGTTATTTTCTGTCTATAATTTTCAATTATTCCTTAAACCATAATTGTTAAAAATTGCTAAGTGTATGCGTACCCAGGGAAAATATTGTACTGGCCATATTCGATAAAACATATTTTAACGTAATTTTCGGGATTATTTTGAACAAATAATAATTATTATATATATTATAAATAATAATTTAAATAATTTTAAAATTGAACTAAAGTTCTATTCAGATAATTAAAAATTTATTGGCAAATTTCTATACAATTTTTACAGTTAAGTAAAATTGAATATTTAACGAGTAAAAATGAAATGAGCGGAAAAATGTTATAATTAGTAAAAAAAAATTGAAAATAACAGTTTGAAAATTGAAAGAGAAGAAAACAAATGGCAGGTTATATATATTCTATATTGAATAGGTATATCATGGTCCATTATATATTGTATATATCGAAACTGTATTTTTTTCCCTCCGGTCCGGTAATTTTCTTTCCTGAATGAAATTATCTTGGAGAGGTTCGATTTGAATTCCAAACGTTGAGTTGCCAACACGAGTCGTACAATTTCCCTCATAAAAGGTACATGGGTCTCTTGTCCGCGAAGTTTTACCCCGGAGCAATATTCAATTTAGTAAATTATGGCGTCTCAGACGATCCCGTATTAAAACGGCGCTCGTCTTTCTCTCTCTCTCTCTGAATTGCGCTCAATTCTTATGTATAAGAAAAGAGGAGAAAATATATAGTATATATAAGTAAAACGCAGTCGTCGAGTATATACCATCGCGAAAAGAGCAAAGTGCTCCCATCAAAAACGAGGAGATTGTTCGGCCTCCTGCGTCCTCATCGTTTTATATTCTGCAAATCGAGCCTCATTTTTTTTTTTTTTTTGATCCCTTTTATTAAAATAAAAAAAAAAACTCAAGGCACGCGGGTTATTGTATTTTTCAAATAGGTCTTTGGAGAGAGAGAGGGGGGAGGGAATAGATCCACTCCTCCTTGCTGGTTTATGCGCCAAGAAAAATCGTCCCTTTTAGTGTTTGTGAGTTACACTCTATATACGCTGACTTGGCTCGTGTTAAAAGAGCCCCAAAAAGATGCAAACGATTTTTACAGCCGCTCGTAAAATCGTTCTTGGCCGCCTCTTTTACGTCAATGAAGCAGGAATCTCCTGCATGATCTTTATCAGATGCTCAAGAAAGGACAAGATTTTCTCGTCACAACCTCAAGATTATCTTTTTTTTTTCTTGTCGAAAATAACTCTCTTTCATGTAGTCGAAAACCTTTGTTTTTTTCATTTGATTATGGAAAATCAAATTCTTTTTTTATAAATCAAATTTCTTGGGGATTTTTTTAAATTTTGCCCTAAAAATTGAAAAATTTTGAGAAAAAAGTTTAAAACATATGTTCGCCTTTTTGTTTCCTAATTTTTTTTAATAATTTTTCTTTTTAAATATTTTCAATTTTAAAATTAATGTCATGAGAATCATTGAATTTTTGCAAAGAATTTTATCAAAAAATTTGAGAATAATTGAATTCCTTCGAAGAATTTTATTATTTACATGTAAATAATTAAATTCTCGCGAAGAATTTTGATTAAAATCATTAAAAAACGTAATTAAATTCTTTTGAAGAATTTCTTTGAATTTTTTTTAAATAATGTAGTTTCTTTAATAATTTTAGTTAAAAATTTTGAAAATAATTCAATTTCATGATCAATTTCCTTCAAGTTTTTAAAATAATCGTGTTTGTTGATAATTGCAATAATTGAACAATTAATTATTGAATTTTATAAAATTTTAGAAAATAATTGAAATTTTTTCGTAAAATATTATTAAAAATTTTTTTAAAAATTGAATTCTTTTATGAAATGTTATTCAAATTTTATTAAAAATAATTGAATATATGCAAAGAATTTTACTATTTATAAATATAATTCAATTTTTTCCAAGAATTTATTAAAATTTTAGAAAATAATTGAATTCTATTGGAATTTTTTATTAGAACGAATTAAGAAAAGAAATTGAATTCTTTTGTGAAATTGTTTTGAATATAATTGAATTTCTGCAGATTTTACTATTTAAAATAATAATTGAATTATTTCGAAGGATTTATTAAAATTTTAGAAAATAATTGAATTTTTTCGGCGATTTTTTTTTTAAATAATTGAATTTTTGCAAAGGTTTTTGCAACGAATAAAGAAAAAAATTGAATTCATTCGTGTAATTTTTTTTTGAAAATAATTGAATTTCTACAGATTTTAGGCTATTTAAAAAATAATTAGTTTTTTTCTAAAAATTTTTTTAAATTATTTACAAAAATTCTTGTCTAAATGTCAATTATCTTTATAAAAAATAAAATTCCTCTCCGAAATTCAATTATTTTCAAAAATTATAATAAAATTCTTGGCAGAATTTCAATTATTTTTAATACAATTTTTATCAAATTTCTCGAAAAATGAAGTTATTTTTAAAAATTTATTAAAATTTGTCAAGAGAATTAAATTATTTAAAATTTTTGTTGATAAAATTCTGTATGAAAATTCAATTTTAAGAAAGATTTAATTATTTAATAAAATATTTATTTTTGTAGTTAAATAATTGAATTCTTGTAGAATGTTCTAATAAATATTGACTTAAAAATGGATTTCAGTTATAATTTTAGATTATAATTGAATATTGAATGCATTATAGCAGAAATTCAATTACGGTTAAAAGTTTAAAAAAATTCTCTTCAAAATTTCATTCATCTTTATAAATAATAAAATTTGTCTCCAAAATTCAATTATTTTTAAAAATGTTTCAAAAATGGTAATAAAATTTTTGTCAAAATTTCAATTATTTTAAAAGCTTTTCTCACTTTAATCAAATTTTTTACAGAGATTCAATTATTTTTCATACAATTTTAATTTAATTTCTCAAAAAATGAAATTATTCTTAAAAATTTCATTAAAATTCGTTAAGAGAATTTTAAATACCATTTTAAAAATTTGTTTATTAAATTCTTTATTAGAATTGAATTTTAAAAAACATTAAATTGTTCAATAAATTCTTTATTTTTGTATTTAAATAATTGAATTCTTGTAGAATTTTTTTAATAAATATTGATTTAAAAATGAATTTCAGTTACAATTTTAGATTATAATTGAATATTGAAAGCATTATAGCGTTGATTTTTTGAAATAATTGAATTTTTAAAAAGTTTCAAATTAAAATCTTTGATAATTTGAACTTTATATCATTTTAATTAAGAATTGTGTAGAATTAAGTTTTTTCCAAAAATTTAATGGAATTTTTTTAAAAATTATTTAAAGTTTTTAATTTCTAAAGCATTTAATTGAGAAATGTCAGAATAATCGAAATTTCATAAAATTAAATTGTGAAAAAAAGAATTTGAAAATTCTCAAAGAAAGAAAGAATTTTAGTTGAAAATTCTAGAAATGAATAATCGTAATGATGAAAATAATTTTTGAAGAAGTTACAGTAACAAAGTAGCAAGTTTGAATTATTATATATGTTACTAAATTTGAAATTTTTGAAAATTTTAATTTCTATATGAAAAAATAATAATGATTAAATATTTATTGAAAAATGAAGTTATTGATATTTTAGGAATAATTTTCGTATTAAAAACCTGAAAAAATTCCGTTTTTTAATCTGGAAAACCTGGGAAATTCATTGAATTTGAAAAGAGCAAAAGCTATAATTCTAAATTGAAATTCGAATTTTAATTTCGAATTACAATTCAGAAACGTTTGTTTAAAAATAAGATTAAGTAGAGAAATTCTCAATAAAAAAACAAATAAAATTCCATTTCATTAGTTTTGAGAGTGTAATAAAAAACTGTTTCTGTTTTCTTCTTTTAATCCCATAAAAATGTATCGAAGATATATCGCGTATGCACTTCATTTGAGAATCAATTTTTTTTTTTTTTGTTGCGCCTATATGTAAATGAAAATGTAGTCTGAATAGGGGGGCAGAGAGAAAGAAAATTGATAAAATCTTCGCTATAAGAAGGTGCTGGCGATGAAGAACGTTATGGGTGTATATAGCTCAAAAGTCGAGAGTGAGAGAGAGGGGAGAGGATCAAATTAGAGACTCTGCAAGCATGGTAGATTTTCCGCCTCGCCTCTTCGTCTGCCTAAGCTGGCTTATGGCTTACCCTTGAACGGAAACTTGGTTTCTATATTTTTCATCCAACGATCGAGAGAGAGATCGCAACTTGCAAAGCAAGGAAACTTGATTTATATTCACGAGAATCTACATGTTGCATGGAGAATATTGCCGTCTGCATTCACATGACGAATAGTTTCTAATAAAAAAAAAACGAGAAGAAACAATAATAAATATTCCTTCATTATTACAAAAAACTATAGTTTTTTCTAATAATGCACGAATATTTATTATTGTTTCTAAATCCGAATTTCTGAACTGAAGAAAAAAAAATTAATTTTAAAAAAGCATTTCAAACTTTGATTTATAGAAAGAAAGAAAATTTATCATGAATTTCCCGCAGTTTAAAAGTGGAATGCGAAACGTTTAAATCGACTATTATATATAAAAGAGAAAAATCAGAGAGAAACGATAATCGATTCGTTCGCGCAGTACTTTATCGAGATATCGCACGGTCACAAGGGTCCAGAGGTCTTGATCTCCATTGAGGCGATAAATTTCTAATACATCGTATATAGAAGGAAGACAAAGACCACCTTCTAAAAGAACCTTTTAAGTTGAAAATCTCGAGCGCGCGCACTCCCCGCAAAAATGAAAAAAGAAACCAGAAAGAAGACATTGGTTATCTTGCGACTGAAAAAGAAAAGAAAAGAGAAGAAAAAGGATAAAATGCGATCGGGTGGCATCTCATTTTCTTTTTCAGTTCGATTCCAAGATTTTTCGACCACTATCAATCGTTATAAGTGTGTTTTATTGACAGTTGCAAGAGAGAACGAAACGACGAGTGCAAACAAAAAGGATAGGGCAATTTATTGACTCCGAACTCTATATAGGTCTCTATAACACAGCAGCAGCAGCAGCAGTGGCACACGGGGCTCGAAACTCGATTAGAGTTCGTTGGCTAATCGAAATAGCGGAAGTCAGTTAATCCAGAAATCTTCATGAAAGAATTTCTTCCATTTTTTCTTCTTTTTTTTTCTTTTTTTTCATTTTTCCTTTTTTGTCATCCTTTGATATAGTTATTCCCTTCTATTGAGCGTAGCGAAAAATGCGATCACTTGATTTTTTTTTTATTCATATAGAAGGAATTTTTTTTATTGATTGCTTTCGTCACTTCTGTTATTTTATGATTTAGTAATTTTAATCTTTACACGTTTTGACAATCGATTAGTCAATTAGTGAACCTAGGTCAGTAAATTTGCGTAAAGTCCATAAAAAGAAGTTTTTTGTTTCAAAAAATTTCAATTTGAAAAATATTCTCTTATTTTCAAAAGTAATAAATTTATTATTAAATTTGGAGACATTCAATTATTTTCAAAAATTTTAATAAAATTCTTGCGGCAAAATTTCAATATTATCTTTAGAAATAATTTAATTCTTCTCCAAAATTCAATTATTTTTAAAAATAACAAAATTTTTTACAGAAATTCAATTCTTTTTAAACATTTTAATAAACTTTTTCCTAATAATTTTAATTATTTTCATAAATAAAATTCTTAGAAATTCAATTATTTTCAAAAATTTTAATAAAATTCAATTATTTTCAAAGGAATAAAATTCTTCTTCGAAATTCAATTATTTTCAAAAATAACAAAATTTTCTACAGAAATTCAATTCTTTTTAAACATTTTAATAAACTTTTTCCCAATAATTCAATTATTTTTATAAATAAAATTCTTAGGAATTCAATTATTTTCAAAAATTTTAATAAAATTCAATTATTTTCAAAAGTAATCAAATTCTTCTTCGAAATTAAATTATTTTTAAAAATTTTTATAAAATTCTTGCGTCAAAATTTCAATTATCTTTAAAAATAATTTAATTCTTCTCCAAAATTCAATTATTTCCAAAAATAAGAAAATTTTTTACTTAAATTCAATTCTTTTTAAAAATTTAAAAAAAAATTTTCTCAATAATTTAATTATTTTCGTAAATAAGAAAATTCTTAGGTATTCAATTATTTTCAAAAAATTTAATAAAATTCTTGGCTAAGTTTCAATTATCTTTAAAAACAATTAAATTCTTCTCTGAAATTTAATTATTTTCAAAAATTTTAATAAAATTCTTGGCAAAATTTCAATTATTCTCAAAAATTTTCTCAATTTAATGATTTTTAATATCTACCTACTATTTTAATAAAATTTTCCAAAAGAATTCAATTATTTTCAAAAAATTCAATAAAATTCTACGCAAACCATTAATTATTTTTATAAAATAATAAAAATTTCACAGTAATTCAATTATTTACAAATTTTTTGATAAATTTCTTCCTAATCATTCAATTATTTTCATAAATTTCAAAATCCTGGAAAAATGTAATTATTTTTAAAAATTTTATTAGCATTCGTCGAAAGAATTTAATTATTTAAAAATTTTTTGATAAAATGATTGCAGAAATTCAATTATTTTCAAAAGTAATAAAATTCCTCGCAGAAAATCAAATCTTTTCAAAATTTTTAATAAAATTCTTGGCAAAATTTCAATTATTTTCAAAAATTTCCCTCAATTCAATAATTTTTAATACTTATCTACAATTTTAATAAAATTTACCAAAAGAATTCAATTATTTTAAAAAATTTAATAAAATTCTACGCAAACCTTTAATTTTTTTCATAAAATAATAAAAATTTTACAGGAATTCAATTTTTTGGAATTTTTTTTTATAAATTTCTTTGCAATCATTCAATTATTTCCATAAATAATAACATTTTTACAGGGATTCAATTATTTTCGTAAATAATGAAATTCTTCTTAGGAATTCAATTATTTTCATAAATAATACAACTCATTGTAGAATTTTAATTATTTTTAATACAATTTTAATCAAATTCCTCGAAAAATGTAATTATTCTTAAAAATTTTATTAACATTCGTCGAAAGAATTCAATTATTTAAAAATTTGTTGATAAAATTCTTTATGGTAATTAAATTTTAAGAAACATTCAATTATTCAATAAATTATTTATTTTTGTATTTAAATAATTGAATTCTCGTAGAACGTCGCTAGTTTTCTAATCAAAATTTATTTACATTTCATAAAAATGAATTTCAGTTATAATTTTAGATAATAATAATTGAATATTAATAGCAATATAGTCTGAATTTTTAGAAATAATTGAATTTTGTAATTAATTTTTTTTTAAAAAGTTTAATTGAATTTTTTATATTATTTTAAGTTTTTGTTTTCTATAATATAATGTTTAATTGAAGAATTTACAAATAATTGAAATTTCGTAAAATTGAATATTGTAAACAAATGGATTTGAAAATTGAAGGAAATGAATTTATCATTCGGTAATTAAATATTAAATTTGAAAGAAGTTAACAAATTGTTAACTTGTTTCAAATTTAGAATTTGAAAAGTGTCAAAAAACTTTTTCGAAAATTAATAAAAATTAATATAGATAATCGATTTAAAGAAGAATTTTAGTTAAAAATTCTAGAAAATAATTGAAATGCTAAAAAAAGAAAAAGTACAATATTCTTATAATATGAAATAATGATTTTATCATTGAATGCAAAATTTTTGATTAATAATTTTAGAAAAATTTCTCATATCCTATATATGAGATTAGACGAAAACTATTTCGGCGCACTCCCCTTCTCGTCGAAACCAATAAAACCATAAAGAAAAATAATAAGTTTCCTTCCTCGGAAAAAATAGAGTTTTCGAATAAATTCTTGAGGGCGAACTTTAGCCCTCCCAAGATTGAAGCAAGTCTAGCGATCAGAGTGAATTGAGGGGGAGTGAGAATGGAATTTACGAGGGTTGCGGGGCATTATCCTTGAATATATATCTATATACATATATATATATAGCTGCGAATATAGAGAGAAAAGACATTTTGTAATCGAATGAAATCTTTTCGACTGCACACAGAAGAAGATTGTTGAAATGAAAATCCTAAATTCAAATATCGCACTCGAAATAATTGTCCCCTTGATGACGAAATATGCCCCTTAAAGGATGCGTTATATGCAAGCAAAAAAAAAAGAAAAAAAATACCCTTAAGGCAGAGGCGCAAGTTTTTTTTCACTCCCCCCACCCGGTCAAAATATAGTTCACAAACCGACGACCCATCTGGAAATTAATGATTCCGAAGGGTGGATTTGTTCTTTCCCAACATACAAATATACATACAGAGAGAGTGAGAGAGAGAGAGAGAGAGAGCAATTAGTCGACTGAACGAGCTTTCACTCTTGTTTATCTTGACTCATTTTTATAATTTTCTCCCTTTACTTTAACATTATTTCTGGCGGTAAAAGAAAATTTATGAAAAAGTTACATAAAATTCGTATACATCATCTCTGATAACAGATGGCCAGTGAATATATATTATACTTAATATTTCAAGACTGCGCGAAACAGGTCTTGAGTTTTTCAAGAATATAATTTCATCAAAGAAATGAGGTGGAAATTAATAACGAAATAGCTCCCTGGAAAGCAATTTTTTAAGTTAGTGGTTATTGTTATTGTTATTATTATTAAAAATCCACTTGGGGTGCATTTAGGGGACCTTTCTTTCTCTGGGAAACAAAGTTGTAATTTAAAATAAAAAAAAAAAGTTCTGTTTTTTAAAATTCTAGTACTTTGAAAGAAATAAATGATCTGCAAAAGGTGAAACTAAAAAAAAAATATTTACAGAACTTTGAAATAGGTAAAAAATATTTTTTTTGCAAAATAAAATAAAATTTTCATGAGCTCTGACAATAAAGTTCGGGTTTTAGAATTAAAAGTTATTCACTTATTGTAATATTTCTTTTTTCTAAACTCAAAATAAAAAAAACACTAGAAAACTGGAAAATTAAAAAAATAATTCAGGAAAGTAAAATTTTCCTGAATTCTGATTACTTTTAGCTTCTGAATAATTTTATTAGTTCTAACAATTATTTTAAAGAACTTCTTTTCTAAACTTAAAAAGAGAAAAACTTTCAAAAACTTAATTTTTTACCATTTTTCAAGTTCTACAGTATTTTTTATTTTGAATTTAAGAAAAAGTTTGTTAGAATAATTTATAGAACTTTTAATTCTGAAACAGAACTCTATTCAAAAATCAAGAATACATCATTTTTTACAAACTTTTTTTGATTCTATCAAAAATTTTGTAGTTTTTCTTTATCTTAAATATAGGAAAAATTTTTAGTAAAATAATTTGTAAACTTAATTTTTTGCTAAAAATTTAACTAAAAAATTATCAACAATTCGCGCGCGGCTAACTTCTTACTGCATTTTTCAAATAAAATTATCAATTTTAAAAATAATAGAATTTAAAGATTTTCTAATTAAAATTTTTGTTGAAAACACTAAAAAAAATTGAATTTTGGAGAAATTACAAATAATTGCAGAAATTCAATTATTTTCAAAAAAAAAAATTAAATTTTTCTTATAAAATTCAACTAATGTTCAAAAATTTGAAAAAAATTCTCTTAAAAATCCTAATTATCTTTACAAATAACAAAATTCTTCTTCAAAGTTCAATAATTTTCATAAATATCAAAAAAATTCTTGTCCTAATTTCAATTATTTTCAAAAATAAAATGCATTTTTCTATAATTTCAATGATTTTCAATATCTACTATTTTAATAAAATTTCACCAAAAAAAATTCAATAAGGTATTTAAAAAAAATTTTTTAAGGAATTCAATTACTTTTAAAAATTTTAATAAAATTCAATTATTTTCAAGCGTAATAAAATTCTTCTTCAAAAATAACAAAGTTTTTTACAGAAATTCAATTCTTTTTAAACATTTTAATAAACTTTCTCCCAATCATTCAATTATTTTTATAAATAGAATTCTTAGGAATTCAATTATTTTCAAAAATTTTAATAAAATTCAATTATTTTCAAAAGTAATAAAATTCTTCTTCAAAATTCAATTATTTTCAAAAATAACAAAATTTTTTACAGAAATTCAATTCTTTTTAAACATTTTAATAAACTTTTTCCCAATAATTCAATTATTTTCATAAAAAAAATTCTTAGGAATTCAATTATTTTCAAAAATTTTAATAAAATTCAATTATTTTCAATAGTAATAAAATTCTTCTTTGAAATTAAATTATTTTCAAATATTTTTATAAAATTCTTGCTGCAAAATTTCCATTATCTTTAGAAATAATTTAATTCTTTTCCGAAATTCAATTATTTTCAAAAATAACAAAATTTTTTACAGAAATTCAATTCTTTTTAAACATTTTAATAAACTTTCTCCCAATCATTCAATTATTTTCGTAAATAAGAAAATTCTCAGGAATTCAATTATTTTCAAAAATTTTAATAACATTTTTGCGGTAAAAATTCAATTATTTTTTGATATAATTTAATTTTTCTCTGAAATTCAATTATTTTCAAAAACTTTAATAAAATTCTTGCGGCAAAATTTCAATTATCTTTATAAATAACAAAATTCTTCTGCAAAGTTCCATTATTTTCATATATGCCAAAAAAATTCTTGTCCTAATTTCAATTATTTTCAAAAATTTTTTTAATTTCAATTATTTTCAATATTTACAATTTTAATAAATTTTTTTAAATAATTCAATTATTTAAAAAAATTTTCAATAGAGTGAAAAAAATTCTGATGATTTCTATTTGTCATTACAATTTTGAATTAATTATAAAATAAAAATAATTAATAATAAAAAAATAATAATAATAAATAATAATTAATAATAATATAATATACAATCTATCGAAAGATAACAAAAATCAAAAGTATAATCAAAAGACAACTATTCAAAGTGTGAAGGACAGAAAAAGTTTTTAATATTAATTTCCACAACTATAGAAAAGATCGTTATAAAATTACAGAACGCAGGCTATAATTTCATTTTTTTTTTTTTTTTTTTTTTTTGTAAAAAGTGTTGCTAACTACACATGACTCATGAAAATTTAAATATTCAAAGTCTCAAATAAAATAATAATACTTTATTTTCTGAATGACACTCGTATTTTAACTTTCACACATAAAAAAAAAAAATTGAAATCGACAATTTTTCAGAATAAGCAGGTTCTCTCGTTTCCTGATCGTTTATTTTATTTATCCTGCAAATAAGGTGCAATTTTCAGGTCCTTCTTTTAAACGAGCCGAAATAACAACCATAATTACTCACGCGCGCTACTCCTCTTTTTTAAAGCTGGGCAATACATTTTTACGAGAGGCGATTCCGAAACGATTTAGCGACTATACTCAGATCCCAAGTTGGCAGAGCACAAGCAGAGTGTGCGAGCCAGGCTAATGGCTGCCTCATGACGATAACAGGTGAAAAGAAAAAAGAAGCAAAAAAAAATGAAAGAAATCGTTGATAAAATAGCGTCAATAGAAGGGAAAAAGAAATTGAAATTGGTCCTAAAGTATGGCACACCTTTTTTTCGATTTTTTTTTCGGGGGAGGCTAATTAGACCGATTAGGAGAATCTTTAAGGAATATTGTAAAACCGGTCGAAGGAGAGAAAACCGGGCGAATGAAAACGATGATAAATTAGAGTAAATGAGTGCTAATGGACATAATGCGGTTGCTGTTTAATCTTCGTTAAGAAGACACTTCTGACACGACATTGTCCATCTTCTAAATTGATACTGTCGTATGTTTTCAAAGAAACTGTTTCAGATCACATTATTCCCGTTTCCGGTTATTGAATATACTGTTTATGTCTTTTAATAGTTTCACGCGCGGGAGATAAACATTTATCACTAACAGTTTATATTATACAAAACCCGGATGGAGTGTCATAAATTTATTTAGTCTTTCATAATAACAAATCTTGAAAATATCAAGTCATTAAATTTAAATTCTCTATTTTAAAATTTCAATTTTTATTAATTTATTGTCACTTAATAAAAATTGAGTAACCGAGTTCTTTTGATTCTTCTAAAAATGATTTTTTTATCGTTTTCTTCTTTTTAACAGCTTTTTTATTCATCTTAAAGTAAAATTAGCAATTTTAAAAATAATAGAATTTTTAAATTTTCTAATTTAAATTTTTGTTGAAAACACTAAAAAAAAATTTTGGAGAAATTACAAATAATTGCGGAAATTCAATTATTTAAAAAAAAAAAATTCAACTAATGTTTAAAATTTGAAAAAAATCCCAATTATCTTTATAAATAACAAAATTCTTCTCCAAAGTTCAATTATTTTCATAAATGTCAAAAAAAATTCTTGTCCTAATTTCAATTATTTTCAAATATTTTTCTAATTTCAATTATTTTCAATATTTACTATTTTAATAAAATTTCTCCATAAAAGGTTCAATTATTTTGGAGAAATTACAAATAAATGCAGAAATTAAATTATTTAAAAAAAAATTCAACTAATATTCAAAATTTGAATAAAATTCTCGTATAAGTCCCAATTATCTTTATAAATAACAAAATTCCTCTCCAAAGTTCAATTATTTTCAAAAATTTTAATAAAATTCTTGCGGCAAAATTTCAATTATCTTTATAAAAAACAAAATTCTTATGCAAAATTCAATTATTTTCAAAAATTTTAATAAAATTCTTGCGGCAAAATTTCAATTATTATTAGAAATAATTTAATTCTTCTACGAAATTCAATTATTTTCAAAAATTTTAATAAAATTCTTGCGGCAAAATTTCAATTATCTTTATAAATAACAAAATTCTTATGCAAAATTCAATTATTTTCAAAAATTTTAATAAAATTCTTGCGGCAAAATTTCAATTATCTTTATAAATAACAAAATTCTTCTGCATAGTTCCATTATTTTTATATAAATGCCAAAAAAATTCTTGTCCTAATTTCAATTATTTTCAAAAATAAAATGCATTTTTCTAATTTCCATGATTTTCAATATCTACTGTTTTAATAAAATTCCCCAAAAAGAATTCAACTATGAAAGAATTTAAACTAATTTAATTCTTGCGAAGAATTTTATAAAATTTTTTAAATAATTCATTTCTTTCGAATAATTCTATGCAAATTCTAATTTAAATAATTGAATTGATGAAAATTTTTATTATTCATGAAAAGAATTGAATTCCTACGAAAATTTTTAAAAACCATTTTTCAAATAATTGAATTCTGTTTGGAAATTTTATGAAAATAGTTGATAGCGAAAATCATTAAATTGCAAAAATTTTTTAAAGATAATTAAATTTTACAAAGAATTCTATTAAAAAATTTGGCAATAATTGAATGTCTGTGGGAAATTTTATTAAATTTTTTTTTTTTTTGAAAATAATTGAATTTCTAAAAAAACATTTTCTTATTTATGAAAATAATTGAATTCTTGCGAACGATTTATTAGAATTTATTAAAATAATGGAATTTTCAAGAAGAAATTTATTACTTTTAAAAATAATTGAATTATTCTGACGAATATTGTTATTTATGAAAATAATTGAATTTTGAAAAGAATTTTATTAAAGTACCTCAAAATAATTTAATTTTCGGGAGTAATTTTCTTATTTATCTTTAATAATTGAATTCTTTCGAAAAATTATTTGTGTAAATAATTGAATTCTTAGAAAAAATTTGATTAAAATTAAAAAAAAATAATTGAATTATTTTTAAAAAATTTTATTAAAATTGTATTTAAAACAATTAATTTCTTTTGAACAATTTTATTAAATTTTTCAAAAAAAATTATTCAATCCTTTCAAAAAATATTTAAAAAAACTTTTTTTTAAATAATTGATTTTTTCGAAAAATTGAAATTACCTTTTTAAGAATAATTACATTTTTTTTATAAATTCCTGTAAAATTGTATTAAAAAATAATTGAAATCCTGCTATGAATTTTATTATTTATGAAAATAATTGAATAGTTGCTGGGAATTTTATTATAATTCTCAAAAATAATTGAATTACAGAGAAGAATTTTAATTTTTTTTGAAAATAATTGAATTATTGCGAAAAAGTTTATTAAAATGTTTTAAAAAGAATTGAATTTCTGTGAAAAATTTTTTTATTTTCGAAAGGATAATTGAATTCTTCATAAGAATTGTATGAATATTGTTTTAAATAATTAATTTTTTCTAAATACAATAAATATTATGAAAGTTTTATTACCTACTTTAAATAATTGAATTCTTGTGGAAAACTTTATTTGTGAAAATAACTGAATTTTTCGATTATTAATTTAAAATTAAAATAGTAATAAAAATAATTGAAATTCTTCGATGAGAGTTTTATTATTTATGAAAATAATTAAATTCACGCTTAGAATTTAATCAAAAATTTTTTTAAAAAATTGAATTTTCATGAAAAATTTTAGTAATTCAATTATTGTGAAAAATAAATTGCATAAAATTTTGTTAAATAATTGATTTTTCGAAAGAGTTAAAGGAGTGTTCACAAATTATGTCACGCAATTTCATGTATGTAAAAATACATTTTGTCACGTTTAGTAGAGACCCCCCCCCCTTTCCTAAAAACAATTTTTTTACTAATCGAAAATAATATTTTTAATATTATTATATATAAATAATAATAATAATAATAATAATAATAATAATAATAATAATAATATATAATATAATAATATTATTAATAATAATAATAATAATAATAATATTTTTAATATTATTTTATTGACGGAAAAATAATTTGAAATCAGTTTTCTTTGTTAAATTATTTAATTTATTTTAATTATTTAATATCAGTAATTTGGAAAAATAAAATTTTTCCTAAAGAATAGAAAATGTGATGGAAAAAAAACAGTGTCTGCATTTGAAAAGGGGGGAGGTATTACAGTGTCTGCGGTATTTAGGGGAACATAGTCTAGGTCGGCCACCTTTTTGACTTTTGTTTATAACTTTTTTTTAAAAATGAATTTGGACAATTGAAGTATATGGTTGGAAAGTCCTGTTTAATAGGAACATTTTTTCTGTACAAAGTAAATTGACAGGTTTAAAAATGAAAAAGTTATAAAGATTTAAAAAAAAAAAAATTTGTAGTCCAGGTTGGCCATTACAGTCAAGGTCGGCCATGTTTAAAATTCAAAGGGCATTAATCGTTAAAAAATAAAATAACATGTTTGGAGTTACGGAAAATTGATTCTTTATTGTTTACAGTTTGTAACTTAATGAAATAACAAAATAATAACAATAAACAATATAAAAAAATAAATATAAATAAAAAAAAGTTTTGCACTAAAATATTAATAAAATTAAATAAAAATATTAATAAGATGATCAATTATATTATGAGTTATACAGAATTGCAGTTTTTGCAAATGAAGTAGCTCGTCCTCAACTTTGCGCATTTTAAACACATAGTGGCCGACCTTGACAGTAAGTAACATTACCGAATTGTTGTAAACAAAAAGAAATACGTTTCGGGATTCGATTTTTTACTTTGTTTTCCTTTCAACCATGAGTCCCACAAATTTTCTGCATACTTGCCTTGACGATTCAATTTGTTTTTTATCTTTTATTAATGGTTTTTCACATTATGCACAAAACTTTTTTTGAGCTTTTTTTGTACCGACGTCACAGAAAACACAATTTTCGATTTTCCGAAAATGTAATTGAACAAAAAGTTAGGTTTCACTAAGACAAGCTTCGACAAAAATGCGCGTAGGTGGCGCTAGTGAACTTGACAAAAAAACGCGAGTGGCCTACCTAGACAGTAGGCCAACCTTGACTACATTCCCCTACATGAATTTATTGGCAAATTGTGAAAGTATAGAATACATAATCCTTATCGATGATGATCAAAGTACAACAAGCTTATCGGTTATATATATTTACTGTTTGGAGAGAAAAATGAAATCTTTCAATCTCTCAAGCGATTAATTTTAAATCCCATCAATGTGTATGTGTGTCTGCATTTTTTTTTCAACCCGCAGAAAAAAAGTAAAGTATATTTTAAAAATTTCACTTGTTGTGTATATTTTTATGAATGAAATGTAGGAGTGGAGAATTATGGACTTGAAAAATTAAAAAATAAAAAAAAAATTGCAGATATATATAGGTGCACCTTTAACTCCTCTCGCCCACCGACTACTCAATTAGACCATTTTGCATTGTGTCGCGCTAGTCTGGCCAGCGTAACGCGCCTACATCTGTCGCACACCAGTAAACTGACTCTCTTTTTTTTTCTCTCCTTCTCTCTCTCTCTCTCTCTGATCTTTTTTTTTTTTTTGCAATCGGTTAACGCGCACGAGGTACTGCTGCTACTAGGTTCTGGTCCCCATTTCCCATTGTTGAACCCGTCTCTATTAGAATAACCCTAGGATTTTTTGCAGCCACATGTGCGTTTCACTGGTTGGTATATATCATAGGGGCTGTTCACAGAAGTACCCGTGATTTGTGCAAAAGGGAAAATTAATATTGCTCAGCCAAGTGGATTTATAAAGGAAGCCGAGGGGGGAGTTTGGAGAAAATTACTCAGAGTTGATAATAGTAGGAAGTACTATAGTGGATTTGTACTATATATATATAACTGTACACTCGGTTTATATGCAATAGAAAGGGATTATATTCTCATAAGTTTTCATCTTTGTCCTTTCTTTTTTTTTTTGTCTTTTTGTGAAAAGCGTAATTTTTTTTTTAAGGGGAGACTGCGACGCAATTTTCAGCTATACGAAGACATTAAAAAAAAAAAAAAACACCAAAACAGTTCTTATAGCACGATGGTCTTTATTGACAAAAAAAAACTAAAAACTCATTTTTTTTCGGAAACTACTCAAACCATTTTGTTTTGAAAATTTAGAGTTATTTTTGTAATTAATTTTTTTTTAATTTAGAATTATTTTTTAAAATTTTTAAATGTTTTCTAAACTGTCCTATTTATGTTTATAACACATTTCAATTTCATTTAAATCGGTGAAGTAGTTTTCGAAAAAAAAAAGTTTTTTCTGCATAAAAAGTAGTTTTTTGAGAAAATTACATTTTTGAAAAATCTGCAAAAAATATATATATTAAAGAGGAAACTCGAATTTAAAAAAATGAAAATTGGAGGTGTAACTTTAAAAAAAATTTGATTTTAAGTTTTCAAAACCTAATTGTTACTTAACAAGTAATAATTTAGAACTCTTATAATTAATTATTACACTACTATATATATTTAATGAAATCTGTGACTATCTTCTTGCTTCGAAATTAAGTTTCGAAATTAAATTAGTGAAACAAGTAAAATTTGAAGATTTTCCATTAGTTATTTTTTTTTTACTAAAAATTAGTTTTCTTCTAATAAACGTCAATTTAGTATTTGATGTTTTTAATTTTTGGTTTAAAATATAATCCACTTATTTAAATTTCAATTTATTTACTAATTTTTTACTATAACTATGAAAAATATCTAAATCTGAATTAGTAAAAAATTAAACTAATTTAAATTAAAAACTAGCAATACAACTAACTTCTTTCTGCCTTATTTAAAAATAAAATTAGTAATTTTAAAAATGATAGAATTTACAAATTTTCTAATTTAAATTTTTGTTGAAAACACTAAAAAAAATTCAGTTTTGGAGAAATTATACAAATAATTGCAGAAATTCAATTATTTTTAAAAAAAATTCAACTAATTTTCAAAATTTCAAAAAAAATCCCAATTATCTTTAAGAATAACAAAATTCTTCTCCAAAGTTCAATTATTTTCATAAATGTCAAAAAAAAATTCTTGTCCTAATTTCAATTATTTTCAAAAATAAAATGCATTTTTTCTAATTTCAATTATTTTCAATATTTACTATTTTAATAAAATTTCTCAAAAAGGATTCAATTATTTAAAAAAGTTTTTA
This sequence comes from Leptopilina heterotoma, assembly GCF_015476425.1. Lineage (NCBI taxonomy): Eukaryota > Metazoa > Arthropoda > Insecta > Hymenoptera > Figitidae > Leptopilina > Leptopilina heterotoma. Next base: position 1,506,390 of record NW_025110949.1, on the reverse strand, counting down.
ATAAAATTGTACGCAAACATTTAATTATTTTCATAAATTAAAATTTCACAGGAATTCAATTATTTTCATAAGTAATTAAAATTTCACAGGAATTCAATTATTTTCATAAATAGGTAATACAATTTTTTTAAGGAATTCAATTATTTTCATAAAAAATAATTTAAAATTCTAGAAAATAATTAAATTAATTAGTTACATTTTCAAAAAATTTAAAAGAAATTAATTTTGAAATTTTCAAAAAAAAATTTTTTTTCTAATGATACACCTCCAATTTTTCTTTTAAAAAATACCTTAGAGTTTCTTCTTTAATATATATTTTTTCCAGATTTAAAAAAAATGACTTTTTTGAAAAAAACTCATTTTTTTCAGAAACTACTTAAACAATTTTTTTTTGTTTTTAAATTTTAAATTAATTAATTTAGAACTATTTTTTAAAATTATTAAATATTTTCTAAACTGTCCTATTTATGTTTATAACACATTTGAATTTCATTTAAATCGGTTAAGTAGTTTCCGAAAAAATAAGTTTTTTCTTCATAAAAAGTAGTTTTTTGAGAAAATAACATTTTTGAAAAATCTGCAAAAAATATATATTAAAGAGGAAACTCGAATTTAAAAAAATGAAAATTAGAGGTGTAACTTTAATACAAAGTAATAAAAAAACTTTTTTTAAATTTTCAAATTTTTTTGGAATTTTTTTTTTCAAATTTAGAAATATTTTTTCTAAATAATTGTCTTATTTATAAGACTAGAGATGATTCTATCACTCAGGTTTTTTTTTTGCAAAAAAATCGTTTTTTGAAAAAACTATATTTGTCAAAAATATGGAAAATTAATGAGGAAACTCTAAGGTATTTAAAAAATTTTATGTCATAGGATAATTCACTGTTTTATTTAAATTAAAGAAAAATGAATTTTTTTCCGAAAAAAAATGCTTCAAAAAATAGTAAATATTAAAATTATGAGGGTGTAAATTTTTTTTAGATAAATATAAACATATTTTTTACAAATTGACAGTTGGGTTCTAAAATATTTTTTTATTACCCATTAAAAAGATTATTTTTTATTTTTATAATTTTATTATTATTATTATTATGAAAAAGAATAAATTTTTCTAAATATCCAATATTTTCGATAAAATAATTTTTTGATTTTTATCAAATGTCTTTGGAAAATTCAAATCAGAGGGTAAAAATATTAGTCGAATGTTTAAATTCAAGATTGTTTTCTCTACACTATCCCTGGAAACTTGAAGGATATTGTCGAATAAAAATTGAGGCCTTGGATCCAATAACTCGCCCGACGCTCGGAGGAACGCGCAACTGCCAGTCAGTGAGCAGTGAGCGCCTCTGGGCCACTCACTACTACCCGACTGGTATTAGCGCGTGCCTTCGAGCGTCGGGCGAGTTATTGGATCCAAGGCCTCAATTTGTTTAAATATTCTCAATTAGCGAAATCGTGAACCTTTTGGAAATTTCCCGCACTCGTAAGACTTAAAATTACTTAAATAAAATTTTACGTTCGTATATGCAAACATTTTTGCAAAATATTCAGCTCAAGGCTCCGCTCAAGGTGAAAAGTTTAGAAGAAAGTGAAAAGCTTTTCAGAAAATTATTGGACTTCTTCGTTTGTGCCCAATCTTTCGTTCCTTTATTTTTTCCTTTTTTTTTTTACTTTTATAAAAAGCGAGTCGATAAAACTTCTTTACTCGCTGTCACGATTCTTATTATGAAACCTCCAGCTGTGAAATTGGAAAATTCGGATGACTTATGATCACGTCAAAATGAACCAAGGGACAGAGTTTTACCTATACCTCGTTCCCATATCGAAATTGAAAGAGGAGAAGTTATATTCCGCCGATTCAGCTACTTTCATTCGGCACCAAATATATATAGAGAAAAAATCGGCCGAAGGACCTTTTATATTACGGTCTTTATGGACATAGAGGTGACTGTAAAACAAAATTCTCTATTTTTGTATATTAGGATACAGAGTGAAAAATGAAATATTTTCGTTACAACCGAAAATATGACGCACTTTTTCCCCCTTCGCACTTTTGAATTGTTACACTGATATATTTTTGTTTCCACCCTTTTATTTTTTTTTTCTTAGTCCCGTCTGGTATTGAAAAGCATGTTCTAATCGATCACGTATGAAATTTGAGATTATTAAATTTTGATATATATTTGCCCCAATTTGGAAAAATTGGAATCAATTTTTTATGTATTAAAGAGGAGAAAAAAGGAAAATATTTTCTTGATTAATGGTTATGTGGATGAAAAGAGAGTTTAAATACCACTTTTTTTTGTAACCATAAATCATCACTTTAATGTTGGTGTATTTTTATGAAATTTAACATCCGGAACAACTGATTCGTTTTGTTTTGGTGATGCCTGATCATTTTATCGAATTTGTATTTTTCGAAGAATTTAATTCGAAATTTAATCTAGTATAAAGAATTTATTTCGAATTAGGATAAAGCTAATAAAAAAATGATTTGCTTCTAAGGAAGGTTTTCTACGGATTTTTATAGGATAATCAGGCATCTCGTGGTGTTGTCCGTTTATCTCAACAAACTGAAATTATCATACGGCTTATTTGGCTCATTGAGAAAAGAGAAGAATGAAAAAATAAAGAAATATGAATGAAACTATATATTTATAACTTCTGACAGCAGCGACTTTGAAGATTTCCCTTCTAGACTTTTAGTCCTTGACGTGTGAGTGACAAGCGTGCCTGTAGTTGTCTCTATCCTTGAGGTTTTCGATCCGGGTCTCTACCAACACTTTATTTTACCACTTGCATTTCCTTTTTGCGGTTGGACTATACACACGAGTGTATATACACATATATATATATTCACGAGACTGGCCTTATGAATGAAGCTTTTGTACAACGATGCCTGATGGTATACGCCACGTTAAGCCACCGTCGTTTAAGCACCGAAATAAACTCGCGGAAATAGCTAAAAAAGAGAAAAAGAAAAAGAGAAAGAAGAAGAAGAAGAAGGATAGAGTAGAAATGAAAAAAGAATAAGGATGACACGAAAGATAAAGAAAACGATGCGGGATAAGAGGTGTGTATATATAGTGAATGCACCACTGCACAAAAATCATATATACAGACAACTGGAATGTATCCTCTTAAGACTTCATTTTCATAAAGTTAATGACACGTAAAGTTGTGCGTTCCGCGTGTGTTGATTGGAATTTAAAAACTAAGCAGATGTGAGGCAAAAAAGTGATGGACAAATACATTTAATCAGGAAATAGTCTTGTGTCGGTACTTCGGTAGTTAAGAAACTACTTCACACTTCCTTTTTTTTATTTTCTTCAGTTTTCTTTTGTCATTCAATTATAGGTATTAACTCTTTATTTACGTTTTTAATTTTTTTTACCAGACTGCGAAAAGTTTAATAAATTATGGGAAATAATGTTATAGAGGGGAAAGTAAAGTATGTAAAATTTTCAATTACGGTAGAAAATATTTTTAAAAAATCAGAAGGTTTTGAAAAATTGGAGATATTTTTAGAATTTTTAATTACATTAAAAAGCTTTCTATATTAAGTTGTAAAGTTTTCAATAAAGAAGATTTAAATAATATTACAAAGTTTCCAATTAGCTTTCTAAGTTTTTCATTATATTCTAAAGTTTATAATTAGCTTTTACAATTTCCAAATATGTTTTCAAATTATCAATAACATTCTTAAATTTTTAATAATGTTTTAAAACCTTTAGATAACTTTAAAATTTCAATTATTTTTAATTTTTAATACAATTTTAATAGAATTTCTCGAAAAATGAAATTATTCTTAAAAATTATATTAAAATTCAGCAAAGAAATTCAATTATTTTAAAAACTTTTGCTACAATTTATTTATTACAATATTTAAGTATTATTTTTAAAATACATTTTTAATTAAATTTCTTCAAAAAATTGAATTATTTTCATAAATAATAAAATTCTTTGTAACAATAAAATTTTTTTCAAAATAATTTTCATAAAATTCTTCGAAGAAATTTAATAAATTTCAAATAAATTTCAAAAATTTGTCAAAATTCAATTATTTTCAATGTCTACTATTTAAATAAAATTTCACAAAAGAATTCAATTATTAAAAAAGAAATTTTAATAAAATTCGTCTCAGGAATTCAATTATTTTTTAAAGTAATATTCTAATTCTTCGCAAAAATCCAATTATGTTGAAAAATTTAGAAAAATTCTCGTCAAAAATTCAATTTTTTTTATAAAAAAAAAGAAAAATTTCTCTACGAAATTCAATTTTTTTCAAAAATTATAATAACATTCTTAGCAGAATTTCAATTATTTTTAATACAATTTTCATCAAATTCCAAGAAAAATGAAATTATTCTTAAAAATTTTATTAAAATTTGGCAAGATTCTGAGAAATTCAATTATTTTTAAAAGTATTCTAAAATTCTTCGCAAAAATCTAATTATGTTGAAAAATTTACAAAAATTCTCGTCAAAATTTCAAATATTTTTATAAAAAAAAAGAAAAATTTCTCTACGAAATTCAATTATTTTCAAAAATTATATTAAAATTCTTAGCAGAAATTCAATTATTTTTAAAAATTTTCCTCATTTCAATTATTTTTAATATCTTCTATTTTAATACAATTTTTTAAAAGAATTCAATTATTTAAACAAAATTTTAATAAATTTTCCTATACAATTCAATTATTTTCAATGCAATTCTTCTTAAGAATTCAATTATTCTCACAAATCATACATTTTTTGTGGGAATTCAATAATTTAAAAAAAAATTGAATAAAATTCTCGAGAATTAAATTTTTTTTCAATTTTGATAAAGTGCTTTATAAATTTTAAAAATTATAACAAAATTGATCATAGAATACAATTTTTTTTTTTGTAAAATATAACATTCTTTCTAGGAAAATAATTATTGTCAAAAATGTTTGTAAAAATCTTTGAAAAAATTCAGTTATTTTCATCAAAAATAAAATTCTTCGAAGCAATTCAATTATTTAAGAAATTTTAATAAAATTCTTCCCAAGAATTTAATTCTTTTTAAAAATAAAGTTTTCTACAAGAATTCAATTATAAAAAGAAAATTTAACGCAGAAATCTAATTATGTTGAAAAATTTACAAAAATTCTTGTCAAAATTTCAATTATTTTTATAAAAAATAAAATTCCTCTCCGAAATTCAATTATTTTCAAAAATTATAACAAAATTCTTCGCAGAATTTAAATTATTTTTTATACAATTTTCATCAAATTTCTCAAAAAATGAAATTATTCTTAAAATTTTTATTAAAATTTGTCAAGAGAATTAAATTATTTAAAAGTTTTGTTGATAAAATTCTGTATGAAAATTCAATTTAAAGAAACATTTAATTCATTAATAAAATATTTATTTTTGCAGTTAAATAATTGAATTCTCTTGGAATGTTCTAATAAATATTGATTTAAAAATGAATTTCCGAGTCGAAGACTTGGAGTGATCGATATCTTCATATTTTATAATAATATTCTTATATGTTATTGATTTTGAAATTTTTGAAAAATTTTAATTTCTCTATGAAAAAATAATAATGATTAAAAATTTTTTTAAGAATGAACACGGAGAAAAAGGAATTGTTAAATCTACTAATTAATTGTTAATATAGAACTAGCAAATCTGATTTGTTGTTGCAACAATTTTTTTTTGTTCTACAAACAAATTAATTGTTATCACAACAATTTTGATTTGTTAGGAGAACAAAAAAACTATTTCAACAACAAATCAGATTTGCTAGTTCTATATTAACAATTAATTAGTAGATTTAACAATTCCTTTTTCTCCGTGAAGTTATTGATATTTTCGAATAACTTTCGTATTAAAAATTCTAAATTGGTGTGAATGCATTTAATTATTTTTGAAAGTTGTTATTATTGTTTTACAATAATCAATTCATTTTCAGTGTTTATAATTAATTTTATGAGTTTTTAAATGCGTTTAAAATTTTTAAAAACTTCAAATTGTATTTTTATTTCCATAACTTAAATTTTCAATTTTTTTCTAAAGAATTTTATTCCATTATTAAATTTTCAATTGAAATTAAAATAAGAAACAAAAAATTCCAATACCGCTTTAATTAATACAATTACCTAACAATTATTTGACCGAAATTTTCATAAAAAGTAGAAAATAAAAATTAAATTTTTCGTTCTTCAATCTTATTTTTTTTTTTTTGCTGCTTTTGTATTAAGATTCAAGGAGGGTGCCAAGAACGCTCCGAAATATCGCATTCCCTATTAAATTTTTAATTCGTATTTTTATTTTTCACGAAACAGGAAAATATGAGGAGGAGGAGGTGAAGCAAGAGAATGTGATTCCAGATGGAAATATCCTCTTTCATCTCTCTTTTTATTCCTTTTATGATTATTATATTTTCCCAGAATCGAATTTTTATTTGCGTTTCTAAAAAAAAGAAGAAATTCTTCATTTTACATAAAATTAAAAAGTCATTATATAAAGATTATTTAAGAAAGTCAAATATCAATAATAGAAATTCTTTTTTTCTTCTTCTTTTTTTTTTCTCCGAAAAAGTGTGAGGAAAAAACATTCTTTTTTTTGTGACCATACTACTGGTAGGCCCGTGGTCTTGGTCTGTTTACTCGACACTTGAAATTCGACTTCTGTCCCTGAAATCCTATTGTATTTTTGCTGCCCTTTGTAAAGCCACCGAGTTATATGCGCGCGTGGGTATATAAACACAGCTGAGAAAATCTTTTCAGAAATAATTTTTGTAATGTCAAATAAAAATTCACATTCTGACACCGAATTTTATTTATATTTATATAACTTATATGCCAAAGGGGTGAAAAACAAGTTTACAATGTAACAGAAGCAAGAGATGAGAAAAGAGAATAGAAGAAATAAAAAGTGTGCACGAGATCGATTTTAATGGATACACATATATACAAAGACCTGTTTTGCATAAAAAAGCTCTATTTTAAGAATAGCACCGCCATAGCTGACTGGCAGTCGGCCAACAAGAGTCAATGGCGATTTTAAGGAACTGTATGTGTATACACATGGTATACAACGAAGAGCTAATTATCATTTTTACGATAAGCCACAAATCACTTGTTCTTTTGTGAAAAGCGAATAACGAAAGATTTTCATGATGAACGATTGTTTGGACTTGGTTTAGGGATTTTTTTTCTTTTTTTTTTGAAGCAAAGTACAAATAATGCTTTTTTTGTAGAAATGAAAATAATAGTTTTGTTTGTATGCGAAACCGAACAGGTATTTTTTCTCTCTCTCTCTGTGCCAAGAATACACTTTTTGTTACGTTTGTCTATATGGATGCTTTTATGCGCAAGATTTTATTGTCAACGACAAAAAAAAAGAATTGATACTATAGGTCAGGAAGGCACTCACATATGTCGGGCACTCTGTGTCAATATATCGTTGATAAAACAACGTATACAGTTGCAGTGTGTCTTTTCATATATCGAGAAAAATTCTTTGCGCCAATGTCAATTTTATGAGAGGGGAAAAAAAATACCTTTTTGGAATTATTTCAGCTTTTCTGAAAATTCTTAGTCTTAAGTATTTTCAATGATTATTTTTGGTATTTTCAGTCTTCGCATTGAATATAATTAATCTTAAAAAAGTTGCTCTAAGATTGTAAAAAATAGTAAAAAGTAGCTTTAAGACTGAAAAAGTAGTTTTCGAAAATTTGACCATTAAAAAAAACTCGTTTCAATCGATTCACAAAAATTTGATTCACTATTTCCCTGACTTTTGGCAAATAATAAATAATTAATTTTTCATGTTAAATATTTTAAATATTAGGTATTAGTTTTAATTTTAACGAAAATCAAAATTTTCAAAGACATTTAAAAGTGTTTTGAAATTTAATTATTTCTAAAAATTCATATTATAACGCTTCTAATATTCAAATTTTAATTAAAATTTTTCCTTAAATTCATTTTTAATTCAATTCTTGTTAGAAAGTTCTAGGAGAATTAAAATTTATTTTGCAAAAATAAATAATTAATTATTTCTTAAAATTGAATGTTTCTAAAAGTATTTCATCAAAATTTAAAAAAATAATTGCATTCTTTGAGGAATTTATTTTCAAATTTTCCAAACATTAAATGAAAATTGTATTTTAATTAAATAGAAATCTGTGAATTTGTTATTATTTATGAAAATAATTGGAGTTTGTTCAAAGAATTTTATTAACATTTTTTTAAATGATTGAATTCTCATGTGAAATTTTATTTAAATAGTAGATATTAAAAATAATTGAGTTTCAGCGAAGAATTTAATTATTTGGGGAAAATAAGTGAATTTTTGCAAAAAAAAAAGTTCTTGGAAAATAATTGAATAATTTCAAAGAATTTTATTAAAACTTTTGAGAATAATTTATTTATTTCATTTATTAACGGACTAAAAGTAGTGCAAATTCTAAAATTTTAACTAAAATTTATTTTTAACTATTTTAAAATAATTCCTTGAAAAATGTAATTCTTCATAAAAATTTTATTAAAATTCAGCAAAGAAATTCAATTATTTTAAAAACTTTTGCTACAATTTGTTTATTACAATTTAAGTATTGGCAGAATTTCAATTATTTTCAAAAATTGTCCTCATTTCAATTAATTTTAATATCTACTATTTTAATACATTTTTCATAAATAATTCAATAATTTAACAAAATTTTAATAAAATTCTTCCCAAAAATTTAATTCTTTTTAAAAATAAAATTTTTCACAAGAATTCAATTATCAAAAAAAAAAATTTAACACGCAGAAATCTAATTATGGTCAAAAATTTACAAAAATTCTCGTCAAAATTTCAATTATCTTTATAAAAATTACAATAAATTCGTCTCTGAAATTTAATTACTTTCAAAAAATATAATAAAATTCTTGTCAGAATTTCAATTATTTTTAATTTTTAATACAATTTCAATGGAATTCCTCGACAAATAAAATTATTCTTAAAAATTTTATTAAAATTCAGCAAAGAAATTCAATTATTTTAAAAACTTTTGCTACAATTTATTTATTACAATTTAATTTTTTTTCAATACATTTTTAATAAAATTTCTTCAAATAATTGAATTATTTTAATAGACAATGAAATTCTTTGTAACAATAAAATTTTTTTCAAAATAATTTTTATACAATCCTTGTTTGAAATGTAATAAATTTCAAAAATTAGTCAAAATTCAATTATTTTCATTGTCTACTATTTAAATAAAATTTTACAAAAGAATTCAATTATTTAAAAAGAAAGTTTAATAAATTTCGTCTCAAGAATTCAATTATTTTCAAAAATATTATAATTCTTCGCAAAAATCCAATTATAATAAAAAATTTACAAAAATTCTCGTCAAAATTCAATTATCTTTATAAATAATAAAATTTTTCTCCGAAATTCAATTACTTTCAAAAATTATAATAAAATTCTTGGCAGAATTTCAATTATTTTTAATTCAATTTTCATCAAATTTCTCAAAAAATGAAATTATTCTTAAAATTTTTATTAAAATTTGTCAAGAGAATTCAATTATTTAAAAGTTTTGTTGATAAAATTCTGTACGAAAATTTAATTTTAAGAAACATTTAATTCATTAATAAAATATTTATTTTTGCAGTTAAATAATTGAATTCTCTTGTAATGTTCTAATAAATATTGATTTAAAAATGAATTTTAGTTTAAATTTTCTATTATAATTGAATATTGAAAGTATTATAGCGTTGATTTTTAAAATAATTGAATTTTCAAAAAGTTTCAAATTCTTTGATAATTTGAACTTTAAAATTAAATTCTAAAAAAAAGAATTTGAAAATTCTCAAAAAATTTTTTCAAAAATTATTTTAAAAAATTTTATCTAAATAAGAATTTTAGTTGATAATTCTAGAAACGAATGTGTGCATTATTGTCAATTTGTACTATTTTTTAATTATAAAATAGTCACAAGAATTGAAGTAAATTTTTGTAAAAATTATAAATTAATAAAATTTACTTCGAGTGTAACAATATGAAATTTATTTTGAAAATAGTAAAAATTGACATAAATAAATGCAGACAATTTTGGTTTTACTTGGTAAATATATAGTAAAAATCACTATTATTAATGAAAATGAAAATAAAAAATTAAAACGAAGAATAGTTAATAAAAATAAAAAAAATAAAACGAAAAATAGAGTAAAAATAAAATAAAAAAAAATAAATGAAAGAAATAAATAAAGACAAAAAAGGAAAAAAAATTATAATTATTACATTATATTCTGTATATAAATATTATTTATAGAAGGAAAAATATTAACAATTGAATGTTTATTTTTGTTTCAGGTAAGCCCTTATTTTTTTGGAAACTATAATGTTATTCATGAAAAGCTGTTCTTTGTCGTAAGTATATATTTTTAATGCAATCAAACGGGGTCGTTGATTTAAGAAATAACATTGAAGGAAAACGATGGGGTGAAGAGGGGGTTGGGGGGAGGGAGGGAGGGTGACTTTTGCTGGTAGATATTTTCCGAATGCGGCATTAAAGGGGTTTTTCTCTTAAAGCGACTTTTGACGTCGTTTCGTTCCATTAGCACGTCATTCCTAAAATAACAGGTTTGTTAGAGGAATGTTGGGGCTCGTCAGTTCTTTTAGTACCGTGTTCGCGTTTGTTTCTACAATGTCACCCTTTTCTCCGCGCAGGGTCGCATCCGATTACATCATGACGTCACTCATCTGGCTTCCGCTCGCGAAATTCTAAACCCTTTCGCTTTCCTTCTACTACCCTCCCCACTCTATTTTCCCGCATATATGAGCCTTTTGACAAGAGGACCAATTTTCTTCTTCGTTCCCGGAAACTGGGGAATTTTTTTCGAGGGGGTAAATTATTTGAAGTTATTTTGTTCGTGTCTATAATTAGATACACTAATTTATTTCTAGTACACATTTACACATTTACAAAAAATAATTATTTTTTGTAAATTTATATTCTTTCATATTTTTTTATATTCTTTTATATTTTTTTATTTTTTTTTATTTAAAAAAAAAAATTTTTATATTAATGAGAGATGAATATTTAAATACAAGTTTATAATGAATATGAAAAACTTTTTAATTACGTTATTAAATAGTCGGTTATATAATCAAAAGTTTTCATTTGATTTAGAAAATTTTCAATATTATTATAAAGTCAGTCATGTTTCAAAACTTTCGATTGTGCTTTATAATATATTAAATTAAATTAGAACAATGTTAATTAGCCAAATGGATTTTATCACTTACAGTATAGAAATTTATAATTAGGTTCTCAAATTTTCAGTATAATGTATTTAATTATTTAATTATTTAATTATTTAATTATTTAATTATTTAATTATTTAATTATTTAAATATTTTATTACTATTGACAATTTTTTTTAGCAAAGAAAAACTTTCAATTACATTAGAAGTGTAAAACGAAAGTTTCAGAAAGATTGCAAGTACATTTATTTTAAATTTTATTAAACTTTGAAATATGTTTTAAAGTTTTCAATTACTCTTAAAAATAATTAATTAACTCTTAGTTTCAATTTTTTTTCAAAGCTAAAAGCGTGCTAGAAGTTATTTGTCGAAGTTTTAAATTAAGGACTTAAATTCGAAATTATCTTTTGAAGTTCTATAGTTTTCAAGAACTAAAGAGTTGAGTTCTTAAATTTTAGTTTCAATTTTTACTTTCTAATTAAATATCTTTTAATTAAATTATTCATTTTTCAATTAAATGTTCAACTTTTTTAACTGCACTGTAATTTTAAATTAATTTTAAATTTTAATTTACATTTGGAGAGTAAAAAAAATTTCATTTTACATAAATTCAAAAGACAAAAAAAATTATGAATTTTTCTTTTTCTTTAAAGCGGTGCCTTGATCTCTTGGCAATTATGTCACACACATACACTCTTTAAAGTTTATTATTCTTGAAAAACTCGCAACCTCTCCACTTTACTTTGTCGAAATTGAGTAAAGTTTTATCATCACTTTAGATTGTCCAGGAATCTTTTATCTTTCGTATAAAGTGTTTCGGAAAGTTTCCGCTTAACCACATATATATAAAGTTGCAATTTAAAGCACGCTGGTAGATTATTTACTGTAATTAATAATAATAACAGATTTTAATTAATAAATTTTCTATTTTCTAATTTTGGTTTATACTTTTAGTCGTAAGTCATGGTTTTGTAATTTTTTTTATTATTTATGTTTTCAAAAATAAACGAGCAAGATTGTATACTTATTTATTTTTTTATAGGATAAATGTTTCAATTTTTGTGCAATTCCAGTCAAGACACTTTTTGAATAGAAAGTGTGACATTTATGATGAAAGAAATAAATATTCACAATTTATGAAACTAGTAGTTCGTGTTATTTAGACGCATTTTTGCGAGATTTAAAAGTCCTTAAATATAGATTATATTTAAATAGGTAGGGTAGGGTGGGGCATTACTATTCTTGTTTGGATTTTTGAGTCTATAAAATGTATATAAAAAAAAATAAAAAAATGAGTAGAACCGTTTGAAAGCTTGACTTCTTAGCTACAATTTTGCCATGTATCATTTTGCTGTAACTCGATTCTGTTCCGAACTACAGCGATTTTACGAAAAAAAATTTTTTTGATGTCGAAAAAAACGAGGGGCGTAACTATTCTTGCAGCTATTAATGATATAATACTAAAAAAATATATAAATTAATTTGTTAATTGGAGGATTTTTTCTGGTTTTTTTCTTCCAATTTCTTACAATTCTAACCTAGAAACAAGCACACACAAAAAAATACACTGTTTTGTAGTTTTTGCTGTCATCAGTGGAAGAATAGTTACGCCCCATCCGCCCATTTTTTGAAAAAACACTTGTAAAATTTTTGAACAATAGAATATCAAAAATCCATTATGATGTTCGTGTTCAGCACTAAATTTGACTTTAGAAATAATTTTTCCGATAATTTTTCCGACCGTTTATCACTATTTACAATGGCAGACTAAATGAGTGAAAACAAGTAAGCGAGTATATCAAAATCACATTTGGGTACCTAACTCCAATGATAGATGGCGCCAGAAGCTCAAATGTGGCGTACAATGTTCATTTCACATGACAAGTATACAGTGTAAAAAAAACTTTAATCGGATGAATAGTTTTCTCTCCAGGACAAAGAATAGTTACGCCCCGCGAATAGTAATGCCCCACCCTACCCTACATAAATCAAATAAATTAAAAATATTATCGAATATTTCATTAATGCGCGCTTCTGAAAATTTCTGTGCTTCAGTTACTGTAAGGAAAATAATAATTATTTAGATGTTGTTTTGCTAAACAGTAATTCGCTTATTTTCCATTTTGATTGAGAAAAGACGAAAAGTTCGTAAATTGTACGATATATAATTTGGAGAATTTTAGTGAAATTACAAATGATTGGAGAAATTCAATTAATTTCAAAAACAATAAAATTCTTTGCAGAAATTCAATTATCTTTAGAAATAATTAAATTCTCCTTCGAAATTCAATTATTTTCAAAAATGTTAATAAAATTCTTTGCCAAATTTCAATTATTTTCAAAAATTCTCCTCAATTCAATGATTTTTAATATCTGCTATTTTAATAAAATTTTACAAAAGAATTCAATTATTTAAAACAAATTTAATGAAATTCTACGCAAACATTTAATTATTTTAATAAAATAATAAAAATTTCACAGGAATTCAATTCTTTGCAATTTTTTTTTTATAAATTTCTCAGCAATCATCATTATTTTTTTTTTAATTTCAATAAAATTTCACAAAAGAATTCAATTATTTAAAAAGAAATTTTAATGGAATTCGTCTCAGGAATTCAATTATTTTTAAAAGTATTCTAATTCTTCGCAGAAATCTAATTATGTTCAAAAATTTACAAAAATTCTCGTCAAAATTTCAATTGTCTTTATAAAAAATAAAATTCCTCTCTGAAATTCAATTATTTTCAAAAATTATAATAAAATTCTTAGCAGAATTTCAATTATTTTCAAAAATTTTCCTCATTTCAATTATTTTTAATATCTACTATTTTAATACAATTTTTTAAAAGAATTCAATTATTTAAACAAAATTTTAATAAATTTTCCTATACAATTCAATTATTTTCAATTCAATTCTTCTTAAGAATTCAAATATTTTCACAAATAATAAACTTTTTAAAGGAATTCAATTATTTAAAAAAATATGAATAAAATTCCCGAGAATTGAGAAAAAAAAATTGTTAATTTTATATAATATTCTTCCTAGGAAAATAATGATTGTCAAAAATGTTTGTCAAAACTGTTTGTAAAAATCTTCGAAACAATTCAATTATTTTCGTAAAAAATAAAATTCTTCGAAGCAATTCAATTATCTAAGAAATTTTAATAAAATTCTTCCCAAGAATTTAATTCTTTTTAAAAAAAAAATTTTTTTCACAAAAATTCAATTTTCAAAAAAAAAAAATTTAACGCAGAAATCTAATTATGTTCAAAAATTTACAACAATTCATGTCAAAATTTTAATTATCTTTATAAAAAATAAAATTTCTCTACGAAATTCAATTATTTTTAAAAATTATAATAAAATTCTTGGCAGAATTTAAATTATTTTTTATACAATTTTCATCAAATTTCTCGAAAAATGAAATTATTCTTAAAAATTTTATTAAAATTTGTCAAGAGAATTCAATTATTTAAAAATTTTTTTGGTAAAATTCTGTATGAAAATTCAAGTTTAAAAAACATTTAATTATTTAATAAAATATTTATTTTTGTAGTTAAATAATTGAATTCTCGTAGAATGTTCTAATAAATATTGATTTAAAAATGAATTTCAGTTAAAATTTTAGATTTTAATTGAATATTGAAAGCATTATAGCGTTCATATTTTTTTGAAATAATTGAATTTTCAAAAAGTTTTAAATTAAAATCTTTGATACTTTGAACTTTATATACTTTTAATTAAAAATTGTGTAGAATTAAGTTTTTTCAAAAAAATTTAATGGAATTTTTTAAAAATTATTTAAAGTTTTTAATTTTTAATACATTTAATTGAAGAATGTCAGAATAATCGAAATTTCATAAAATTAAATTGTGAAAAAAAGAATTTGAAAATTCGCAAAGAATTTTTTCAAAAATTATTTAAAAAAATTGACTTAAAGAAGAATTTTAGTTGAAAATTCTAGAAATGAATAATCGTAATGATGAAAATAATTTTTTGAAGAAGTTACAGTAACAAAGTAGCAAGTCTTTTTGAATTTCAATCATTTCAAAGTCAATTTTTGAAAATTTTAATTTCTATATGAAAAAATAATAATGATCAAATATTTATTTAAAAATGAAGTTATTTTCGAATAATTTTCGTATTAAAAACCTGGGAAAATTCCGTTTTTTAATCTGGAAAACCTGGAAAAGTCAGGGAATTTGTATAGAGCAAAAACGTGGCAACCTTGTTATAATATTTTTCTAAAAAGTTTAATTAATTGAAGTTAATTGAAGTTAATTGAAGTTTTTAAAATTAATTATCCAGGGAGAATTTCGCAAATTTATTAGATAAATTTTTTCACTTTGATCGACGATTATATAAAATGATTACACATAAAAATTGAAAATTCTGTACACGACATAAATTACACCAATTTTGATAAATTGTGTGTCGAAGTTGAATGTTCGGGGTATCAATATAAATACACTTTATTACAAAAATTAATAATTATATGTGTAAGCGATCGGATATATTTACTTATTGCGTTAGTCACTTTATGCGAGCCCTAGGGTCGACGCAGTCATTATACATACAAAAAAAAGGAGGGAGGAGGTGCGGTCAAGAGAGACAGAGAATAATACCCCTTCGGTCATGACTCGGCAGGACCACGCGCGTCAAGGCGGGATACGTGATTTTTCCTGAAACCGGGACGAAAGACTTTTTGTTAAGGGTTCATTCGTGCGCGATATAACGCCAACGACTTGCATACCTAAAAGGACCCCAAGATATTTTTTTTTATTTTTTTATTTCTACCCTTCCAACTTTTTGAATGAACATGACACCGCAGGATATTAAAATGTTAGAGAGTGCTTCTCTCTCTAACACACAGAACACACAAGCACAAAAGCGACAAATCGCGCGTGCGATTACCTATTCTCTCTCTCAGTGAGAATAATACACCTGTCAGAAAAATGTGACTCGTCTTTTCGGGGAGTGATAAGGGAGGAAATTTAAAAAGGGACCTATCGTATTAATGGCCTGTCATTGAGGCAAATGATGTACAGTGTGTTTATATATAATAATAATAATAATAATAATAATAATAAAACGCCTTGCTAATAGTGTATTTTCATAGCAGGCGCTTCTTTTTTCAACTCCTTTCTCTCTCCCCCTCTTTTCCCTTTTTTTTCATTTTCTCATGCTGTTAAAGAACGTGTCGCGAATTTCCAAGTGTCATTTATTACTACCGACATTCCGTGGCCCCTCTTCCACAACTCCAAAACTTGCATTTAATGGAAAAACGAAAATCCCGTTTGAAGCGTTTGAAAAGGTGTTGATGTTTTTATTAATTAGTTTGTCTGCGCTTTTTTCTTTTGAATATTTATAGTTTTTAAATTTTTTTAATTTATTTTTTTTCGCATTTTTTCTTTCTTTTCTATTCAATTTATTTGTTTTATAAGTGAGACATTTTCTGTACAGAAATTTAAGAAACTCTTTTTTTTTTAAAGAGAAATTTTGTATAAAATTAGAAGTAAAATTACTTAAAAAAATTTGTTCCTTTATGTCTGCCGCAGTAAAAGCAGTGAAAATTTCAGAATTTTCCTTGCTATGCGCTCGAAAACGAGAAATTAAGGTCGGAAATTTTAACATAATATATTCTCCATGTAAATTTGAAATTTCAACTTTTGAATAACTCGTTTTAGTATTATTATTATTATTATTATTATTATTATTATTATTATTATTATTATTATTATTATTATTATTATTATTATTATTATTATTATTATTATTATTATTATTATTATACAATTTTTTTAATTTTTTGAATAAAGAAACCGCTTTTTTGTTTTAAAAAATTTCAAAAGTTGAAAAAATGGAAAGAAGATGGAGAATATTTGAAAAATATAATATATATATATATGAGAACGTCATGTCAGTAAGCGATTTTCACTACATATTGAGAAATTTCCCCCACACACGATTCAAAGTATATCGAGTGTATGTACATTTTTTACCCTTTTTTTCTATCAAAGGTGAGAGAATATAAATCACAAGAGGTCGTATAACCTTTATGTCAATAAAATTCGTTCTTTACGTATTTGCACACGTACATATACATTTATCCTTTTAATGTTGACATTATGACACTGAATTTTCTCCAAAGCTGAAATGAATTATTATTATATTAATAATAATATATATACATATACATATCGATTTTGAATATAAATTCAAAATCATATATATGTTTTACGAGAGGTAATCAAAACAAAGGGTAGTTGAACAAATGGACAAGTATTTTTCCTCTATATATATAAATATTTAAAGCAAATGCGCTCGCATACCGTCACATATATTTTCGTTTACGTGACTTGGTGCATTATAGGCTGAGAGAGAAAGAGAGAGAAAGAGAGAGAAAGAGAAAGAGAAAGAGAGAGAGAAAGAGAGAGAGAGAGAGAAAGAGAGTGAGAGAGAAAGAGAGAGAGAGAGAGAAAGAGAGAAAGAGAGAGGTCACACACAGTGAGAGTTGAACGAGTTTGTCTCCTCGTTTTCACTGAAATCGTTTGACTTTACGAGACGCCGAGGAAATCTCGCTGGTCACGGGACAACAATTTCAAATATCTATAAAAATGCGAATCTGCTTCCCATCCCATCCCCCCCCCTCCCCTCCAACCCCGCAAATGTACGATAAACAATATAAACACGACACATTTATTGTTTTCATCGTTTTGTAACGACGTGATGAATAAAGCTGATCAAACTGTTGCTCCATAAAATCTACTCTTATAACATAGAAAGTGAGTGAGAATATATTTAACGATTATTCAATAATTAAATTTAGACATTAATTAAATTCTGTTCATAGAATATCAACATAATTAAGTGTTCATTAATAATCAGAGTAAACTTAGATTCTCTGAATATTTTAAATTCTATTTACTCAATTTAATGTAATAAACACATATTTGAGCTCTCTGGGAAATTTAATGACTTTTAGCAAAAATTTCAAAGAAATGTTATTAGTAAAAATATTTTTTTTTGTTTTTTTGTAAAATTTATATAGAAAGTTTTCAATTTTTAGTTAAAGAAGTTTATAATTTTTTAATTGAATTAAAAAAAAAAAAAAGAAATAGAAAGAGGAGTGTTTTGTTTTGGTGAAGTTTTTATTTTAAAAAGTTTTCAATTTTGAGTTAAATTTTTTTAGTTAAAGACGTTTTTAATTTTTAGTTCAAGGAAAAAAATTATTAGAAAAAGAAGTTTTATATTTTAAGTAAAGTTTTTATAAAAAAAAAAAAGTTAAGAGAGATTAAATCATTATTTTTTATTATAAAAATATTGTTACTGTAACTTCATCAAAATTATTTTCATAATTTTAATTCAATTATTATTTTCTAGAATTTTAAATTATTATTTATGAAAATAATTGAATTTCTTAAGGGCATTTGAACCTTGATGACGTCACACATGCTTTGCACAAAGTGTAACGTCATCAAGGTTCAAATGCCCTTAAAAAAAAACTTTTATTATTTATGAAAATAATTGTATTCTTGTGAAATTTTTATTATTCATGAAAATAATTAAAGGTTTACATGCAATTTTATTGAAAATTTTGTTTAAATAATTGAATTCGTATTGGAAAATTTTATTAAAATAGTAGATACTAAAAATAATTGAAATTAGAAAAATTTTTGAAAAGAATTGAAATTAGGAAAACAATTTTTTCTTCCATTTATGAAAATAATTGAACTTTGGACAAGAATTTTGTTATTTATAAAGATAATTGAAATTTTTACGAAATTTTTTTTCAAATTTTGAACATAGTTGAATTTTTTAAGAAGAATTTTATTTTTATTTTAAATATAATTGAATTTCTGCAAATATTCGTAATTTCTCCAAAATTGAATTTTTTTTCGTGTTTTCAACAAAAATTGAAATTTTTATTATTTATGAAAATAATGAAATGTTTACATGCAATTTTATTAAAATTTTGTTTAAATAATTGAATTCTTCTTGGGAAATTTGATTAAAATAGTAGATAGATTGAAAATCATTGAAATTAGAAAAATGCATTTTATTTTTGAAAATAATTGAAATTAGGACAAGAATTTTTTTGAAATTTACGAAAATAATTGAACTTTGGAATTCGCGCGGCTAACTTTTTAGGATAAAATTAGCAATTTTAAAAATAACCGAATTTAAAAATTTGTAATTCAAATTTTTTGTTTTAAAACACTAAAAAAGTACAATTTTTAAAAAATTACAAATAATTGCAGAAATTCAATTATTTTCAAGAGTAATAAAATTCTTCTCATAAAGTTCAATTATCTTTCAAATTTAAAAAAATTTCTCATCAAAATCCCAATTATTTTTATAAACAACAAAATTCTTACCCAAAATTCAATTATTTTCAAATAAATTTTAAATTCCCAAAAATAGTACGCAAACATTTAATTATTTTCATAAGTAATAAAAATTTCTCAGGAATTCATTTACAAATTTTTTATAAATTCCTTCGCAATAATTCAATTATTTTTATAAATAATGAATTTTTTTACAAGACATTCAATTATTTTCATAAAAAATAATTAAAAATTGTAGGAAATAATAATTGATTTGAAATAATGAAAATAATTTTGAAAAAGTTACTAATAATTCTTATAATATAAAACAATGATTTTATCACTCGGTCATCTTTAATTATTATAAAACATGAAGAAATCATGAAGCAATCGCTTTCTTTCATGTTTTATAAAAATATTCTTATAAGTTATTGAATTTAAAAAAAATTTGAATTTGAAATTTTTGAAATTATTCATTCCTATATGAAAAAATAATATTCATTAAATATTTATATTAAAAAAAGTTATTGATGTTTTCGAATAATTTTACAATTAAAGAAATTCGTAAATAAATATTTAACAGAACATTTTTTTGAATAAAAAGTTTTCATTATTTTCTAAAAATTTAAAAAGTTTTAATTTTATTTTCAATTAAAATTTGTAATTGACAAATAGAATAGAATATTTGTAATTTCTCCAAAATTGAATTTTTTAGTGTTTTCAACAAAAGTTAAAATTTTTAAATTCTATTATTTTTAAAATTGCTAATTTTATTTTTAAAAAAGGCAGAAAGAAATTAGCCGCACGCTTTAGCGCGCGAATTGTTGCTAATAAATTAGTTAAAAAGGTGACAATTAGTAAATGATAACGTTTTCTAATTTCGATCTACCGGTTAATTTTTCAGTTAATTTCGATCTAGAGGGGAAAAAAATAGAAAATAATGAACTCATTATACTCTCCCATCTGCTTATATATAGTTGAGTCATTATTTAATCATCGCAAATGATTAGCCCACTAAAGTTCAATTTATTTAATTCAAATGATTATTTAATCATGAAAATGTGTAGTCTGGAAGCAATAAAAATCACCATTTGATATTTAAAATTAACACGATTTTTATTAAGTGCCATCATTAAATGCGAACGGAACGGTGAATAAAGGAAGATTGACACTCAATCTTCGGTAATGGAATTCAGCCATTAATCCAACGTCTCTCTCACTCTCTCTCTCTCTACATATATATATATATAGATAGTTGGGATCGATTGAATGATACGGAAGGACATTGGGACTCTGGTCTGCAGTCTTTTTTTCTCTCTTGTATTTAGAACTTGATATACTTCTTCTCCTTCTTGTAGAGAAAGAGTGACATAAAGCAGTCGAGACGAGTCATCGAGCCTATTCATTTCACGATTAGGCTCATCTCACTAAAGGAACCACTATCCTTAAAGGTACCAGCACGACTTTTCCCGTACTCTTTATTCCCTGTCATTCTTGATTCCTGTATCTTTCAAGAAGTATCGAGTGTATGTGCTTTTTTTGTAAAAGTGTCTCTGTGTGTGTGTGTGTGTCGAGTGTAACATACGATCGAATGTTTTACGTGACGCGATTCCCCGAGACGCACACACTGGATAAAGACGTGCCCGCTGTCACCCGCAGGGACATAGATGGAATGGAAAATTCAGAGCTTAGAAGATTTTCTTTTATTAGATTTATTGAATTCCCCATTCGGCTTTATTTCGTCAATTTTTTATTCATTGACATCAGTCCGGGGAAAAAAATCACAATATATTGTGTAATTGATCTAACAATGAAGGTTCTTCACTCTCTTTATTCTCTTTTTGACGCATGTACGTAAACGATAGCCACTTGATAAATAAAAAATTTTGTCTCCTAAAAGATTGAATTGTACAGTCAATTGAAAATTTTTTTTTTTTTGAAAATAGTGTATTATTTCTTTTCAAGAGGAATATTTTTATTAAAAGGGGAATATAATAATTAATAATACTCTTTTGTTGAAAATTATTTTTGTGGGAAAGAAATTGATGGGTGTGTTTAGAAAAAATTTTCTTTCTGAATTACAGAAAATCCTGATTTATTGCAATAAGGTAAAAAAGGTTACAATACAAAGGTGAAATTTTAGGTGAATTTAGCTAAATTTAGAATTTACCGTTTAATACTTAAATTTTTTAACACCTTTGTACATTTTTAGGTAAAAAAAAACGTTTGTTTTATTTTTTTAATCTTTAAATTACGATTTTAGATTAATTTTTTATTTAATTATTTTTTAAATTATTTATTAATAATTTAAGGTACAATTAAAGTTAAACTAGAAATTATGCTCAATTTTTAAATTAAAATCATTAAACCGTTTACTTTCGAGATCAGTTTGAGTTAAAATTTCACAATAAAAATCCACTTCATTTTTCGCATAGAAAAAATTTTTTTTAGAAAAAGAAATGTTTGCTTCTTAAAAAATAAAATTTCTTTTCTTGAATAAAGGAAATTTTTTGTTGTTGACAAAAAAAAAAAAAAATTCGCTTTCAGAGTTTGGAGAGGTTAGTAAAAATGTATTTTGGAACGAAAACGAGGAGAAATACAAAAGAATGATGGGGAGTTTTCTTGACACTCGGAATCCTGTAAAATAGTGACATGAGGATTTTACCCGTGACGACTAGCAGGTACCAGGGTTGGGCACGTAAAAATGACTTATCCTCGTCGACACATCGTAAAGAGCGAACAATTTATCATCGTCGACGTACGCGCGCTACCCCTTGTTTTCTCGCAAATAAATATATAAATTCACATTCACGAAGCTTTTTTTTTCTTTTGCTCTTGATATCAGAATATTAAGAAATCTTATTTTCAAAGGCAAATAAAGTCTTCATTTTTGCAAACTTTCGTCAAAATTTAAATTACCATGAAAAAAAAAAATTTCTAACAAAAGATTGAAAGAGAAAAAAATATTTTTTCTAAAAGGAATATTAATATTTTTCTTGAAAAGTATTTTTTCTTAGAAAGAAATTTTTTTTTCAAAAAGGAAACATTTTTTTCTCTTTATGTTTAAAAATTTGAGTATTTTTTAAAATAAAGATATTCTCTGTAGTCTGTACTGAAATGATAATGTTTTTTTGCAAAAACGAACAAGCTGACTTTATTTTTTGTAGTATTTTACCGAAGAAAATTGACATTTCAAATAACGTGAAATTATATTTCGTGATTATTTAATGTCATAGAGTAGTTAATTCCCTCGGTGGGTTTCTTTGTTAATCAACTAAAACAGTTAATTCCCTAAAAGGTTTACCTACGTAACTTCACTATATATGCACGTTTACTATAATACAATATACCTGAATTACAAATGCATTTTACATTAAAATAGAGGCAAAATGAATATATACTTAAAATAATTCTTTTCTCTGTAAATTTAAATTAGTAAAAATGTTTACTCATTTAAATTATTGACTGAACAAAATATTATTTATTTAAGTTTATTAAAAGTATATTTCTGTCAGAGCATATTTCAAGCAAGTGAAATTTTATTTAATCTAAAAATAAAATTTATTTCAAACAATAATTGAATAATTGTACTTTTTCTATTTTTATAAAGTTAAAAATGTTTATCACATTTTATCTCAGAATATTTTCCATTTGTCGACTAAAAATATACCTAATTTCGTTACCTTAGATAAAAAAAAAAAAATTCTTAAGAGAACTTTTTTCCACATCTAACTTATTTTCTTCGAAATAAATTCTTTTTTAAATTAAATGAAAAAAAAAAAATGCGAATTGAAGGAACATCTGCCACGTTTTTCACATACTTATGTAGTTAGAAACTCAATTCCAGGCGGTAATTTTATCGTAAGACGACGATGCGGGACGAATCGGTACGTACATTACTACGTTAAAATGAAGTCGATTCTATATGTGTGGTTGCATTGAGAACAATCTTATTCCACATGGATATTTATATATAATGTATATACGTATATATATAGACTCGTAGAAGATCCGTTTATTACCATCTTTCACAATGTACCACCTGCAGCCTTTGACCCTATCCAGACCAGTAAAAGCGCCCGTAATGGCCACAGGGCGCCGCCACTAGTCACGTTGTGATAAGAATTTGCATAATATATTGAGTTGAAAATCATATTAAGAGACACTGATACTATATCTTATCTTGACTGTTCAATAATCTTCGGAATGAACGGATAATTTATTATCCAATATAATGGGGGCGGTTCGAGTATATTACGTAAGCGTTTTTTTTTAATTTTGTTGACATTTTTGTAATACTCTCCCTTTATTAGTTAAAATTATGTATTCAAACCTTCCTTCTTATATAAAAGAAGTCTTTGCCTTCTCTATAAATATATTATTACAAATATTCTTATAAATTCCTCCCTGTCTTTAAATTTATTCGAAATTCCTTTTATAAATAAAAATTCATTTTGAGAGAAGAATTTTATTTCGAAAACAAAAATTAAAATTATAATTATTTTTATGATGATCAAAAAAAATTTTTTTTTAAGTTAAGTATTAAATTTTCGTATTAAAAACCAGGGAAAAATTACGTTTTTTAATCTGGAAAAGTCGGGGAATTTGAAAAGAGCAAAAGCGTGGCAACCCTGTTTTAGAGTATAAAATATGGAAAATTCACGGACAAAAGTTGAAAGTTCAGGACAATTTTTCAAATTTCAGGTCCAGTAGTAATTTTTTGTTCTAATGAGTGACAAAAGAAATTGTTAGTCAGACACAATTTTTAGAATTTGTTCTCGTTTAAGTGCATACAGTAAATTTCGGTCTTTTACCATCTACAAAAGAAGAAAATTTCGGATTCGTTAATATATTTCTAGTAGTAGTGGAGAGTATATGTATAGTAATAGTTATAGCAGAGTTAAAGTCGGGCAAACGAAGTGAACTCCTGGCAAATTTTGAGTGTCAGTAGTAAAAGTGTCTATATATTTGTTTCAGGAAGAACAATAAATGGTTGTTTGGTATTTTTTCCGCTCAATTCAAGGGAGAGATCTCATTTTCCAGTTCCTCCTTGGAAAGTAAATTTATGTCCTTCTAGAGAAGACGAGTCATCTTCTCTCATACAGCTTCGAGCCATTTGCCAAACTCTCGACAGACTTTTCAAACTTAGTCTACCTTCGTTTACTGACAAAACCCCTTTTCTCTCTCTCCCTCTCTCTCATTCTCTCTTTGTTTCACTCTCTTCCTCTCTCTAGTTGCCCTCT
This sequence comes from Leptopilina heterotoma, assembly GCF_015476425.1. Lineage (NCBI taxonomy): Eukaryota > Metazoa > Arthropoda > Insecta > Hymenoptera > Figitidae > Leptopilina > Leptopilina heterotoma. The sequence goes on along the minus strand of NW_025110949.1, from coordinate 1,481,582 downwards.
TCCATTCTCGTAAAGACGCCAGTAACCAACCACCTCGAGGTTCGACCGCCAGAGTACACCTCAAAAGTAAAGGTAAAGGTTTTCTCTCTCTCTTCTTTCTTTCTCTTGCACTCTACTTTGTCTCCTCTCCTGCCTTCTCCCTCTTGTGTATAGTAGTCAAATTCTCCATTCCTTCCTTCCTGTTTCCTTCCTCAGTGTTCCTTTTGCTTTTCCGATGCGCGCCATGCTTCTCTCCAGAGGATCATCGTTCACAAGCTACCCTCTGCCTGGCGATATTCAACGATGAGAGAGAGAGAGAAACCTTTATGACTTACGAGGGAAAAGGGGAAGGCAGGCAGGCAGCTTTCACGTAGCGCGCTCGCCTACTTGCTTTTCACGAGCGCGAGTCGAAAGGAACGAGAGAAATACGCACACGAGAGATAGCAGAACCAAAAGCAAGCTCCCGGGGATTATACACCCGGAGAACTTTGTTAGCCTAATTTATCGAGGAGTTTAGGAACGAATTATTAATATGCAAAATCGCTATACGCACACGACGATCGCCTCATCGAGCTAGGATACAAAGCATCCACCTCAAGAGATAAAACGTATATTAATGATAATAAAAAAAGAAGATTAAATTTAGTCGACGATAGCTGAAGTCGTTAAGGCGCGCATTGTACTGTGCTCGTAAATTTTCCGTTGATGGATCGAATCTCCCCAAGTGCAGAACATTTTTTTTTCATATTCTTTGCAACTATACCTACGTTTACTAATATATTTTTATATATTATACGTTTTAATATATTTAAAAACAAAATAAACAATTAAGTATTAATTACAGAGTTGTCAGGCAAACTGGACAAACAAACAATAACGATAATTTAATATTATTGAATTTATCACTTGGTGAAATTATATTAATATGTATAAGAAGTTATCAATCCTCCAAGTCAATCAATAAAAAAAGGAAAAAGAAAAAATCTTTTTTTAACGTTTCGACAGCACAGCCGTCCTCTTCAGAAACGTAAAAAAATAATAATTAAAAAAATTATTTATAATGACATAGTACGAGCATTATCACTCTTCGAACTCAACTGACAAACTGAGTCAGTTGAGTTCGAAGAGTGATAATGCTCGTACTATGTCATTATAAATAATTTTTTTAATTATTATTTTTTTTACGTTTCTGAAGAGGACGGCTGTGCTGTCGAAACGTTAAAAAAAGATTTTTTCTTTTTCCTTTTTTTTTTTTTTTTTTTTTTTTTTTTTTTTTTTCTTTTTTTATTGATTGACTTGGAGGATTGATAACTTCTTATACATATTAATAACGATAATTATTATTCTTAAGAAAAAAAATAATAATAATAATCCAAATAAAAATAACTATTATTATTACTAATACCCAGGCGCGAAAGACCAATGCTGACGATGGATTGAAGATTTATTGAGCCTTGAACGCCCAGCCTGGGTAACCCAGTGTTGAAGCAGTCTTTATACCACTGTCACTCAATGTTGATTCAGCATTGGACACCACTGTTCGTTCCATGCTCGATTCAAGACTCGGTCAATCTTTGTGAGTGAAGCTCGAACATCTGATCTTAATTCAAGCCTAAATCAATCTTGACAGTTTATTTATTGACGTGTGCACTTAAAAATATTAAATATAAATATTTATAAATTAATTAATATTAAAATATTTTTTATGATAATTTTGTATACTATTTAAAAATTATTATTAATTATTATTATTAAGATATCAATTGGTAAATAAATATTAATATTTATCTAGTGTATAATATTTATATTAATTATTAATTTATTAATAATAATAATAATAATAATAATAATAATAATAATAATAATAATAATAATAATAATAATAATAATAATAATAATAATAATAATAATAATAATAATAATAATAATAATAATAATAATAATAATAATAATAATAATAATAATTATTATTATTATTATTATTATTATAAAAAATATTAAATTAAAAATAAATATTAAATATTATTTTTTTTTATAATAATAATAATTATTATTATTATTATTAATTATATAAAATTTATATAAATAAAGTTAAATTATACATTATTATTTTTTTCTTGCAGTGTCAAATAATTGTTTTCAAAGTTCAAGAGTTTCGTTTGTCTGAAAAATTTTTAGTGTTAAAAAAATGTTCATTAGGGTGTAATAAATATTTATGCCTAGTAGTTTTACACTAGGATTAACTGTTTAGTAAATATGTATTATCAAAAAACTATTTTTTGTCAAACGCGTGCGATTAAACACAAATAACCTTGAGACTTTAGCATTGCCAACTTAAGAGTTTAACGTATGTGTTGAGTTGGTAATGCTGGAGTTTCAAGGTTATTTGTGTTTAGTCGCGCGCGTTTGACAAAAAATAGTTTTTTGATAATATTTACTAAATAGTAAAATTAGTAGTATTAGTAAAATAGTAGTCCTAGTGTAAAATTACTAAGCATATATATTTATCACTACCTAATGAACATTTTTTTTACTAATAATTTTTCAGATAAACGAAACTCTTAAACTTTGAAAATAATAATTTGACACTGTATACAAGAAAAACAATAATATATATAATTTAACTTATAAAATTATCATAAAAAATATTTTAATAATAAATAATTTATAAATATTGATATTTAATATTGTTCAGTGCACACGGTAATAAAGAAAGTGAATATTGTATCAAGATTGACCGAGTCTTGAATCGAGCATGGGACGAACATTGGTGTCCCATGCTGAACAAATATTGAGTGACGCGCCGTATATACAGAATATACGGCGCTGGCATTGAAATAGTAGATTAGGCGAGGTGCCTTCCAGCCTTCTGTGGCCGAGCGGTTTAAATGCGTGCGTTTAGGACTTCCGGGTATGCGTTAGGGGCGGGGTGCGTGAGTTCGATCCCACATGCGAGCGAATATTTTTCATTCTTTGTTTTAAGCGTTATATATAATAATAAAATTGTGTGTTGTGTTGTGAATAAAAAAATGTGAATATGTTTGTAAATAATATTAAAAAGTCTGCTGAAAAATCGAGAAAAAAATGTACCGATTAACAGAAAAATTGGTTTCTTTTACTAAAATTATTTTTTTAATATTACTATTTCAAATGAAATTTATTGTTAGTAATATATTATTTATATGAAAATAATATAATTATTATAATAATAACTTATTTCCAAACAAACGCATATAACATGAATAAAAATAATATCAATAATATTCATTACTATTATAATAATAATAATAATAATTATTATTATTATTAATATTATTATTAATATTATTATATACAATTCATATATATTCATATTATATTGAATAAGCGCGAGAGACGCGTAAATTTGGGAACAGTGGAAGCAGCCTTATTTCAGTCCTGCATTATAGGGTTCCGCAGCATTGATTGAACATTAAACGCCAATCTACAACAAAGACTGGAGCGTCAGTCTTAAATAAGTGTTACATTATAGCTAGAAGCAACCTTCGTTCCGCCGTCCCACCAAGGCTTGATCAATGTTGACCAAGCCTCAACGAAGGTTCCGTAAAGCCTGAATCCAGCGTCAGTTCTCGCCTGGGTAATAATATAATTACTATAATTATAATAGTGACAATAATTTTAATATAGTAATAGTAAATAATCTAATAGTAATAGTGAAGAAAGGAATAATTTATAAATAATTTTAGTAACAGTTGTAATAATGATGATAATGTAATGTAATAAGGAAATGTGAAGGGTAGAGTTGGAAATTTGCAGACAGGAGAAATCTTGCGCTCGAAATATTGAGAATATGGTATGACAAAGGACACACGCATGGCGCAGACGCCTTTATCCGCTCGACCCTTCAATTCCTGTTTGCGGAAACTGTCCTGTCTCGGCGACAACTCTATTCCTTCAACTTCCCGTCGCTTCTATTGCCCGCTATAAAACTGCAGTAAGACATTCGATAAAAGCTAAATGATCAATTTTCCTTCTTATTTTCGAGACAACAATATACTCCAGTTCCATCTTAAAGGGCCTGTAAAACTTTCATCCCTATTGCATTATTTCCTTTTTCCCGCTACAGTGATATTCGTACATCTCGTTTCTCTCACTCTCTCTATATACATATATGTAAGAAAAATATGGAAAAATAATATTCGTATAAAAATACCTTTCAAATTAAATTGGTGCCAATCCTAATAATTGTTGGCATTTTTATTTCCCAGCTGAAAAAGTTCTATATAATTTCACTAGAATTATTCTATATAGAATCATTATGAATTCTAGTGAATATTCTATATGAATATTCTATATGAATTCTAGTGAATATTCAATAGAATTTCACTAGAACGATTCTATAGAATTTCTACATAAATTCTACTAAATTTTAAAGATTTTTAATTAGAATATAAATTTCGTGAAAAATTTTTTTCAACTTTATATTATTGTGTAATTAAATTTTACATTTCATTTCTATGACAAAATTTAGGCAAAAATTATATATATATATATATATATAATTCATTAACCTGAAAGTACTGGAATAATTTTAAAATACAGACCAAAAAAAAATATATTTTACTTAAAACAATAAATTAAATTTTTTCATAACTATAAAACATGAAGAAATCGATCACTCCGAGTCTTCGACTCGAAGTGATCGATTTCTTCATGTTTTATAATAATTAAAAATGACAAATTGATAAAATCATTATTTTATATTATAAGAATATTGTACTTCTTCAAAATTATATTCATCATTTCAATTCAATTATTATTTTTAATAATTTTCACTAAAATTTTTAAAAAATTTTATAAAATTTCTTTAAATTAATTAATTTTTGAAAAAGTTCTTTGAAAATTGTTAAAATCAATTTGTTTACAACATTCTATTTTACAAATTTTAATTATTCGTAAATTCTTCAATTAAATGTATATTAAAAAATAAAAACTTCAAATATAATTAAATTCAATTAAACTTTTTCAAAAAAAAATTAATTTCATTAATAATTAATTAATTAATCCAATTATTTCTAAAAATTGAAAAATTCACTCTATATTGGTTTTAATATTCAATTATTATCTAAAATTTTAACTGAATTTCATTTTAATGAAATGAAAATCAATTTTTATTAGAAAATTCTACTAGAATTTAATTATTTAAATACAAAAATAAATAATTTATTGAATTTTTCTTAAAATGCAATTCTCATAAAGATTTTTATCATCATATTTTTAAATAATTGAATTCTCTCGACGATTTCTAATAAAATTTTTTTAAAATAATTACATTTTCCGAGAAATTTGATTAAAATTGTATTAAAAATAATTGAAATTCTGCATCAAGTTTTATTATTTCTGAAAATAATTGAATTCCTAAGAAGAATTTTACTATTTTTTAATAGAATTAAATTTCTGCGAAGGATTATATTTCTCTTGAAAACGATTGAATTTCTGCATAATAATTTGTAAATTCTCTAAAATAAAAATTTTTTTTAATGTAAACTAAAATTTTTCTATATAAAAATCCATTATTTTTAATAATTTTCGAAAAAGTTTTTTGCAAATTTTCAAATTCATTTGTTTTTAACTGAAGTTCATTTTTAAATAAATTTTTATTAGAAAATTCAACTAGAATTTAATTATTTAAATACAAAAATAAATAATTTATTGAATATGTGAATGTTTCTTAAAATTTGTATTCTCATAAAGAATTTTATCATCAAATTTTTAAATAACTAGCTCCTGCGACGGCCGCAAGCGGCCGTCTACGGTGCTAGTTTTTATATGTCCATTGTCCAAGTCCATTATTTCATTAATAATAATATTCAAATTTTTTCAGTTAATAATTTGCTTATTTATATTTGAAATGTTGACGTTTTTTTGACAATGCAAAATAAGATTTATTATGAGTACTTTCTCTTAACAAAAATAAAATTTATATATTCGCGCTCTTTTTAAATAACATACGACTGCAGCGCCACCTTCACATGTACAAACAATTTTAAAAACACCCTTCTATTAAGATTTTACATTCTCATTGCCCATTCTTTACTTCGATACTTTTCGATACATTCGACCTTTCCACTCCATGTCTTTTTTAAGAAAGGATTGAATTTGGTTGACGAATTTTAATAAAATTTTTAATAATAATTACATTTATCGAGGAATTCGATTAAAATTTTATAAAAAAAATAATTGAAATTCTGCGATGAGTTTTATTATTTATGAAAATAATTGAATTCCTAACAAGAATTTTATTATTTACGAAAATAATTGAATTACTGTAATAATTTTATTTTTTATAAAAATAATTGAATTATATTGCGAAGAAACTTATAGAAAATTGTTAAATATAATTGAATTTTTTGTAAAATTTTTATTATTTTATAAAAATAATTAATTATTTGCGGAGAATTCTATTAATATTTTTTTAGAAAATTGAATTCTTTTGGAAAATTTTATTAAAATAATTAATAATAGATATATTGAAAATCGTTAAATTTTTGAAAATAATTGAAATTTTGCAAAGAATTTTATTCAAAGGTTTTAAAATAATTGAATTTCGGAAAAGAATTTTATTATTTATAAAGATTATTGAAATTTTGACAAGAATTTAAAAAATTTTTAAACATAATTGAATTTCTGCGAAGAATTTTATTACTTTTGAAAATAATCGAATTTCTGCAATTATTTGTAATTTCTCTAAAATTTTCCAAATTATATCGTAAAATTTACGAACTTTTCGTTCTTTTTTAGTCAAATTACGGACTTTACGAACCTTTACGGTATTTACGGATTTAGTTCGAGCCCTGTAGTAACCATACACTAATATAATGTTAAAAAAATTTTTTTACAAAATTTATATTCTTTCTAATTAAAAATCCCTAAAATTTAGTAGAATTAATGTAGAAATTCTATAGAATCGTTCTAGTGAAATTTTAGTGAATATTCAATAGAATTTCACTAGAACGATTCTATAGAATGATTCTAGTGAAATTCTATAGAACTTTTTCAGCTGGGTTGGTAGCAAATTTAAAATATTTAACGGTGATTTTAATTAATAGCAGTAAATTTTTTCGAGTCTAATTTCAAATTATCGAATTTCTATAAAACTTTTTTAAACCAGAATTATTACATTATCAATATTTTACAATGCAGAATCTTTATTTAAGCAAAGTTTTAATTAATAAAATTTCTACTTGGACAAAGTTTTAATAAAGATAATTTCTAGTTGAACGAGTTTTCATTTAACTGCGATTTCTCATTTAGAATAATTTTTCAGTGATAGCCAAATTTTCAAATGTCAGAATAATTTACATTTCAATGAGTTTTCATTTGCTCGAATTATTTAATTACATAAATTTTCATTCTATTCAATTTTCAAATTGACGATGAATTTTTCTTAGATCGAAATTTTTTTCTCGATTGTTTGTCGATTTTCAATTTTCATAGAAAAGAAGAGCAAAAAAAAAAAAAGGTGAAAATAAAATCCAGTGACTTATCCCTTGGGATTTATTGACAATGATTTTCTTTTGTTCCCACAGAACACACATGGTTACATCGCATTTATATAAAAAATACATATCTCGTTTTGAAATTTTTACGAACCCGTCAATGGAATTCCCCTGCTGAATAACGCAAAGACTATCTTGGCACGCGACACATTTACCGAATTCCGTTTAAATCGGGTCTATATTCTCAAATGAAAATAAAAGTTTCTCCACACGTATATCTATATATTGTCAAAGACGTTACGAAAGGAAGAAAGTTGTTCGGCACTTTACACCCGCAATAAAAAAAATATGCCATCCATAATTTTTTTTTTCTTCTCTTTTCTATAATATCTTTATGCTCTATTCGGCACGTCGACGAAAAGCAGATACACATTTTTACGAGCAGTGTTTTCATAAATGCAAAATGTCAGGCGTCGGATCGACTGCAGAAGCAATGATAAAAGTAAATTCGTTTCTCCAAAAAGGGTGAAAAATAGAAATCACTAAAGGAAATACATATTGAAATGAAATTAATAAAAATTCAATAAATTTTCATTTTTATTGAAAGTTTATCAATTTTTATTATTTACTTTCTTTTTTCGATGGGGAAAAAAAACAAATATTCAATTTGAATTTTATATATTGAAAGTTGTTACCTATTTTACGAGAGTCGTGTATTCGAAGTGTCAATTTACGACATATTTAGCAAACCATGTACATAACCATAAAATGAATAGCTAAAAAAAGATATAGAAAAAATTCAAATAAAACGGAATTCATGTAAAAAAAATACCATCAGTATCTTAAAATTAGTTTTTTATTTTCAAAGAACACGAAAGATTGCTTGAAAATTTTTTTGAAAACGGAATTCGAACCGGAATTCTGATTGGAAATTAGAATTCTAATCGGAATTTCAAACCCACGTGGGTAGTATTATTTTACGTTACACTTTTTTTTCATAAAATTTATGCGCATTTTTTTACCCCTATTAATCAATTTTTTACCTGCATTTTTCAAACCGGGATTAAGCGGGAATAGAGAGGGGTAGTCTGTATCAAAATTTATGCTCTACTGGTGCACGAATTAATTCTGGAGAATAAAAAGAAAAAAAGAAAATTTCGTTCCCTTTTTTTTTGTTTCAACGTAAAATAAAGAATATGGGAGAAAAACGAACGTGATTTCTGACAAAGTTTGGCTTCCGGGGCAGTATATATATATGTAGAGTATAGAATCCCGTAGAAACCAGTCGAAATCCCATAATTACCCATATACGCGCAGACGCGCACCCCTGGAACAAGCTTCGATGGAGTCATGGTAAGATAACACTCCAGCTCACGGGAACCTACGCTATGCGCGTGTATCGATTAGCGACTATATGCACGGGGTGCACCTCGTCATCCTATACCAATTCAGGGATGCTTCAAAGCACCCTTGTAAAAGGAATAAGCTTCTGATTAGTTAATAAGTCGTCGATGGCAACAGCAATCAACAAGTTATCGCTTTTGGGAATATTTTCATTAGTTCAAATTTTACTTTCGGAGATAAACAATCGATTTTGTGTATAGGTACTAGTTTCAAAACTTGTTCTCCAAGTGTACTGAAGAAACCTATAGTTTTAAATTTTGAATTAAGGGAATTATAATTCTTGTTTTATTTTTCGTCATTCAAAGTTGTATATAGAAAAACCAATAATTGATGGTAAAGAAGTAGATTTTTAGAAAATCTAATTGTACTGTTGATGAGAAAAATGACCACTGACGACTTTGTGTTGTAGTGCTAATTACAAAAATTACTGCATAATTACATAACTCATGGTTGCCACAGAGCCTGAAAAAAACTGGAAAACCCTCTCTAAATCTGAATTAGTAGAATTCTACTAAGAAATAGTAAACTTTTACTAATTTTTAGTAGTTTTCATGAAAGACTTTTCCCCTTTTCAACTAGTAGAATACTACTAATTTTTAGTAATATTTTACTAATGTTTGAGTAGAATTTCAATAATTGAAAGTCACTTTTTTTACTAAATGAATTAGTGAAACTGTTTTATCGACTATCAATAAAACAGTTCTACTAATTGTTAGTAGAATTCTACTAAGCAATTAGTAAAATCTACTAATAATTAGTAAAATCTACTAATAATTAGTAAAATTTCACTATTTGTTAGTAAAATTATTACTAAATCATTTGGTGGAAGATTTTTCGTCATTTCATTAGTAACTTTCTACTAATTCAGATTTAGATAGTGGAAAAGGTATATGAAATTTAGAAAAGGGTACAAAAACCTGGAAATAGAATGGAATTTAAAAAAATTTCTCGAATTTCGCCTGTTTTTAAAGATTTCTAACAAATTTTAATTTCAAATTATTATTCAATTATTTTTATAAATAATAACAATTTTTACAGGGATTAAATTATTTTCATAAATACATAATACAACACATCACAGACTTTCAATTATTTTTAATTTTTAATACAATTTTAATGGAATTCCTCGAAAAATGTAATTATTCTTCAAAATTTTATTAAAATTCAGCAAAGAAATTCAATTATTTTAAAAACTTTTGCTAAAATTTATTTATTACAATTTAAGTATTATTTTCAATACATTTTCAATTAAATTTCTTCAAAAAAATTAATTATTTTAATAGTTAATGAAATTCTTTGTAACGATAAAATTTTTTTCAAAATAATTTTCATAAAATTCTTCGAAGAAATTTAATAAATTTCAAAAATTTGGCAAAATTCAATTATTTTTAATGTTTACTGTTTAAATAAAATTTCACAAAAGAATTCAATTATTTGAAAAGAAATTTTAATAAAATTCGTCTCAAGATTTCAATTATTTTTAAAAGTATTCTAATTCTTCGCAGAAATCTAATTATGTTTAAAAATTTACAAAAATGCTCGTCAATATTTTAATTATCTTTATAAAAAATAAAATTCCTCTCCGAAATTCAATTATTTTCAAAAGTTATAATAAAATTCTTGGCAGAATTTCAATTATTTTCAAAAACTTTCTTCATTTCAATTATTTTTAATATAAACTATTTTAATACAATTTTCTAAAAGAATTCAATTATTTAAACAAAATTTTAATAAATTTTCCTATAGAATTCATTTATTTTCAATACAATTCTTCTTAAGAATTCAATTATTTTGACAAATAATACACTTTTTATGGGAATTCAATTTTTTAAAATAAATATGAATAAAATTCTCGAGAATTAAATTTTTTTTAAATTTTAATAAAATGCTTTATAAATTTTAAAAATTATAACAAAATTGATCATAGAATACAATTTTGTTTGTAAAATAAAACATTCTTCCTAGGAAAATAATTATTGTCAAAAATGTTTGTAAAAATCTTCGAAACAATTCAATTATTTTCGTAAAAAATAAAATTCTTCAAAGCAATTCAATTATTTAAGAAATTTTAATAAAATTCTTCCCGAGAATTTAATCATTTTTGAAAATAAAATTTTTCACAAGAATTCAATTATCAAAAAAGAAAATTTAACGTAGATATCTAATTATATTTAAAAATTTAAAAAAATTCTCGTCAAAATTTCAATTATCTTTATAAAAAATAAAATTCCTCTTCGAAATTCAATTATTTTCAAAAATTATAATAAAATTCTTGGCAGAATTTCAATTATTTTTAATACAATTTTCATTAAATTTGTCGAAAAATGAAATTATTCTTAAAAATTTTATTAAAATTTGCCAAGAGAATTAAATTATTTAAAAATTTTGTTGTTAAAATTCTGTATGAAAATTCAAGTTTAAGAAACATTTAATCATTTAATAAAATATTTATTTTTGTAGTTAAATAATTGAATTCTCGTAGAATGTTCTAATAAATATTGATTTAAAAATGAATTTCAGTTAAAATTTTAGATTATAATTAAATATTGAAAGCATTATAGCGTTGATTTTTAGAAATAATTGAATTTTCAATAAGTTTCAAATTAAAATCTTTGATAATTTGAACTTTATATACTTTTAATTAAGAATTGTGTAGAATTAAGTTTTTTTAAAAAAATTTAATAGAATTTTTTTAAAATTATTTAAAGTTTTTAATTTCTAATACATTTAATTGAAAATTCTGAAAGAATTTTTTCAAAAATTATTAAAAAAAATTCACCTAAAGAAGAATTTTAGTTGAAAATTCTAGAAATGAATAATCGTAATGATGAAAATAATTTTTGAAGAAGTTACAATAACAAAGTAGCAAGTTTTAATTATTATAAAATATTCGTATAAGTTATTGAATTTCAATTTTTTGAAAATTTTAATTTCTATATGAAAAAATAATAATAATTAAATATTTATTAAAAAATAAACTTATTGATATTTTCGAATAATTTTCTTATTAAAAACCTGGAAAAATTCCGTTTGTTAATCTGGAAAACCTGGAAAAGTCAGGGAATTTGAAAAGAGCAAAAGCAACCCTGATAACTATACATTACATTCCAGAAGTGGGTAGAAAAAGAAATTTTGACTAAAAGAACATTGTTGTTCTGAATAATTAAAATATTTGCCAAGAGTTGTGAACGCGTTCATAATGGAGTACGAATTTATTAGCTTTCGGCATTATAATCTCTCTATATAATAATATATACATAGAAAATAGGCAATTCAAAGCAGACCAATTACGAGAGTTCTGTGAATGATTTCTAAGCCCCTCTGAGAACATAATGCATTTGTTTTGCACTTGTGTGCGCTGTTCTTGAAACGACTTGATGAATTGTCGACGATACAATTGCGGACGAGAAGAGTGTTCATTCGTGTTTATAATCTCCATAATTTCGCATATAAATGCTTCGATCGATTTTACGATATGTTTATATATATATAATATCAAGGTGACTAAATCAACGAACAAGAGAGCGAAAGAGGAGTGGGGCGGGGGATTTAATGGAAAACTATTTATCCTTATTGAGTGTATATACCAAGTTGAAGACGGCGACATTGACGACGAGACCCTCTCTCTATGTATAGTGATTAACCACGACAATCAACAATGTGGTATTTAACGGTATTTAGCTGAACCCTGAGCTGTACTCTGAGTTGCTGCCTGCGTGTCGATAAGGTCGGAAACAATGCTCAAATTCTGTATTGTTCCATTCAATGGCTTAATTACGTCAAAAATCCTCGACAATTGTCTATAAGGGAAGCCATTTCATTATTCACGGAGCACGCGAATTGGTCTTGATTTTCGCCGTGAATCAGAATGCTATTATACGTTTAATCGTGAATGAGAGGGAAGGAGAGGCATTTCCTAGCCTTTCAGATAAAACAAATCGCTAATCTAATTAAATTTTCCCTTTTCAATGAGAGACATGTCACGAATTTACTTTTCAAATTCATTTCTCGTAATTACATTCCATCATTATGTTGTATTTTACAAATACAGAATCAAAAATTGGGCTCATATCTTCAAAGAGTTTCAAAACTATTAACTATCAAGAGTTTCTAAATCTTTGTTCGTATCTAGGGGAGTGTGTCTCACACCCAGAAATTGGCGCTATTTTGAAACATGAAAATTAAATTTCATCGTATATTAGATTCACATTTTTAAAACATGTTGATCGTTTAAAAATCATTAATAGATTAATGAGGAATTTTCGAATAAATTTGCGAATGTAGCAAAAGAGATGGAGAGAGAACTCTAGGCATTGATTTTTAGAGGAAACAAAAAAAAATGTATATCTTCCACGTCCTTCAATACTTCTGCATTGTATTTCAGCTAATGATGGTAGTTTTGCTCTCCATTGGATTGTTCCTATCTCACTTGTACCCATTTCCATCAAGTTTTGCCATCCTTCCCTTTTCCGCATCCTTTCTCTCTCCTTTTCTACTTCACTCCACTTGTCTCGAGAGCTCGCAATTACGAGCAATCTGACAATTATCGTAGAAGCCGATGTTGAATCTCTGTCGACTCCTTCAGTCCGCGTGCTAACGTGTCAAGGCCCCATCTGTTTTATATATATATATACAATTGTCTATATATCGTTAAATACTTCGTGAGAGATTTTTCACAAAAGCAAGAGAGAGAGAAATCTTTCACACGATTCCAATCTAGAAATGTCCAATATCGAGATTGATCTTGAATGATTAAAATCGGGAAAAGTTTTTTCCGATGAATGTAAGATAGGTGTGTGTGCGATATCAGTTCATTTAAAGGATTGAACAGTTTGATGGTGCACAGTCAATTTAAAGAACAGTGTCAATTATTCGAAAAATTAGTGACGGTTGGTGTAGGTGTACTTCTTGTAATTTTTGTACTTTTTGTACTTTTTGTACTTCTTGTTACTGTCGAATTAATAGGAGTTCTTTAAAGTAAAAATTTTTCCTTTCTTATAGTGATGCAATATTGTTCCAATCTACGGTTGAAAATAATATAATTTTCCTCTGTTTGAAAATAGCGCCAATTTCTGGGTGTGAGACAGCATATCAAGTTGTGTGTTAATAAATAGATCGAATCGTCAAAATTCTAACAATTATTTCGAGACTTTAAAGTAGCAAATATTTTATTGATTTAACCAAATTCAACATGATACGCAGATCAAAAGCTGTTATAATTGAAATTAATTGGAGAATGGAGATGATTAATTATAAAATGATGACAGGGATATGCGTCTCGGATTTAGAGCAAGGAGTTTTGCGGTGATATTAATTTAAGTACATATATACAGTTTCCCTGTTCCTTTACTCATTCACTCCTCTATATCTCTTTCTCACTTTCCCATGTCCCTGGGAAACTTCGATTTTGCGTCCCTCGAACAATTTTAAAACCCTTTCTCGAATGAAGCGGTCGGGGACTACTCCAAACCCAGCACGGCTGACTTATCCACAATCTGGAAGGATTAGGCTGATACAATATTCATAAGCCACTGGTCTACGCTGGTACACCCTTCCCTTCCACTTTCACTCTATATATATTCCTCACTTCTTCCCTCTTTGGAATCAAGTTCTCTTCGTACTCCCTCGATATTCGGCCTCTATGCAAATGTAACCTCTCCGAACTTAAAGTCTTACTATCGTTTCACCATCATAAAGGAGAGAAATTTCTAATTACCCCACTGTAATAACAATTATTCCCTTAATGAACAAGTCATTGCAATCATTTTATACTTACAGGAATATAATAATAGTAACTGTTTTCTAATTGAGTCGGAAATATGTTTAATCTACTCGGATTTTATTTTTCATTCAAATTTGGAAGTACAATCAATTTTATTAATTTAAATCGTCGATTCTTATAATACAATCATAATTTTTAACCATTCAACCTCCATATTCCATTCGCTATTTTCGATTTTTGAAACTAGAGTCAGACCCGAAATCAGTGACCCAGTAAACCTGCAGTAGGTTCGTTCACTTGTCAATTGACATAATCAGAAAACTGAATCGTTTAATTAAATTCATGGTTTTTTTTCTGTGTGGACAATTTTCGAAAAAAATTCTTCCCGACGGATAATATTTACAATTTCTATTCAGTTTTTCATAAAAGCTATTGGTAAAATGAAACTGCCGATGAGAGGAAGCGGATCAGCAACAATATAACGTATGTACTGCGTGCGTATATTTCGAATGGAACACTCGCCTCTGCATTTACATATGCAATCATTGAATATAACACACAGTAGTGTATCTGAATTTTCGTATCTCTACGCGATATTCACCATTTGGACCCGTAGGCGAATAGAGGAAGGCTTTTGCTTCTGCTGCCTGCCTGCCTGCCTGCCTGCGTATTTCTGATGCACACACGATCAGGCATCTCTCACCGCAAGAGAGTTTGAAAACCGATTCTATCCATTTTACCCATCGCTTGGCCTGTACTCGCGATATTTCATTGCGATCTCAGAGTATATATATATATATATGTATTCCTAACCATTATTTGTTTGTGATTCAAAACAGTGTATATGTATAAACGATTTATCTGAAAGAGTACATCGCGTTCAACTGCCTCGTTTTCCGTTGCCGGGGCCCCCTTTGGACTAACGATACAGGGCATTATAATTCGATATTAGAGATTGTATATTATCTGGAAAAATTATTACCAACTGAAATAAATTATGGAGAATTTTTTCTTTTTATGTTGTTGATAGTAAATTTATTCTGTTTTTTGAAAAAATTGCTGGTTTATTGTATCTCTATTTTTATTGGGTGGTAATTTTAACTGATGAAAAGTAACTTCAAAGTGTGGACAGACAGAATTAATGAAAGATTATAATATACAAGTAAATTTTATTATTATAATTCTTAATATAATTATTTTTCTTCTCTTTACTGTTTTATAAATTTATTTCTAATTTGTACTTTTTTCTTGTTTCAGGTAAGTGTCGAGAATAAAAACCTTCCATTTTTGTATAATTTCTTCTTCTTCTTCTTCTCTTCTTCATCATAAGTGGTAAGAAATTTTTTTATAAACTAAAAATTAAAATTCCTCAAGTTCAGTATAACTTTTTCCTGATAGAGATTTAGAATCTATGGTAAATAATTTTGTAATAAATAATAATAGTAAATATGTGGTAAATAATTAGTAATTATTTAGCATAAATAATTTTCATAAATAATAAAATTTCATTTACGAATTCAATTATTTTCATCGCAGAATTTCAAATATTTTTAATACAATTTTAAATAAATTCCTTGAAAAATGCAATTATTATTAAAAATTTTATTAAAACTTGAGGAAAGAATTCAATTTTAAGAAACATTCAATTATTCAATAAAACAAAAAAATTCGTTGCAATAATTCAAATATTTTCATTTTGATAAATATCAATATTCATCAGAAGAATTCAATTCTTTTGAAAAGTAATAAAATCCTTTGCAAAAATTCTATTATTTTTAAAAAATCTAAAAAAAATTGTCAACATTTCAATTGTCTTTATAAATGAATAGCAAAATATTTTTCGACAAAATTCAATTATTTTCAGGAATTATATTAAAATTAATTGCAAAATTCAATTATTTTCGTAAATAACAATATTCATCACAAGAATTCAATTATTTTAAAATTTAATCAAATTCTTTGCAGAAATTCAATTATTTTAAAAAAATCTAAAAAAAAATTGTGGTCAAAATTTCAATTATCTTTATAAATAAATAGCAAAATTCATTGCAAAATTCAATTATATTCATAAATAATAGTATTCATCACAAGAATTCAATTATTTTCAAAAATTTTAATAAAAAACATGGAAAATTTTCATTTATTTTCAAAAATCCAATTATTTTCAGGAATTTTAATAAAATTTATTGCAAAATTCAATAATTTTCGTAAATAACAATATTCATCACAAGAATTCAATTATTTTCAACAATAATAAAATGCAATTATTTTTAAAAAATTTAATAAAATTCGTTGCAATAATTCAAATATTTTCATAAATATCATTTAATTCGTCGCAGAAAATCAATTATTTTGAAAATTTTTTTAGTAATTTTCCAATAGAATTCAGTTATCTTGATGAACAACAAAATCGGATAAATTCTTCTCATAAAATCAATTATTCTAAGGAATTTAAATAAAATTCTTTTCCAAAATTCAATTATTTTGATATAAATATCAATATTCATGACAAGAATTCAATTATTTTAATAATTAATAAAATTCTTCGCAGAAATTCAATTATTTTTAAAAAATCTAAAACAAATTTTTGTCAATATTTCAATTATCTTTATAAATAGATAGGGAAATTCTTCTCAAGAATTAAATTATTGTTAAAATTTTTTTTTAAATTCTTCTTAAGAAGTCAATTATTTTCAAAAATTTAAATAAAATTCTTTTCATCAAATTCAATTGTTTTCAAAAATTATTATTTAAATTCTTCTCAGGAATTCAATTATTTTTCAAAAATTTAATAAAATTCTTCAAAAAGTTTTCAATTATTTTCAAAAATTGTTATAAAATTCTTTAATATAATAAATTTCATTAAAATTTTAATTAAATTCCTTAAAAGAAATGAAATATTTTCAAAAGTTGTTAATACAATTCTTCGTAAAAATTAAATTTTACGAAACATTCAATATTATTTATTTTTGTATTTAAATAATTGATTTCTCGTGGATTTAAATTATTATTTTTTGTACTTTTAACTAACAATTGTGTAGAATTAATTTTTTTGAAAAAGTTGAATGGAATAATAATTGATGTTATTGATTTAAAGTAGAATTTTGGTTAAAAATTCTAGAAAATGTTAATTAAATTGAAATGATACAAATAATTTTGAAGAAATTACAGTAACAATAATATTATTATAATAATAAACTAATTATTTTATCAGTCGGTCATCTTTAATTATTGTAAAACATAAAGAAATTAATCACTCCGAGTCGAAGACTCGGAGTGATCTATTTCTTTATGATTTATAATAATATTCTTATGAATTGTTCAATTTGAAAAGGTTAGAATTTTAAATTTTTGAACATCTTAATCAATGAAAAAAAATGATTTTTAAATATTTATTAAAAATAAAACTGTTGATGATTTCGAATAATTTGACTTTTGAAGAAATTTGTAAATAATAAAACATTTTTTTGGGTATCTAATAATTTTGAGAGTGAATCAGAATATTGTTCATGGTCAGGGAAAAAGTCAAACTTGTGTTTGGAAATTAGGAAAAAATAAAGTTAAATTTTTGTGGCAATCCTGTATAAATAAATTATATTTTTTATCTTTATTTAATCAATTTTTATGGTCTCCTAAAAGTTCCCTATTTCCCCCAAAATACTTCTTAGAGAGCACTGTGAAGCCTGTAAGTACTGTAAATGATGACAAAGTTAATAATTTTTGTTATTCTTTATAAAGAATAGTTGATTTTTAAATAATATATTTCTAATTGCTGATAAATTTTCTAATCGACGGTATTTGCAATTGTTGGTAATTTGAAGTCTTTCGTACCATTTCCTTATTTTTCTTCTCCGTCCTATTTTTGTTTTTAATTTAATTTTCCAATCTATTTTTCCCCTCTATTTTGTTTTTCTCTCCTTTTTATATTTTTTATCAAACTCTGTGTTGGAGACAATCCACCAACTTGAATTGAGGCAATCGAATGATCGTATTGTAGTTTCTATCTCTTGTCGATATTTGTTTGGTAGATTTACTTTTTTGTCGATGCTCGCAGCATCCCAGTCGTAAAACGTAAAGTCGATCGACCCTCGCAAAGCTCCGTTCTAGGGCCATAAGGAATCGTGTAAAGTCGCGAAAGTCCTCGATAAGACGGACCCTCAACATTGTCTCGCACGGAATAACCGAAATTCTCGTGTCGCCGCGCACAAGTGTATATTCGTCTTCTCTCTCTCTCTCTGCTATTCTCTTCGTTTTACATATATACATATATATACGTACAATATACTCATAGATTTCACGACAAACGCGAAAGGCATTTCGCAAAAGACCCGATTTAGATCCGAGTGGCGTTAAATATTTCCTTGTTTAATTACACGAAGCCATACATAAACGTGTACAGGATGCTTCAGCGTGGTTATAATCGTAAAACTCATCCCCATTCTTGCATCCTCTTCACTATATTGTTGCAGAAAATTTTCTCTTGCGACTTGTTAACTTTCCCTTCTATCTGGGGAGAGACAAAATTAAAAAATGAAGAAAGAAACACAAGGAAAAAAATGAGCTTTGCTATTATATTAATTAAAAACGTTTCCTCTATTTAGCGAGACTTAAAAAAAAAATTGATAATTATATTCCTTCAGCGCTTAAAACTATATTAGCCCACAGAAATTGTCTTTTCTCGACAAAGAAAAAAAAATTCTTTTCCCTTCTCTGTGTGCTCTAATATTCTCCATTATTCCAGCATTGTAATGGTATTCTCCACTTTTATCATTTTTTTTCCTAGATAAATTAAAATATTTCTATAATTTTCTATATTTTTTTTATTTTTGTCAGTAATTTTTCATTTTTGGGTCCGTAAAGTCATCCGTAGTTTTTTAAACACTTTTTACTGATTCGAGCGTCTGCTAATTCGAAAAAAAACTTCCAACCCCAAATTTTAATAAAAATAAAGGGGAAAATAAAAAAGAAAAGGAAAATCAAGGGGGAATTTGTAAAGAACCAAATGAATTTTTTCTTTTCTTCTTCTGGTAGAAAAATTCAATTCCAAGATTTTCCACTGCTTGTCAGTTTGAAAACGAACACGTTCAGCGCGTGAATCGATTTTTCCTGCGGCAAACAGAGCGGGCATATAAATCGCGCGTACGTCATTTGGACCATTCTCTCTCTCTCTCTCTTTTTGCATGTATAGAAAATCATTTTCCAGATTCCAAAGTTTTCAAGATCCTATTCATATAATACACACCTTTGGTGTATAGGCAACGCAGATAAAGTGCGAGACGCGCTCGTGAAAAGAGATATAGGAAGGGAGCCGTGAAACATTTGAATACAAGTGGCTTTTGCTCGTTGGTAGCACGACCATAGTTGTAACAGGTAACCCCCCCTCTTTTTTTTACCTATATGCATTTATATATCTGTAGGTAGCAGTTTTGAAAAGTACCTTTTTTTTTGCCAAAGTATAAACGCAGGATGAAACGATGTATATATATATATAGGCAAAAAAGATTAAAAGAGGGTTGCTACTCCTGCCGTTCTGGTTCGTGACCATTTGCG
Source organism: Leptopilina heterotoma (assembly GCF_015476425.1). NCBI lineage: Eukaryota > Metazoa > Arthropoda > Insecta > Hymenoptera > Figitidae > Leptopilina > Leptopilina heterotoma. The sequence continues at coordinate 1,461,449 of NW_025110949.1, read as the reverse complement.
AATGCTTCTCCTTCAGTTTTCTCATCTTCCTCCTCGGCAATCTAAACAGAGCGTGAAAAAAACTCAGTCATATGACGAAGGTTTTTTTTTTTTTTTTTATCAAAAAATCCTTTTTTGATGTTTTTTTTCTGACAATATTCTAATTTCCGAGGATCTAGCACAGAGATCAAGTGTCTTTTGAGAGATGGTAGCTTTTTGAATTTTTTTTTTCGAAAATAGTTCAGTATTTAATGCATTACAATAAAAAAAATAAAAAAAAAATAAAAAAAAATTTTTTTTAAATAAAAAAAAAAATAAAATTCCATCTGAAAATGTCTTGTTCTGTTACAGAACTTCTGTATAATATAAAAATAAGGGAAGATTTATTAAAACAGCGGAAAATTTTATTTCAATAGATGGGAAGATTTTAAAATTTTCAGAATATCCTTTTTTTCAGTTAGGTACAAGAAAGATTTTCTATAAATAAGTCAAGGATTTTTTTAAATCAAAGGCAAAGGTTTTTTTTTTTAAATCAGAGAAATCTGTTTTGAAACTATTGTTACAAAGAGAATTTTTACCTCTAAGGTACATAAATTTGATCTTTTTCCTTTTTAAGTCACTCTTTCTTACTGAGACTTTATAAATTAAAGATGCAACTTGCAATAACTAATTCCTCTATTTTCTTCTCGTTTTCTTCTTCTTTCTCTTTATCAATTATTCATAATGCAAAAATATGGTGAAGTGAGGTTAAAAAAATATTTAATTAACAATTTATACGGGGCTTACAAAAAGGAAAACGCTCTTTTATTAAATTTGACTTAAATCCAAACTACAAAATAAATCAACTATTTAAATCAGGTGTTATCGCTAGAAGGTGTGCGTTTTAACAAGAAAGCAGGAAAAAATAATAAAATAAAAACAATATGTAAAATAAGAACAAATTGAATGACAAAAAGTAAATAAACACTAAAAAAAAATTAAAAATTTTAGACTATTAAGAATAAAAAATAGAATAACAAAAAATAAAAGTAAAATAAAAAAATTGACTATAATAATAAAATCTTAAAACGCAATTTAAAAAAAAATTAAAATTTTCAAAAAAAATTAATTCTACAGAATCCCGTGCAGAAATCGCCACTTTTGTTCCCGATTACCGCCCTGGCCCCGGTCGGGTTTTCATGATCTGGCCCCGACTTCGTGGCCCCGACCAGGACCAGGCCGGGTTTGCCCAAGGATCTACAAACAGCGCACAATGGGATTTTTTTTACAATTTACTGTTCAAAACTGTCTACAGCCTACAATTCTTAACCGGTTTCAGTATTCTTTATTTTAAATTAAAGGCAAATAAATTCTTAAGACATCCCTTAAGGTCAATTTTTTAGTTCTTAATTGTTTATAATTTTTATTTTCAATCAAAGTTAACAAATTAATACAATTTTTCAAAAAAGGAGGCTTATTTTCTTATTCCGTTGCTGCATATGATCTGAATCAGTTCAAATTAATACAATATGACCACCACACAATTAATAAAACAGAAAGTAATTTATATCAATTGTTATAAACAGTATTAATTAACAAATAGTTAACTTTGATTTCTTTCCACTAAAAAATGTTTTTTTCACCTTTTCTTTTTAATTTAAGTTCATTTAAAGAATATTTGTCCTTTTTGATTATAAAATAACTTATTTAAATTGTTATAAACAATATTAATTAACAAATAGTTAACATTGATTCCTATTCCACTAAAAATTTTTTTTCACATTTTCTTTTTAATTTAAGTCTATTTAAAGAATATTTGTCCTTTTTGATTAAAAAATAACTTATTTAAATTGTTATAAACAATATATTAAATAATAAATAGTTATGTAACTTACGTTCCTGTCCACCAAAAAAATTTTTTTCACATCTACTTTTTAATTTAAGTTCATTTTAAAAATATGTGTCCTTTTTGTTTAAAAAATAACTTATTTAAATGGTTACAAATAATATTAATTAACAAATAGTTAATTTTTGTTCCTTTCCACCAAAAATTTTTTTTTCACGTTTACTTTTTTATTTGGATAATGTTAAAAGACCACGGATATATAATATTAAATATTTAAATAAGTTATATTATAAGAAAAAAGACATATTAATATTTTTTATTGGAGAGGAATCAAAGTTAACTATTTGTTAATTAATGTTGTTTATGACAATTGAAATATATTACTTTATAGGTTTTTAATTGTCTGCTGGTAATATTGGATTAATTTGAACTGATTTAGAGCATGTGCAGTAACGGAATAAGAAAATAAACGTCCGTTTTTAAAAAATTGTGTTAATTTGTTAACTTTGATTGAAATTTGAAAATAAAAATTATAAACAATTAAAAACTCAAAAATTGGCCTCGAGGGATGTCTTAGGAATTTATTCTCCTTTAATTTAAAACAATAGGACAAACGCACCAATTATTTTTCACACTTAAATTGAAATTCCATGTTTAAGGCAAAAAAATAAATTATTATTAATTAATAATTTTTAGTATTATTGTGAATTATTAATAATAAAAATTTTTTTATTATTTTAAAAAATAGTTAAATTATAAATAATAGAGAATAAATAATTAAATTAATAATTTTTACCATATTATTATGATAAACATATTAATTTATATATATATATATAACATACATTTTTAATAATTTTTCTATAAATAAATATGATACAGTCAATTTATTATGATAATACTGTATATAACGGTCCCATGATTCAAAAGGAAGTTTAAGCGAGGTCGCTTCCAAGCTTGCGTGGCTTTGCGGTATGTGTATTTGACTTGCGTCCTCGAGGTCTAGGGTTCGATCCCCCGTGCGTGCGATATTTTTCCGTCTTAGTTTTAAGTGTTTTGTGTATAATTCTTAATAATGTTACATAAAGTATAGGTTTAAATAATTATTAACAATAATAATAATAAATTAGGCATTAATTTAAATAAGATAGTCTGTCTAAATTAATGAAAGAAAATAAGAAAAATATTTTTTTTAAAAACTTAGTTCAATAAAAGCAATTCTAATAATTATTTACATTTTTAATGACATTCATAAAAGTTTATTTACTACAAAAATAATAATAATTATTAATATTGAAGTAAATACTCCCCATGCTTTAATAATCAAATAACGAGCTTTAATATAATAAAATGCAGTCAGTATTGGATTTCTACCTGGGTAGCGAAAAGATCGGGGGAAATCCCATGGCCCCGACCGGGTCCCGACAGGGCGGACAGATCGGGCAAAGTGCCATGGCCCCGGTCGGTTTTAGTGTTTCAACCAGACCGGGGCCAGGTCGGGTTGCCAGATCGGGGCCCGGTTTGTCCCGATCTGGCCCCGATCTGGCCCCGGTCAAAATTTCTGCACGGGATTGTTTGTTTAAAGAATGAAAAATTAAAATTTTCAAAGATTTTAATTTGAAACTCTTTAATTCAAAATTTAATTGTTTCCAAAAATTCACGCTATAATGCTCGCTTTTAATATTCAATTATGATCTAAAATTGTAATTGAAATTTATTTTTATGAAATGAAAATCAAATTTTTATTAGAAAATTCAGAATTCAATTAGTTAAATACCAAAAAAAATTATTTATTGAATAATTGAAGGTTTCTTAAAATTAAATTCTTTTGACGAATTTTAATTAAATTAAGAATAATTACATTTTTCGAGAAATAAGATTGAAATTGTTTTAAGAATAATTGAAATTCTGCAAATGAGTTTTATTATTTATGAAAATAATTGAATTCCTTAAAATAATTTTATTATTTATGAAAATAATTAAATTTCTGCGAAGGATTCTATTATACTCTTGAAAATAAGTGAATTTCTGCAATAATTTGTAACTTCTCTAAAATTAAATATTTTTTTTAGTGTTTTTAACTAAAATTTTTCTATAAATCCATTATTTTTAATAATTTTTTAAAAAAGTTTTTTGAGAATTTTCAAATTCATTTGTTTTTTTAACTAAAATTCATTTTCAAATCAATTTTTATTAGAAAATTCTACGAGAATGAAAATTCTTTAAATACAATATTCAATTTATTGAATAATTCAATGTTTCTTAAAATTTCAATTCTAATAAAGAATTTTTGTAACAATATTTTTAAATAATTGAATTCTTTTGACGAATTTTAATCAAATTTTTTAGAATAATTACATTTTTCGAGAAATTCGATTAAAATTGTATTAAAAATAATTAAAATTTTGCAATGAGTTTTATTATTAATTATAATAATTGAATTACTAATTAGAGTTTTATTATTTACCAAAATAATTGAATTATTGAGAAGAAACTTACAAAAAATTTTGTAAATATTTGAATTCCTGTAAAATTTTTATTATTTATTATAAAAATAATGAAATGTTTGCAATTTTATTAAAATTTTGTTTAAATAATTGAATTCTTTTGGCTAATTTTATTGAAATAGTAAATATTGAAATTCATTGAAATTAGAAAAATGCATTTTATTTTTGAAAATAATTGAAATTTTGACAAGAAATTTATTAAAATTCTTGAAAATAATTGAATTTTGAAGAATAATTTTTTTATTTATAAAGATAATAACTGGAATTTTGTCGAGATTTTTTTGTAAAATTTAAAAATAATTGAATTTCATGATAAGAATTTTATTACTTTTGAAAATAATTGAATTTCTGCAATAATTTGAATCTTCTTCAAAATTCAATTTTTTAAAATTATTCTTAACTAAAGTTTTTCTATAAATCCATTATTTTTAATAATTAATTAAATACATATTGACAAATTTAACTAATATTCTAGAAGATTTTGAATTATTAAAATTTGAAGTTCCTTTATTTATGAAAATTGTAAAGACAACACAATTAAAATTTACAATTTAATATAATTTTACTGTTCACTATTTTATAATTTAAATAAAATTTTTAATTTCACTAATTTACAATTTAATATAATTTTACTGTTTACTTTTTTTTAATTTGAATAAAATTTTTAGTTTCACAACATAATTTTGGAATGAGCACACGTCGAATACTAAGAAAAAATTGAATAACAAAACATGAAAAATAGAAGAACGAAAAATAAAATTAGAAAAGATAAAAAAGTAAAATGCCAAAGAATAAAAAAATAGAAAAATTTGTAAACGCAACAAATAGTGAAACAGTCAAGAAAAATATCGCTGAGTACAAAAAAATAAGACAGCTCGAACATGGTGAAGGATTATGAATATAGAGAATAAAAGTTTTTCAGTAAAAAAGTCGCTTACGATATAAGTAAACCCAGAACCGGAAATAGGTCGGCGCTTATAGAAAACTTAGTTTTGAAACTGACGAAAAAGAAAAAAAAAAAAAAAAAAGTTGACTCAATTTCCGCGAGATCTGTTAGCCACGTGCAGATATACACACTTTCGATATTTCTTTTTACGGTCAACCGAAAGGTGCGATTAAACTTTTTCATAAGTTGCGTGAAAATAGGAATTCCCTTCCCCCTCTTTATATATATTATTATTATTATAACGATGAAACTGTCCGAGAAAGTTGCTTTTGTCATGCACACGAATTGTATGTGTGGCCTCATCTTTTCAAAGCTTAAAACCTCGGGCTTTGGTTCTAGTTCTGCGGTTTTAAGATTGCAAAGTCATGTGGTATTCTTCTCCGGCACAGCATAATATATAAAGGATTGAGAGAAGGAAACTGAGAGTCGTGTCGTTATTATTTCACTAGCTGGCCTCTCTATCTCTCGTCGTCGGTTCTCGTCGTCGTCGTCGTCCTCTCGAGAGAAGATGAGAAGAGATGCCGACCAAGATTTTCTTTTATTTCCAATTCTCCTGCTGCAACGTTCTTTTTTTTCTTTCTTAAGTTTCCTTCTTCTTCCCATAAAATATATCAGTATTGACTTTTTATTTTTTAAACATTACGAATATTTCTACTTTTAGGTCTAAATAAGGAATTTCGTTTTTTGTATCCTGAAAATAAATAAATTTCAATTTTTTGAAAATATACAAAAAAAAAATTTTTTTAATTTTTTAACAAAAGTAAATAACGAACGAGTTATAATTTGCGCGCTAAAGCGCGCGGCTAACTTCTTACTGCCTTTTTTAAAATAAAATTAGCAATTTTCAAAATAATAGAATTTAAAAATTTTCTAATTCAATTTTTTGTTGAAAACAGTAAAAAAAATTCAATTTTGGAGAAATTCGAATAATTGCAGAAATTCAATTATTTAAAAAAATAAAATTCTTACAAAATTCAACCATGTTCGAAATTTTTAAAAATTCACGTAAAAATCCCAATTATATTTATAAATAACAAAATTCTTCTCCAAAGTTCAATTATTTTCATAAACGTCAAAAAAATTCTTGTCCTAATTTCAATTATTTTCAAAAATAAAATGCATTTTTCTAATTTCAATGATTTTCAATATCTACTATTTTAAAATTTCCAAAAAAGAATTCAAATTTTAATTACTATTTTACTAAAATTTCACAAAACAATTCTATTAAAAAAAAAAAAAAAAAATGTTAAAAAATTCCTCTCAAACATTCAATTAATATACAAAATATTAAAATTTTTCGTAAGAATTCAATTATTTTCAAAAATAATAAAATTCTTTACAAAATTTCAATTATTTCAAAGATTTTAATAAAAATTCTTGTAAAGAATTCAATTTTTTTTATAAATAATTAAATTTTTCAGGGGAATTCAATTATTTTTTAAAATTTTAACAAAATTCTTCACAAAAATTCAATTATTTTGATCAATAATAAAATTCTTCTGACGAATTCAAGTATTTCGAAAAATAATAAAATTCTTCTGACGAATTCAAGTATTTCGAAAAATAATAAAATTCTTTGCAACATTCGAATTATTTGAAAGATTTAAATCAAAATTCTTGTAAAGAATTCAATTATTTTTATAAATAAGTAAATTTTTTAGGAGATTTCAATTATTTTTATAAATAATTAAATTTTTCAGGAAAATTCAATTATTTTTGAAAATGTTAACAAAATTCTTCATAACAATTCAATTATTTTCATAAGTAAGAAAATTCTTGTGAGAAATTCAATTATTTTAAAGATTTTAATCAATTTTTTGGAAAGAATTTAATTTATTTCATAAATAATAAAATTCTTCTGAGAAATTCAATTATTTTTAAAAATAATAAAATTTTTTTGCAAAATTTGAATGATTTTAAAGATTGCAATCTATTTTTTGGACAAGAATTCAATTAATTTTCTAAATATTAACATTTTTCTTAAGAATTTAATTTTTTTTTCAATTAAAATCGATGCATTTTTTTTATTCAAAAAAAAAAAAAAATGTTAAAATTTTTCGTAAGAATTCAATTATTTCCAAAAATAATAAAATTCTTTACAAAATTTCAATTATTTCAAACTTTTAATTCAAAATTCTTGTAAAAAATTTAATTTTTTTATAAAGAATTAAATTTTCTAGGAGAATTCAATTATTTTTTTAAATTTTAACAAAATTCTTTACAAAAATTCAATTATTTTTCTAAATAAGTAAATTTTTTAGGAGTTTTCAATTATTTTTATAAATAATTAAATTTTTCAGGTAAATTTAATTATTTTTGAAAATGTTTAACAAAGTTTTTCTAAAAAATTTAATTATTTTCAAAAATCAATTTTTTGGGCAAGAATTCAATTAATTTTCTAAATATTAACATTTTTCTTAAGAATTTAATTTCTTTTTTCAATTAAAATCGATGCAAAAATTCAATTATTTCTATAAATAATAAAACTCATTGTAGAATTTCAATTATTTTTCATGCAAATTTAAATGAATTCCGCGAAAAGTGCAATTATTTTTAAAAAATTTTATTAAAATATATTTATAAAATAAAAAATCTGATTTAAAAATAAAATTGGTTTTTTCGAAAAAATTTTTAAATAAAATAATAGAATTTTCAAATAATTGCAGAAATTGAATTATTTGAAGAAAAAATAAAATTCTTCTAATAAATTTCAACTATGTTCAAAATTTGAAAAAAAATCTCGTAAAAATCCCAATTATCTTTATAAATAACAAAATTCTTCTACAAATTTTAATTATTTTTATAAATTTCAAAAAAAATTCTTGTCCTAATTTCAATAATTTTCAAAAAATTTTTTAATTTTAATGATTTTCAATATCTACTATTTTAATAAAATTTTCCAAAAAGAATTTAATTATTTAAAAAAAAGTTTAATACAAATTTATCCAAACATTTAATTATTTTCATAAATAATAAATTTTTTTTAAGAAATTCAATTATTATTTTCATAAAAAATAATTTAAAATTCTAGAAAATAATAATTGAATTAAAATGATGAAAATTATTTTGATGAAGTTACAGTAAGAATATTCTTATAATATAAAATAATGATTTTATTACTTGGTCATCTTTAATTATCAGAAAACATGAAGATATCGATCACTCCGAGTCTTCGACTCAGAGCAATCGATATCTTCATATTTTATAAAAATACTTTTATAAGTTATTTAATTTAAAAAAGGTTTGAATTAAAAATTATTCAATGTGTTAGTTTTTGTGGAAAATCCTGTTCCAAAAATAAGATTAACAATAGAAATTGTGCAAATATTTTTCTTCTTTTTCCAAAAAAAAAATAATAATTTTGTTAAAAAAATTATGATTCATAATGAAAAATAATACAAAATAAATAAATTTTCTATTTCTTAATCACAGTTGTTTAACAATTTTCTAATTTTCCTTAGAAGTAAAGAAACAAAAATAATTTCAATTTGACAAAACATAATATTTAACAAAATTTTAGTCTTTTAATGAAAAGAAGTGAAAATTTTTTTGATAATTTCTATTTGTCATTACAATTTTGAATTAATTATAAAATAAAAATAATTATAAAGTTAACTAAAGTTAACTAAATTATCTAAAGTTAACAAAAAATAAAAGACAACTTCAGAGTGTGAGGGACAGAAAAAGTGAATGAATGAATGAAAGAATATTCAAATTATTATAGTTAAAATTAATTTAAATTAATTTAATTTAATTAATTAATTTAATTTTTAATTTTTATTTTCATACGAAAAAATGGGAATTTTAATTTTTGTGGGAAAAATAAATAACGAATTCTGATTTTTAATTTATTTATATAACTCAAAAAATTTTTATACACCGAAAAATTGGATTTTTCCTTCGAGTATTGGTGCGCGGAGAAAAGGAGAAAATCGAAATTCCTCCAGAGGGAATTTGTTGAATTTCTTTTTTCGCTTCCTTACTCATTTTGTTTTCTTATTCGCCGTCGTCTTGAGTCTTGATCGTCTGCAAAGAGAGCCTCTCCTCCGGGTGATTCTTTGACAACGAAGCCCAACGTGAATTATGGTAGACGAGCAGGTTCGAAAAGAGAGAGAGGAGAGAGGATATTGTGCGGCAAACTGTGCAAGTTGCCCTGGAACGAAACGAATACGCATTCAAGACCTTCGATGTAAGTAGATCTCTATCTGCATCTTTGCACCACTTCACTGCATCCTCGCTGCCAGGCTTTAAGATCGAGTAGGTCGATGATCCCGCAAGTCCCACTGAATTCAACATTTCGAAAAAAAAAAATAGTTCGACCTCAGCAAATTGTGCTTGAGAAATATTTTTAGAGAATTTTTTTTCCCTCTATGGTAATATTTGTTCTGATTTAAACTGAAACCGAAATTTGAATCCAAGTTAACTGAAACTTCGTATCTTCGTATATTATATAAGTTCATACGTAGTGAATTTTTATTACGTCTAATTTTCTTCCGGAGAATGTTTACTGAAACTCTTCAAATTCTTCTTCTTCTTTTTCTTTTTTGTTGAAAAGAAAATAAGAAAAGAAAATTTTTATATTAACCGCAAATTTCTCTTCTCTTTATTTCATTTAGCCGAATTTACGTACTTAGAGAATTAATTTAGTTGAATTTTTTCACCGAAGTATTTTTATTTATTTTATTCTCAAGAATTTGTATGTAATTGAACCAATTTTTCGTAAAGGATTATTCATGAATAAATACATTATTATTTATTATATATATATATTATTATTATTATTATTATTATTATTATTATTATTATTATTATTATTATTATTATTATTATTATTATTTATTTATTTACATTATTATTTATTCATTATTCATGAATAAATACATTTTTAAATAATGTTATCGTAGAATAAATTAAAAATTTAGTAATTACATTTAGTACCTACTAATAAATAAAGTTAAAAAGCGAAAGAAAATTTAAATATCGTAAAATTGGGGAAAAAAAAGACAAAAGCCATGGAATTGCAAATAATATTTTTTGTCTCATCGATTAATAACAAAAGCATTGAATCGTATTATTGCAATTCGCGGAAATGAGAGAATAATGATCGCGAATCGTTTTTCGCAATGCGCTATACATATTAAAGTAAAATTTGCAAACGCTAACGAAATCCCGTATGATATTCCCACGAAACGACAGTGGAAACAGGAGAATCGAGCAAATCGAGAGACAACAAGAGAAAAGTTGTCAAGAAAACGTTTGGCGTCAGCATTAAACGCGTAATCAGCCCGACAATACTGCAAACGTTTCTCCTACATCTCGCAAACGTATCATTTACTGTGGCAAAATCACGTGACATCATGTTACCTCCACGAAGAGAGACATAGAGAGAGAGAGAGAGAGAGAGAAAGGGAGAAGAGACAAAATTTATGACAATTTCACGCTCCCTCGGCTTGTTTTCATGGAAAATTGATAGTAAATCAGTAATTGCAATTCAAAATGAGGCGAAATCCATATTGCGTATGCAGAAATTTAGCCGAACAATATTCTCCCACTGTATAAGATTATACACAATAATAAACAATTTTGATGGGTTAATTTTATAAAACTCATTACTATTTCGTCATAGTAAATTGCAGTTATGGGTAATTTCGCAATTTTCAATCAGTAGAGTAATTATTTTAAACATTTTCGAATAACATATTTATTGGTGCTTCTAATCGCGAAACTAAATTATCACATTCTGTTGTTAATAACTATATTTCAAACAAATGATTATTATTAGCGATATAATTATCGATTCTGTTGGCAAATTATATAATCGTTAAATTCCTTTTTCTTGAATAAAATAAGTCAATAAAACGAAAACATTCGGACAACGAATAATAAATTTATTTACTCTTTTTTAAATTTACTTCCTTTTTCTTTTTTGAAAATATTTCCCAAAAAGTACCAGCTGTTCTTCTATTTTTTTTTTTTTTTTAAATTCATTTTTAACGTTGGTAAAGTTCACAACGTTTTATAATCAACGATTTACGAAGAAAAATATTTTTTTTCAATCAAATTTTCATTAATTTTTGAATAGAAAATATTTTGGTTATTTTTTTTTTTTTAATAATGATTTACAAAAAAAAATATTTATGAACAAAAAATTTTATTCTTCTTGATAGGAAAATAATTTTTTTCTTTCAATTTGTTGATCATAAACGTTGCGAACTTCACCCACGTCATTTTTAGCAGAAGTTCTATAAATTTTAGCCTAGTGTTTATTTAACAAAATTGAACCCAAACGAAAATTTTTGTTGAACCAAATTTTTATTTCACCCAACTTTTTTGAAACTGAATTTCTATTTGGGTCAGAATTCGTGAAATTTTCACGACAAATAAAAAGTATTTTTTTTTAATACAAATGTTAATATTTCTATTTGTAAGAATGAATCTACCAAAGGCCGTGAAATTTTTTTTTTAATAAAATTTATTGCAAAATGAATTTTTTTGCAACTTTTTAAACAAAATTTTAGGTACGTGGTCACTTTTCCTAAAAACTATTTTCTAATCCTTTTTATCTAAAAAAAAGCAATTTCTAATGAAATTTGGAGTACTCGAAATTTGTTTTCTAAAAAACGTTTTTCTAACAATTTTCGATTTCTAAAAAAAAATTTCTAAAAAGTTATGATTTCTAATAAATATTTCCCTAAAATTTGTAAAATTTCACAATTTTAATAAAAAGCTAGAAAATTTAAAATAAAAATTAAGATCATGAAATAGAAACTATTTTGCATATTTTCCTGATTCTCAATCACAATTCTGTTGACTTATAAGTTTCTTTTTGAAGAAGAAAGAAAATTTTTTATAAAATTCTTTATTTCTTATCACAATTTGTTAGGATCAAAATTTTGTTCTTCTCTGAAAAAAATAATATTTTGCATCATTTTTATACAAAAATTTCCAAAATTAATTTATTTACAAAACATTTATTTGGAAAATGAAAGAAATCTTTAGGAAAAAAATCCCTATAATTTCTATTTCTTATTTTTGAATTTTCATAAAAAATTTGCATAATTTCTATTGTTTATTATAATTTTGTTAACGAAATCACAAGTTTTTTTTAAAGAATTAAAAAATTTACGTAAATTTTATTTTTTATATAGGTTTCTTGATCGTCATTACAAAAATTGAATATTTTGAGAAACAAAAAAAATTTTAAATTACTTTTATTAGAAAAAGAAATTTTTAGAAAATGACCTTTTTTAGAAGAAAAAAAAATTAGAAAATCATCTTCATTAGAAAAAAGTTTTTTTTAGAAATTCGCCTTTATTAGAAAAAAAAATTTTTAGAAAATAAAAAATTAGAAAATACGTTTTAGAAAAACTACCTTAACAAAAATTTTATTACTCCTAAATGAATGAATCGATTCAAATGAACCAAGCGGGAATACAAAAGAAGATAAGATAATATTTAGAAATAGAAAATTTTTAAATAGTTTATTTTTAATAATTATTTATTAAATTGTTTATAAACAATTAATTTTTTTTAAGTTCATTAAATTTTTTTCAAATTTTTAAAATAGGCGCTTGGTTCGAATTTAAATCGGTTCATTCATTTACTAAATAAAATTTTGTTTAAAAAGTTGCAAAAAAATTCATTTTGCAATAACTTTTATAGAAGAAAAATTTTTTTTCTGTTTTTTGATGGACTCATTTCTAATTTTTCGTGAAAATTTCACGAAGTCTGACCCATTTGGAAAAATTTCAGTTTAGCTAAATTCTTATTTAAAAATATTTTTTTAATTGAACTTTTATTTCATAGAATTTATATTTTTTCTATTTTTTTACTTAATAAAACTTCCTTTAAAACAAAATTTAATGTAAATTTTTTTGTAAATTTGATGATAAAATTTTTTAACCAAATATTTAGTTAAAAATTAAATTTTAAATTGAAAATCACAGTTAAAAAGTGCGATTGGAAAATTTAAAAATGCGTAAAGTAGTTTGCTAAATGCTAAAAAAGAAAGTTTAAATTAAAAAAACTCTGAAATCGAAATTTTGTTGTACACATCAAAGATTAATTATGCGTGCGCGCAGATATAAATAATTCTCTCAAATAGAATGAAATAAAAGAAGAAACTGGCGCCATCCCCTTATACGATGACAAGTCCGATAGCCAATATTCGAAATGTTTCTCGTGTTTTTGACAATATCGGTCTTTATCGTTTCGATAGGCGATTTTTTTGAGAACAGGTTTTTAGTTTATCTCAATTGTGATTCTCGTGATTCTCGTGTAGTGCCAAAGGCGTATATAAAGGAAAGATATTAAATCGCATTAGAATGACAGGTATAGAATATAAGGGAACAAGAGAAAGCTCTTTCGTTTCTTCCTCGATTGTTATCTCATAAAATTAGTGTCTACCGTGAGATCGTTTTCTTCAACTGCTAAATCACGCCCACACTCTATTACTTTTTGATTATATTTTCTGCTTTTATAATAGAAAACAATTCCTTTCTCCATAATATGCGTTTATATTTGAAAACACAGGGGGAGAAATAGTATCGCGATTATCTTTATATTACTATTTAGTGAAACGAAAAAAAAAGAATAAAAATAAAATAATAAAAACTATTTATTAGATAAGGGGGGAGAAAAAAAATATTGTCCTTAAGTGGCGACGCCCATGCGCCACATGCGAATGAGAATCTCGTATCCAGTCGGCGCCAGAGGATAAAAAGAAAGAGAGAAAGAGTAGAAAAAAAAGAAAATATGCAAAATGACGCGCGATTGTACACGGGTGGTAACATCGATTCCGTGAAGCTTCTGAGTATACGGAAAAAAGGAAATGTGCCAAGATCAATCGCCATAATTATTCCACACGAGACTTTTACATTTCACTTCCAGTATTTGTGTGACAGTTTACATTTTAAGAAGCGTGACTCAAAGATTTTTATATAAAGTTGAATAAAATATTTCCACTAAATTTGCTAAAAATAATATTTTCAGTGGAAAACATTTTGTTTTATTACTTGTTAGTTAGTTATACTAACTGATTAATATAAATTAGTTTGGTCACTAATTTTAATATTTGTTTCGTAAATTTCTAACTAATTCATTTAAATTAGTTGGTAAAATACTAAATAAGTTTCTAAAATACCAACTAAATGCTATTGCTAATAAGTTAGTAAACTACCAAGAAATTAAAAAAAAAATTTTGACTTAAATTTAGAAAAAAACAGTTCTTGCACTGAATTTAGACCTCGCATAAATGAACTGTAAAAAAATTTTAATTTTCTGAATAAAACTTTTCATTTTCGAGTAAAAAGACAGAAAAAATTAGATAATTTATTAAATAAAATAAATAAATTATTTAATTTAATTTACTTAAATATCTCAAAATTAATTCAATCTTTAGAAGATTTGTCTTTACAATTTTCATAAATAAATGAACTTCAAAACGGTTACAATTTGAAATTTTATAAAATATTACAATTCTGAATGAATTTAATTAGAAATTTGAATGAACTTAGATTTTTGAAAAATTTTAATTAAAATTAAATTTGTTGATAAAATTCTTTATGAGAATTTAATTTTAAGAAACATTGAATTATTCAATAAATTATTTATTTGCATTTTATTTGTATTTAAATAATTGAATTCTCGTTGAATTTTCTAATAAAAATTGATTTAAAAATAAATTTCAGTTAAAAAAAAATAAATTTGAAAATTCTCAAAAAACTTTTTCAAAAGTTATTAAAAATAATGGATTTATAGAAGAATTTTAATTTAAAACACGAAAAAAAATTGAATTTTGAAGAAATTACAAAATGATTGCAGAAATTCAATTATTTTCAAAAGTAATAAAATTTTTATCACAAAATTCAATTATGTTCAAAATTTACAAAAAAATCTCGACAAAATCCCAATTATCTTAATAAATAAAAAAATTCTTCTTCAAAATTCAATTATTTAAACAAAATTTTAATAAAATTGCAAACATTTCATTGTTTTCATAATAAATAAAAAAAATTTTACAGGAATTCAAATAATTACAAAATTTTTTGTAAGTTTCTTCTCAATAATTCAATTATTTTTAGAAATTTTAAAACTCTTTGCAGAATTTCAATTATTTTTAATACAATATTATAATTTTAATCGAATTTCTCGAAAAAATGTCATTATTCTAAAAAATTTTATTACAATTCGTCAAAAGAATTCTCGTAAAAATCCCATTTATTTTTATAAATAACAAAATTCTTCTCCAAAGTTCAATTATTTTCATAAATGTTAAAAAAAATTCTTGTCCTAATTTCAATTATTTTCAAAAAATTTTCTAATTTCAATTGTTTTCAATATCTACTATTTTAATAAAATTTCCCAAAAAAATTCAATTATTTAAACATAATTTTAATAAAATTGAATGCAAACAATTAATTATTTTCATAAATAATAACTTTTTTACAGGGATTCAATTATTTTAAAAAATAATAACATTTTTTTAAGAAATTCAATTATTTTCATAAAAAATAATTTAAAATTCTAAAAAATTATAATTGAAATAAAATGATAAAAATAATTTTGCAGAATTTTAATCATTTTTAATACAATTTTAATCAAATTCCTTGAAAAATGTAACTATTTTAAAAAATTTTATTAAAATTCGTCAAAAGAATTCAATTATTTAAAAATTTGTTAATAAAATTCTATATAAGAATTAAATTTCAAGAAACATTTAATTATTCAATAAATTATTTATTTTTTTATTTAAATAATTGAATTCTCGTAGATTTTTCTAATAAAAATTGATTTGAAAATTAATTTTAGTTTAAATTTTAAATAATAATAGAATACGAAAATAATTTTTAAGAAGTTACAAATGATTGCAGAAATTCAATTATTTTTTTAAAAAAAATAAAATTTTTATATAATTCAACTATGTTCAAAATTTGAAAAAACATCGCGACAAAATCCCACTTATTATCTTTATAAATAAAAAAATTCTTCTTCAAAATTCATTTATTTTCAAAAATTTTAATAAAATTCTTGTCAAAATTTCAATTATTTTCAAAAATAAAATGCATTTTTCTAATTTCAATGAATTTGAATATCTACTATTTTAATAAAATTATCCAAAGGAATTCAATTATTTAAAAACAATTTTAATAAAATTACAAACATTTCATTATTTTCATAAATAAAAAAATTTCTCAGGAATTCAAATATATTTACAGATTTTTTAAAAGTTTTTTCTCAATAATTCAATTATTTTCAGAAATAATAAAACTCATCGCAGAATTTTAATTATTTTTAATACAATTTTAATCAATTTCTATGAAAAATGTAATTATTCTAAAAAAATTTATTAAAATTCCTCAAAAGAATTCAATTATTTGAAAAATTCTTGATAAAATTCTTTATGAAAATTTAATTTTGAGAAACATTCAATTATTCAATACATAATTTACTTTTGTATTTAAATAATTGAATTCCCGTAGAATTTTTTATTAAAAATTGTTTTGAGAATGAATTTTAGTTAAAATTTTAGATAATAATTGAATATAAAAATAATTTTTAAAAATTTACAGTAACAATATTCTTTATAATATAAAATAATGATTTTAACACTCGTTCATGTTTTATAACAATATTTTTAAAGTTGATTAATTTCAAAAAGGTTTGAATTTGAAATTTATGAAAATCCTAATTCCTATGAAAAAATAATAATAATTAAATATTTAAAATATTGAAAGAATGCTGAGATTAATGGAGTTAATTAAATAATTGAAAGAAAGGGAGTGAGATACTAAAAGTTGAAAGAGATATTAAATAATTGAAAAGAATAATAAAAATAAAAATTGAAATTTTTAAATAATTGAACAGGGCATTAAAAAATTGTATATTGACATTAAATATTTGAAAGAGTCGATAAAAATTGAAGGAGACTTTAAATAATTAAAATAAAAAAAGAAATAAAAAATTGAATGGAATATTATAAAAATACTAAAAGAAGTTAATAAGAAAACCACAAAGAGACAGTAAAAATCTGCAAAAGAGTAATAAAAGCTCTATTTAATAAGAGGAAACTAAAATTTCAGTTATTAAACTGACAAAAGACAGTTTAGAAAGAGAGCGGAAAAAAATTGCCAAGATGATGTATCACACATACATTATTTTGTACATTAAGCAGAAAGAGAAATTGATAGACGTTAGTCTTAAAAAAAATACACTATAATCTATTTTATTGTCGATGCGTGTTAAAAGAAAAAAATTTCTAAAGAGAAGCAGAAATCCCGAAAAGATCTGCTAAAAACATCATTCCAGTGAGTTAATCAAGGCTCGTTTAAATTTCACCGCTGACAGCTAAGCGAAAACAAGGTTAGCCGACATCCGCTCGTGAGTGTTAATAAACGATATCTGTAACTGTAACCACGAACACTTCTAATTTCCAGCGAAAAAATTTAAAAAAAAAAAAAAATTTCCACCAAAATACATCCGCATGACAACAATTTTTTTTCTTCATCCAAAAAATACTAGGATAATTATTTTAAAATAGCTTTAAATTTTTTTTTTTTTTTTTAGTTCGTTATTTTTCTTCTCATCGGCTTCTCTCTATATAAAAGCCAACGATGACATTTTTGCTTGTGTTTCACCACAAAGAAGATGTTCATGGTAATGACCAACAAGACTTCGGGTCGGAACGCGACCAAAGTTTATTGTTGTAAGCAACTCATTCGTGCCATGCCGTATAGTCGAAGTTAAAACGAATGAGGAGGGAAAAAAAAGAATAACACGAGTAGAAAGAAGGCAAAAAAAAAAGGAGAAACAGAAAGAAAAAAAATGTGAAAGAAGAAACAAGAAACCCGTGGGGACGAAGAGAAGAAAAAGCGTGCGCGCGGGGTATCTCTAAAACGTTCCTTCCAACGCTGCTGTTGTTTATTTCCGCTCAAAATAGACATCTCTTGAAATGAGTAAGAGAGAGAGAGAGGGGGGGGGAGGTGGAAACGCGGACGTTGCTACTTGCTTGCTACGCCGATTAACGTGTTGGCTATATGAGCTAATGCTGACAGACTTATCTCTCGACAATGACAAACACACTTGCCTTAATTGAATTTTTCTTGCTACTTATATCAAACGTGTATTAATTTCAACCAGTGAAAAATGCACAATGTTTATGTTATTGTCACTTTTTATCGTTGCAATTGATTTTCTAACATTTTTCATCCCCCCCTCCTTGCTACTTCGCGACCCCCCAGTTGAATTCAATAATTTTAGAAAAATTTTATCTCGTTACGATTAATCATCATTTATAGTCTCGACTAATCTCGACCTATCTTATAGTTTTTAATTGAAACACTATTTTGATAAAATGACTCAATAAATATATATAAGAATAATAAACCTGTTTCGTAGAATTTTTATTTCACTAAATTTCTATATTTAGCCGAAAAAAACGCTATAAATATTTATTAACCTATAGTTTATTATTCATTAAAAATTTAAAACTATTAATTAAATTATAACTATTGACACTATTCAACCGAATACTAATGCAATTAACCTATTTAGCATTTTTATTTAACCGAACTTATTTACACAGAAAAAAAAGAATTGTTAATATAGAACTAACAAATTTTTTTTGTTACAAAATTTTTTGTTACAAAATTTTTGTTACCTCAACAGATTTATTAGAAAAAATTTAAATTGTTAGGACAACAAAATAAATTTGTTAGTTCTATATAAACAATTTTTTTGTCAACGTAACAATAATAAAATAATTAATTAATAATTAATTTAATAAATAATTTTAAAAATAATAATAATAAAATAATAATAATTTTAAAAAAGATTTGTTGTCAAAAAAATTATTTCTAATAGTACCAGACCTCGGATACTATCACTTTTTTCGACTATTTTCAAAAAATGCAAATTTTTTCGAATTAATTTCCAAAATTCTTCGACTTTTTCGACTTTTCTTTAAAAAAAAAAAATATCTCAACAAAATATACCACATTTTTAGTATAAAATGTTACTTATTTCAATTTTTATAGGTACTGTTAAAAATAACAATAGACAAATCTTTAAAGTTGTATTTTTAAATAATTTTTTTAATTTAGTTAAATTTTTATTTATTCTTAAAAATTTTATTATTTATCAAAGAACTTTAATTATTTTAAAAAACTTTGCTACAATTTATGTATTACAATTTAAGTATTATTTTCAATAAATTTTTAATTAAATTTCTCCCAAGAAATTAAATGATTTTCAAAAAATTTTAATGAAATTCTTTGTAAGAATTCAATTTTTTTCAAAATAATTTTTAATAAAATTCTTTGTAGAAATTTAATTAATTGTAAAAATTTGTCAAAATTCAATTATTTTCAATGTCTATTATTCACATAAAATTTCACAAAAGAATTCAATTATTTAAAAAGAAATTTTAATAAAATTCGTCTCAAGAATTCAATTCTTTTCAAAAGTAGGTAATATAATTTTATTCTTCGGTGAAATTCAATTATTTTGAAAAATTTACAAAAATTGTCGTCGAAATTTCAATTATCTTTGTAAATAATAAAATTTTCCTCCGAAATTCAATTATTTTCAAAAATTTTAATAAAATTGTTGGCTGAATTTCAACTGTTTTTAATACAATTTTCATCAAATTTCTAGAAATATGAAATTATTCTAAAAAATTTTATTAAAATTCAGCAACGAAATTAAATTATTTTAAAAACCTTTGCTACAATTTATTTATTAGAATAGTTAAGTATTATTTTCAATAAATTTTTAATTAAATTTTTCCAAAAGAATTAAATTATTTTCAAAAAATTTTAATTAAATTCTTTGTAAGAATTTAATTTTTTTTCAAAATAATTTCTAATAAAATTCTTCGTAGAAATTTAATTAATTTCAAAAAGTCAAAATTCAATTATTTTCAATGACTATTATTCAAGAAAATTCAATTATTTAAAAAGAAATTTTAATAGAATTCGTCTCAAGAATTCAATTATTTTCAAAATTAATATAATTTTATTCTTCGTAAAAATTCAATTATTTTCAAAAATTTACAAAAATTGTTGTCGAAATTTCAATTATCTTTATAAATAATTAAATTTTTTTACCGAAATTCAATTATTTTCAAAAATTTTAATAAAATTCTTAGCAGAATTTCAATTGTTTTTAATACAATAATTTTAATCTAATTTCTGGAAATTATTCATAGAAATTTTTTGAAGATTCGTCAAAAGAATTCAATTATTTAACAATTTGTTGATTAAATTCTTTATGAAAATTAAATTTTAAGAAACATTCAATTATTAATATTTATTTTTATATTAAAATAATTGAATTCTCTTAGAATTTTCTAGTAAATATTAATTTAATTATGAATTTCAGTTAAAATTTTAGATTAAAGTTGAATATTGAAAGCATTATAGGCGTATATTTTTAGAAATAATTGAATTTACAATAGGTTTCAAATTAAAATCTTTGAACATTTTATCTTTTCATACTTTTAATTAAGAATTAGATAGAATTAATTTTTTTTTTAAACTTTCATAGAATTTTGTGTTTTATTATTTAAAGTTTTTAATTTCTAAAATATATTTAATTGAAAAATGTCAGAATAATCGAAATTTCGTAAAATTAAATTGTAAATAAAAGGATTTGCAAATTCTCAAAGAACTTAATCAAAAATATCTTTAATAAATTGACATAAAGAAGAATTTTAGTTGAAAATTCTAGAAATGAATAATCGAAATAATGAAAATAATTTTTAAAGAAGTTACAGAAACAACGTATAGCAAGTTTTAATTATTATAAAACATGTTATTGAATTTCAAATATAATTGAAAATAATTTATTTCTTTTAGTTTTATTACCATTTTTGAAAATCGATTTTTGAACAATTTTAATTGGAAATTTTTGAAAATTAATGAATACGTTCCAATTTTTCAAAAATTAAATTATTTTCAACTACATAATATATTTCCGAAAATTTAAATACATACAAAAAAATTAAAATTTCCGAGAATCATTTTTAACATATTTTGGTGAAATAAACAATAATATTAGGAAATTTTTAATTATAAAAGTTTTTTCAATATTTATTATTTTCTTTTATATTTTTCAATTTTTTAAAAATTCAATCATATTTGTAAAAGATTTTACCAAATTTTAATTGTTTGGAAATCTTTTAATTGCATATATATAATATTGAAAAACTATTTTATCTTTTAAAAATTATTTTAAAATATTTAAAAAAAAATTAATTTTCTTTATTATAATTTTTTAAAAATATACCTTTTAATAACTTTAAAAAAAGGACAGAGTTACAGTTTCATTATAAATATAACATTATAAATATATCATTATAAATATAACATTATAAAAAATTGAATTTCTCTATTTGAATAAAATTTATTGAATTCTCGAAGATTTTTCGGAAAATTATTTTTTAAAAAAATTAAATTTAGAGATAAAATTTAATTAAAAATTGTAGAAGGGGGAAGGAGGGAGGAGGGGGGGGTAGGGGGTAAATATTCATCGAATGTTTAGAAACATAATTATAATTCAGAGTAATGAAACAATTGAAAGTATGTGATTGCGCAAAATGCGGCGTATGCGCTCATTAATGAATAATTAATTTAACAGAAGTATTCCATTAGGTTTCAAGTTGTCAAAAAGTGAAATGTGCAATAATAAATTCCTCGCATTGAATATGCGAAACGTGAAAGACGGTAATGGTCAATTGAAATTTTTGTACACATATATATATAACGAGTCTGAAAATGCGGTCCATGAGAGTTGAAGCGATTTTTATTAATCAGCCTTCTCTCTGGTTAGCAGCGACGTCAATGACACACACGGGGCAGAGAGTGAAGACGGCGCGGCATCTGCATCTGTAGCAGCTTCATTTACAAGGGAGAACGCGTCTCTTTTTTTAATTTTTTTTACCTAACTCTTTTCTCGATACCGCTTTGTATACATTTTTTTTTATTTTTAAAAAATTTTTAAATTTATTTTATTTATTTTAAATTTTCTAATAATACATCTTTTATTCAATTATTTTCAGAAACTTTTCGTATGAAAAACGATTTTGTAAAATAAATATCTTAAACAGAGATTTAGAAAAATTAAAATTCGATAAACTACAGATGTTAAGTAATAATTTGTTTAAATAACAATTTAATTAAACAGAAAATTTTTTTCTTTTTGTAAATTCGGTTAAATGAAAATTCCATGAAGTACCAATTTTGAATGTCAGGTATACAACTCGTTTGAACAGTTTTGGTTAAATAAAAATTTCTACTGCAAATAAATTTTGATTTATAACTTCTCCTTTCTAAATTTCATTTAAGTATAAAAAATTTAATATTATGAATACCAAAACACTTGAATATCAAAGAATTTTTTTTTCCTAAATAAAAAAATTTATTCATGTTTCTCATCATCATCATCATCATTATCATTTCTTCATGTTTGCCACCCACATTTATTCTTGTTTTCTGCTTCTCTCTTTTTTCTCTCCTCTTCACCGCTTTTATTCCCCTCGATATTTACATACATGATGTTCATAATCCAAGTTCATATCCTTTTTTTCTTTTTTATCAAATGAAGAAAGAAGGAAATAAAATTAACTATATATATTTAATAAATAGAATTTATATTCAATTCGAAAAGAAGTATTATATAATAAATCCCTTCTCATCATTTGTGATATTATTAAAAAGTTTTTCCAACTTTTGAATACACATTTAATTAAATGCAGTTGTGGGGCTTTTCATGTAAATAATCTACGTCTTGAGTTATCTGAACAAGTTTCTTGCTGGAGAAATGTTTCTCTCCATCTTCGTAGTAGTCGTCTTCGTCGTCGTCAAAATGTAATTTCTTCGTTTCTAAAACTATTTCAAAGTGAATAAAGCGAAAATTTTCCATGTGTGCATATGTACACATATGGCAAATATATTTTGCGCTTAATGCCCTAGGAAAATTCAAAGAATCTAAGTACGTTCCTTACATTGGCAACAAATGGTCTATTGTATAAAGTTGAGTTGGCAATCTTAGCATCACTGTACTTGAGAGCAAGGGGGGGAGGAGGGGGATGTAAGAAAATCGTCTTATTTCGCGGTATATAACGAGAACTCTGCCAAGTTGAGCGATACTATATATATATATGTTCGATACGCGATGGAAGTAATTTAACTCGTTTTGCAATTGTGTCTAGACCAAATGGCCATTGACATCGTTCCTTTTCTATTCTATATGGCATCCCGCATTGTTGTCAAGTTCGCGATCTCTCTTCTAGTTCGTGATCAAAGTCAGAGGAGAAAAAAAAAGAATAGAGAAAAGAAAGGGAAATTGTTATTGTCTCGTCGGCAAAAAAATGTCCGTTTGGCACCGATCACGTTTGCTGTTGGAAGCGAAAATTCCTCGGACCCCACCTCCCCCCCCCTTTTTTTTGCAAAACGAACGGACTTTTACTCTCCTTATCACGAATACTGTGAAAAATGCCATAAAGTTTCTTCGGGACCCTAATTTGTCTAACACAGCGTTTCTGACACGACAGCAGTAAACGTTTTGATATTGAACGTTTATTTTCAGTTTCACCGATCGTTTATATGGGTTTTTTTTCTGTGTAAATATATTTCTGTGTATGTATATATTTTTCTATATATATTTTTCTGTATATATTTGTATGTGTGTATATAAATATTTTTTTGTATACGTGTACGTAAATAAATTTTTATATATATTTTTTTTTTTTTTTGGTATGTACCGTAACCATATGTGTACATTCAATATCGAAAACACTATTGACTCGTAAACAAATTTCAAGGGTCTTACGGATATAACTTTCAATAGCGGAGAAAATTTGAAATTATCAAGGTACTTTCTCTCCTCGAAATGAAACATAAACGCTTGTTCGAACTCGTAATTTTTTTTTTCTTTTTTTATTAATCTTTCGAGTGACCGAAACAAAATTGCGACCAAGAAGCTTTAAAAAGAAATGGAAAATTACTTCCCATTTTTTATAAGCGAGAAAAGTAAAAAGCAAAAGTTGAATAAAACACAGTAAATCGAGAGGTATTAAAAAGTGTTGCAGATTAAATTAACACCAAAAAAGAATAAAATAATCAATTTTGGTGTTATTTTTTACAATCAATGAAATTTTAGTTTATTAAATTTTTTTATAACTATAAAATATGAAGATATCGATAACTCCGAGTCGAAGACTCGAAGTCATCGATTTCTTCATATTTTATAATAATTGGAAATGACCAAGTAATAAAATCATTATTTTATATTATCAGAATATTATTCTTCTTCAAAATTTCATTATTATTATTTTTATTATTTCAATTCAATTATTATTTTCATTATTTCAATTCAATTATTATTTTTATTATTTCAATTCAATTATTATTTTCAAAAATTTTTAACTACAATTTTACTTTATGTCAATTATTTTTAATAATTTTCGAAAAAGTTCTTTTGGCAATTATTTTTAATAATTTTCGAAAAAGTTCTTTTAGCAATTTTCAAATCCATTTGTTTACAATATTCAATTTCACGAAATTTCAATTTCGTGAAATAAAAATAAAAATGAAAATGAAATAAAAATTTCGTGAAATTTTTATAAATAATATAAAAGAAAATTCAATTAAACTTTTTCAAAAAAATTAATTTCAAAATTCAATTATTTCTAAAAATTCACGCTATATTGCTTTTAATATTCAATTATAATCTAAAATGTTAACTGAAATTCAATTTCGTGAAATGAAAATCAATTTTTAGTAGAAAAATCTACAAGAATTTAATTATTTAAATGTAAAAGTAAATAATTTATTGAATAATTGAATGTTACTCAAAAATCAATTCTCATAAAGAATTTTATTAACAAATTTTTAAATAATTGAATTCTTTTGTCGAATTTTATTAAAACTTGCATGAACATAATTACTTTATTCAAAGAATTTAATTACAATTGTATGAAAAATAACTGATACGCTGAGATGAGTTTTATTATTAGTAAAAATAATAAAATTCTTAAGAAGAATTTTATTACTCTTAAAAATAATTGAATTTCTGCAATAATTTGTAACTTCTCTAAAATTAAATTTTTTTCTAGTGTTTTTAACTAAAATTCTTCAATAAATCCATTATTTTTAATAATTTTTAAAAAAAGTTCTCTGAGAATTTTCAAATTCATTCGTTGTTTACAATTTAATTTTACAATATTTCAATTATTCGGAAATTCTGCAATTAAATATTTATTGAAAAATAAGAACTTGAAATAATTTCAATAAAAATCTTATTAAACTTTTAAAAAGAATTAATTCTACAGAATTGTTTGTTAAATATATGAAAAATTAAGAATTTCAATGATTTTAATTTGAAACTTTTTCAAAATTTGATTATTTCTATAAAAATCCACGTTATAATGCTTTTAATATTTAATTATAATCTAAAATTTTAACTGAAATTTATTTTTAAAATCATTTTTATTAGTAAATTCTACGAGAATTCAATTATTTAAATACAAAAATAAATAATTTATTAATTTCATGTTTCTTGAAATTAAATTCTCATAAAAAATGTTATCAACAAATTTTTTAAATCATTCAATTCTTTGGACGAATTTTAATAAAATTTTTAAGAATAATTACATTTTTCGAGGAATTCGATTAAAAATTGCATTAAAAATAATTGAAATTATGCACTGAGTTTTATTATTTAAGAAAATAATTGAATTCCTTAAAGAATTTTTTTATTTACAAAAATAATTGAATCCCTTTAAAAAAGTTATTATTTATGAAAATAATTGAATTATTGCGAAGAAATTAAAAAAAAAATTTGTAAATAATTGAATTCCTGTAAAAAATTTTATTATTTATGATAATAATTGAATGTTTGCGCGTAGAATTTTATTTAATTTTTTTTAATAATGAGTTTTTTTTGGAAAATTTTATTGAAATAGTAGATATTAAAAATCATTAAATTTTAGAAAATTTTTTAAAATAATTGAAATTTTTTAATTTTGACAAGAATTTGATTAAAATTTTGTAAAATAATTTAATATCAGAGAAGAATTTTATTATTTATTAAGAAAATTGTAAATTTTTACGAAAATTTAAAAAAATTTTTGAACACAATTGAATTTAGTAACTATGTTACTAAGTTAGTTAGTAAGTTAGTAACTAACTTACTAACTTACTATTCTCCCTGGAGAAGCTTATTTCGTTGAATTTTGACAAATCGTTGACTTTGGTGTTTTATTTAAAGTAAAATTTCATTCAAAGTTAGAAATAACATCAAAATAGATTATTTTAATCCCTTCTGGTGTTAATTTAATCCTAGAGGGATTAAACTGTTGCAGATTATTTTAATCCATTCTGCTGTTATTTTAACACCTCACGTTTTACTGTGTAAATAGAAGAAAAAGCGAAAGATAATAAAATAAATTTAAAAAATTTTAAATAGGAAAAGTAAAATTATCATTGATTCATTTTCTTGAAGGAAGTTAAAAATTTCCTAAAAAAAATATAAGATAAAAAATTAAAGTATTAAAATAAAATAAAAAAAAAAATGAAATATAAGAAAGTTAAAATAACAATATAGATCGAATTTCTTGGAGGAAGTTAAAAATTTGCGGAAGAGAAAAAAAAATTCCTAACGTTCTTTAAGTCAGTTGATTATATTGGCAAACATGTTTCGTGACAAGAGAGAAGATATTGCGATGTGGTGGTCGACCATATCTTCTTTATGCGAGTAATTCAACTCTTATCGACGGATTGCCGATAACGGCCTTCAATTTGCCGAGAGGATGTCTTCGGCGTTATCATAAAAATGTATCGACAAACAACAATGCTAACAAGGTAACAAATTACAAGCGAGAAAGAAGGCGACCTCTTTTGTAAAGTCATGAAGATGCTCTCGTATATCCGAGACATCAAAAACGCGAACGATATTAATCATCTTCTATTATTACTTTTTTTCATTTCAATTTTTTTATTAACTTTTTTTTTATTTTCCTTTATTTATTTGTTTCTTGTTTTTTTTATTTATTGTGTTTTTTTATGTGTATTTAAACACATAAAACGGGCTTATTCATTATTTACATATTTTTAAAATTATTTATTTGTTTTTATATTTTATTTTTCTAAAATTCTTCTCAAGAAGTCAATTATTTTCAAAAATTTTAATAAAATTCTTCTCATGAATTCAATTGTTTTCAAAAATTATTATTTAAATTTAGAAATTCAATTATTTTTAAAAAATTTAATAAAATTGTTCAAAAAGTTTTCAATTATTTTCAAAATTTATATATATTTAATATCGGTTTGTATTTAAATTGCAAGCAATAGATTGATAGTATAATTAATTCGTTCGGTGTATATGGCACGCGACAGGTAAATGGCTAATGTCAATTCGTATTGGTTGATTTGTGAACAGGACACGTGGAAAAAAATTTTAGCTCACTTTCCCATTAGCTCGGTTGTTATCCTGTCGCGTTCCAATTGATAAATATAAAACGCCCATTTATTCAAGAGAAAGGCATTGGTGCGCGCCTGACACTTGTATTAAAACATCTAGTTTTTCACACTTTCCTGCGATACATTGCAGTTGTACATTTCACCTTCTTAGCTGGAGATTTTATCGAAAAATTTTCTAAACGACTTAATTTTATTTATTTCACTTATAATTACAACAAAAATTTCTATTATATAATTTTACATTTGATTTCATTTTTAGCAGGAAGAATCGAATTTTCTACTCGAAATTTTATATATGAAAATTAATTAATTCTTTATTAATTGTTAACATTATATCTATTGATTAATTAAAAAAATTCCTATTGATGACAATAATTAATAATAAGGTGAATTTAATAATTTACATTATTAATAATAAGGTAAATTTAATAATTTACATTATTAATAATTATGTGAATAAATATAGAGCGGAAAGATTGGTAGAAAATTTAGAAGTAAAATTAGAAGAAGAGTTATGTTTTTTTTCGCAAGCAAATTTTACCGCGCAGAGAAAACAAAAAAAAAAAAAAAAAAAAAAAAAGAAGTGGGAAGAATAAGGAAAAGAAAAATAAAGACATAAGACGATGATTTGTTCCAGATGACGAGCATCGTTATACATCTTCTTGATGCTGTACTAGAGCACTTTTGTGCAAAGTACTGCAATCTTGAAACGCAAAAAGGGATGGTTTAGTTATATACATTTGCGTGTTGAATGTATAAAGCTCGCTTTTGCAGTTAACGCGATCATTTTGAATCTCTATTGCGATTAATACACTCGCGATATGCTTCGTTGATTTTAATATTATTATAATTATATGACAAGTATGAAATTGTAAATTTCTTATCGTCAACTTTTTTTTTATGAATTTATTATTTTAATCTCTATTATGTATTTATAATAGGCATTATTTATTAGGACTTATTATGTTATCATTGTCCATGCCTTTCAGTTTTTCGGACGAATTATTCATTATTTTGTTTACTATTACATTTTTTTTATAATTTTAAATTTTGCTTATTATTATATTCTTCTTTCTTTATTATTTTCTTAATAGTAATTATTATTATAATTATTATTATAATTATTAATAATTTCTAATTTTTTCTAATTCTAATTCGTAATAATTTCTTAATTTTTGTTCTCTTTACTGTTTTATAAATTTCTAATTTGTACTTTTTTCTTGTTTCAGGTAAGTGTCGAGAATAAAAACCTTCCATTTTTATATAATTTCTTCTTCATCTTCTTCATCATAAGTGGTAAGAAATTTTTTTATAAACTAAAAATTAAATTTCCTGAAGTTCAGTATATAACTTTTTCCTGATACAAATTTAGAATCTATGGTAAATAATTTTTTAATAAATAATAATAGTAAGTAGTAAATATTTAGTAGCTAAATATTTAGTATTAATGTTTAGTGATTATTTAGTAAATATTTAGTAATTCCTCAAATTTAATAAACTTAATTCGAATTCAAAAATTGAAACACTTAAAAGAATTCTTATTTTTTTGTGTTTGTTTTATAAAATTGTATGCATAAGAGATTTGGCATTTTTTTGACATAGTAATTTTTTTTTTGAATCTTGTCAACTGAGGTGTACTTACATGACTTTTTTTCCGTGATTAAACCACTGGCATAAGATGTGAACGTACTTGTTGTTACCCCCGGAAAGAAGAAACGAAGTCAAGAATCGTCTACGTGCTTTGCTCAAGTATAGTGGCATGAATATATATATGTATATATAGGTAGATATGCGGGGATGGTTTATACCTATATATGTTCAAAGAAAAGGTGTGTGTGAGTGAGAAGAGAGTACGCGAGGCTGGCCGGAGAGCTTTACGAGCGTAAAAGCGCGCCAATAACCAGACTTAACAAGCTCATTACTCTATTCACATGACAACCGTAGATTTTAGTTCGAAGTAATAACGAGTTTTCCCGCGACGCCGACATTCTCGGATGTCATCGATGATGTAGGAGTTAAAAGGGAAATGTATAGAAATCCTCTTTCTCTCTCTCTCTCTCTCTCTCTCTCTCTCTCTCTCTCTCTCTCTCTCTCTCTCTCTCTCTGGTGAGATCTAATCACTATTTCAAGTATATATAACGAATTGATAGTTTGCTTTTCAATCCCCAACTTTCCTCTCTCTCTCTCTCTTTTTTTTCTTAAAAAAAACACAATAAAATCGAACATCCTTATTGCTTAGCGCTTATTTTTATCGCTAACCATTAAAAACTTTTCCTTTTCTTTTTTTTCTCTCTCGCTGTTTTTTTTCTTTTTTGTTCGATCGAGAAAAAGAAATAGCACGAACGCTTTAGAAATAAATTGCGCGTCTGACTTAAATCGACTTTTTCTACTGAAAAGTACTGCGGGACCGGGATATGGATGAAATGTTGCTTTATAAATGTCTCGTTTCAATAGGAGATTGCGGTTATAAATCTTTTAAAGACTCGTGATTTTTTTCCCTTAAATGCTTGTTTATTTTATATGCATATAGTAATATGGTATAGAGAAAAAAATAGATACATTTTTATGTGTGTAGATTTAAAAAAATACAAATATAGATGCGTACATATAAAATATACAAGAAGAAAGTGTAATTCGAATTTTTCATGTTCAAATATTGCACTGTTTATATTTATATTGAACTCAAATATAGTTTTATTTTGTTGCAAAAATTTATCTCATTTTTATTTCAAGAATATTGATTTCTCATTTTTTTTATTTTCTATGTTAGATTTACTAGTCAGGCAAAACGTGCAATTTTCTATTATTTTGATATCAGGGGAAAGAATTAATTTTATTTAGAAAAAATAGGTGCGGGCTTCACAGTCTGTACCCTATTTTCCTAAAAGTCCTCTTTTTTTAATTTTGGCCCCTAAACGTGTACCCTATTTTGAAAATTTCCCCTATTTTTTTCGTCGCAGGAAATCAATTATTTTCTATAATTTTTAAGTAATTGTGCTAAAGAATTCAATTATCTTGATAACCAACAAAATTCTCCCTATAAAATCAATTATTTTAAGGAATTCTAATGAAATTCTTCTTCAAAATTCAATTATTTTGATAAATATCAAAATTCTTCTCAAGAATTCAAAAAAATTTTAATTAAATTCTTGGCAAAATATCAATTATTTAAACAAAATTTAATAAAATTGCAAGAATTCAATTATTTTTATAAATTTTAATGAATATCTCGTCAAGAATTCAATTATCTTTATAAATAGCAAAATTTTTCGCCAAAAATTCAATTATTTTCAAAAATTTGAATAAAATTCTTTGCAACATTTCAATTATTTTTAAAAGTTTTTAGCAATTTAATGTTTTTAAATATTTACTATTTTTATAAAATTTATCAACAGATTTAGTTATAGAAAAAACTTGTTGATTCAATTCTACGAAAAGATTCAATTATTTTCATAAATAATAAAATTTAATTTACGAATTCAATTATTTTCATCGCAGAATTTCAAATATTTTTACTACAATTTTAAATAAATTCCTTGAAAAATGCAATTATCATTAAAAATTTTATTAAAACTTCAGAAAAGAATTCAATTTTAAGAAACATTCAATTATTCAATAAAACAATAAAATTCGTTGCAATAATTCAAATATTTTTATAAATAATATTTAATTCGTGGTAAAAAATCAATTATTTTCAAAAATTTTTTAGTAATTTTGCAAAAAAATTCAATTAGCTTGATAAACAACAAAATCACATAAATTCTTCCCGTAAAATTAATTATTCTAAGGAATTGTAATAAAATTCTTTTCCAAAATTCAATTAATTTGATAAATATCAATATTCATCACAAGAATTCAATTCTTTTCAAAAGTAATAAAATACTTTGCAGAAATTCAATTATTTTAAAAAATCTAAAAAAAATTGTCGTCAACGTTTCAATTATTTTTATAAATGAATAGCAAAATATTCTTCGACAAAATTCAATTATTTTCAGGAATTTTAATAAAATTCATTGCAAAATTCAATTATTTTTGTAAATAACAATAGTCATCTCAAGAATTCAATTATTTTAAAAATTAGTAAAATTCTTTGCAGAAATTCAATTATTCAAAAAAGGTCTAAAAAAAATTGTGGTCAACATTTCAATTATCTTTATAAATAAGTAGCAAAATTTATTGCAAAATTCAATTATTTTCATAAATAATAGTATTCATCACAAGAATTCAATTATTTTCAAAAATTTTAATAAAAATCATGGCAAAATTTCAATTATTTTCAAAAATTCAATTCTTTTCAGGAATTTTAATAAAATTCATTGCAAAATTAAATTATTTTTATAAATAACAATATTTATCACAAGAATTCAATTATTTTCAACAATAATAAAATGCAATTATTTTTAAAAATTTTAATAAAATTCGTTGCAATAATTCAAATATTTTCATAAATAACATTGAATTCGTCGCAGAAAATCAATTATTTTGAAAAACTTTTAAGTAATTTCGCAAAAGAATTCAGTTATCTTGATAAATAACAAAATCGCAGAAATTCTTTACATAAAATAAATTATTCTTAGGAATTTTAATAAAATTCTTTTCCAAAATTCAATTATTTTGATAAATATCAATATTCATCACAAGAATTCAATTATGTTTTAATAATTAATAAAATTCTTCGCAGAAATTCAATTATTTAAAAAAAATCTAAAACAAATTGTTGTCAACATTTCAATTATCTTTATAAATAGATAGGGAAATTCTTCTCAAAAAATCAATTATTTTAAAAAATTTTAATAAAAATAATAAAATTCTTCAAAAATTTTCAATTATTTTCAAAAATTGTTATAAAATTCTTTAATATAATAAATTTCATTAAAATTTTAATTAAATTCCTTAAAGGAAATTAAACATTTTCAAAAAGTTGTTAATATAATTCTTCGTAAAAATTAAATTTTAAGAAATATTCAATATTATTTATTTTTGTATTTAAATAATTGATTTCTTGTAGAATTAAATTATTGTTTTTTGTACTTTTAACTAACAATTCTGTAGAATTAATTTTTTTTTTTGAAAAAGTTTAATTGAATAATAATTGATGTTATTGATTTAAAGTAGAATTTTAGTTAAAAATTCTAGAGAATGTTAATTAAATTGAAATGATACAAATAATTTTGAAGAAATTACAGTAATAATATTCTTATAATAATAAACTAATGATTTTGTCAGTCGGTCATCTTTAATTGTTATAAAACAGAAAGAAATGGATCACTCCGAGTCGAAGACTCGGAGTGATTCATTTCTTTCCGTTTTATAAAGTTGTTCAATTTGAAAAGATTTGAATTTGAAATTTTTGATCATCTTTATTCCAATGAAAAAAAAATGATTAAATATTTATTTGAAATAAAATTATTGATGTTTTCGAATAATTTTACTTTTGAAGTTTTATTAAATTTATTTACAAATCTAAATAAATTTAATAAAACATTTTTTTAAATATCTAATAATTTTTAGAGTGAATCAGAATATTCTGGAAAAAAGTCAAAGTCAGACTAAATATCGTTCCAGTGGCAAAATTCTTTTTTTGTCTTCTTTAAACCTCGGTGGTCAGTAGTAGAAAATTTTTTCGTCAGACATGAATCTTTTTTTTAATAGTTAAAGTCATTAAGATTAATTCTTTAAATATTTTTAAATTTTTACTTTTTGTAAAAAGGTAAAAGCGTATAATAAATAAAAAAAATATATAATAATACGTTAAATAGGTATAAAAAAATATTTAAAAAGTTAATATTATTTTGAATCTGAAATATTAATTTTTCTCCCATTAAAAATGAAGCTGCGCATTTTTCGTTTGGCAAAAAAGAGGCCGCATATTCTTGTATATAAAATAAAAATGTAAGATTTGCGCTCGCAGCTGTTTGTGTGATTCTTGTTGGGAGAGAACGTCACCGCAGAATCGTAAACTTGGATAGAGATCGGCTTTAAAAAGCTAAGCCGTGCCAGATAAACATCTACATAGATAACACGTTCGCAGGCCGATGAAACTTAACCATACATCAACCTATGTGTATATTGACACAAGAAGCCGATTCCCAACTCACGTAACAACAGCTCCATTCAGTTTCGATCGAGACTATATCCAGACAATATGTGTGTTTGTGTGAGAGAGGTTTGCACGTTCTAAAAGCAGGATATCGTCAAAGAAACATTCGTAAACTAAATGTCGTCGATAAAGTCGTTGACAAGTTCTTTTTTTTCCCCTCGCGAGACACAATGCATCTTTCGCGGTATACACTTGCCACACGCATATATGTGCCTCGCGATATCGTCAGTTATAGATTTATATTAAATTTGCAAAACTTTAATCGTCACTGTTTCTCCAATTCTTTTTTACCTACTAAAATTAATTTCATTTATTTTATTTTTTTGCTCTTTTTTTCAAATATATAAACGGACTTACAAAAAACAAAATTCATTTTGAAAAACTACAAATTTTATCATATATTTAGCGATATTTTCAGTTTATTTATTAATAAAATAATTAAGAAATTAATCGAAAAATTATTTTTTTAATGCCAAGAACCACGACTTTTATCACTGTAGTAAAAATTACTGAATTAGTTCTATAGAAATTAGAGAAACTTTGAAACGATCTGCCCGACTAGAACTGACTCCTCTACCACTTATGTCAAATTGCCAATAAAATCCGAACGTCCGACTAAAATTCACTTTTACTACTTAAATTTAAATGGCGTGATTTAAGAATGTCTGACTAAGAATAAATTTTACTACTATAGAAGAAAAAGAAAACGTAAAAAATTTACTCTCACTTTAGGTGACTTTTACTATTACTTAAATACGAAAGTTAAAAAATTTCTACTCACGTCTGACTTTACTTGACTTTTACTACTTCGAACGAAAGTTCAACAAATTTTTTGCCAACGTCTCATTGATATATTTATTACTGGAAAATTTTTTTTTACATAGTCTGACTTTAACTGATTTTTGCTACTTTGAATTTAAGGATTCAAAAATCCTTTTTCTTTTTGTCTGACTAAAATTTACTTTTACTACTTGAATCAAAATTTTTATTTTTTGATGATTAAAATCATTTTTATTTTATGAATAATTATTCATAAGAAATTTTTTGACCCTTGTTTTTTATTCAAGAAATTTTTTAACCCTTATTAATAATTATTAATAAGGGTCAAAAAATTTCTTTTGCAAAAAAGAAAAAATAAAATTGCAAACAAGTTTATGAGAATACACACAAAGAGCAATTAATAGCTTTAAATGTCAAGGATTTGCATTTAACTCTGATTTCCAGAGTTTCAGTTGCGCTTCTAACACACACATATATATACACTCAACTTTTTTTCACTCTGATGATCGAACCTCCTTGTTTGTACTGCACTCCAACGTGGTGCAGTACTTGTGAATGCTTGTTCAAGTCTCACATGATTTCCCAAGTACAAAAGGAATACTCGCGCGCAATAACTTCACATTGAATATTAGCTGACTGTTATTATCTTCTTATTTTTCGCAAAATACCGCGAATATTAATCAAAAAAAAAAAAATCGTGCGTGTAATGAAAAAAAAAATTTTTTTCCCCCAACAAAAAAAGAGCTCAAAAAGCATATTTTTTTCATAACAGATTCACAAATATCAGAGAGGACAAATATTTGAAATACAAGTGTTTCTTTTGAAATGCGCGCGCAATATATAAGATATATTCTCGCTTGTTAGGTAGGTATATTACACAAACTCCGAACACCAAAACCCGTTAAATCTTGATTTACGAGTGTTTATTTTTACCCGCCTCCATGTAAATTGACTTAACAATGTCTTTCGCTGAGATTTATTTTTTATTTTTTATTTTTTAATCTCATCGTTTGGTTGTCAAATGAGAATTGAAAGAAAGCAACTTCTCGGATATCCGATACGGCGACCTGACTTTGGTTTTGTGTGTATATCTTGACTATAACCGTTATCGATCACCCAATGACGTGCAGATAATTAAAAGTCGCCTTTGGAGAACGGAGCGCTAACGTTTTATGAACGGATTGCATGTCCAAGGACCTTATCTTATGCGCCATCCCTTTGGTTTTTTGCTCCGAGTCCAGTAAAAGATAAAACGCGTTGGCGATTGTCGAGGAGAGAGAGAAAAAAATAGATTCTTTTAGCGCTTCATTCTTTTTTGGCTCCCAAGAAATAAGTGGCAAAAAAAAAAATAATAATATACGAAGGAGGCTTGAGTAAAAATCTCTTCATCGAAAAAAAGTTATTCTTAATTTAAATTAAAAGTTTATTGGGAAATAAATGATAGATATTTTATTACCAATTTTTTTTCGATCCAAATTATTTAAAAAAATAAAAAATGTGACAATAATGTGTGACAATAACTTTGGTTGTGCTTTTTTTATTTTCAGAGTTTTCTTGAAATTATCAAATTGATACTAAAGTAGATCAAATTGATGTCAAAAACTTAGATCAATTTTTTTATTTGATCCACATTTTTGGTACCAATTCGTTGCAGTTTAATACTTTTCAGTTAACAGTGTTTTTTTTATTTTAAATAAAGGATTTATTTTTTTAATTTTAAGCAATTTTTTCAATCTTTTTGAATATGAAAATTAATTTTTTTAAATTTTCCCGATCCTAATTATTTTAGACAAAAGTTTACTTTAACTTTGGTTAAGATTATAATTTATCTCGCCTATTTTAAATAAATAAATAAATAATTCTTTTAATAAAAATTAATATCCAATTTCCCAAAAACTGATTTTGCCTTATATTAATCAAAACCAGCAAGAATTCGCGTGCTGCTAACTTCTAACTGTCTTTTTAAAAAAATAAAATTAGCAATTTTAAAAATAGTAGAATTTCAAAATTTTCTAATTTAAATTTTTGTTGAAAACTCTAAAAAAATTCAATTTTTAGAAAAAACACAAATAAATTGCAGAAATTCAATTATTTTGAAAATTAACTTTTAAAGAAATTTAATAATTAAAGAAAATTATTAATTGAAATTTTGTAAAATTTAATTGAAAATAATTGATTTTTTTCAAGTATTATTATTAAAATTTTTGAAAATCAACATTTAAAGAAATTTAATTGCAAATTTTGTGAGAATAATTGAATTATCAACAAAAATTTAATGAAAAATCATTAAGTGGAAAATAAAAATGAAAATTAATGCAAAAGCTTCTAAAAAATTATATTAGAATTATTTTTTTTTAAAGTATATAATTCTTAGAATTTTGTTCATTATAAATTCTTAAAATTCAAAATTTTTAATATTTTTTTAAAAATCCGAAAATTTAAAATTAAATGCGTAGGTACAAAAAAAATAATTTTCGAAAAATTAGATACATTAGAATATTTAAAAAAAAAATAATTCTTCGAATTGTTTTTTATAATTTTTTAAGATTTACTTATCTTCGAACAAAGTAAAATTAAATTTTCTAAATTGATTTAGTTTTATAATCGTTTTTTTTTTGTATTTAAGGGTTTAGCCCGTGTAAATTAAATAAATATGTAAATATAAATTCACTTCTTTAGATTCTTATTAAAATTTCGGAAAAATCGTGATTATATTTATAATTAAAATTCTTCAAAAAAAATTTTTTTTTTATGTTTTCCAAAAATTTAATTATTTTTAAAAAATTTTATCAAATTTTAATTATTTTTAACAGATTTTACCATAATTCAATTATTTTTAACAGATTTTACCAAAATTCAATTATTTTAAAAAGATTTTACCAAAATTTAATTGTTTGGAAATTGAAAAAGTTCAATTCTTTTTTTTCAATTATTTTTAAAAAATGTTATCAAGTTTTAATTATTTTTACAAGATTTTACCAAAATTCAATTGTTTGGAAATTTTTTAATTGTACATATAACTACTACTAGCAACAATTCACCAGCAATTTTAAAAATAATAGAATTTAAAAATTTTCTAATTTAAATTTTTGCTGAAAACACTAAAAAAATTCAATTTTAGAGAAATTACAAATAAATTGCAGAAATTTAATAAGGTATTTAAAAAAAAATTTTTTTTTGTAAAATTCAACTATCTTTATAAATAAAAAAATTCTTCTTCAAAATTCAGTTATTTTCATAAATGTCAAAAAAAATTCTTGTCCTAATTTCAATTATTTTCAAAAATAAAATGCATTTTTCTAATTTCTAATTCTAATTCTATTTTAATAAAATTTCCCAAAAAGAATTCAAATATTTAAAAAAAATTTAATAAAATTTTATGCAAACATTTAATTATTTTTATGAATAATAAAAATTTTACAGGAATTCAATTATTTTTATAAATAAAAAATTTTTTTAAGGAATTCAATTATTATTTTCATAAAAAATAATTTAAAATTCTAGAAAATAATAATTGAATTTTCAACTAAAAATCAATGTCCTCATTTCTTTCGAGAAATTTATTTTTACGCACAAATATTTCAATAACTTTAGTTTTGCTTTTATTTTTCTATTTATTTTTAATTGAAAACTGAAAATTATTTTTTAAGCTTTTTTTATCAAGCTTATTATATTAAATAAATAATTCTTTTACTAAAAATAAATATCCGATTTGCCGAAATCTAATTTTCATTAAGAAAAGGAATTTTTAATGAAAATTTACTTCCAATTTATGTATTTATAAATTTTAATTTTTTATCTATTTATAAATATTGAATTAACTTTTGTTAATTTTTTAAGTTTATTATTTTTTTAATGAAAATTAATTTCTAAATTATTTCAGTCGAAATTGTATTGAGAAAAATTTTTTAAAAAACTGCTTCAGTTTTTTTTTTATTTTTCTGAAAATTTACTTTTCATTTATTTTTTAAACTTGTTGTACTTTCCTTCTTTTTTAATTTGAAAAGCAATGACCACATTTTTTCCACTGAATTTATTTACGCAAATGTTTCAGTAACTTTAGTTCTGCTTTTCCCTTTTTATTTATTTTTTTTCATTCTTTCATTATTTACTAAAAATTAATTCTTAACTCTCTTTTGATCTAAATTATTTACATAAAAGTTGCATTCGCTTTGGCTAATCTTTTTTTAACGTTTTATTATATTTTTTAATAAAAATTAATTTTTCAACTTTTTTTCAAACAAAATTCATTTCGGCGAATATTTTACAAACTGATGATGGTTTTCCGTTTTTTTTCTCTATTTTCACTGAAAATTAAAATAACTTCTTAAAAACGAAATTTTTCTTTTAGACTGAAAATTAATTTACAATTTTTTTCCATTGAATATAGATTTTCATAATGCGTAAATAATAACGAAAGTATTTCAATAATTAAAATTTTGTTTTTCTTCTTTTATTTTATTCTTTACCGAAAATTAATTTACAACTTTTTTCTATGGGTATTATTTATGGGAAAATATTTCAATAAATTTCAGTTACATAATTTTTTCCGTTTTTCTTTTTTTTTCTAACTGGAGAAAATTAATTTCTTTATGTAGGGGAACATAGTCTAGGTCGGCCACCTTTTTGACTTTTGTTTATAACTTTTTTTTAAAAATGAATTTGGACAATTGAAGTATATGGTTGGAAAGTCCTGTTTAATAGGAACATTTTTTCTGTACAAAGTAAATTGACAGGTTTAAAAATGAAAAAGTTATAAAGATTTAAAAAAAAAAAAATTTGTAGTCCAGGTTGGCCATTACAGTCAAGGTCGGCCATGTTTAAAATTCAAAGGGCATTAATCTTTAAAAAATAAAATAACATGTTTGGAGTTACGGAAAATTGATTCTTTATTGTTTACAGTTTGTAACTTAATGAAATAACAAAATAATAACAATAAACAATATAAAAAAATAAATATAAATAAAAAAAAGTTTTGCACTAAAATATTAATAAAATTAAATAAAAATATTAATAAGATGATCAATTATATTATGAGTTATACAGAATTGCAGTTTTTGCAAATGAAGTAGCTCGTCCTCATCTTTGCGCATTTTAAACACATAGTGGCCGACCTTGACAGTAAGTAACATTACCGAATTGTTGTAACCATAAAGAAATACGTTTCGGGATTCGATTTTTTACTTTGTTTTCCTTTCAACCATGAGTCCCACAAATTTTCTGCATACTTGCTTTCACGATTCAATTTGTTTTTTATCTTTTATTAATGGTTTTTCACATTATGCACAAAACTTTTTTTGAGCTTTTTTTGTACCGACGTCACAGAAAACACAATTTTCGATTTTCCGAAAATGTAATTGAACAAAAAGTTAGGTTTCACTAAGACAAGCTTCGACAAAAATGCGCGTAGGTGGCGCTAGTGAACTTGACAAAAAAACGCGAGTGGCCTACCTAGACAGTAGGCCAACCTTGACTACATTCCCCTATAGAAAATGTTCTTTTATATACGTGTTAACGATAACGCCTTTGAGACCTCGCCTTCAATTACGACAGTTAAGCATTAAATTACGCTGTCAATGAAGTTATTTATAAAATGACACTTCATAGCGAGTTTCAATTTTTTTAAATACATGAAATATAAAATTATTATTGCTGTAAATATAAACGAAAAATTACACAATTAGTGATGTTTATTTCTTTGTTTTATTTTAACATTCTTTGACATGATTTTTTATTAACTTATTGACATTTTTTAGTCGTAAATTTTACAAATATTATTTTACAAATAGTTATTTATTATTTTATTCTTATTATTACAATTATTTTTTATTTAATGTTAATAAAGCTCCATATATGGAACTATTTACTTTATTAATTTTTTTATTTGAGTATTACATATTTTAAAAATTATTATTCAAAAAAAAATTATTTTTCATTTTAACGAAAAATGTGGAGAAAAAATGCACTTTTTTTTCGAAGAAATTCGGATATTTTAGGTCATAGAGTAGCTATTTTCAAAGTCATTCTTTCGCCACATCGTCATTGTTTTTTTTCTTACCTAAGATTTTATGTTTTTCATATAAAATTCCATCTTATTTTCTGAGAAAAATTTCTGCTTTGATATGAATATATAATTCAGAAGGCACACGTGCGGTAAATTTTGTTGTCGTTTTTTTTTTTTTTTTTTATTTTTTTGCTTTTTTTTGTCTTCTTAGCATGAAATCCAAGTTGAAAACAGAGAGAGAGAGAGAGAGAGAGAGGCAAATAGACGACAAGACCACACCCTATGTGTATAACGTCGTTCAAAAGCATTCTCATTTCCTTCTTTTCGCGTTGAAAAGTGACGAGAAATAAAAAAAAAACACCACGAGTTTGAAGACACGTTACAAGCGAATGCGATCTTTTAACGCGAGATTTCTTTCTTTCTTTCGGGGGTTTTTTTTTTTTTTAATCTACCTTTAAAGTGCATTCACGAAAGTTTGTGGTTTGCTAGAATATATACTTTGCGAATGTTTGGGAGATGAGATAAAGAATCTTTATTTCCATTTCTCAGAGGCAGTTTTGCAGTTTTCTTGAACGCCCGCGCATCCACTTGCCGGGTTGAATATAAGGATTCACCTTGATAATGAACGGCGAGTGTTTTTGCACTAAAGTCTTTTTTCTACTTTCTTAATTGTCAGGACAATTTGCGTTGCTACTTGCGGTTTTTCTCTTTAAAAAAAAAAAAGAAGAAGAAGAAGAAGAAAGAAAGAAAAGAAATCACTCCTTCAAACTTGCTGCTTCTTTATTTTCCACTTTTTTTGATGCGCATTATTTACTTTTGTTATCCTATTCCTACCGCTTTTTTTTATTTCTATTATCTTTGTTTCTTTTCTTTTTTTTTTGAAGATTCATTATTTTTGGCTCTTGGCTTACTTTTTCTTCTCATCTTTGTTTCGTTATTTTTCTTTTTATTTATTTTTTTCTATCTTTATATTTATTTATTTATATTTGTTTAGTCTTTTTTTTTTATATTTACTTTTTTTATTTAATTATCTCTTTTTATTTACCGTTTCGTTTTTGTTTACCTTTTATTTATTTTTATTTACTTTTTTTCTATCTAATTTTTTTTAATTTTCATTTATTTTTCTTCTTTTTCTTCTATTTTTTATTTGTTTTTCTTATTTTTCTTCTTTACCGTTTCGTTTTTGTTTACCTTTTATTTATTTTTATTTACTTTTTTTCTATCTAATTTTAAAAAAATTTTATTTATTTTTCTTCTGTTTTTATGTGTTTTTCTTATTTTTCTTCTGTTTTTTATTTATTTCTCTTATTCTTCTTCTGTTTTTTTATTTATTTCTCTTATTTTTCTTCTGTTTTTAATTCATTTTTTTATTTACCTCCTGTTTATTTTATTTATTTTTGTTATTCAATTTTTTACTTTTTATTTACCTTTTCTTTAATTATTTTCAATTTTTTCATTCAGTTTTTTTTTCCTTTAGGTATCTTTTGATTTTATTTTTGTTTTTTTGAATTCCTTTTAATTTTTTTGTAGATTCTTTATATTTTTTTGTATTTTATTTTTTTAATTGTATCTTATATTCGGTTGGAGTTTCTCTAAAACATATTTTCTAATTTTTTATTTTATTACAAATTATTATTCAAAAAAAGAAATTTTTTTTCTAATAAAGGCGAATTTCTAAAAAACTTTTTTCTAATGCAGGTGATTTCCTAATTTTCTTTCTTCTAATAAAGGTCATTATACAAAAATTTTTTTTTCTAATAAAGGTAACTTTCAAATTTCTTTTTTTTTAACAATTTTCAAATTTTTTTTTGTAATGATGATGAAAAAATAAAATTTATAAAACTTTTTAAATTTAAAAAAAAAATACTTGAGATTTCGTTAAAAAATTGTAATAAAAAAATAGAAATTAAATTTTTTTACATAATTTGAAATTAATCTTGTTAAAAATCGTAATTAACAAATTAGAATGTACCTATAGGAATTTTTTTTCTGAAGAGATATTTACAATTTTCTAAAA
The DNA here is from genome assembly GCF_015476425.1 of Leptopilina heterotoma. NCBI lineage: Eukaryota > Metazoa > Arthropoda > Insecta > Hymenoptera > Figitidae > Leptopilina > Leptopilina heterotoma. The sequence goes on along the minus strand of NW_025110949.1, from coordinate 1,418,813 downwards.
AAATGTTTTATAAATATATTAATTTTGGAAATTAGTATAAAAATAATATTTTTACAATATTCTAAAAAAATCTTTTATAAATATATTAATTTTGGAAATTTTGGTACAAAAATAATATTTTTACAATATTCTAAAAAAATGTTTTATAAATATATTAATTTTGGAAATTTTGGTACAAAAATAATATTTTTACAATATTCTAAAAAAATGTTTTATAAATATATTAATTTTGGAAATTTTGGTACAAAAATAATATTTTTACAATATTCTAAAAAAATCTTTTATAAATATATTAATTTTGGAAATTTTATGGTACAAAAATAATGTAAATTATTATTTCTTTTTTTCAAAGAAGAATAGAATTTTTTTTTTTTTTTGAAATTGTGATAAGAAATAGGAATTTTATAAAAAACTTTTCTTCTTTTTCAAAAAAAGAAATTCATAAAATTTTGTGAACAGAATTGTGATTGATAGACAGAAAATATGCAAAATAGTTTCTATTATTCCTAATCATAATTTTTTTTTAACAATTTTCTAACTTTTATCCAAAATTATGGAATTTTACAAATTTTAGGAAAATAAATAAATAAAGTATTAAAAATCATAACTTTTTAGAAAATTTTTTTTAAGAAATCAATACTTGTTAGAAAAATTTTTCTTAGAAAACAGTTTTCTTAAAAAATCGCTTTTTTTGACAAAAAGGATTAGAAAATATATTTTAGAAAAAGTGATTTTTTCTAAAATTAAAAGAATTAATATAGAAAGCATGAATATAAGGATAAATTCTTGTTTTCTATTAGGTAATTTATTTTATTCAGGAATTATTGTTGTTTACTTTTGTCCACTTCATTTACACTACAGTGTAAAAAAATTTTTTTGAATCAAATAATTTTTATTTTAGTCAATTTAATGTTTATTTGATTCAAATATAAACTGAAATTATTGGTTTCAAATGCATTAAATTTTTGAATCGAATACATTTTTTTCAATGTGTTGTCAATGTTGTAATTAAAAGGTACACTTTTTTGTTGTTCATTATTTTAATTATTATTTTTCTTGTTTTCTTTCAATTTCATTTTTATTTTTTACTTTTTTATTATTACAGTTTATTAATTTTATTATCATTATTTTTTTTCTCAAATAGAAAAAAACAAATATTTTTTTTCATTATTTTTTTTTTGTGTCTAAACGATACTTTTTCAAGTTGTGCTCCCTGATGTATGTTTTTATTTACTTATATTTACATTTTTACTTTCTTTATTTTTATTTTTATTTTTTTTTTTAACTTTTTTATTTTTATTTTTATTTTTTTTTTAACTTTTTTATTTTTTTTTTTATTTTTTTATTTTTTTTTAATTATATCTTCCTTTATTGTTATTCTTCTTTATTTATGTTTATTCCTTTTTTACATGTTTTAAATTTTCACAAACGGTTTAGACTGCTTTTATTATTCACTAGCTGGAAGTAACTTCCCATAATTTTTTTTTTTTTTTAATAAAGCGCATTAATAATATATTAGCAGAGTTGGCAAATCTCCTCTGTGAAATGTAAAATTTTCCTGATTCAGTATAATTTTCTTTCCATTTTTTATTTCTCTTTTTTAATTTTTTTTTTCGCACTCGAAAATGATGGTGTGTGAAACGGAGTGGAGAAAAAAAAATTTTTTGTCGACCGGTGGAAAATTATCAACGCTCGGACATTATATAATAATTTATCATCCCGAAAAATTTGTTGTCCCGCGTTATATTATTGGAAAAGGGCAAAACGCAACCGGAATAACCCCGATAAATAATGACATGGGAATTTAATTGGCAGTGCCTGACGTTTCACTGATCAACGATAGTGACAAACGGCATTAGTCGAATCAGATATCGATTCAAATGAGCTCATTATATTTTCGAAGAGCAGAAGCTCGCGCATGACTTTCTAATGATTAATCAAGTCGAAATACTGGTTGACTATATTTGTACTATTGACGACGTTAGAATAATATATATATATATATATTTTTTTTATTTTTATTTTCTTTTTTTATTTTTTACTTTTTATTATTTTTTTTATTATATTTATATATGTGAAAAGAGGGAGAGAGTAACTAAACGTTTGTCGTATCGAAACATTTTGTTCTCATTTATTAAATTGAAGGAAATTATTTTCACTTGACATTTCAATTTGAAAATGTTAAAGTTGATTTATATCGGGCATATGGGGGCAAAATTAAAGCATGTACATACATTGACTTTGTCAAATTAAATAAATCGCGGTATAATTAGAGGAGTTCTTTGAACAATTATTCTTCTATTTTAATCCTATACACGGTTGATTCGAGAAGATAAATCTCGACTAATCTACTGGGCGACAGACTCGATGGAAGGTTATGTATAAATGCGCGCGGGCGAATAAAAATAGCCGTACAGTTTCAACATATTATTTTGTGTCGATGTTCTTAAGGTTCCGTGTCTTAACTTTTTTCTTTTGTGGTAAATCACTGTCATTTGTTACAATACAAATCAATTTATCATTTGGGCAAAAAAATCATTTTTCAAAATTTTTCAAATTTCAAAAATCATTAGAATCCAAGTCATTTAATTAAATTAAGTCATTAAATCATTAAATCCGAAAACAATTTTTTTTCTTTTCAATAAAAATACTTTGAAATATTTTGAAAATATTTTGAATGAGATTTTTTAGTATTTAATATGGAATTTTTTTTAGATTTTTTTTTCCTCAAATGGGAAAAAATATTTGCGCTAAATTCCAACAGATGTTGAGCTGTCGTACACTGTATCGTTTAATTATTTTCAAGGACGTCTCTATAAAAACGATTGACTGCGACAGTACATTATTGTAATTGACCAAAACGAAGTTATACGTCCGCTGTGCGCACCTGATGGTCAGAAGCACTGTGCCACGGAAGAGACGCGGATTTTAACTAATTTGCCAATTTCGTGCTTCATTTAATACATCCGGTTTGCATAACCATTCGTGGTAAATCGACATATACATATGTATATAGTTGCCGTTGTTCAACGAGTGATTCCATTCAATTTTTTTTTCTCATTCACCATAATAGTTAGAAATAATAGTTATTTTTACTATAAATGGGGAAATTTATCAGAAAAAGTATTAAAACGAGAGAATTTATAACAAATTTTCTATTATACTTGTTTATTTAGTGGTTTTTCAAAAATACATTTTTTATATTTTTGATAGATTTTGTATTTTTCTATTTGTATTTTTAGTACATTTTAATCATTTTTTTTAATAAAAATAGAAAAAAGCGGACAGAAAGATAAACAGAGGAATACAAGGAAACAAAAATAGTTTCATTAACAGAGTTGCCACAAATATTTAATTTTCTTTTTCCCTGATTTCCAGACAAAATTTTCACTTTTTCCCTGAACCTATAAAGATAATATTCTGATTCACTCTAAAAATTATTAGATACTAAAAAAAATGTTCTATTACATTTATTTACAAATTTCTTTAAAAGTAAAATTATTCCAAAACACCAATAACTTCTTTTTTAAATAAATATTTAATCATTATTATTTTTCCATGGAAATTGAAATTTTCAAAAATTCAAATTTAAACCTTTTTGAAATTTAAAAACTTATAAAAATAAAAAATAATTGAGTAATAAAATCATTATTTTATATTATATAAAAATATTGTTACTGTAACTTCTTTAAAATTATTTTCATCATTTTAATTCAATTATTACTTTCTAGAATTTTTAACTAAAATTCTTCTCTAAATCAATTATTTTTAATAATTTTTAGACAAAGTTCTTTGAGAATTTACAAATTCATTTGTTTACAATTAAATTTTAAGAAATTGCGGTTATTCGGAAATTCTTCAATTAAATTTTCATTAGAAAAAAAAAAGCTTGAAATAATTTTAAAATATTTCGATTAAGCACTTTGATGAAAATTAGTTCTATAGCATTTCTAATTAAATGTATGAAAAATTCAGATTTTCAAAAATATTAATGTAAAACCTTTACAAAATTCAATTATTTCTAAAAATTGCAATTATTAGTAACTTCTCCAAAATTCAATTATTATCTGAAACTTTAACTGAAACTAATTTTTAAATCAATTTTTATTAGAAAATTCTACGAGAATTCAATTATTTAAACACAAATAAAGATAGTTTATTGAATAATTAAATGTTTCTAAAATTTGAATTCTTATACCTACATAAATTTATTAACAAATTTTTAAATAATTCAATTCTTTCGACGAATTTTAATAGAATTTTTAGGAATAATTATATTTATCGAGGAATTTGATTAAAATTGTATTAAAAATAATTGAAATTCTGCAATAAGTTTTATTATTTGTGAAAATAATTGATTTATTGCGAAGAATTTTATAAAAATGTTTCAAATAGATTTTTTTCGAAAAAATTTATGCTAATTCAATTTTTAATAAGTGAATTCCAGTGAAATTTTCATTATTTTAGAAAATAATTGAATATTCGTGCAGAATTTCGTCAAAATTGTTTTTAAATAATTAATTTTTTTGGGGAATTTCTATAAAAATAACTGATATACAAATTATTGAAATAATAAATATTTTGGAAAATAATTGAAATTTTGCTATAAATTTTATTAAAATTTTTGAAAATAATCTAATTTTACTACTTTTAAAAATAATTGAATTACTGCGAAGAATTTAATGCCAAATTTTGAAACAATTGATTTTTTTGAAAAAATGTATGCAAATTCTATTTTAAATAATTGAATTCATGTAAAATTTTTTTTTCTTTAAATAATTGAATATTTGTGTAGAATTTTATAAATTTAATCAAAGAATTTTGCTATTTATGTATAAAAACAATTGAAATGTTGACTACAATTTTTTTAGATTTTTTAAAAATAATTGAGTTTCTACGAAGAATTTTATTAATTTTTAAAATAATTGAATTCTTGTGATGAATATTGTTATTTACGAAAATAATTGAATTTTGCAATGAATTTTATTAAAATTCCTCAAAATAATTGAATTTCTGCAAAGAATTTTATTAATTTTTAAAATAATTGAATTCTTATGATGAATATTGTTATTTATGAAAATAATTAAATTTTGTCGAAGAATTTTGCTATTTATTTATAAAGATAATTGAAATGTTGACTACAATTTTTTTTAGATTTTTTAAAAATAATTGAATGTCTGCAAAGAATTTTATTAATTTTTAAAATAATTGAATTCTTATTATGAATATTGTTATTTATGAAAATAATTGAAATTTTGACATGATTTTTATTAAAATTCCCCAAAATAATTGAATTTTATCGAAAAATTTTGCAATGAATTTTATTAAAGTTTAAAGTTTAATTTTATTAAAAAACAAATGAATAAAAAAAAGAAAACAGAAATAAAACTTTAAATTCGAAAAGAACAAAAAAAGGAAAGAAAATAAAAAATAATAATAAAAATACGAAATAAAACAAAAAAAGTAAATAATAGATAAAATAAACACACGAGACAGCAATAAAAATAAATGAAACAAACAAAACAAAGCAGAAAGCAACAAACAGAAAAAGATGCAAAAAAAACAGCAAGAAAATATGTACACAAAATGCAAACAACAAATAAAAAAAATGCAAAAGTCAAATATAATAAACAAAATTCCAAGTGAATTTAAATTTAAAGTGACGTCCACTGGATTTAAAGTGATTATCAACTTGCATAACAATTTAAATGCATCATTTTGTAAATCGCAGAAATGTCGAGACATCGTTTCTGAATTGAATTTATATATATATATATATAGCGTCTCATAGTTGGCATTCCTGTAAACTACACGGTAGTCAGTCTCATCGTAAAGCAAGAGCAATAGAGAGCCCGTAGTGGTAAATAATTAGCGCAATATAACACCCAAGCAATGGTGACTTGGACCATTACTGGAACGGCATTCGCCCGTTGATCCTATGGCGTTAATCGTGCGAAATTTACCACAAGATACGAGGGAATTGCGTCCTCGCGGTCCTGTTGTCGTTTACTAAAGTTTTATCCAATTACACACTTTGACTAATTACCATACCTTATACCTGCTGCAACTCGTTAAATTTTAATTTATGGTAATAAATTGATCAATTTTTTTATTTTTTTTATTATAATTTAACCAAGAGAGCGCGCGTGATATCGTTTCTTAAATAATAATTAATAATCAGATAAATGAACTCAATCTATATTTCAATCTGAGTGTGAGAAAGAAAAAAAAAACTTTTTTTTCACCTTTATTTTATTATGCCTTATGTAAATTTTTTCTTTAATTAATTTTTTATTATTTCGAGTTAATCCGAGTTGAAAATTACGGTTTTTAATATTTACAGCCTTCACAGTCTGTCCCCTATTTCCCTAAAAGTCCCCTTTTTTAATATTGGCCCCTAAACGTACCCTATTTTGAAAATTTCCCTTAATTTACCCTATTCTTTTTTTATTCAATTATCTTTAGAAATAGCAAAATTTTTCGCCAAAAATTCAATTATTTTGAAAAATTTCTAAAAATCTTTGCAAAAGTTGAATTACTTTCAAAAGTTTTTTGCAATTCAATAATTTTCAATATTTACTATTTTCATGAAATTTATCAACAGATTTAATTGTAGAAAAAACTTTTTGATAAAATTCTACAAAGAGATTCAATTATTTTCATCGCAAAATTTCGAATTTTTTTAATACGACTTTAAATAAATTCCTTCAAAAATTAAATTATTATTAAAACTTGAGGAAAGAATTCAATTTTATAAAACACTCAATTATTCCATTAAACAATCAAATTCGTTGCAATAATTCAAATATTTTCATAAATAACATTTAATTCGTCGCAGAAAATCAATTATTCTAAGGAATTTTAATAAAATTCTTTTCCAAAATTCAATTATTTTGATAAATATCAAAATTCATCACAAGAATTCAATTCTTTTGAAAAGTAATAAAATACTTTGCAGAAATGCAATTATTTTCAAAAAATCTAAAAAAAATTGTCGTTAACATTTCAATTCTCTTTATAAATGAATAGCAAAATATTCTTCGCCAAAATTCAATTATTTTCAGGAATTTTAATAAAATTCATTGCAAAATTCATTTATTTTCGTAAATAACAATATTGATCACAAGAATTCAATTATTTTAAAAATTAATAAAATTCTTCGTAGAAACTCAATTATTTTTAAAAAATCTAAAAAAATTGTGGTCAACATTTCAATTATCTTTATAAATAAATAACAAAATTCTTTGATTAAATTTAAAAAATTCTACACAAATATTTAATTATTTTCAAAGAAACAAAATTATACATGAATTCAATTTTTTAAAATAGAATTTGCATACATTTTTTTGACAAAATCGTTTTTTTTATAATTTGGCATTATATTCTTCACAGTAATTCAATTATTTTCAAACATTTTAATAAAATTCATGGCAATATTCATCACAAGAATTCAATTATTTTCAATAATAATAAAATGCAATTATTTTTAAAAAATTTAAAAAAATTTTCGTCAACATTTCAATTGTCTTTATAAATAAATAGCAAAATATTTTTCGACCAAATTCAATCTAAGGAATTTTAATACAATTCTTTTCTAAAATTCAATTATTTTGATAAATATCAATATTCATCACAAGAATTTAATTCTTTTGAAAAGTAATAAAATACTTTGCAAAAATTAAATTATTTTCAAAATTTTTTTAAAATTCTTGTCAAGAATTAAATTATCTTCATAAATAGATAGGGAAATTCTTCTCAAGAATTAAATTTAAAAAATTTAAAAAATTTAAAAAATTTTGTCAAAATTTTATTTTAAATTCTTCTCAAGAAGTCAATTATTTTCAAAAATTTGAATAAAATTCTTCTCATGAAGAATTTGTTTTTAAAAATTATTATTTAAATTCTTCTCAGGAATTCAATAATTTTTAAAAAAATTTAATAAAATTCTTCAAAAAGTTTTCAATTATTTTCAAAAATTATTATAAAATTCTTTAATATAATAAATTTCATTAAAATTTTAATTAAATTCTTTAAAAGAAATTAAATATTTTCAAAAATTGTTAATACAATTCTTCGTAAAAATTAAATTTCAAGAAACATTCAATATTATTTATTTTTGTATTTAAATAATTGATTTCTCGTAGAATTAAATTATTGTTTTTTGCACTTTTAACTAACAATTCTGTAGAATTAATTTTTTTGAAAAAGTTTAATTGAATAATAATTGATATTATTGATTTAAATTTAAAGTAGAATTTTTAAATAAAACTATTAATGTTTTCGAATAATCTTACTTTTGAAGTTTGGAAAAAATTTAATAAAACATTTTTTGAGTATCTACTAATTTTTAGAGTAAATCAGAATATTCTTTAGGGTCAGGGAAAAATATAAGTCAAAGTTGTGTTTGGAAATCAGGGAAAAGTGAGGGAAAAATAAAGTTAAATTTTTGTGGCAACCCTGTATAAATAAATTATATTTTTATCTCTATTTAACCAATTTTTATGGTCCCCTGAAAGTCCCCTATTTTTTAATTTTCAGTTCCCTATTTCCCCTAAAATACTTTTTAGGGGCACTGTGAAGCCTGTATTTATTTCATAAGAGGATTATTTGGTGTTTATTTTGTTTCGCATATATAACAATAATCAAATATTTAATTAAATATCAAAGTTTCGCCTCGCGTTTCGCTGAATGAAAAAGTACAATAATAGTTGAAGTAAATGAAATATTTAGGAATTTTTACAAATTTATTTTTTATTTTACCAATAAAAGTTGAATGAAATTAAATTTTCTCGTATATTTACAGAAAGGTAATTTATTTTTAACTTTGCGGACACAAAAATATTTACAGCAGAATAAAAGAATTTTTTTTTTTTTTAAAAGAATTGAAATTAAATATTTACGAAAAATGATATTTTTGCCTTGAATTTTAGAGTTGGAAGAGAGGGGAAAAAAAGTGATGTTCGATTTGCCAGCAGTAGTTTGTGATTTATTACCTGAAAACAGTGGACAAGTGTCGGTATCGATAGGATTTATTAGCATTGAAAGGTATTGAAGTAGTTTGAGACAATCGTTATAATACTCGTATATGTATATATACATTGCTGCAACGTTAAGCACCAGACCGTTCAACTGGAAATTGAACATGGACCGCGAGTCCTGGGCAAAACATGTGCGTCGCGCGATTATATACATCCCGCCATTCTGACATTCACATTTACGTTAATTTCAAACTCGGAAAATGTACGAATTGTCCAATATTTATTTTTAAATTAATTTCCCTCGCTTCCAAAAAGTGTCATTTGTTATTTAAAATTAGATTCAATTGTTGGAAAATATGGGTCGCCATTTATGTGTTTGTATACATATACGTATTCGTTTATTTCACAATTATTAAAGGTCGAATTAAAATTGTCTAATAATTAGTGCAAAACTTTTACCTTCATTTTCCCTCTCTCTCTTCATTTTCATTATATTGTGCTGGGAAAATTTACTTTTTTATTTTAACAATGTTTTTTTTTTTTCATTTTCATTTATAAAAAAATGAAAATGAAAAAAAAGTTGCTATGGAACAGACAGGATCATAAGCGACCTCTGTGTTATTACATTAGAAAGATAATATAGCTGTTAATATTTTGGTAAAAAATATAATTATTTAAATTTAAAAACTAAAAATTATTCAAAAAAATGAAAATTCAGACACTTTTTTACTTTGCGATACAAAAGACGAAGATTTATTTCTTGAAATTCTGGTTTTTTATTTATTTATTTTTTTTTTGTTGAAAAATAACGGCAATCTAGAGAAGAATGTGTAACATGCTTGTATTTATAATTTTGACGATTTTGTTCGCGCCATTCCGTTTGTCGTCAGCTTTAAAAGCGCATTTAATTTTCTATTTCTCATTTTCATTGACAAGAAAACCTGGAATACTTAGTCCGAACTCTCGAATTAATTTTCAAGCTTTTGAAATACACTCCAAGAAGACAGCGAGCAACGTGCTACGGATATGTTTCTCAGGAAGTATTCTCCATAAATAGAACACTTGATTAACGACAATATTCCCAAGAAATGCTTTCGTTTCCTTTATAAAAAAATTCGTTGAGATAATTTTTACATTTTCGCAAATAATGGACAATTATTCTTCTCCATTTTCTTTTTTTTTTTTATTGCAATCTCTTGGAAAAAACTATTTTCCAGGAAAGAAAAATCTCTGAAAAATTATAATAAATTTGAACGATAGCAGAAAATTTTTTGCCTTTTTACATTAAAAAATAATAAATAAATAATGAAAAGCAAATTTGATATATATTTTTTCATTTTTTTTTCTGAAAAATTAAAAAATTGTTGGAAAATTAAAATTAGAAAGTTGAAAATATTTTGCAATATTTTTTGCTTCTCAATTACAATTCATAAACAAAGTACAAGTTTTAAGTAAAAAAAATGTTATAAATCAAATTTTGTTAAAGAAATTTTTAATTTATTTTGGAAAAAATATTAAAAATAATTGAAATTCTGCGACGAGTTTTATTTATGAAAATAATTGAATTCCTAAGAAGAATTTTATTATTTTTTAACAATATTTAATTTTTGGGAAGAATATTATATTTCAAAATTTCAAATTCAATTATTATTATCTAGAATTTTTAACTAAAATTCTTCTTTAAACAATTATTTTTAATAATTTTCGAAAAAGTTCTTTTCAAATCCATTTGTTTACAATTCAATTTTACGAAATTTCAATTATTTGAAAATTCTTCAATTATATATATTAAAAAATAACAACTTCAAAAAAAATTAATTTCACAGAATTGTTAGTTAAAATTTTAATTTTCAAAGATTTAAATTTGAAACCTTTTCAGAATTCAATTATTTCTAAATATTCCCCCCTAATGCTTTTAATATTCAATTATTATCTAAACTTTTAACTGAAATTCAATTTTATGAAATGAAAATCAATTTTTATTATAGAAAATTCAACTAGAATTCAAATTATTTAAATACAAAAATTAATAACTTATTGAATAATGGAATGTTTCATTAAATTGAATTCTCATAAAGAATTTTATCAAAAAAATTTATAAATAACTCAATTCTTTTGACAAATTGTAGTTCAAATTTTTAAAAATAATTACATTTTTTGAGAAATTCTATTAAAATTCAAAATAATTGAAATTCTGTGATGAGTTTTATTATTTATGAAATATAATAAAATTATTGGGAAGAAATTTATAAAAAAATATGTAAATAATTGAATTCGTTGCAAAATTTTAATTATTTTATGAATATAATTAAATGTTTGCGCAGAATTTCATTAAAATTTTTTTAAATAATTGAATTCTTTTGAAAAATTTTATTAAATTCGTAGATATTGAAAATTATTGAATTGAGGAAATTTTTAGAAAATAATTGAAATTTTTGCCGAGAATTTTATAAAAAATTTTGTAAATAATTGAATTTTAGAGAAGAATTTCATTATTTATGAAAAAAATTGAATTTGGGAAGAATTTTATTAAAATTTTCAAAAATAATTGAATTCTTACGAAGAACTTTATTAATTTTTTTTTTAAATAATTGAATTCTAGCGAAGATGTTTATAAAAATGATTTTAAATAGATTTTTTTCGAAATATTTTATAAAAAAAATTGTGTTTGCAAATATAATTAAATTCCTGTGAAAATTTTATTATTTATGAAAATAATTGAATTAATAAAAAGAATTTTATTATCAACGAAAATAATAATTGAATCTCTGTAAAAATTTCATATTTTTTATGAAAATAATTGAATGATTGTCAAAAAAATTTATAAAAAAAATTTGCAAATCATTGAATTCTTGCAAAGAATTTTATTAAAAAAATGTGATAATAATTGAATTTCTTCGGAGAATTTTATTATTTATAAAAATAATTAAATTATTGCGAAGAAATTTATAAAAAAATTTGTAAATAAATGAATTCATTTGAAATTGAGGAGAATTTTTTAAAATAATTGAAATTTTGCCAAAAATTTTATGAAAAATTTTTAAAAAATTGATTTTTGACAAGAATTTTATTAAAACTTTTAAAAATAATTGAATTTTGGAAAAGAATTTGATTAGTTTTGAAAATAATTGAATTCATGCAATCATTTATAATTTTTCCAAAATTCAATTTTTTTTTTAGTGCTTTTGAGTAAAATTCTTCTATAAATCCACTATTATTAATAATTAATTAAATATATGTTAGGCTCAAAAGCCGAAAACGGCCAATGGCCGAAAAAAACAGCCAAACCTAGTTTTGGCAAGTGCAGTTTTGCCAAAACTGGGTTTGGACGTTTCACTTCGGCCATTGGCCGTTTTAAATTGCCAAAACTAGTTTTGTCAAATCGACATTTGCCAAAACTAGTTTTGGCAATTTAAATTCGGCCATTGGACGTTTCTAATTGCCAAAACTAGTTTTGGCAATTTGACTTTTGCCAAAACTGGTTTTGTCAATTTGACTTTTGCCAAAACTAGTTTTGTCAATTTGACTTTTGCCAAAACTGTTTTTGTCAATTTGACATTTGACAAAACTAGGTGAGGCATTTCAAATTGTGAGAAAGACCGCTTCGTTATACAATAGGAATATATTTATTTAAAAATGTGTCATTGATTAATATTATTTACAATAAAATAAAATTTCTCTAACAAAAATCCATTAATATTTTGCACATAAAAGTTAATTAAAAAAACTTTTTTAACACTTATTTATTTTTACACGCGATGTTGGAGTGACATTTAGAGTTGCACTGGCTATTACAAGTTGAGAGCAAAGACTAATTTACCTTGTTGACGATTTCTTATTTCATACACACAATCATTCAATACAGAAACAATACAGAATACAGAAACAATATGCTAATTCTAAACAAATTTCCTATTAATACGGCGGTCTTTCTTTTTCTTTTCTTTCTTTCTTTCAATTTCTCACAATTTGAAATGCCTCACCTAGTTTTGTTAAATGTCAAATTGACAAAACTAGTTTTGGCAAATGTCAAATTGACAAAACTAGTTTTGGCAAATGTCAAATTGACAAAACTAGTTTTGGCAAAAGTAAAATTGACAAAACTAGTTTTGGCAAAAGTAAAATTGACAAAACTAGTTTTGACAAAAGTCAAATTGACAAAACTAGTTTTGGCCGAATTTAAATTGCCAAAACTAGTTTTGGCAAATGTCGATTTGACAAAACTAGTTTTGGCAATTTAAAACGGCCAATGGCCGAAGTGAAACGTCCAAACCCAGTTTTGGCAAAACTGCACTTGCCAAAACTAGGTTTGGCTGTTTTTTTCGGCCATTGGCCGTTTTCGGCTTTTGAGCCTAACATATATATTCAAAAATTTAAGAAATTTCAAAAGAATTTGAATTATTAAAATTTTTAAAAACCTAAATAATCTTTAAAATTTCTAATAAAATTCATTGAAAATTGAAATTTTATAAAAAATTATTTTCAAAATATAATTTAATATGAAAATAAAAAATGTTTTTAAGTATGTTTATGTAACCTCACGCGCGTTACTTTAGCTAGTTAATAATAAAATGTAAATAAATATAATTGGAAATATTAGAATTGTAAAAGAAAATTGAATGAAAAGTTTGCTTCTGAAATAATAATATAATTTCATCAACATCTGGCATAAATATTGTTTACTATTCAAGAAAATAAGAATAATTTTGCAAAGAAAAAAAAAGTTCATTTTTTTCTTATTCTACATTTTTTCATTGCATGCAACTTGTATATAATATTTTGATATTTCTATTCTGCACGTTATGCAGCCGAGTTTACAACTTCGTTGCGCAAGGAAGTGCACAGTAATACTGAAAAGCACTGTAAGGATTCACGATATACACCGTAAAAAAAAATCCTCACGAGAAATTTTATTATCAAGGAGCGTAGAAACAATAATATTTTTTTACGATTAATAACAAAACAGAGCTATTTTTAAAAGAAATAATCGTTATCAGTTTATTATGAACGAGCTTTATATATTAGAGCAAGAGGTTTCTTTCTTTCCTCTCCTTAAGCTATTATTATAATGATTCGTTCCACCAGTTTTTTAATGGAAATACGCAAATAGACATTGAATATATCAAAAGGAAAAATTACTTTATTCAATTTTAATTTCAGAGTTGAAAAATTTAATTTCAAGAAAAATTCTTGCTTTTAATTATATATTTTTTTCAACAATTTTTTTTTTCAATTCAATGAACAATTTTTATTTAACTCGAGGGTAAAAGAATGAGGGTTTTTTAAAAATATAAATTCACATTGTATTTTATAAGAACAAAAATGAGATGTATGAAACTGATTTCTCCTTTTCATATATTTTACAATTTTGCGAATTAAATTTATAAATAATGTTCGTTTCAACTGGAGTGAAAATCCTTTTTTTTTAAATACTCGTCAAACATGTACATATTGTATTTTTTTCGATATATACAATTCCATTTGAATTGAGAGTTTTTTTTTTTTTTGGCTTATACCAAGAACTCAAAATTAATCCGACATCTCCTGCCATTGCAAATGTGTACATGAATCGTGAAGGTTTTTCTATTTTTCATTTGCCAAGTGTTCACTGGAGCTTGCGGAGAAACGATCGCGGATACGACTTGACAGTAGGATAAAATCTTTATCTCGAATTCGATACAAAAAATTTTTACTACTCTTCTCTTTCTCTCAATATTTTTCAAACTTTGAAAAGGATCTGGCATATTCAAAAAAGGCTTATTTTCTTTCTATTATAAATGACAAAAGTTCTTGAATTTTATACATTTACTGACAACATTTTCCTTGTACTGTACATTAATGTGGAATTTAATTGAAAATTTTCTTTTCATTTCACTTTCTTTCCTCTTTTTTGTAAATTTATATATGCACTTGAAATATTTTCCTGAAAGTATCTCTTGGGGATTCCATTTGAATTTCGAAAATAATTTTAATCAGAATTCCAATTTTCGACAAGATTTGCCAATTGGAAATTTTCATTGGAATTTTGTTGCGAGATTTATTTTATATTTGAAAAAATAAATAAATTTACATTAAAAAAAGGAAAAAATGTTGATGGCACTGAAATAATAATATACAATTTAGGGGGAGATTATTGTATTTTTCAAGTAATAAGTGCATGTAGGCGTTTTGTGTTTCTCGCGAATTAGACGGACGACGGATTATTATGAAAGGGGGAGAAGATTTCTTTTTTTTTCTTTTTGTTTTTCTGCGTAGGTGAATTACAGCTTTGGCGGAACGTTTTTCGAACATTTATAGTGTGGTCGATTCAGATGAGGCACGTACTCATGGACCATGCGGAACAAACGAACGTCGGTGGTCGTGTTGGTCGCATCTTAATGAGACCTGTCATAACGAACCAACCCAATCAATTATGTGCTGCTCGTCATGACGTGCAGAACCGATGGCCCTGCACGATCTGCATTGGGAATAACGAACTGCGAATGTTGGTACTTTAGTATATATATATATATATATATATATATATATATAAGTGTGAGTGTACTATATATGTCTGTACTTTACCACCTACGCGTACATTACAGCAATTATCATCGACTATACCGTACGCTCGACTATCGGTTTAATTCAATAGCTAAACAAGCAGAGAAAATAGTCTTTCGACCATTTCAAGTGATTCCCAATGTTAAATCGAGTGTCTGAGCAATTGAAAACTTGTTAACCCGATATTAATTTTGCTACCGATGCTCTAATTCAACGATTCATTGACTCTATTATATTGTCTTTAATAAGCGCGCAACCATATCGGGTATGAAATTATACTTGGAAATTGTTAGTGCGATCGCAGCTGAAAAAGTTCTATAGAATTTCACTAGAATTATTCTATAGAATCATTCTATATGAATTCTAGTGAATATTCAATAGAATTTCACTAGAACGATTCTATAGAATTTCTACATAAATTCTACTAAATTTTAAGGATTTTTAATTAGAATATAAATTTCGTGAAAAATTTTTTTCAACTTTATATTATTGTGTAATTAAATTTTACATATTTGATTTCTATGACAAAATTTAGGCAAAAATTAAATATATATAATTCATTTAACTGAAAGTACTGAAATTATTTTAAAATACGGACCAAAAAAAAATTTATTTTACTTAAAACGATAAATTAAATTTTTTCATAACTATAAAACATGAAGATATCGATAACTCCGAGTTCGGAGTGATTCGACTCGGAGTGATCGATTTCTTCATGTTTTATAATAATTAAAAATGGCAAATTGATAAAATCATTATTTTATATTATAAGAATATTGTACTTCTTCAAAATTATTTTCATCATTTCAATTCAATTATTATTTTTAATAATTTTTCACTAAAATTTTTTAAAAATTTTACAAAATTTCTTTAAATGAATTAATTTTTTAAAAAGTTCTTCGAAAATTGTTAAAATCAATTTATTTACAACATTCTATTTTACAAATTTCAATTGTTCGTGAATTCTTTAATTAAACGATCCACAAGTTTTGAACGTTCAAATGAACGAAATACTTTTTATTAAAAATATTTTCATAAACTGCTTATTGCAATAAAAATTAAAAACTTTAATTTTATATTGAGAAACTTTATAATTAATTTTATTCGTAGTGACACAAAATATTGTAATAAAAATTTAATTTGAAGAAGAAAAAAATAAATTTCGTTCATTTGAACGTTCAGAACTTTAGGATCATTTAATTAAATATATATTCAAAAATAAAAACTTCAAATATAATTAAATTCAATTAAACTTTTTCAAAAAAAATTAATTTCATTAATAATTAATTAATTAATCCAATTATTTCTAAAAATTCACGCTATATTGGTTTTAATATTCAATTATTATCTAAAATTTTAACTGAAATTCATTTTCAAATCAATTATTATTAGAAAATTCTACTAGAATTTAATTATTTAAATATAAAAATAAATAATTTATTGAATTTTTCTTAAAATGCAATTCTCATAAAGATTTTTATCATCATATTTTTAAATAATTAAATTCTCTCGACAATTTTTAATAAATTTTTTAAGAATAATTGCATTTTCGGAGAAATTTGATTAAAATTGTATTAAAAATAATTGATATTCTGCATCGAGTTTTATTATTTCTGAAAATAATTGAATTCCTAAGAAGAATTTTACTATTTTTTAATATAATTAAATTTCTGCGAAGGATTATATTTCTCTTGAAAACAATTGAATTTCTGCAATAATTTGTAACTTCTCCAAAATAAAATTTTTTTTTAGTAATTTTTGAAAAAGTTTTTTGAGAATTTTCAAATTCATTTGTTTTTAACTAAAGTTTATTTTTTAATAAATTTTTATTAGAAAATTCTACTAGAATTTAATTATTTAAATTTAAAAAAATAATTTATTGAATATTTGAATGTTTCTTAAAATTTGTATTCTCATAAAGAATTTTATCATCAAATTTTTAAATAATTGAATTTGGTTGACGAATTTTAATAAAATTTTTAATAATAATTACATTTATCGAGGAATTCGATTAAAATTTTATAAAAAATAATTGAAATTCTGCGATGAGTTTTATTATTTATGAAAATAATTGAATTCCTAACAAGAATTTTATTATTTACGAAAATAATTGAATTCCTGTAATAATTTTATTTTTTATAAATATAATTGAATTATATTGCGAAGAAACTTATAGAAAATTGATAAATAATTGAATTTTTGTAAAATTTTTATTATTTTATAAAAATAATTAATTATTTGCGTAGAATTCTATTAAAATTTTTTTAGAAAATTGAATTCTTTTGGAAAATTTTATTAAAATAATAGATATATGGAAAATCGTTAAATTTTTGAAAATAATTTAAATTTTGCAAAAAATTTTATTAAAAGGTTTTAAAATAATTGAATTTCGGAAAAGAATTTTATTATTTATAAAGATTATTTGAAATTTTGACAAGAATTAAAAAAATTTTCAAACATAATTGAATTTCTGCGAAGAATTGTATTACTTTTGAAAATAATCGAATTTCTGCAATCATTTGTAATTTCTCTAAAATTTTCCAAATTATATCGTACAATTTACGAATTTTTCGTCCTTTTTTAATCAAATTACGGACTTTACGGACCTTTACGGTATTTACGGATTTAGTTCGAGCCCTGTAGTAACCATACACTAATATAATGTTAAAAAAATTTTTTCACGAAATTTATATTCTTTCTAATTAAAAGTCCCTAAAATTTAGTAGAATTAATGTAGAAATTCTATAGAATCGTTCTAGTGAAATTCTATAGAATATTTACTAGAATTCATATAGAATGATTCTATAGAATGATTCTAGTGAAATTCTATAGAACTTTTTCAGCTGGGATGTAAATATATATAAAGAGAAAAAAATTTCTTATTGAATGGAAAAACATTTTTTTACTTTAATACCCTCAATTTTAATTTAAATTAAAAATGTTTTTGTTTCTCTTCTTATGATAATAACTGTTGTTTTATTTATCGCGGTTAGAATTGACAAACGGAAATTTAGCTGCGGGGGAGTTTTTTTCTTCCTAATTGCACAGATAAATAAGAGTATACATATATATATCGATCGAGTTTTCTTCTCTATCTTAACAAATCTACCCTCGTGAGTCAAAGAGAAACGCAGTCACGCCCTAGATTCTTTCCTGGGGACGCGACGCAATGGATTAGACTTATCGACTAGAGCCATACATCGGAGAATCGACCCATTCGGTCCTTATAATACTGCCTTTCCCTCATGATCTGATGAGCGCAACCATAGTGTATATACACCTACGCGATTTTACCACAAATTCGATCGCGTCAACCAACAACCTTGCTAATCGTGAAAGCCTTGGTGCGCTTCTCGCATTCGTGAGGGTAATGTCCTCTGAGCTTACAAAGGGTGAACTCCCATTGCCTATCTCGGAATTAATCGTAAGTCCTTTGCTTATCGAATGATACACATACATACATACTCCAGAGTACTTGCGCACATACGGCTCTATCAGAATTATGTTTATCGTCAGAATATTTTTTTTATTTTCATCATCATCCCCTATTTATATTCAGAGAGAAAATTCAAATTTTACCCTAAAGTTTAATTTTTTTAAAATGATTTTTTAGTCACGAAATTGTTAAATTCCCCTTTAAGCGTACATTTGAGACAAAAGGAAAACGATAGACGTTAAGGGGGAAAAATTAAGGAATTAGGTTTTTTCTGACTAAAACAAAAAAAAAACACTCGAAGCACACTCATACTTGGTGCCATTCATCTTGTCTGAGAAAAACGAGTTTCTTGTCTGAGCAAAACATTAGCGGATCCTTGTGTTTTTCCCTCTTGCTTTTCATGAAAAACCGAAAAACGAATGAGTTAGCAAGAGAGATAGAAAAAAACGTGGGAAACTCACGAAAATAGAATGAAAGCACGCCAAGTTCAGTCGCACGAGAAAGTGTTGCCATTAGCTAAGTACTAGAAATAGGGAGTGTTTCAATCAACATAGGGCCTAGATAACTTAACATGAAGATAAGCAGTAAGGAAAGGAAAAAGTTGTAAATGATGGGAAAAGTTCGTGACTATGGAGATTCGTTACGAAAATCAAGTAAAATTAAGCAAACCTCCTTCTATACCAAAAAAAAAAATTGGTTAAATTCCAAGCGGAAAAATTTTGTGGCAAACATGAATGTCAAAATGTGCAAAATAAATATTTCATATATATTTATATATATATGAAAATAGTTGATTTTTAAGGAAAAGTTTTTTTTACTTTGACATTAGAATAAGGGAAACACTTTAGCAGTCAAAAGAATTTTACTAAAACGATTCTAGAAAATTAACTATAATAATCTTCGTACCAGCAACAATTAACTTTTTACTAACTTTTTTAAATAAAATTAGCAATTTTAAAAATAATAAATTATGTTTTATAATAATAAAAAATGACCGACTGACAAAATCATTAGTTTATTATTATAAGAATATTATTACTGTAATTTCTTCAAAAGTATTTGTATCATTTTAATTTAATTAACATTTTCTAGAATTTTTAACTATAATTCTACTTTAAATCAATAACATCAATTATTATTCAATTAAACCTTTTCAAAAAAATTAATTCTACAGAATTGTTAGTTAAAAGTACGAAAAACAATAATTTAATTCTACGAGAAATCAATTATTTAAATACAAAAATAAATAATATTGAATGTTTCTTAAAATTTAATTTTTACGAAGAATTGCATTAACAACTTTTGGAAATATTTCGTTTCTTTTAAGGAATTTAATTAAAATTTTAATGAAATTTATTATATTAAAGAATTTTATAACAATTTTTAAAAATAATTGATAACTTTTTGAAAATATTTAATTTCTTTTAAGGAATTTAATTAAAATTTTAATGAAATTTATTATATTAAAGAATTTTATAACAATTTTTGAAAATAATTGAAAACTTTTTGAAGAATTTTATTAAATTTTTAAAAAATAATTGAATTCCTGAGAAAAATTTAAATAATAATTTTTGAAAACAATTGAATTCATGAGAAGAATTTTATTAAAATTTTTTAAAATAATTGACTTCTTGAGAAGAATTTTTAAAAATATTTTGCCAATAATTTAATTCTTAAGAAGAATTTCTCTATCTATTTATAAAAATAATTTAATTCTTAACGAGAATTTTTAAAAAATTTTAAAAATAATTTAATTTCTGCAAAGTATATTATTACTTTTCAAAAGAATTGAATTCTTGTCATGAATATTGATATTTATTAAAATAATTGAATTTTGGAAAAGAATTTTATTAAAATTCCTTATAATAATAAATTGATTTTATGCGATTTATTTAAGAATTTTTGCGATTTTGTTGTTTATCAAGCTAATTGAATTCCTTTGCAAGATTACTTAAAAATTTTTGAAAATAATTGATTTTCTGTGACGAATTAAATGTTATTTATGAAAATATTTGAATTATTGCAACGAATTTTAATAAAATTTTTGAAAATAATTGCATTTTATTATTGTTGAAAATAATTGAATTCTTGTGATGAATATTGTTATTTATGAAAATAATTGAATTTTGCAATAAATTTTATTAAAATTCCTGAATTTTTATTAAAATTTTTTAAAATAATTGAATTCTTGTAATGAATAATATCTATTATTTAAGAATTGAAAATAATTGGATTTTGCAATGAATTTTATTAAAATTCCTCAAAATAATTGAATTTTGTAAAAGAATTTTGCTATTTATTTATAAAGATAATTGAAATATTAAAAACAATTTTTTTTTATTTTTTAAAAATAATTGAATTTTTGCGAAGAATTTGATTAGTTTTTAAAATAATTGAATTCTTGTGATGAATATTGTTACTTTCGAAAATAATTGAATTTTGCAATGAATTTTATTAAAATTCCTCAAAATAATTGAATTTCTGCAAAGAATTTTATTAATTTTTAAAATAATTGAATTCTTATGATGAATATTGTTATTTATGAAAATAATTGAATTTTGTCGAAGAATTTAAAACTAATTTTATTGTTTTATTGAATAATTGAATGTTTCTTAAAATTGAATTGATCTGTTGATAAATTTCATGAAAATAGTAAATATTTAAAAACATTGAATTGCGAAAAACTTTTAAAAATAATTGAAGAATTGCAAAGAATTTTATTTAAATTTTTGAAAATAATTGAATTTTTGGCGAAAAATTTTGCTATTTATAAAATTAATTGAATTCTTGACGAAATATTTATTAAAGAACATTTAAACTATTAAATTAATTAATTAAGTTTATTAAATGTTTATTAAATGTTTTTATTTATTAATATATTAATTATTAATTAATTTCATTTCATTCTTAGAAAATAAAGGAAAAAATTTTACTCAAAAATATGTTCTGTTAAATTTATTTACGAATTTCTTTAAATGTAAAATTATTATTATTATTATTATTATTATTATTATTATTATTATTATTATTATTAATCAATAATTTAAATTGTTTAATCGTGAACGAAATTTCACACTTGACCAATTTTTCAAATAAATTTTTCTTTTTCTGTTTCAGGTAAGAATTTTTGTCAAGACTGTATAATTTTCTGACTTTGGAACTTTCACTTCATATTGTGTAATTGGTAAGAATAATAATTTATTATATGGAAAATTATTTAAAAATTTTAAATACTTGTAATGAAAAAAATCTATTTGATTTCAATGACCGATTATTATTTTTCATAAATAATAAAATTCTTCTCTAAAATTCAATTATTTAAAAAAATTTTTATAAAATTTTTCTCAATTCAATGATTTTCAATATCTATTATTTGAATAAAATTTTCCAAAAGAATTCAATTATTTAAAAAAATTTTAATGTAATTCTGCGCAAACATTTAATTATATTTAATAAAATAATTAAAATTTTACAAGGAATATAATTAAATATAATTAAAAATTACTTAATTAATAGTTAAGTAATTAATAATTATACAAATGTTATTTATACGTATAATTATAATTTCCTTAAATAATAGAATTCAAGAAAAAAAAAAATACAAATCGTGAATAGAGAACAAAAGGCGTTTTTTCCGTCTGCGCGAATTTAATTAACAAAAGTTTATTATTACCGATAAATCTAAAAATACCGAAACAAACAGTTTATTGTCGCAACAATGAATAATTAGTATTTTCAAGTCGTCGTTTTCCTTTCAAAAAAAAGTTCTCTCTTTGGGCGATTCGATAACATCTTTTGGCAGTAGTGCGGAATAAATTGGCAAACAGCTAGTGCATTGCTCTCACGTCGTCTCTTTTAAACTTTGATTGTGCATTGTCTGTTTGTCTCTAAAACAAAAAAAAAAGTCATAAAAGAAATATCCAAAACAAAATCACTATTTTTTTCTGTTTTATAAATATAAAAGTATTTTTTCTTCTCTTCTCAATTGCATTTATTCGTATGTATGTTTTAAAAGAAGACAAGCAATTTCACGAGAAGTGCACAATTGCACACATATATGGAAAGCAATCTTTTTACGAATTTATAAAGAAAAGTGTATAATAAAAATAAAGAAACGAAAATGGGAATTTTTTTTTAACTAATTTTTTATTAAATTCAAAAAAAAAAGTGAAGAAAGATTTTATTTAACTTTTTTATGGAAAATATTTTTTGTAAAAGAAAAAAATGTGTATTTTATAAACCCAAACCTTTTAGTGTTTAAATAAATAAATAGGAAAAAAAGGGTGAGAAATGTTATGGAAATATAATTGTACGGCAAAGAATGTTATTTTGCTCGATTTTGAAATAAATAATTGAAAATAAAGTATAGGAAATGTGCATAAGAATATTTTGAAACTTGAGGCATGAATTTGATCTTCTCATTTTTCAGTGCAATGATTGTTGGATTATATCTCTTGTGTCTTGTGTCTCGCAACTTGTAATGCATTTGAGAGAATTTTTGCGCCCAGGAGCAAAAGAAAGGCAAAAGCAACTGCGGTGTGCGGCGCGCACCGGATAAGGATTCCAGTGCCTCCAGGGGTACGCACATCTTAACAGTTTGAAAGATAGAAAACGAAACAAGTCTGCCTCGTTTTTCCTGTTCATATAGTATACGAGTGCTCGCATTCTCTCCTTTTACTATATCTCAGTTTTTCCACCAGTAAAGTTGGTCCCCCTCAAGCTATACCATTCTAATTAAGAAGAACAATAATAATTCAAGTTAGACAGGTCGCCTTGTATGACTATAGGTACTATATTATCGGATTAAAATCAACAATATCCTATTTGGCAGGCATTGTTTTTTCTATTTCTATTTATTTATTTCTTTCTATACATTCAGTATCAGTTATCATCTTGTAATGCTGTTTTTATTTTTTGCGTTTATTGATTTTATTTTTATATTTTACCTGCTAATGATATCAACAGGGCTCGAACTATGTCCGTAAATCCCGTAAAAGTCAGTTTTTTTCAAGAACTTTTTTCAAAAAAAAAAGGTTCATTATTTCATTGAAAAAGCAAGAAAAGTTCGTAAATTTTAACGACATAATTTGGAGAATTTTTGACAAGTTACAAATATTTGCAAAAATTCAATTCTTTTCAAAAGTAATAAAATTCTTCTCACAAAATTCAATTACCTACGTTCAAAATCTGTTTAAAATTCTCCTCGAAATTTCAATTATCTTTGAAAAAAATAAAATTCTTCTCACAAAATTCAATTACGTTCAAAATTTGTTTAAAATTCTCCTCGAAATTTCAATTATCTTTAAAAAAAATAAAATTCTTCTCCGAAATTCAATTATTTTTACGAAAATTCTTGAGAAAAATTAAATTATTTAAAGAAATAACAAAATTCTTCTTTGCAAAAAATTCAATTATTTTCAATACAACTTTAATATAACATTTCATGAAAGAATTCAATTATTTAAAAAAATTCCTAATAACATTTTTCGAAAGAATCCAATTATTTTCTAAAATTTTAATAAATCCTTCCAAACAATATTCAATGTTTTTTATAAATAGTAAAATTCATTCCTAGAATTACATTATTTTTCATAAATAATAAAATTCTTCCAAAATTCAATTATTTTCATAAATAATAAAATTCTTCCAAGAAAAATCCAATTATTATCACATTTTTTAATAAAATTCTTTGCAAGAATTCAATGATTTGTAAAATTTTTTTTATAAATTTTTTTGTCAATAATTCAATTATTTTCATAAAAAATATAAAATTTTTACAGAAATTCAATTATTTTCGTGTTAATAATAAAATTTTTTTTATTAATTAATTTATTTTCATAAATAATAAAATTTTCACCGGAATTTAATTATATTTGCAAACAGAATTTTTTTAATAAAATATTTCGAAAAAAATCTATTTAAAATCATTTTTATAAACATCTTCGCTAGAATTCAATTATTTAAAAAAAAAAATTAATAAAGTTCTTCGTAAGAATTCAATTATTTTTGAAAATTTTAATAAAATTCTTCCCAAATTCAATTATTTTCTAAAAATTTCCTCAATTCAATAATTTTCAATATCTACGATTTTAATAAAATTTTTCAAAAGAATTCAATTATTTAAAAAAATTTTAATGAAATTCTGCGCAAATATTTAATTATATATTCATAAAATAATTAAAATTTTACAACGAATTCAATTATTTACATATTTTTTTATAAATTTCTTCCCAATAATTTCATTATATTTCATAAATATAATAAAACTCATCACAGAATTTCAATTATTTTGAATTTTAACAGAATTTCTCAAAAAATGTAATTATTTTAAAAAATTTTATTACAATTTGTCAAAAGAATTGAGTTATTTATAAATTTTTTTGATAAAATTCTTTATGAGAATTCAATTTAATGAAACATTTCATTATTCAATAAGTTATTAATATTTGTATTTAAATAATTTTAATTCTAGTTGAATTTTCTAATAAAAATTGATTTTCAATTCATAAAAATGAATTTCAGTTAAAATTTTAGATAATAATTGAATATTAAAAGTATTAGAGGGGGAATATTTAGAAATAATTGAATTCTGAAAAGGTTTCAAATTAAAATCTTTGATAATTAAAATTTTAACTAACAATTCAGTGAAATTTATTTTTTTCAAAAGGTTTAATTGAATTTTTTTTAGAGTTGTTATTTTTAAATATATATAATTGAAGAAAATTTCAAATAATTGAAATTTCGTAAAATTGAATTGTAAACAAATGGATTTGAAAATTGTCAAAGAACTTTTTTGAAAATTATTAAAAATAATTGTTTAAAGAAGAATTTTAGTTAAAAATTCTGGAAAATAATAATTGAATTGAAATATCGAAATATATAATATTCTTCTCAAAAATTAAGTATTCTTAAAAAATAACAAAATTCTTCTTAGGAATTTAATTTAATAATTTTAACTCATCGCAGAATTTCAATTGGTCTAAAGTACAATTTTAATCGAATTTCTCAAAATTGTCATTATTCTTAAAAAATTAAAATTTGTCAAAAGAATTCAATTATTTAAAAATTTTGTTGATAAAATTCTTAATGAGAATTGAATTTTAAGAAACATTCAATTATTCAATAAATCATTTATTTGCATTTTATTTGTATAATTAAATATAATAATTGAATTCTAGTAGAATTTTCTAATAAAAATTGATTTTCATTTCATAAAAATGAATTTCAGTTAAAATTTTAGATAATAATTGAATATTGAAAGCAATATAGCGTGAATTTTTAGAAATAATTGAATTTTGTAATTAATTTTATTGAAAAAGTTTAAGTGTGGATTTTTTTTTTTAAATGATTTGAAGTTTTTATTTTGTAATATATATTTATTTGGAGAATTTAGGAATAATTCAAGTTTCGTAAAATTGAATATTGTAAATAAATGGATTTGAAAATTGTCAATGAACTTTTACGAAAATTATTAAAAATTAATATAGCTGATCGAAGAATTTTAGTTAAAAATTCTTGAAAATAATAATTGATTTGATAATGATTTTATCATTTGGTGATGTTTTATAGTTAGGAAAAATTTATTTTCTAGTTTTAAGTATGAAATGTTTTTTTATTTGACTCGGAAGTTATATTTTTCTAATTGGTCCGTAAATGGTCCGTAATTTTTTATTTTTGGTCCGTGAAGTCCGTATTTTTAAATACTTTCACTGGTTCGAGTTTTGTTATTAAATTTTTTTTTAATTTTTTTTTTTAATTTCTTTTTTTTTTAATTTTAATTTTTTTTTTTAATTTTATTTCTAGCATAACAAATTTTTTTTTATCCTTTCTACTACTAATTTAAAAGTTTTGTTTATATTTTACTGGTAAATCTTCAATTTTGCAGAAATTTTGTCTAGTAAATATTTTCCATTCTGAGTAATTACTTTTACGGAATATTCATCCATAACGAATTCGTTTTTTTTCCCTTTTAGAATCAAACAACCGAGTGGTTTATATATTTCTCCAGAGAGTTCTTGAATTTTCTCTCTCTCTCTCTCTCTCTCTCTCTCTCTCTCTCTCTCTCTCTCTCTAGTAAATTCAGTATACGTGTGCGTTTGTGTCTTGAAACGGACAATGCCTGTCTATTTCAAGAAATATTTCGCTTGTGTCGCACGTTGCGAGCACATTCCAAGACTGAGAGTCTCGAGAGGCGTTAAAGCTATTCCGAGATGTTCCCGCTGTATATATACGCGAAGAGAGAAACATAAATGCATAAAATCGTCCTAAAACTCATTCTTCTCATTCTCGTCATTCTCTCAATTGAAGATTCAATAATGACTCTCGCTCCTTCCAGCAGGCCTAGTTCGCGCCGAAATAATTTTGTTTTTTCTTCTCCCTCGGCTATTTCTTTGACAAAAAGTGTGATAGTTATACACGTCAGATGAGTTCATGATATGTCTGTTTCTCATATATATATATAAAAATGAAAAATAAAAAATATAGAGAGAGAAAAAAAGATGAAAGACATGAAGATGTTTCTCGTATGCAGCTCCAGACGTCCTAACTCTCTCCCTGGGGACGACAGCCGTCGACTAATTTTCTTCCGCTCAAGTGCTTCAGGGTAGTCACCCTTGATGCCTTCATGTTACGCCACAAGCGTTTTCCACAGTTTCGTAATTCGTAAATGCTCCCGGGACAACCTCTAACTTTTCTAGCTCTCCTCTGGTTCCTCTGTCTTTCTTTTTTTATTTATATCAGAATTTTTTTTTTTTCTTTTTTTTGCACAATTTTTATTTTTTCGGTTCATTGTTTTTCTTTCACCATTTCGCATGGTGTTTCTCTCGAAAAATTTCCATTTCTCAAATTTTTTTTTCATTCATTCTCTCAAAAAATGATTTTTTATTTCATCAAAAAAAGTTTATCTGAAATTTTTTCAGTTGGAATTATATTTCCCAATTTTCATTTAACATATTTAACTAATCATATTAAGGGGTTCCTCTACTCTCGGTGCCCGAAATTCAGGGTTTTTTGGGGGGAATTAATTGTGAAGGTATCTACAGAATATTTTTTTTTTATTTTAAAGATACATCTTTTAACTTTGAAATTTTATTAATCGTGATAAAAAAAAAATTGTGGTACCCTTGAGAGGTCATTGAAGGTAAATTTTCTAATAATTAAAGATGACCGAGAGATAAAATCATTATTTTGTATTATAAGAAAATTGGTAACTGTAACTTCATCAAAATTATTTTCATCATTTTAATTCAATTATTACTTTCTAGAATTTTTAACTAAAATTCTTCTCTAAATCAATTATTTTTAATAATTTTTCGAAAAAGTTCTTTGAGGATTTTAAAATTCATTTGTTTACAATTAAATTTTAAGAAATTGCGATTATTTAGAAATTCTACGATTAAATATACATTGAAAATAAAAACTTGAAATATAATTTTAAAATATTTCGATTAAGCTTTTTGAAAGAAATTAGTTTTATAGAATTTTTAATTAAATGTATGAAAAATTCAGATTTTCAAAAATATTAATGCAAAACCTTTACAAAATTCAATATTATTTCTAAAAATTGCAATTATTAGTAACTTTTCCAAAATTCAATTATTATCTGAAACTTCAACTGAAATTAATTTTTAAATCAATTTTTATTAGAAAATTCTACTAGAATTCAATTATTTAAACACAAACAAAGATAATTCATTAAATAATTGAATCTTTCTTAAAAATGAATTCTTATACATAGTTTTATTAACAAGTTTTCAAATAATTGAATTCTTTCGACGAATTTTAATAGAATTTTTAAGAATAATTACATTTTTCGAGGAATTCGATTAAAATTGTATTAAAAATAATTGAAATTCTGCAGTGAGTTTTATTATTTATGAAAATAATTGAATTATTGCGAAGAATTTTATAAAAATGATTTAAACAATAGATTTTTTTCGAAAAAATCTTTGCAAATTCTATTTATAATATGTAATTGAATTCCAGTGAAATTTTTATTATTTTGGAAAATAATTGAATATTCGTGTAGAATTTTGTCAAAATTGTTTTTAAATAATTGAATTCTTTTGTGAATTTCTATTAAAATAACTGATATACAAATTATTGGATTATGAAATATTTTTGAAAATAATTGAAATTTTGCTATGAATTTTATTAAATTTTTTGAAAATAATCTAATTTTATTACTTTTCAAAATAATTGAATTACTGCGAAGAATTTAATGCTAAATTATAAAACAATTGATTTTTTCAAAAAAATTTATGCAAATTCTATTTTAAATAATCGAATTCATGTAAAATTTTTTTTAAATAATTGAAAATAATTGAATATTTGTGTATATAAATTTAATCAAAGAATTTTGCTATTTATTTATAATGATAATTGAAATGTTGACCACAATTTTTTTAGATTTTTTAAAAATAATTGAGTTTCTACGAAGAATTTTATTAATTTTTAAAATAATTGAATTCTTGTGATCAATATTGTTATTTACGAAAATAATTGAATTTTGCAATGAATTTTATTAAAATTCCTCAAAATAATTGAATTTTGTCGAAGAATTTTGCTATTTATTTATAAAGAGAATTGAAATGTTGATTACAATTTTTTTTAGATTTTTTAAAAATAATTGAATTTCTTCGAAGAATTTTGATATTTATAAAGATAATTGAAATATTGACAAGAATACTTCATTAAATGATTTTTAATTTTAAGTAATAAATTTTTGTCAGTTCTTCAATAGTTATTAGTTATTTAAAATAAAGTTATCATTGTAGGTAATAAGAAAAATTTTTGAAAATAATTGAAATTAGGACAAGAATTTTTTTGACATTTATGAAAATAATTGAATTTTGGAGAAGAATTTTGTTATTTATAAAGATAATTTGGATTTTTACTGGAATTTTTTTCAAATTTTGAACATAGTTGAATTTTATTAGAAGAATTTTATTTTTCTTTGAAAATAATTGAATCTCTGCATATTATTTGTAATTTCTCCAAAATTGAGTTTTTTAGTGTTTTAAACAAAAATTTAAATTAGAAAATTTTTAAATTCTAATTTTATTTGGAAAAGATAGTAAGAACTAAGAAGTTAGCCTAATTATTTGCTGGTACTAATTATTTTGGTAGGTATAAAATTTTACTTAAATTTCAAAGGTTTCAAAATGAAATATTTAAAATTAAATATAAATTTAAAGTTAAATTTAGCTTTTGTTTTGCTAAAGTTTTGCTAAAGAACTTAATAATAGTTTAATAGGTTTAGTTCTAACATAAACATTTGTAACCTTAGCTACCAGCTTTTATGTACACTGAGAGAAATGGATAGTCAGATTTTGATGTTAAAAAGATGATGTTACACGATACTATCATTATGCTACTGCCAACCATCACAGATGCTAAAAAAAATATAGTTATGCTACCCCTTACTACCAAGATGTTACTCCTGATGATATTGATGGTAACGGTGACTATCTAGATAGCTGTCTGTATACGTAGCATTAAAGATGGTCACCCTAACTACAATTATGTTACCCACTACTATAAATTTCTCTCTGTGTATAATTACCTAATAATTTTACACGGAAAAAATAAGTTCAGCAGATTCTACGAAACTAATTTCGCACTAGCGGATATTTAAGATTCCTAGACGAAGTTTTTCAAAAACCCAGAAACTTTCACTACTTTAAGCAGAACAATTGTCGAGAAACTGCAACCAGTGTTGTAATTTATAAAACAAGCTTGAATGTAGAAATGTTTCGTATTTTCTGGTGAACATTTTATCAGAAAATGGTAAAAATGTTTCGTGCAATCTAAAAACGCGTGGTTTGAGTTTCCACTTCGCTGTCTATCGTGAATTCTCGAACACAAAGTTTCGTAAAATTCTATACGGGGTGTACCAAAAGTCGCGTTATAAATAGATATGTTGAAGCTTGTCTCGTCGCGTCGGTATTAACTTGTCTGCTGTATATAGAGATCATGTGGAAGGAAAAAGAGAACTGCTTTACCTGCCGGTAACATTTGGATAATTGTTTTCTTTTACGTATTTCACATTTCATTGTTCCAAATTCGTAACATTTTTTATGTGCTTTTGTAATCCAAACTTTTAATTATTATTAATTTCTTTTAATTTACAGTCCAATAAATTTTATAGTTTATCATAATATTTACCGATGACAATAAATGTACATATATATATTAATTTCTCAAAGTTTTAATTAATTCTAATTTTTATTAGTTTTAACTGTTATTACTTCAAATTTTAGACAATTTAATATTAAAATTTTTTGAGTTTGAATTTAATTTTGAAAATTTTTTTGCAATTTATTTATAATTTAAAATTAAGAATAAAATTATTTTCTAAAAATTGAAAAATTTTATAGAGATTTTATAACTAATTATAATCAAAAAATGTTATTTTAAAAACCATAAAATATTTTGTATAACTTTTAAAAAAATGATTTTTTTAAAAATTAATATTCAGTATATTGACATTTCTCACAAGCGCAGTTTTAATCTCCTCAGTTAGTATATAAAGAAACTCAATTCTTTCATCTACAAGTGCGAGTTATATTGTATGTGCGTTGCGTCAGAATTCGTTTATATGTATGCGTATTTCCGTTAAGTTAGTGTCAGAATAAAATAAGCCAATCCAAGCGAACCATTGCGTTGTAGAGGGCAGTCACATGTGTCGAACCAATCATCTATCTCCTATAGAAGACGAGAAAAAATGGTCTTGAGAGCTCATTGGTACATTAAGAAATTCTTTTTTCTGCTTTATTCGTTTTTTTCTCCGTGAATATTTTTTTCCGTGGCGCATGCGCTTCAGGCTAAACATTTTACAAAACTCTTGAATTAGAACGTCCAACCGATCATTTGTGAATTCCATAGAATTTTTTTTGAGTTTTCGAGAAACGCAGTCATCATATATTACTATTGATTCTGTTTTATCTTATACTAAACTCCTCTCCGTATCCGCTATTCCAAAATTAGTTTCGTAAAATGTACTAAATTAATTTTTTCCGTGTAGGTTTAGTCAAAAATATTAATTTTCCATTGAGCTAAAAAGTAGCTATAGCTAAATTCCGAAAATCCTCTTATCACTGAATGAATGTGACCTTAAAAAGAAGAAATGTTGAGGAAGTTCTTCAAAGAGAGGCGAGTGCCAGAAGGAGAGAAGAGCCAAGTATCATCGATCATTCTGACGTTGGCCACGCGAAGATGGCTGCCGGAAACCGCCACAGTGACAGCGGTACACGCAAACCGAAAACCATTTCCGCGACACATTTCACGGTGCTCCTACTAGAACCACATTATTAATAATAAAAAAAGCAAGAAGAAAAGGAAAAAAAAATCTTTCTATGAATTATTATTATGTCACGCTACCAAAATGATAAAGTTGGTTTTTCATCCGACACATATATATGTATGCAAATGTTCAAAGTCCCCGAAGATAGCGGAAGTCGTTCTTGACTGTTTCATTCCTCAAATTTAAAGGCGAAAAAACGGAAATTTTCCTTTCATCAAGGAAAATATTAAGAACTTATAATTTTACTTTTATAATTTTATTTTTTACTTAGGTATAATTTTCTTAGTGTTGAATTAATTCCAAAGTTCTTGAACTTTCATTTTCTCTCCTAAATATAGTAAAAATTTTTGATTCACTCCCAATTCCCTAAAATTTTCCACTCCTAACAGTCCCAACTCATCGCGCTGTTAAATTCAAACTCTCGGAATGTTTTTTTTTTTACTTCCTCTTTTCAACTATACATAAACGAATATGTCCCTATTTCATGGAGCGGAAAATAGCTAATATTAAACGAAGCAGAAAAAAAGTACGGTTTCTTTTGATTAATTTAGATATTCGTATTTCGTTCAACCATACATGTATATACTCACTGCATGAACTCCGCCGACGAATGTTGCCTCATTCCTCCCTTTCCTCCTCTCTCCCTCCCCCCACCTACAGTTCTTGGGCCGTGTAAGTTTTACCGGAACAATAACCAGGAGGTCGTTACTTACGAACCACGCGGACACCGTAATTTACATTCAAATGAGAATACACCACCAAGTCGTATCCGGGCAGCTGGGTGTAGTTGCTTCTCTTCACTCTTGAATAGACTCACTACTTTAACCATCGCTAGCAGAGATTTAAGAGAAACGAAATTACGAAAAGAAAAGAGAGAGAGAGAGGAGGAAAAAAGTTCTTTTTTTTTTTGAACAATATTATGCACGTAAAAAGAGTTTAAAAAAAAATTAATCATTTAAAAAAATCACACACACACACACACACACACACACACTTGTTGGAGAAAATGAAATATTATTGAATTTTCACGCCCTCTCGTGTTATCGTATAATCAATGAACACATTATGTACAGCTGGAACAGCTGGAACAGTTTAAGTAAATCACTTTTAATGAAATCGCTAATGCTAATTAAGAGGAATTACTCTTTCGTTAATTTTCGCAAAAAGAAAACTGTTGTAATTTGCGAGAGGAAAACTTAAGATTGTTTCACCTGGTGTACTCTCATTTCTCTTTGTGATAATCGACCATCGCTAAAATAGAAATGGATCTCTTTTCCCCTCGAAATTCCTTATTCATTCCAACATTTTGTATTCATGTTTAGTATTCACTTTTAATTTTTATTATTTATTTTTTCTACTTAAATATAATTATAATAATCTTCGTATTTCATTCTTTTATTAATTCTGTCTGTCCACATTTTGAGAGTGACCCCCCTTAATAATATTAGTTATAATCTTATAATATTTTGAAGTTTAAACGAAAGTTGGAAAATATTTTTTTTCTCAATTTGATCCTTAGAAAACCTCTGGTATTAAATTATAGGCAAAAAAAAAAAATTAATTATGATGAATTTTATTTTCCCATCGTCACATGCAGTATAAATTCCAAACGTGTGTGACGGGCTTATCGCTTACAATTTCACCTTTCCCGACAATCGTTACTCATTTTTTTTTTTTTTAATCTAAAAACTATCGGCAATCTTGAGCCTCTCTTTTGAGTATAGATACCGTCTTGGGCATCGATCCTTCTTGAAACAAACTAAAGAGACGATCATAGCGTGGTCACGCGAGCCACCCACCTACGTATATAGACATATATTTAGCCATACATATGGGTATGAATACAGGTATATAAATAAATGTTCCTATACAGAGAGAATACATAATACAAGAAAGAAAGAGAGAAAGAAAGAAAAAAATTGAGATTCGAAGATATAAACACCGCGTTCTCTAAGTTTGTTATCGAAGCGTGCATAAAAATGATCATACATTATATTCAAGATTAAATATTTATTCGCAAATATAAGAAACAATTCTCTCTAGATCCTTATCATCGATTACTATATACACTGCACCTGAACTTAAATAATAGGAATATTACATAAATATTTCTTTAATTTTTATTAATTATTTATTTCCTATAGTCAGGGTGTTATTTTGGATCCTAAACGTACCTTATTTTGAAAATTTACCCTATTTTTTTCGTCGCAGGAAATCAATTATTTTCAATAATTTTTAAGTAATTGTGCAAAAGAATTCAATTATCTTGATAACCAACAAAATTCTCCCCATAAAATCAATTATTTTAAGGATTTTTAAAAAACTTCTTTTCCAAAATTCAATTATTTTGAATTTTGATAAATATCAAAATTCTTCTCGAGAATTCAAAAAAATTTTAATTAAATTCTTGGCAAAATTTCAATTATTTAAACAAAATTTAATAAAATTGCACGAATTCAATTATTTTTATAAATTTTAATGAATATCTCGTCAAGAATTCAATTATTTTTATAAATAGCAAAATTTTTCGCCAAAAATTCAATTATTTTCAAAAATTTAAATAAAATTCTTTGCAACATTTCAATTATTTTTAAAAGTTTTTCGCAATTTAATGTTTTTAAATATCTACTATTTTCATAAAATTTATCAACAGATTTAATTATAAAGAAAACTTGTTGATACAATTCTACGAAAAGATTCAATTATTTTCAGAAATAATAAAATTTAATTTACGAATTCAATTATTTTCATCGCAGAATTTGAAATGTTTTTAATACAATTTTAAACAAATTTCTTGAAAAATGTAATTATTATTAAAAATTATATTAAATCTTGAGGAAAGAATTCAATTTTAAGAAATATTCAATTATTCAATAAAACAATAAAATTCGTTGCAATAATTGAAATATTTTCATAAATAACATTTAATTCGTCGAAGAAAATCAATTATTTTCAAAAATTTTTAAGTAATTTTGCAAAAGAATTCAATTTGCTTGATAAACAATAAAATCGCATAAATTCTTCCCATAAAATCTAAAAAAAAATTGTTTGTCAACATTTCAATTATTTTTATAAATAAATAGCAAAATTCTTTTAAAAAAATTCAATTATTTTGAGGAATTTTAATAAAATTTATTGCAAAATTCAATTATTTTCATAAATAATAGTATTCATCACAAGAATTCAATTATTTTCAAAAACTTTAATAAAAATCATGAAAAAATTTCAAAAATTTTCAAAAATTTTTTTTACTTAAATGGTTTTCAACATTTAATTCGTAGCAGAAAATTAATTATATTTAAAAAATTTTTAAGTAATTTTGCAAAAGAATTCAATTAGCTTGATAAACAATAACAAAATCGCATAAATTTTTACCATAAAATCAATTATTCTAAGGAATTTTAATAAAATTATTTTCCAAAATTCAATTATTTTGATAAATATCAATATTCATCACAAGAATTTAATTATTTTGAGAAGTAATAAAATACTTTGTAGAAATTAAATTATTAAAATTTTTTTTTAAAAATTCTCGTCAAGAATTAAATTATCTTTATAAATAGATTTTTTTTATTTTATTGTCAACATTTTTTTAAAAATTCTTCTCAAAAAGTCAATTATTTTCAAAAAATGTAATAAAATTCTTCTCATGAATTCAATTGTTTTAAAAAATTATTATTTAAATTCATCTCAGGAATTCAATTATTTTTAAAAAATTTAACAAAATTCTTCAAAAGTTTTCAATTATTTTCCTAAATTGTTATAAAATTCTTTAATATCATAAATTTCATTAAAATTTTAATTAAATTCCTTAAAAGAAATTAAATATTTTCAAAAGTTGTTAATACAATTCTTCGTAAAAATTAAATTATAAGAAACATTTAATATTATATTTATTTTTGTATTTAAATAATTGATTTCTTGTAGAATTAAATTATTGTTCTTCGTACTTTTAACTAACAATTCTGTAGAATTAATTTTTTTTGAAAAAGTTTAATTGAATAATAATTGATGTTATTGATTTAAAGTATTAGAACTTTAGTTAAAAATTCTAGAAAATGTTGATTGAATTGAAATGATACTAATAATTTTGAAGAAATTGAAGAAATTGAATGTTTATAAAGTATTTTATCAAAATTAAAAAAAATAGTTGCATTCTTTGAGAAATTTATTTTAAATTTTCCAAAAATTTAATGAAAATTGTATTTTAAATTTTTAAATAATTACAAATCTGTGAAAATGTTATTAATTATGAAGATAATTTGAATTTTTGAAAAGAATTTTATTAAAATTTTCTTTAAATTATGGAATACTTTTGTGAAATTCTATTAAAATAGTAGATATATAGATACTGAGAATAATTGAATTTTAGCGAAGAATTTCATTATTTGGAAAAATAATTGAATTCTTATGAAGAATTTTATTTAAGAAATTGATTTAAAACTTTATAATAGGGACTTTATATTGTAAAAATAAAATTATAATTACGGTGAACATGAATACATTAGAATGTGACACTCTAAAATTCAATTATTAATTTAAAATACTGTGACTGACTTTTTTACTATCAAATTAATTATTTTTAACTAATTTAAATTTAGATAACATTATAAAATTATAAATATCTATAAAAATTGAAATAAAAAGCGATTTTTTAAAAACAAATTAAAATAATAAATCTTTTTTTTTAATTTGGTGAAAAAATTCCCGGTTTGTCATAAAATTGTTGGTTTATTCCCAGTCAAATTAAATTCCCGGCTATTTCTCGGTTAGTCCCAGTAAAAATCAGGTTATAATTACTCCGTTTAATGAAATTTATTGATTTTTTTTTTCAAAAACTAGACTGCAAAATTATGTCATTCCGCTTTTATTTCTCTCTATTGTTTTTTTTTGCATGCGCCGATCGTCGTGAAATAAATTGCGCCTATAAATAAATTACACAATTGGATTTAAAGTGTAAATGGGTGGGTTATGTGTATATATATATATAGACCGCAATGCGCGCGGTAAATTGAGCCAATAGGAAAGATGTAGATAAATGTAGATAAATTGAACAGTGAACTGCTTCAAACATATACCTGAAAAACGGTAATACGAAAGCTTCATCGGCGCTAAAAGCTTTTTTGCGTCCTGCCTGTCGGCTCTTTTCTCTCTTGGTAGTCATCGATTTTTTTCGGAGGTTTTTTTTTTCTCTTTTTTTCTAACACTTAAATTCAATTGTGTGTGACATGGCACTTTCTAATTTGTAAAGGTGTTACATAACTAGGATGACAAAAAAAAAAATTTTTTTTTTTTCACTTTATAATATTTATATAGTATGAGAGAGGACATATATTTCGATCATATTTCATACACCGAATTTTCAATTTTGATAATTGTAGACTCACAAATTGTATATAATTGCATTGAAATGCAAATTTAGTATTTTTAAATTTGTTAATTATATGGTTTGATTGTCATTACAATGTTCCCTTTTAATTATACGTTTTACGGCTATAATTATACTTTACAAGTATTATTACACTTTAGTTTGCAATTGTGCACAATTTACATTATGTTCTTTACATGCTAAAGGGGTGTATTTTTTTTTCTCTTTTAGGTGCTTAAATAAATAAACGAAATGTGTATAAATTAAATAAATTAAAAATAAATATAAAGTACCAAATCAATTAAAATAAATTTCTATTTTCTCCTTTTTTATTCTCTTATTTATCCTTTTTACTCTTGTACATTGTCACCTAAATAAATAATATATGAGTTAAATATAAATACGAATTGTAGGCAAATAATAATAATAATAATAATAATAATAATAATAATAATAATAATAATAATAATAATAATAATAATAATAAATAAAAAATTAAAAAGAAATAATTATACACTCATTGTTATAATTACGGTTTACATTTAATTACACGGTGAATGAATGGGAATTAATTAGTGTGTGGTGGCTTGTAAAATATGTAATTTGTACATTTTAAAGATTTTTGTAATTCTACATTTTTTTTTCATATTGAAATCACGTATACAAATTATGCAGTAAAGAGAAAAAGGAATTTGTTTTTTTTTATTATTTTTCATTCTCTCGTTTTCTTTTGTATTTTCGACAGATGTACATCTTGGTCAGTATATTTGGTAGTCGGTAAATAATAGCCTTTCTGGCAATTCAAACCAAAGTCTGCGCGCTGGTGGAATACATGTGCGGACGATAAATTTTACTTGAAAGTCATGGCATGCAAAAACCTGCAAGCGTTTTCTTGAAGGCTATTGAGATTCATCTGCGCTTCAAAAATTCCCTGTCAAAACATTTTAGAGAATGCCCTCTCTTATTTTTCCGTAACAAAAAAGAAACAAGAAAAAATATATATTCTTTTTTTTCCATAAATTTTAAAAGTAAAAAATACGTTTGTTTGTTAAAAACATATTTTTTTTTTAAAGAAAGATATTTTTCTTGCTGCTTTCTTTAAGAATTTAAAAAAAAAATTCTAGTCAAAATTTCAATTATCTTTATAGAAATAATTAAATTCTTCTGACTAAAATTCAATTATTTTCAAAAATTTTGAATAAAATTCTTGGCAAAATTTCAATTATTTTCAAAAATTTTCTTCTATTCAATGATTTTCGATATTTACTATTTTAATAAAATTACCCAAAAGAATTCAATTATTTGAAAAAAATGTAATAAAATTCTACGCAAACATTTAATTATTTTCATAAATAATAAAACTCATTGCAGAATTTGAATTATTTTCAATCAAATTTTCATCAAATTCCTCGAAAAATGTAATTATTCTTAAAAATTTTATTAACATTCGCCAAAAAAATTAAATTCCTATTTAATTTTTTTTTTTGAGAAAGTTTAATTGCGGATTTTTTTATATTATTTTTATTTTTTTTTTTTAGGTATTTTATTTTTTTCTATTTTTATTTTTTTATTTTCTAATCTATATTTAATTGAAGAATTTACGAATAATAATTGAAATTTCGTAAAATTGAATATTGTATACAAATGAATTTTAGAGAAAACTTTGAGTTCAAAATTCTAGAAAATAATTGAATAGCCGAATAGTTATAGTAGAAATTTTTAGAAATAATTAATTTTCCAATGGTTTCAAAATATGAAATGTTTGAAGATTTCAATTTTGAATAATTTTAATTACAAATTTTAAACTTGATTTCATTTAATGTGAAAAGTTTAATTACCTACGTGATAAAGTTCCCAGGAATGATACCAAGAAATTCCCTGTAACTTTTTCATTTGAAATTTAAAAATTCTCGGATTTAAAAATTCTCAAAGAACTTTTTCATAAATTATTAAAGATAATTGATTTAAAGAAGAATTTTAAATTATTTTTTATGAAAATAATAATTGAATTCCTTAAAAAAATTTTACTATTTATGAAAATAATTAAATATGATTGCATAAAATTTTATTAAACTTTTTTCTAAATAATTGAATTCTTTTTGAGAAATTTTATTAAAATAGTAGATAGTGAAAATCATTGAAATTAAAATTTTTTTTTGAAAATTATTGAAATTAGGACAAAGAATTTTTTTGATATTTATGAAAATAATTTAAATTTGGAGAAGAATTTTGTTATTTATAAAGATAATTGGGATTTTTACGAAAATTTTTTTTAAATTTTGAGCATAATTGAATTTTATGAGAAGAATTTTATTTTTTCTTCAAATAATTGAATTTCTGCAATTATTTGAAAATTCTATTATTTTATTTAAAAGTTTTTTCGAAAAAATATTAATATTCTACAATATGAGTTTTATTATTTATAGAAATAATTGAATTTTTACATTGATTTTAATTGAAAAAAAAATTCAATTCTTAAGAAAAATGTTATTATTTAAAAAATTAATTGAATTCTTGCCCAGAAAAAATTGATCACAATCTTTAAAATTATTTAAATTTTGCAAAAAAATGTATTATTTTTGAAAATAATTGATTTTTTTAGAAGAATTTTATTTTTTATGAAATTAATTGAATTCTTTTCGAAAAAATTGATTAAAATCTTCGAAATAATTGAATTCCTCACAAGAATTTTCTTACTTATGATATTAATTGAATTCTTTCCGAAAAAATTGATTAAAATCTTCGAAATAATTGAATTCCTCACAAGAATTTTCTTACTTATGAAAATAATTGAATTTTTATGAAGAATTTTTGTTAAAATTTTCAAAAATAATTGAATTTTCCCGAAAAATTTAATTATTTATAAAAATAATTGAAATCTCCTAAAAAATTTACTTATTTTGTAAAAAAATAAAAGAATTCTTTACAAGAATTTTGATTTAAATCTTTGAAATAATTCGAATGTTGCAAAGAATTTTATTATTTTTCGAAATACTTGAATTCGTCAGAAGAATTTTATTATTTTTCGAAATATTTGAATTTAGTCAAAAGAATTTTATTATTTATGAAATTAATTGAATTTTTGTGAAGAATTTTATTAAAATTTTTAAAAAATAATTGAATTCCTCTGAAAAATTTAATTATTTATAAAAAAAAATTGAATTATTCTTTACAAAAATTTTGATTATAATCTTTGAAATAATTGAAATTTTATAAAGAATTTTATTATTTTTTTGTAAATAATTGAATTCTTACGAGAAATTTTAATATTTTTTATATTAATTGAATGTTTGAGAGGAATTTTTTAACATTTTTTTTTTTTTTTTTGAATAATAGAATTGTTTTGGGAAATTTTAGTAAAATAGTAATTAAAATTTGAATTCTTTTTTGGAAATTTTATTAAAATTTAGTTAGATATTGAAAATCATTGAAATTATAAAAATGCATTTTATTTTCGAAAATAATTGAAATTAGGACAAGAATTTTTTTTGACGTTTATGAAAATAATTGAACTTTGGAGAAGAATTTTTTTATTTATAAATATAATTGGGTTTTTTACGAGAATTTTTTTAAAATTTCGAACATGGTTGAATTTTGTAAGAATTTTATTTTTTTTTAAATAATTGAATTTCTGCAATTATATGTAATTTCTCCAAAATTAAATTTTTCTTAGTGTTTTCAACAAAAAATTGAATTAGAAAATTTTTAAATTCTATTATTTTTAAAATATTGCTAATTTTAATTTAAAAAAAGGCAGTAAGAAGTTAGCCACGCGCTTTAGCGGGCGAATTGTTTGCTAGTTTAGAAAATAAAATTCTAATCAATTGTTGACCAATGGGAAAACAAACAATTTTTGACAGGGAGATAATATTAAAGGCGTCGTCGGCGGCGACGAGAATTTTATTATAGCTCATAAAAAAAATAGCAACATGGAGTTTATTGGCTCATTCTTACGGAACGAGCGTTTCGTTGTCCGTCAAAACCCGTAAATCGAAACTGTGGAATATTTAACAAAAAAAAAAATTGACTCGTTTCGAGCGATCGCGAAATACCATTCGGCGACTACGTTATAACGTCAACACTCGCGGTGAGGATGTTCATTCATTTTTTTTTATCAACGATTAAAAATAGTCGCGAGGAAGGGTGGGTGTAGTTGTATATATATAGGCATATACGGTTGGCGCGGCTGTTAATTAAGATGCCTGTATTGCTGATAGGCCATAGGGGATCCTACCCCTCCGGCAATGGGAACATTGGATACATGGAACAATCTACGTAGGTCACCCTTACGAGGGGTTAACGGAATTGCCCTGCGCCGGTGTTTACTTTCTGATTTATGAGACTGACCATCTACCAATAGGTAAACTTTAATTTAATGTCCAGTAAATTGCTAAATTTAGGAAACAACAGCCTGTTATGTTTCTCTCTTCCCTCATTTTCCAAAAATGAACAGGTCATTGGAACTTTTGACAAATGTTTCATCACACGTTATTCATTAAAGAAAGGAAGAGGAGAGGGTTTTCAATTATTTTTTTTCACGTGTTAATAAATATTAATGAGTCTTTTTTTTTCTCATTAGGAAACATTGCGTCACTTAAAAAAATTTCACTTTAAAAAATAAAATTCTGTGAAAATTGTAAAATACGAAACATTCGAACATTATAAGTTAAATATTGGTTCATTGAAAATTCAAATAACTTTTCTGGTGAATAATTTTTCCTTTAAATTCAATTTCGAAACATAAATATCATGATTTGCGTGATGTTAAGTTAACCGGAGGCTGGGCTCATCTCATATTATACCTCGACGGATTCGACTAATAGTAACTTATAGGATTTCCGGGTAAAGGAAAGAAGAAGGGGGGTTTGAATTTGTATCCCCTACCATATTGTATATAGCGCAGCATACTGGCGCAAGTAACTCTTTCTCCGTGAAATAAATCTTGTCCGCTTTTACCCTTATCGCGAAGACCTTCGCTTCGTCTGCTCATGGGTAAACGATAGGACACTTGGATTTCGGATATATAAGAGAGAGAGTCTCTCTCTTGCTCTATATATGTATGTAGAAGGTTGGCATAGCTATATGTGCGTCCACTTTCTTTGCGCTATCTTCACAATTGCCACCTCGTTGAGCACGGACATTTTCAAGGATCGCTGCTCAAATTGCCTTAAACCGACCCGATTTAACCTATAATCGTTCTTTGAGAGACAGAAAGAGAGCATAAGAGAGGAAAGTGAGAAGAAAGTGTGAGAGAAAAATCTACATTTCTTCTCTTAGACTCCACCTCATTTTATATCCATTTCTTTTCTCCTCATCCAAATGCTACACTTTTAGACGCGAGGAAGTAATCTTTTCTTTTTTCCCCCCAAAGATTATTCTTCTTTTTCGTGAAAGAATACTTTTATAGACAATTTTCTACAAGATTTTTTTTTCCACTTTTTAATCTAATCACAGTAAAACGTGAGGTGTTAAAATGACACCACGAATGGATGAAAATAATCTGCAACAGTTTGATCCCTCTAGAATTAAATTAACACCAGAAAGGATTAAAATAATTTATTTTGGTGTTATTTTTAACTATGAATGAAATTTTACTTTAAATAAAACACTAAGGTCAACGATTTGGAAAAATTCAATAAATTTAGCTTCTCCAGGAAGAATAGTAAGTTAGTTAGTTATTAACTTAGTTACTAACTTACTAACTATCTAACTTATAGTAACATATAGTTACTAAATTCAACTGTGTTCACAAATTTAAAAAAATTCGCGTCAAATTTCAAATCTCTTTGTAAATAATAAAATTCTTCTCTGATATTCAATTACTTTACAAAATTTTAATCAAATTCTTGTCAAAATTTCAATTATTTTCAAAAGTTTTCCAAAATTCAATAATTTTTAATATCTACTATTTCAATAAAATTTTCCAAAATAATTCCATTATTAAAAAAAATTTAAATAAAATTCTACGCAAACATTAAATTATTTTCATAAATAATAAAAATTTTTACAAAAACTCAATTATTTACAAATTTTTGTATAAATTTCTTCGCAATAATTCAATTATTTTCATAAATAATAAAATTTATTTTTAAAAAATTCAATTATTTTCATGAATAATAAAATTCTTTTTAGGAATTCAATTATTTTCATAAATAATAAAACTCATTGCATAATTTAAATTATTTTTAATGCAATTTTTAATCGAATTCCTCGAAAAATGTATAATTATTCTTAAAAATTTTATTAAAATTCGTCCAAAGAATTTAATGATTTAAAAAATTTGTTCATAACATTTTTTATGAGAATTTAATTTCAAGAAACATGCAATTAATAAATTATTTATTTTTGTATTTAAATAATTGAATTCTCGTAGAATTTACTAATAAAAATGGTTTTAAAAATGAATTTCAGTTACAATTTTAGATTGAAATTAAATATTAAAAGCATTTTAACGTTGATTTTTATAGAAATAATTAAATTTTGAAAAAGTTTCAAATTAAAATCATTGAAATTCTTAATTTTTCATATTTTTAACAAAAAAATTCTGTGGAATTAATTCTTTTTGAAAGTTTAATTAGATTTTTATTGAAATTATTTCAAGTTCTTATTTTTCAATAAATATTTAATTGCAGAATTTCCGAATAATTGAAATTTTGTAAAATTGAAATGTAAACGAATATGAGTTTGAAAATTCTCAAAGAATTTTTTCAAAAATTGATAAAAATAATGGATTTAAAGAAGATGTTTAGTTAAAAACACGAAAAAAAATTTAATTTTGGAAAAGTTACAAATTATTGCAGAAATTCAATTATTTTGAAGAGTAATAATATTCTATGAATTTTAATTATTTTCATAAATAATAAAACTCATCGAAAAATTTCAATTATTTTTAATACTATTTTAAATTAATTAATCGAGAAATTCAATTATTTTCACAAATAAAGTTTTCCACAAGAATTCAATTATTTAAAATAAAATTTTCATAATATTTATTATATTTCGAAAAATTAAATTATTTAAAACAATGTTTATAAAATTCTTATGATGAATTCAATTATTTTAAAAAATAACAAAATTTTACAACAGAAATTCAATTCTTTTTAAACTTTTTTTATAAA
Organism: Leptopilina heterotoma; assembly: GCF_015476425.1. Lineage (NCBI taxonomy): Eukaryota > Metazoa > Arthropoda > Insecta > Hymenoptera > Figitidae > Leptopilina > Leptopilina heterotoma. The sequence continues at coordinate 1,374,067 of NW_025110949.1, read as the reverse complement.
ATTCTACGCAATCATTCAATTATTTTCATACATAATAAAATTTTTTACAGGAGTTCAATTATTTACAAATTTTTTTTAAATTTCTTCGCAATAATTCAATTATTTTCATAAATAATAACTTTTTTACAGGAATTCAATTATTTTTATAAATAATAAAATTCTTTTAATTAGGAATTCAATTATTTTCATAAATAATAAAACTCATTGCATAATTTCAATTATTTTTAATGCAATTTTAATCGTAATCGTCAAAAAATGTAATTATTCTTAAAAATTTTATTAAAATTCGTCCAAAGAATTTACTAATAAAAATGGTTTTAAAAATGAATTTTAGTTAAAATTGTAGATTAAAATTAATTAATAGAAGCATTACTACGTAGATTTTTAGAAATAATTAAATTTTGAAAAAATTTCAAATTAAAATCATTGAAATTCTTAATTTTTCATATTTTTGACAACAAATTCTGTAGAATTAATTCTTTTAAAAAGTTTAATAAGATTTTTATTGAAATTATTTCAAGTTCTAATTTTTTAATATATATTTAATTAATGCAGAATTTCCGAATAATTGAAATTTCGTTAAATTGAATTGTAAACAAATGAATTTGAAAATTTTCAAAGAACTTTTTTAAAAATTATTAAAAATAATAGATTTATTGAAGAATTTTAGTTAAAAACAGTAGAAAAAAATTTAATTTTAGAGAAGTTAGAAATTATTGCAGAAATTCAATTATTTTCAAGAGTAATAAAATTCTTAAGAATTCAATTATTTTTACCAATAATAAAACTCATCGCAGCGTTTCAATTATTTTTCATACAATTATAATTAAATTCCTTGAAAAAAGTATAATTATGTTTATGCAAGTTTTAATAAAATTCGACAAAAGAATTCAATTATTTAAAAATTTGTTAATAAAATTCCTTATCAGAATTAAATTTTGAGAAACATTCAATTATTCAATAAATTATTTACTTTTACATTTAAATAATTGAATTCTCGTAGAATTTTCTAATAAAAATTTATTTTCATTTTATAAAAATGAATTTCAGTTAAAACTTTAGATTATATTTGAATATTAAAAGCAATATAGCGTGAATTTTTAGAAATAATTGGATTTTGAAATTAATTTTTTTTTAAAATTATTTAAAGTTTTTATTTTCTAATATGCATTTAATTAAATAATTTAGAAATAATTCAAATTTCGTGAAATTGAAAATGGTAAACAAATGGATTTGAGGACATTTTCGAAAATTATTAAAAATAATTGATATCAAGTAAAATTTTAGTTAAAAATTTTTGAAAATAATAATTGAATTGAAATAATGAAAATAATGATAATTAAATTTTGAAGATGTATAATATTCTTACAACACCAAAATTGATTATTTTAATCTTTTTGGTGTTAACCCTTTGAGGATCAAATTTTTTTTTAAAAAATCGCGATTTTTGATTTTTATTAAGCAAAGTTTTCAGGGAAAGGTATTGAAGTTTTTTATTTGAAAATCAGTATCTGTCATACGCAATTTTTCAGACTATGTGAAAATTATTGTTTTAATATTCAGTTTTGAAAATTGAGAAATTTATGCACGAGTTAATAAAAAATGTTCATGTTGCCTGATAGAAACACTGGTCCTCAAAGGGTTAATTATTTAATCTGCAACACTTTTTAATACCTCACGATTTACTGTGATCCCTTTTTCGAAAAAAGGGAATTCTAATAAATAATTATTATCATCATTGATAACAATAAATTGTTGTGTAATTAAAATTTAAATTTCTGTTAATTAAAGAAAGGTTATTTTTTTTTTGAAAATTAAGAACAATTTTTTCAATTATTTTCCGAAAAGAGATTAGTTTACCTTATATTTATATGAAATCAAAGGTCAGAAATCAAAGGATGGGGTTTGTTGCAAGAGCATCTGTTAATTGGTGCGGTTTGATCTTGTCCGAAAAGAGTCGAATGTGCGGAATGTATAGATTATTTCCCGAAAGTAACATGGTTCAGCCATTAGCGGCTACATTTCTGCATCATAGTCTCTTGGGAATTGGGATCTCGAGGGTATCGTTTTGGCACGGGTAACGTATATACGTGTTACGTATATATACGTATATGTACTGTATACTACAGAGCGAGAGCGAGAGAGGTTATACCTATATTTAATGGTGTATATGCCACCCTGCTGTTATATAGGTCTCTCCTTGCTTCGATAATTTTTACAAAATGTCTGTTTCCTTGCACTAATGGTACACCCGACCGCGTGGAATTACAGCTGCCATGCGGGGGTGCGGCCCTCTGTATGCTCTTCTTCCTACAAGGTCCAAACCCGATGACGATTTAACAAGTGAAATATCGGTTCACAGGTCCTAATTGGCACGTGCCAGGCGGTGGGACATTGACCACCAGTTAATCAAAACTATTTTTCTTTTTCACGAAATTAACACAGAAACGTATAGTTTAGGGCTCGAACCGTGAAAGTGTTTAAAAAATAAAAATACAGACTTTACGGACTTTGTTTCAAAAAAATGGACTTTTACGGACTTCAAGCAAAGTTACGGACCTAGTTCGAGTCTTGTTATTATAGAGTAAGCGCAAAAGTTGAAAACTATTCTGGAAATCAGAAAAGAGTCAATAATGTCAAAATTTTGTATAAATACCCTGAGAGTTACATATTTTTTCGACTGTTTTCATAAATTGAATCGATTTTTCTTGGGGGGAAGGCGGGGGGTTAAAGTCGATCTGATGCCCAAAAACAAAATTAATTTGAGTTTTAGTTGGTAAATTGCAATTAGTAAAAATTAACTAACAGGTGTAACAAAGCACACAACTTTGCACGCAATTTATATCACACATTGATTTTTGCGTCGTGATTTATAGTAGCAAAAAAAGGACAAGTTTCACCATCCCTTGAATTGTAAATTATGTTTCCTCGCTCGCGAATAGGGAAATTATGGTTGTAATTTAACAAGGGAGCAAAAGTGGCAATCGTGGAAGGGTTGCCACTTGCAGCAAAACCATTCTTGAAAGCGTCTTGGAGTGATCGCATTGATCGAGCAATGAATTTTGACCCGGGCCCTCCAGAGCATACACTTGAGAGACTAAGAGAGAGTGAGTGAGGAGAGAGGAGAGGAGAGAAGAGAGAGTTTGCGTGTTTGAAGAACATCACGAGGGAGTATGCAATCGATGAGAGAAAGGGAGGTCTACCCACTTTGACGTGCGTGGGTCCTAAAGCCGACTAGAAATAGAAATGTAGTTCTAGATGAGAATTTCTATTATATTTCTATTTTCTACAGATATACATCGCGTGATTCTAATCAACAACTCAATTACAAAAAAAAAGGAAAATGCCTACAACAAAATGATTCGAGGGAAAATTATCGAAATTATAGGCTTGCATTAAATTTCGATTGTGGGAGATAAATACCTTTTGAAACAATATACAAAATTCCTCTTCTTCTTCTTCTTTTACCATTTTTAATAAATTCCGTTTACTGAATATGCATTAGCAGTAAATTTCCTCGTATAGCTACTGAGAAAAGGTAGTAGCTGTAAATTTGCTACACTTTTCTTTACCTTCTGTGTACACAAGTTACTATTAGAGTTTTTACTATCTCATAACTTTCAACCAAACTGTTATGTTTCTGCCTTGGTAGTTGACATTTTTGAATTTTTTAAATTTAAAATCTATAACGTGTTATAATTTAAGTGAAAAGAAAAGGAAAAAAAAATTAAGAATAATGCCTTTTGACTCACTCTTGCGAAAAGGCACTCTTTTTCCAAAAGGGTTCTGCATTATAAATAAGCGCTTACATGGCTTCTTCGACTATAAATGTACAGAATCCTATTACAGCATAAAACGAAAGACATTCTATTAATATTAAACAAGAACGGTTTTTCTTCACTTTTCAAAAAAGTAACACAAAATGCATTCACAGAGTAGGGAAGAATGTAAGAAAAAAATTTTTTAAAAAGTAAATTCTAAATTTTATTCCTTTCTTTTTATTTTTTTTTAAGATTTAGAGGTAACATGAGAGTGTTTTAATTAGACGATGAAAATTTATATTCGAAACACCTTTAAAACTGCAATTTTCCGTAAATACAGAAAATCCCGGGATAAACATATCGACATAAGCGGGATAATCTCTTTTGGTCTCAAATAATTTAATAGATAGCCGGGTTTTAAAAAAGTAAATAAAGGATATAGTTGTCGTACCACGATGACCGCATAATCTCAGTATACATATAGCGAGAGTTGGCCAGGAAGTTTAAGTATATACTTAATCTCCTTTACGCAGACTGATGTTTAATCGAATTAAACTCATTATTGATAAACCTTTGATTATCGGTTCTCCATGAACCGTTAACTGTGAAGACTAATTAGAGAACAAAAATATTCTCAAGTCCACAAATAACAACTTCGTGAATAACAACTCCACAAATTACCTTTCTGCAGAAAAATTAATCTATAAAATATAAATAAAATAAAAAATACCAGCGTTGAATAAAATTAATTTATCCATATATAAAAAAGTGGATAACATTAATGCTCGCATTAATATGTGAATAATAACAACTCGTAATAAAAATGAGAGCAAATAGTTCGATAATAATCTCCCCGAGGGTCATATCAATATTTAAGTATTCGTATCACGAATTAGTTTTCATCCTTTCGCCTCAATTTCCAATATCCACTTCGTTCTGCATGTCCGCTTATAAGACACTTTGCACGTAGTAATTGCGCTTCGCTCTTCTCGCGATGACATCGACTTTCTTTGCTTCGAGTCTCGATATATCGGATAATAAAGATACGAGAGCCGTTCCATAATAATCGGGATTATAAAAATTGTTAATGTACTTTATTTTTTATCAGAAGCTAAAAAGAAAATATTAAATGTATTTTTAAAGCGGCGTTGATTCAAGTTTCTGGCAAGCCAATTGTATATTATAATTGAAAAAAATCATCAAGTAGAAGAAACTACAAGTGGATTATTGTAATCTACAATCTCAAACTTCAAAAATTTCAAATTTAAACCTTTTGAAATTGAACAACTTTATAAATGACTGACTGACAAAATCATTAGTTTATTATTATTATAAGAATATTGTTACTGTAATTTCTTCAAAATTATTTGTATCATTTCAATTTAATTTACATTTTCTAGAATATTTAACTAAAATTCTACTTTAAATCAATAACATCAATTATTATTCAATTAAACTTTTTCAAAAAAAATTAATTCTACAGAATTGTTAGTTAAAAGTGCAAAAAACAATAATTTAATTCTACGAGAAATCAATTATTTAAATACAAAAATAAATAATATTGAATGTTTCTTAAAATTTAATTTTTACGAAGAATTTTACTAACAACTTTTGAAAATATTCAATTTCTTTTAATGAATTTTAAAATTTTAATGAAATTTATTATATTAAAGAATTTTATAACAATTTTTGAAAATAATTGAAAACTTTTTGAAGAATTTTATTAAATTTTCTTTAAATAATTGAATTCCTGAGAAGAATTTAAATAATAATTTTTGAAAACAATTGAATTCATGAGAAGAATTTTATTAAAATTTTTGATAATAATTGACTTCTTGAGAAGAATTTAAAAAAAAATTTTTGACAATAATTTAATTCTTAATCCCTATAAAAGATTTGAATTTGAAACCTTTACAAGATTCAATTATTTCTAAAAAGTGCAATTATTAGTTACTTCGCTACAATTTAATTATTATCTGAAACTTTAACTGAAATTAATTTTTAAAAAAAATTGTATTAGAAAATTCGAAGAAAATTAAGTTAATTATTAAAATAGAAACAAAAATAATACATTGAATAATTGAATGTTTCCTAAAAGTGAATTCTTCTACATAATTGTATTAACAAATTTTTCAATTAATTGAATTCTTTCGACGAGTTTTAATAGAATTTTTAAGAATAATTAGTTTTTTGTAGAAATTCGATTAAAATTGTATTAAAAATAATTGTAATTCAGCGATATGTTTTATTATTAATGAAAATAATTCACTTATTGCGAAGAATTTTATAAAAATGTTTCAAACAATGGTATTTTTTTTAATTTATAGAAATTCTATTTTTAATAATTGAATTCCAGTGAATTTTTTATTATTTTAGAAAATAATTGAATATTCGTGCAGAATTTTGTCAAAATTCCTTTTAAATAATTGAATTTTTTTGTGAATTTCTATTAAAATAACTGATATACAAATTATTGAATTGAGAAAAATTTTTGAAAATAATTTAAATTTTATTACTTTTGAAAATAATTGAATTTCTGCGAAGAATTTTATTAGTTATTAAAATAATTGAATTCTTGTGATGAATATTGTTATTTACGAAAATAATTGAATTTTGAAATGAATTTTATTAAAATTCCTTAAAATAATTGACTTCTGTCGAAGAATTTTGCTGTTTATTTATAAAGATAATTGAAATGTTGATCATAATATTTTTAGACTTTTTGAAAATAATTGAATTTCTGCTAAGAATTTTATTAGTTTTTAAAATAATTCAATTCTTGTAATGAATATTGTTATTTATAAAAATAATTGAATTCTTGTGATGAATATTGATATTTATCAAAATAATTGAATTTTGGAAAATAATTTTATTAAAATTCCTCAGAATAATTAATTTTATGGGAATAATTTATGCGATTTTGTTGTTTATCAAGCTAATTGAATTCTTTTGCAAAATTACTTAAAAATTTTTGAAAATAATTGATTTTCTGCTACGAATTAAATGTTATTTATAAAAATATTTGAATTATTGCAACGAATTTTATTGTTTTATTGAATAATTGAATGTTTCTTAAAATTGAATTCTTTCTTCAAGTTTTAATAAAATTTTTAATAACAATTGCATTTTTCAAGAAATTTATTTAAAATTGTACTAAAAATATTTGAAATTCTACGATGAAAATAATTGAATTCGTAAATGAAATTTTATTATTTATAAAAATAATTGAATCTTTTCGTAGAATTGTATCAACAAGTTTTTCCTATAATTAAATCTGTTGATAAATTTTATAAAAATAGTAAATATTTAAAAAAATTGAATTGCGAAAAACTTTTAAAAATAATTGAAATGTTGCAAAGAATTTTATTAAAATTTTTAAAAATAATTGAATTTTTGGCGAAAAATTTTGCTATTTATAAAAATAATTGAATTCTTGACTAGAGATATTCATTAAAATTTATAAAAATAATTGTATTCGTGCAAAGTATTTTATTAAGTTTTGTTTAAATAATTGAAATTTTGCCAAGAATTGAATTAAAATCTTTGACAATAATTAAATTCTTGCGAGAAGAATTTTGATATTTATGAAAATAATTGAATTTTGGAAAAGAATTTAATTAAAAATCCTTAAAATAATTGATTTTATGGGGAGAATTTTGTGTTGGTTAGCAAGATAATTGAATTCTTTTGGAGAATTACTTAAAAATTATTGAAAATAATTGATTTCCAGCGACGAAAAAAATAGGGGAAATTTTCAAAATGGGATACGTTTAGGGGCCAAAATTAAAAAAAGGGGACTTTTAGGGAAATAGGGAAACTCAAAATGAGTTGATCGGGATCATTTTTGTTGCAACTCATAAATGATTCACTTTTCCAACTCATTTTGAGTTCAGTTTTTTTCTGTATTGTGAATTCAAGAAACAATCAATCAGCAACTATTAAAGATACTACCAACTGAAACTATTAGACATAAATTAAATGAAATGGGATAAGAGAGGCAAATAAATCTACCGTTAGAAAAAAGTGTTGACAGATATACATATATATATAAATTTTTCATATCAACATCGCGATATTATTTGTTAAAGGATGTGCATTCATTGGATCGTTTAATCTTGAGCAAGTTGCTCTTTCCGGTCGTCGTCGTTCTCATTGTGTCGCTAGTACATTTACTGTGAGATGGTATATAGTTTGGGTGTGAGTGAGCGAAATATGTAAATGCATGTCGTATACAGAGAGTATCTCTAGACAGTAAATGTGGCGAAGGAGTGAATTAGCATATTTTAGAATTGCATTAATTACCCGTCCTTCTCGTTTGGTTTTTGAAGAAGAAAGAGGAGACAACTTGGAAAGAAGAACCGAAAGCGTCTCTCAACGTTATACCATAGCGGACAAGGGCGGATCGTATACGTTATACTGCGAAAGAGAGAGAGAGAGAAAGAGAGAGACAGTTGAACAGGCGAAGCAGCTTCTTCCATTCGTGATTCGAGCCGCACACACCGTGCAATAATAAACAAAAACCATTGTTCATATATACAGTAAGGTCGACGAAACGAGAAGTTAAAGATGACGTGGGTTTTCGGCCCCGCTGTACAAGATTAATAACTTCACTAAACTATTTTCACACACATATAAGGTGGAGTAGGAAAAAAAGGGGAGAGGAAAAAAAGTCTTCATTACTCGTATAAAATACGTATTTTCTTTCGAAATTATTTCTTTATTGTTTTTTTTTCTCCCTTCTTTATTACACTCCTCATATGCTCTTATCATTTTTTTTTGTTTTATGTACCCTTTTTTTTGTTACTTTTCACCGTTTTACAATTTTTTATATTCTGTTTTCTTTCTTGTTTTTTTTTGTTACAATCTTAGAATTTTTATTTTACTCTCTTTTTTTTTTTATACTCTTCTTGCTTTTTATTTTTTAACTCCTTTATGCTTTTTATTTTTATCTTATTCTCTTTAGATTTTTTTATATTTATTTTATACTGTTTTTTTCTTTTTTATAACTATTTTACTTTATTTTATATATTTTTTTACATTTTATAACGTTCTATCTTTTTTTACACTTAATTTTACTACTATTTCTTTATTTTATTTCAGTTTTTTATTTTCCTTTTTATTTTAGCCCCGAACAATTGACCAATTTTTTAAATAAACTTCTCTTTTTTCTGTTTCAGGTAAGACTTTTGATCAAGACAATGATTTTCTAACTTGAGAATCCTCATTTCCACTTTGTATAATTGGTAAGATTATTAATTTAATATACGAAAAATTTATTTTAAAAAAATTGAAGTTAGAAAATTTTCTATAGAATCATTCTATATGAATTTTAGTGAATATTCAATAGAATTTCACTAGAACGAATCTATAGAATTTCTACATAAATTCTTCTAAATTTTAAGGATTTTTAATTAGAATATAAATTTCGTGAAAATTTTTTTCAACTTTATATTATTGTGTAATTAAATTTTACATTTGATTTCTATGACAAAATTTAGGCAAAAATTAAATATATATAATTCATTTAACTTAAAGTACTGAAATTATTTTAAAATTCGGACCAAAATAAATATATTTTACTTAAAACAATAAATTAAACTTTTTCATAACTATAAAACATGAAGATATCGATCACTCCAAGTCTTCGACTTGGAGTGATCGATTTCTTCATGTTTTATAATAATTAAAGATGGCAAATTGATAAAATCATTATTTTATATTATAAGAATATTGTACTTCTTCAAAATTATTTTCATCATTTCAATTCAATTATTATTTTTAATAATTTTTCACTAAAATTTTTAAAAAATTTTATAAAATTTCTTTAAATTAATTAATTTTTGAAAAAGTTCTTCGAAAATTGTCAAAAATCAATTTATTTACAACATTCTATTTTACAAATTTCAATTATTCGTAAATTCTTCAATCAAATATATATTAAAAAATAAAAACTTCAAATATAATTAAATTCAATTAAACTTTTTCAAAAAAAATTAATTTCATTAATAATTAATTAATTAATCCAATTATTTCTAAAAATTCACGCTATATTGGTTTTAATATTCAAATATTATCTAAAATTTTAACTCAAATTTATTTTCAAATTAATTATTATTAGAAAATTCTACTAAAATTTAATTATTTAAATACAAAAATAAATAATTTATTGAATTTTTCTTAAAATGCAATTCTCATAAAGATTTTTATCATCATATTTTTAAATAATTGAATTCTCTCGACGATTTTCAATAAATTTTTTAAGAATAATTACATTTTCCGAGAAATTTGATTAAAATTGTATTAAAAATAATTGAAATTCTGCATCAAGTTTTATTATTTCTGAAAATAATTGAATTCCTAAGAAGAATTTTACTATTTTTTAATATAATTAAATTTCTGCGAAGGATTATATTTCTCTTGAAAACAATTGAATTTCTGCAATAATTTGTAACTTCTCCAAAATAAAAATTTTTTTTAGTGTAAACTAAAATTTTTCTATATAAATCCACTATTTTTAATAATTTTTGAAAAAGTTTTTTGAGAATTTTCAAATTCACTTTTTTAAACTGAAGTTCATTTTTAAATAAATTTTTATTAGAAAATTCTACTAGAATTTAATTATTTAAATACAAAAAAATAATTGATTGAATATTTGAATGTTTCTTAAAATTTGTATTCTCATAAAGAATTTTATCATCAAATTTTTAAATAATTGAATTTGGTTGACGAATTTTAATAAAATTTTTAATAATAATTACACTTATCGAGGTATTCGATTAAAATTTTATAAAAAATAATTGAAATTCTGCGATGAAATTTATTATTTATGAAAATAATTGAATTCCTAAAAAGAATTGTATTATTTAGAAAAATAATTAAATTCCTGTAATAATTTTATTTTTTTATAAAAATAATTGAATTATATTGCGAAGAAACTTATAGAAAATTGTTAAATAATTGAATTTTTTGTGAAATTTTTATTATTTTATAAAAATAATTAATTATTTGCGTAGAATTCTATTAAATTTTTTTTAGAAAATTAAATTCTTTTGGAAAACTTTATTAAAATAATAGATATATTGAAAATTGTTAAATTTTTGAAAATAATTGAAATTTTGCAAAGAATTTTATTAAAAGGTTTTAAAATAATTGAATTTCGGAAAAGAATTTTATTATTTATAAAGATTATTTGAAATTTTGACAAGAATTTAAAAAAATTTTAAACATATTTGAATTTCTGCGAAGAATTTTATTACTTTTGAAAATAATCGAATTTCTCCAATCATTTGTAATTTCTCTAAAATTTTCCAAATTGTATCGTACAATTTACGAACTTTTCGTCCTTTTTTTTATCAAATTACGGACTTTACGGACCTTTACGGTATTTACGGATTTAGTTCGAGCCCTGTAGTAACCATACACTAAATAATGTTAAAAAAATTTTTTCACGAAATTTATATTCATTCTAATTAAAAGTCCCTAAAATTTAGTAGAATTAATGTAGAAATTCTATGGAATCGTTCTAGTGAAATTCTATAGAATATTCACTAGAATTCATATAGAATGATTCTATAGAATGATTCTAGTGAAATTCTATAGAATCATTCTATATGAATTCTAGTGAATATTCTTCTTATTCTACTTCTTATTCTACTTCTTATTCTACTAGAAAGTAGAAACAGAAAAAGTAATAACAAAATGAATACTAAATAAAAAACAATATTTAAATAATGAAATTAATTTCAATAAAAAAAAAAATGAGGGACGTATTAATAGTTATAAAGAAGCTTGATTTTCATAAAAAAAATTTTTAACTGCTCTTCTTTAGAGAGTTATATAACGACAGTTGACGGAAGACTCTCGTCGTTTATAGTGGTAATAAGGCAAGTTTTCTTTTGTAACTTGAACGCACTACGCTTTACTTGGAAAACTCATCATACACTTAGGTTTCATCCGTTGAAACTTTAAAAGTTCCATTCATTCGATTTAGACGAATGAACCAACAAAAAAAAAGAAAAGAGAGCCGGGACAATAAAAACTCCCGACTGAATGATAAAAAAGGAACAGAGGAGAAAAAAAATGATTGATACGGGTCGCCAGATGATTTTCTAACTCATTGATACTTATTAACTTTCAGCTCGCTTCCAGTGATATTGTGATTATATACAAGAAATACGATCCGTGGGTAATACTTAAGGCTTCCTTGGGTCAAAAAGAAGTGAAGCTTTGCGCGAGAAACGTTAATTGATCTTATTAAGGCGAATTTGCCAATGAAGTGAAGCAACTAATTCCCAATGGAAAGTTATCTTTTAATTTGTCTTTGGGTTAACGATTTATTGCAATTTTAAAGAATAAAAAAACAAACAAAAATATTCAGTTTTCTTGAGTCAGGAAGAAATAAAAAAAATTAGTCTAACCATAAACTGTGAATTTGTTTTTTATATAAAGCGCAGTGATTTATATTTTGAAAATAGGAAACAAAGGTATTACTTTGAATTTTATGGGTTGACATTACACGGAGGGGTTTTTAGGTGGTGTAAGAACAAAAAACAGAATGGACATTGGACAATGACATGGTCGTGGTCGTCTCTTCTGCTTATGCCGTATATATATAGTAGTGAGAGAGAGAGAGAGAGAGAGAGAGAGAGAGGAATGTTGTGGTGTGAGGAATACGTGTATAATGGACAACCCCTGACAAGCAGGGGTGCCAACACCGCAAGGGTACTCGATCACTCGATTAGGACAGTGTTGGTAGGCGTGGTTCTGTTAGGCGAAACATCGTTGTCTTCTAACCGATATATGGAGTACCAAATAGCGTGCAGATGTATCTCCTATGAATCACTCATCACAGCGTGAATTTACTTTCGAAATGTCTTAATTCATTTATTATATATTGTATCAAGCTGGCACTTTAGTTTCTCTTTTCTCTCGCGTCGGAATCAAAAATTTCATTCCGCTTACGTTATTCGAACAAGAGAATACTGCTTTCTTTGTAATTAAACTTTTCCCCCTGTTGCATGATTTACAGAGTTTTTTTTTTTATTTATAATGTGTACATTTGCTATAATTTATATGTAACGCGTTCATGGATGTATATAAAGTTATTTGGAAAATTGTTAACTTCTTTCATCTTTAAACTTTAATATATAAAGTTATGTTTAAAATTTTTGAATAGTGAAAATGGTCCAAAGCGGAATGAAAACAAATCAGAAACATTCATATGAGATAGAAAAGGATAGAGTATAGAATCTTTTGTCCCTTTTCTCTCTCATGTAAAAGCTTACGATCAGAGATTTCATTTCTGCGTTGGCCAAAATTAATTTTTTTATATTAAACACAAAAAGTTATTTTTTTGAAGTAAAAAATCCAGATGCAAATATATAGCTTAGTGTAAAAACTTTTTAGCATTAAACTTAAAAGCAAATAATTTCATTTATAAAAATTCATTTTACAGTTATTTCTTAACATTACAGAGTTGCCACAAACATTTAATTTTGTTTTTCCCTGACTTTTCCCTGATTTACAGATAAAATTTTGACTCTTTCCCTGACCCTAAAAAAAATTCTAATTCACTATAAAAATTATTAGATACTAAAAAAAAGTTCTATTGCATTTATTTAAGAATTTCATAATTGAAAAATTATTAGAAAATATCAATATCTTAATTTTTATTATAAATATTTAATCCTTATTATTTTTCCGTAGGAATTAAATTTCTTCAAAACGTTCAAATAACTTTTTCAAAATTATTTTCATCATTTCAATTCAATTATTATTTTCCAGAATTTTTAACTTAAATCCTTCTTTAAATCAAATATTTTTAACAATTTTTCGACAAAGACTTTGACAATTTTCAAATTCATTTGTTTTCCAATATTAAATTTAAAGAAACTTCGATTTTATTTGTCAATTCTTCAATTAAATATACATAAGAAAATAAAAACTTGAAATAATTTAAACATATTTCGATTAAGCTTTTTAAAATAAATTAGTTCTATAGAATTTTTAATTAAATGTTTGAAAAATTTAGACTTTCAAAGATTTTAATTTGAAACCTTTACAAAATTCAATTATTTCTAAAAATTGCAATTATTAGTAACTTCTCAAAAATTCAATTATTATCTAAACCTTTAACTGAAATTAATTTTTAAATAAATTTTTATTAGAAAATTCTACGAGAATTCAATTATTTAAATACAAAGATAATTTATTGAATAATTGAATGTTTGTTAAAATTAAATTCTTATACATAATTTTATTAAAAAATTTTCAAATAATTGAATTTTTTCGACTAAATTTTAATAGAATTTTTAAGAATAATTACATTTTTCTAAGAATTCGATTAAAATTGTAGGAAAATACAGTCGAACCTGGATAAGTGGAACCTCAAGGGACCAAAGTTCTTGTTCCACTTATAGAGGTATTCCACTTATCCAGGTCAAAAAATCTATTTTTAATAATTGAATTCGAGTGAAATTTTCATTATTTTAAAAAATAATTGAATATTCGTGCAGAATTTTGTCAAAATTCTTTTTAAAAAATTGACTTCTTTTGTGAATTTCTATTAAAATAACTAATATATACAAATTATTGAATTAAGAAAAATTGTTGAAAATAATTTAAATTTTGACATGGATTTTTTTAAAATTTTGAAAATAATTGAATTTTATTACTTTTGAAAGTAATTGAATTACTGCGTAGGATTTAATGCCAAATTTTAATTTTTAAAACAATTGATTTTTTCGAAAAAATTTATGCAAATTATATTTTAAATAATTGAATTCATGTAAAATTTTTTTTTTTTTTTTGAAAATAATTTAATGTTTGTGTAAAATTTTATAAAAACTTTTGTTTAATAATTCAATTCTTTTGGGAAATTTTATTAAAATAGTAGAATATTAAAAACCATTGAAGTATAAGAAAAATTTTTGAAAATAACTGAAATTTTGCCATAATTTTTATTAAAATATTTAAAAATAATTGAATTTTGGCGAAGAATTTTGCTATTTATTTATGAAGATAATTGAAATGTTGATCACAATTTTTTTTAGATTTTTTTAAAATAATTGAATTTGTGCGAAGAATTTTATTAATTTTTAAAATAATTGAATTCTTGTCATGAATATTGTTATTTATAAAAATAATTGAATTCTTGTAATTATATTGATATTTATGAAAATAATTGAATTTCTGCAAAGAATTTTATTAATTTTTTAAAAAATTGAATTCTTGTGATGAATATTAATTGTTATTTACGAAAATAATTGAATTTTGCAATGAATTTTATTAAAATTCCTCAATATAATTGAATTTTGTCGCAGAATTTTGCTATTTCTTTATAAAGATAATTGAAATGTTGACAACAATTTTTTTTAGATTTTTTTAAAATAATTGAATTTCTGTGAAGAATTTGATTGATTTTTAAAATAATTGAATTCTTGTGATTAATACTGTTATTAACGAAAATAATTGAATTTTGCAATGAATTTTATTAAAATTCCTGAAAATAATTGAATTTTGTCGAAAAATATTTTGCTATTCATTTATAAAGACAATTGAAATGTTGACAATTTTTTTTAGATTTTTTGAAAATAATTGAATTTCTGCTAAGAATTTTATTAGTTTTTAAAATAATTGAATTCTTATGATGAATATTGTTATTTATCAAAATAATTGAATTCTTGTAATGAATATTGTTATTTATAAAAATAATTGAATTTTGCATTGAATTTTATTAAAATTCCTCAAAATAATTGAATTTTGTCGAACAATTTTTCTATATTTATTTATTTTTTTTATTTTTCAATGTATACACGGGCAATGCCTTTTATTACAAAATTAAAGAAATACTTAAACTAAAAAAGAAAAGAAAGAAGAAAAGATGCTTTCAGCCTCGAATAAGGAATATTTTATATTGCGTAGACACTCTTACTAATTTATTTATAAAGATAATTGAAAATATTGACGAGAATATACTTCATTAAATGATTTACAAGTATAATAACTTTTTGGCAGTTCTTGAATACAATTAAGTTATTTAAAAATAAATTATTGTCAGAAATAGAAAAAATTGAAGGTTTTTTTTTTGGAATTCGTGGTAATTTTATATGAGGGAAACAAAAAGACACAAAACTTCATAATTTTCTTATAAATTCTAAACATTTAATTTTTTTCAGTACACTGTAAAAAATTTTTGGTGAAAATTCCCCAAAATTCTGTTGACGCAACTTTGACGGCATTTTGGGGAAAATGTCCCAAAATTTTCTGGGGAAAATTTTCCCCAAAATTTTGTGAGATTTTCCCTAAAATTTTAGTGAAAAGTTTCCTTAGAAAATTTTGTGGAATTTTCACAAATATTTGTGAATATTCTAGAATTTTGTTGGTGAATTTTCACTAAAATTGGTAACTTTTTCCAACAATTTTGTGGTGAATTTTGACTAAAATTTCCGTAAAGTTCCACAAATATTAGTAATTTTTCCCTAAAATTTTGTGAATTTCCAGCTTAATTTGGTGAAATATTTAGAAATATTTGTGAATATTCCCTAAAATTTTTTGGTGAACTTTTATCACATTTTAGTGAAATTTTCCAAATGTTGGTATTTTTTCCACAAATTTTTTTAGTGAATTTTGAATTAAATTTTAGTGAAATTTAACAAATAGTAGTGAATTTTTCTTATAATTTTCTGGTGAATTTTCAATAAAATTATGTGAAATTATCGCAAATAATTGTGAGTACTTCCTAATAATATATAAATATTTTCAGAATTATTTAGTTAATTTACTTTAATTAAATTTAAATTCTATTGTATTGAAATGAAACGATTTTTTTGAATGAAAAATAATATATTTATTGTCAATTACAAAACTTTATATAATCAATATAATTGTAAAATACGGCATCATTATTATTACATGATACATATGTTTAAAAAATTATAAAAATTATGGAGTATAAAAATTTGCATTAAAATCTACGATGTCGTCAATCAATCGGCCTGCCTTTGCATCCCTGATCGTTTTTGTAGCCTTTTTCGTCCATCGTTTGTGTCCCTCCGTGGGATTAATATCCAGTAACATCCTGAAAAGTTGTTAGAAGATTGATTAAAGGATTTTCAAAAATGTTTATAATATCCCATCTGGAAAGGTTTTCGGAATTTCTACAGATAGACTTCGGAAAAATTTGCGGAGTGACTGCGAAAAATTTTCCACAGTCATTCCGCAATTTTTGCCGAAGTCTATCCGCAGAAATTCCGGAAACCTTTCCACGTGAAATATTTAGATTAATAAAATATATACTTATAATGTTTTAACTTACCTTTGAATAAATTCCAATGATGAAGTTTTTTTTTCAGGGTAATTATATCCGAAAACATAAAAGCAAAGAGATAGAAATAAGATTCCCTCCATTACACTGTCGGCTTCTAGTACTACTTCCCCCTGAATAAGGATAACAGATTCACACTTTTCATCGTAGAGTGACGTTCCTGTAAAAATTAAAAGTAATTTAATTACTAAATTATATTAGTCATCAATATTACATCTATACGTATTAAATATATTATATTTGTCGCTTATAAATTATACTCTAATAAATTTACCTTTTATTATTAATGATGGTCGTATAGGATCTGCTTTCTTTTTGATGTTTTCTTCATTTTCAAAAGGGTCCTAAAAATGAAAATTTTCGTTATTTAATTTCACAAAATAGAGAATCTCAAGAATTTTTTAATAATACTTACAACCAAAATGTAAAGTTCATTTTCTTTAAATTTTTTTGCGATAAGAGGCAAAAAAACTAATGTGCTTGCCATTTTACTAGTAAGATTTTCATCAGCTTTCTTTGCATCACTTAGCAAATTTTTCATTGGCGTAACTGCCTCAGGACAGGATTTTCGTCTATTATATTGCCCACAATAGCTTCGAAAAAAAACTATTATTTCTGGAATCTTCAATTGCACGTTGTTGTTCCAAATGTCTTTAATATTTTTCCCAAGCAAAGTATTAGCATGTAAAAGGAAATATTTTTTTTCAGTTAAATAAGGCCAATGATCTTTTAATATATCTTTTAAAGCCATGTTATTGCTATCCCTTTTATTTAGAATGATTCTTTGCGATGGATAAGTGTCGCTCATTAATATTTCTATGTCCTCTGGTGTACCTTCATTTTGAGTTTTATAGTTTAAAAGAAGACGTTGCTTTTGGAGTTGAGACTCTTCAGTTTCAGTTTCAGGAAGAGATGGCTCAAAGGCCACACATCCATAACAATCTTGATCTTGTCCGTAACGTGTACTACGTTTTTTTCGAGCTTCTTGATTTTCATTATCATCGACTAATTCGCTTCTTTTGCGTTTTTTACCACAAACGTCGATTGATTTTAAAAACCTGAAAATCGATAGAATTGAATATAAATGCATTAACTAACGATATGTATAAGAATTATTTAACCATTAACGATAATACATACTTCAAACGTTCATAAATCCTACATCGCAGAGAATCTATTCCATTACAATAGATCGTATTTTCGCCATTTTTCCAGGTTCGTTTTTCAAATGCTTTGGGAAAGCGGGCAACTGTTTCTTTAGCCATACGTAAGGCATCCGAATATGTCACTGTCCTCCTTTCAAGCATGAAATCTGCAATATTCCTTATTAGTTGCAGTTCTTTGACACATGAATTGTTTGAAGCATCAGTAAATCCTTTGGGCGTAATATTTTCCCATTTCAGTGGTGTGGCACGTGATTCTTCTATAATTGGGGTGTTGTCAGAAATTTCCAAAGGTGCTGAAGATGCAGAAGTAACTGCTGTTATTCTTATTTCATCTGAAAATTCATATTTATTAGATAAGAAACTCGAAAATTTTAAGAGCATTTGCTTGTTATTTATTATATAATACATGAAAATACACTAAGAATTACCATTCATAATGGAAGTTTGAGGGATTTCAATCCTACTGACTTTGGATGGAATTGAAATATTTGGTGTCCATTCTTCATTCTCTTTCAAAATCATTATTACTGCTGGATTTTCTTTCATAAATTCAATCATTTCATCGAAATTTTCGAAGTCAGTTCCATCAACCTCTAACACAAACTGGAAAATGGGTTATATATAATATCATAACAAAAGTTTAATTATACTAATGATTATTTTTTATATATATATATATATATATATATATATATATATATATATATATATATAATATCATATATTATATAAATAATAATTAAAAGTTTAAACACACATAACAAAACAAAAATCATAACAAAATATGTACTTTAAAATTTATAATACCTTAAATTGAGAATCAGATGGAAGATCAAAACGTTTACAAGCTTTAGAAATAAATTCTTCTAATGTTGCACTTTTTATGGCTGCTATCTTCTTTCTTTGTAGTGTTGTTACTTTCAAAAATTCCATATTCATCTGAAAATGAAAACATTTTTAAGTTTTTCCATTTTTACATATTTTCTATGTATGAAAATTCTGTTTTAATTGTTATTCCTGTTGAATATAATTTTTATATTTATCTATGTGTATATGACATATATTTACTCACTTTAATATGAAATCCCATATTTTCATTCATCTTTTCAGACAGTTTATATTACTATTATTATTACAATTATAATAAATTATTTTAAAATTATTTTATGAAAAAAATTTTAAGTTAAATTTACACAAAGTCATCCTTATTTTACAAAAAAACATAAAAATACCATTATAATGGACTTGTAACAAGTCCGTGCTGAATTTTGACATACGAAACTGTATCTTGAATGTAAATATCCAAAGATTCCCTTTCTAACAGTTTATTGAGAGGAAGGCATTCGTAACGAACAAAGTTTCCAAGTTCGTATAGTCGAGATTTTAGATGAAACTTTGTTTTTAACATCTCCAAAACAAGAAATAAACATTGTTTATCATTGCTTAAAATCATTATAATTCTACCCATTTGAACGTTTTCTTGATAAGCCGTTTGACGAACAGCGACCACATTTCCTTTTCTATAAAAATGACCTTTCAATTCTGCACTTGAACATTCAGTTGCTGGACTACACAATTCAGAATTTTGTATAGCATTTTGCAATTCCTTAGAGTAGTGATGAATGTAAAATGGAATTTCATCATTTAGTTGTAAATCGCACTTTAATCCTGCTCCTGAACGTAAAAGACTTTGCAAAAGTTCATGCTTTTCAGATAAGGAAAAGGTTGTATTTTTAAAGCATTTTATATTTCTTATTACTCTTTTAAAAAAAGTATGTTTACTTTCAAATCTTAAGGTGAACAGTTTTCTCAATGGACCTAATTGCATTATTATTTCTGGATAATGCGTTAAATAGTGGTGTTTAGGACGCATTTTCACAGAAGGAAATAATTTTTTTCTTAAACCCAAGTATTCGTTAATAATATCTTCTAGGTAAGGGATGTATGATTTATGAATTTGTGGAGCGCATACAATTTCAACAATTTCAGTTAATTTCAGTAAGGAATACCATACTTCATCATTAGTATCAATTTTTGGTCCTGTGAAGAAAGGAAAAAGTCGAAGTAAAGTTAGTATCTGCCATGCATTTCCTATAAGTCTTTTTCCATTTCCAGGTATTGGAACAGGTTTATCTCGTTGATCAGTTCTGGAATATTTGAAGCCTTCTATTCTTGAATTGAGATTTTCATAGGACACCCAACCTTTTGAGACAAAATGTTTTATTATAAGAGGTAGGTCATAAGTAATAATTCCTTCCAGCAGATCATGGGCTAAACACGGAGGTAGTCCAAAGTTACAAACATGAAACCATTCTAATCGATTGAAAATTGAATTAAATTTAACTCCATTAAAATGTGTTGCTTTTCCTTTCTTTCGTAAAGATTCTAAATATGAAGCTATATTCCTTCTTTTATACGAAGTTCGTTTGTAATCATCTGTCATTTTTTTATCTTCCTCTTCTTTTTCGTCCTCCTCTTCTTTTTCTTCATCTTCTTCGTTATCCTCTTCTTCTTCTTCTTCATCTTCTTCCTCTTCTTCTTCTTCGTCCTCTTCTTCTTCTTGTTCTTGTTCTTCTTCTTGTTCTTCTTCATCTTCTTCTTCTTCTTCTTCTTCTTCTTCTTCTTCTTCTTCTTCTTCTTCATCTTCTTCTTCTTCTTCTTCTTCTTCTTCTTCTTCTTCTTCTTCTTCTTCTTCTTCTTCTTCTTCTTCTTCTTCTTCTTCTTCTTCTTCTTCTTCTTCTTCTTCATCTTCTTCACTTT
Organism: Leptopilina heterotoma; assembly: GCF_015476425.1. Taxonomy (NCBI): domain Eukaryota; kingdom Metazoa; phylum Arthropoda; class Insecta; order Hymenoptera; family Figitidae; genus Leptopilina; species Leptopilina heterotoma. The sequence goes on along the minus strand of NW_025110949.1, from coordinate 1,353,056 downwards.
CTGATTCATCTGATATTTTTTCGTTTTCGTCTCTTCGTTTTTCTGAATCATCTAATATTTGTTGGACTTCTTCATCTTCTATGTCATTTTCTAATCCATTTATTTCTTCTTCCATATCTTCATCTTCAATTAATATTTCGTCTACTACTTCAACGTTTTTGTCAATATTGTCATTAATATTTTTAGTTTTTTTCCCTGAAGTTTTTCTCTTCTTATGTTTTACACCAATAAAACTTTTTCGAGTACAGAGGCAAAATCTACAAAAATAATTTGAGACACTAAAATTTTCGCAAAATCCACCTAGTCCATGCGCTCCTAAATTATCATTAGATATAAAAATTAATGAACCTTTTACAATTTTATTAGGAGAAATTTCGATTCCCTCACTTTCTATTCTTATCAAATCTTTGACAATTTTTTTATATACTTTTTCGTGAGAAAAATCCTTTTCTTTACACAGTAGAACAAGATGAATGTTGTTAATTTTGTAACGAATATGAGCTGGCAAATTTCCTAAAGTGAAGTATACTGCAAGTATTTTATATTTTTTACGTGATGATCCAATAGGATTTACTATTTCAAAACTATCTGTGTATAATATAATTGAAATAGCTTCGCGATTTTTTGAAAAAAAAGGATTACTTTTAAAAAGTTGACCATCAGAAAAATCTTTGAGAACATCTGTGTCATTTGTAGGATGTACTAAATCGTGATTGTATGCTTTACTAGCAAACATTGCTTTAATTGAGTCAATGATTGACACATAGTGGTAGTGAGCTTTTTTCCCTTTAATTTTTCCTAATGAAACACTTTCAGGTTGAATATATGCAAAAGTTTTCTTATAAAATTGTTTTCTTCTGTAATCAGTTCCTAATGTCAATTTGCAGTTTTCCATGGGATCATCCTTTATTATATTTTTGATAATATCATTGACTTCATTAGAATTAGGATGTAAAAGAGTCAACTGCTCTTTTAAATGACTTTTAAAAATATTTAATCGTTGAGAATCAATATTTTCAAATCCTTCTATAAGATACTGAATAGTAGATACTGGAACTAAAAACTGAGATTCTAATTTTAAGTACAATTGAGCCAAATTAATTTTGAAAAGTTCATGAAACTTTTCATTGAGATGACTATTGTCCTGAGCATTTTCCATTATAAAAAGTGATTCAATTGTGCTGTCATCTACATTATCTTCAATATTTCTTGAAAATGGTAATTGCCTATCTTCTGAAAAAATTGTTGATACTGGATGATTTTCTTCATTCTGGCTTCTTATATTTGGTGTTACATTACACAAAGATTTATGACGAGATATGTGACTTGTAAAAGAACTAACATTTGTGTAAAGTTTATTGCACAGTGGAAAAGGACATCTTACTTCTTCATTATTTCTCATATGTGTTTTCAAATGTTTCATAAATTCTTGATAATTAACTATCTTTTTCATACATATTCCAACAGAACAAGTGAACATACAATTTTTTTGAACAAGAGTTTCCGACATTTTGTCATATAAATTTTGACGTAAGCTTAGACAATGTTTTGTAATCAGATGCATTTTTAGATGGATTTCTTTTCGATACAAGTATTTACAACCATTAAACCCACAAAGAAACTGTCTGGAAAGATTTGAATGAACTTTAAGATGAGTAAGATGGTTAGCAAGAAATTCTGTGCGATGATCACAGAAGTGGCATACAAACATTTTGAAATTCTATTTCAACCTGAAAGGAATTTTTGATTTTTATATTTTTATTTTTATACAATTAATATACACATATATAATTTTTGGTTGACTGTATAACAAAGAATTATATTTGATTCAAATATATTGAATATATATCCGTGTGATTCTGCACGAAGTAGTAACTTCTTGACTACGGTAGCCCCGCGTGAGGGGAATGACTCCCCACTCTCAGGCTTAGCAATAGTTTGACGCGCCGAGAGAGAGAGAGAAAACTATTGCTAAGACTGAGAGTGGGGAGTCATTCCCCTCACGCGGGGCAACCGGAGCAGGGTTGTGCCCACGCCTGCATTAATTTGAAAATTTCAAACACTGAAAAAATAATATATTTGAATTAAACATGATTATCTTTGTTATACAGTTAACCAGAAATTATTCTGGAATTAGACAATAATTTTTGTTCTATATATAATAAGATTGATTGAATAAAGAGTACGTTTAATTCAGTTTTAAATATTTGTAATTAAAACATATTTTTTTGGTTTGCTGCATATTTTTGGATTAAAAAATTTTTTTCTCACTGAAGGATTGTGCTCCTTTTCTATTTTTATGACGCTTAGTCATAAATCTATGCACTTTACCTTTACCTAAATTTCAGCGACCTCTCTCTTCGCAGGTAAATTCTTCAATTCATTTCAATATACAAAGTTGAAAATGTTTTTTCTGAGTTATTTGAACAAATTTTCTTTTCCTGAACGATGGATTTATATACATTATATAATTTATAAAATTAAGAGCACAATTTTCATATTTTTTAAAATTATTCTTTTTCAAAATTACTCTTCTCGTAAACAATTTTCAATTTAAGGCAAATTTCCAATAATTATTACTCATATTTACTAAAATAAAATTATATTTGTTTTCAATAGATTAATAAATAATTTCTAAAAAATATTGTAAAAAGAATTTAAAAAGGTTTATATAATTTCCATATGAAATTTAGATAGGACAATAAATTTTTGAATATTTTAGAGCACGTCTCAGAATTTAATCACATCAATGCAAAAAGAATATTATATATCTATCATATTATAAATAAACAATTTCATAATTTAACCCTCGGAGAACACATGGGGTCATTTTGACCCCACGATTTTTTGCGAAAAGCTTTTTATCTATTGTTTAATATTTTTTATAAGGATTTTAAAGTACACAGACTTATTTTACAGAGTTTAAACTATATTTTTAAAAAATCTTTGGGTTAATCAGATGAACAGTTTAAAATTGGTTAAGCATTAAAAAATAATCTAAAAAATAGGTATGTTCTCTGAAGGTTAATTAAAGTGACTAATTATTACAATCAAATAATATTTATTTTCTTTAAATGTTTCTCTTTAAAATTGTTAATAAAAAATCCAAAAATATGTTTAAACAATAAAAAAATTAGAATAAAACAATATTTTTTAAATCGTTTTATAATTAACTTTGGGATGCTTCAATTAATGGAATTTTTACTGCAAATCAGTACTGTGCCACTTCGCTAATTACGATAAAGGGAGCGCGCGATTGTTATTATTATTATTATGGAATATTATTTACCTGCTTTATAAGTATTCCTTGGTGATAATTTTAGCAGTTTTTCACAATTTTCAAATTTCACTTGCTCACAAAAAAATTATACTAACACAAACGTTTTACGTTCATCTCCAGCAAATGCTTAAGAGCAACTGACGCTGCGAATGCTGACATTTGGAAGTTTCGTGGAAAATCTTTGAAATTTCTACATATTTCTTCTATATTTTCCATTCCTAAAAGTTTCCAAGACTCAGTATCCGAATAAAACTATATGAAAAAAAAACTGGTACCGAAAAACATAAAATAGACCCTTTTGCAACAAGAAACCATTGTACATAGTTGGCCATCCTCAGACAAACCACATGTTGAACATATTTTCCAAAAAACGAAAAGTCTTTTCTCAAACATCTTACATTTTTTATTTAGGGTGAAAATATTTTACAAAACGTATAATAAATCATATTTGAATCTTCTTCAATTTGACAAAAAAATAAGTGGATATTTTTTTGTTAATAAGAATGCAATAACTTTTCTTATTTAAAGTTTTAATCTTTGTTAATCCACAATGTTTATTTTTATTTTTAAAAAAACGTTGAATATATTTTATTGTAAATTAAAATTATTATAAATTTAAAGCTTATAAATATTCCTTTATTAATTATTATAGTAAAAAAAATTCAACAATCTTTCAGTAAAAAATAACTATAAAAATAGTCAAATTTAACGAATAGAAATATATAATATAAAAGACCTTGTAGGAAATATATATTAGATTTACCTCTCAATCTATTACTTAATATAATTTTGGAATCTTATACAGTCTAAGGAAAGTCTAAGAAAAATAAAGTAAAATTCAAAAGACAGAAAAATTGAATGTAAAAGAATCTATTAAAATAACTTGGTTTTTGTAAGTAATGCCTAAAATGTTAATAAAAACACATATTCTGACAATTTTGTTGTATATACTTTTTCCAAAATATTTGGTGAAAATTCCACAAAATTCTATGGAATATCTTTTTCCCCAAAAAGATATTGAATATTCCCAAATTTTAAGAAAGAATTCCTGAAAAGTTGGGGAAAATTCATCAACTTTTTGGGGACAATTATATTCACTAGAGTTTTGTGGAATTTTCACCAAATTTTAAGAGATATTCACAAATTTGTTGGGGAAAAGTACTTTCCCCAAAAAATATGTAATATTCAACAAGAAAAGTTTGTGAAAATTCCCCAAATTTTTTACAGTGTACTTTTAATAAAAATTACTGACTTTTCCCTGAATTTCCTGATTTTTCTGATCTGTGGCAACCCTGAATTACCTAGTTCTTGTTGAGTATGGAAAAATAATGTTGAGAGAAAAAGAACACATCATAAACATAACTTACAATTTGTTTGCTTCAAAGGCTCATTTTGTCATGTCACGTATATGTAAAGAAAAATATAAACATTTACATAGAAAAGTTTTTGTACCATTTTCAACTTGATACAACTTTAGGTATTATGAGAGTTGAACAAAAATTGAAAATGCAAAGAGAGAGAGAGAGAAACCATCGTGTTGTTAAATTTTTGAATATGTTGCGTCCCATTGTTAATGTTACGTATATGCCCGGGTTTCATAGACATTTTTACAATACTAGGTGTCGACGTATAATGTCGAGGGTCAGTATATTGTATTATGCAGAACATTCATATATATTACTGTATATATGCGCACGTGAAGTGGGAAAAGGAATGCCGGACAACCGGCCATTTTACCAGGAAAATTGAGAATTTATTCTATCCCCTTAGCGCGAAGGTTTCTATTTACGACGCAAAACCGCTTTTGTATATACACATCTACACTGTAGCAGAAAAAAACCACTTTCTACAAAAAAAAAAATAAAATTCCCAATATACAGTTTTTGCAAATCAATATTTAAATGTTTAAATCCTGAATAATTGCCACGTGAAATTTTTTATTGCGGAATTTATTTTACATTGAACTACATGTACTTTTTAAAGCGATGAAAAATGTTTTGCTTTTCGAATCGTAAATTTCGTCTATGTTGAAACATAATGTGACTTTTATTAGAAAACCGTAAAACTCTACTTATTTTGCAATTCAAGTGGAAATTTGTCGATATTAGTCACAGAGACGGTACATATTTTTCTGATTTTACACGGTAATTTTCCTTGCACATAAATAATTGAGAAAAATGTTTATTTATGCAAATATTTATCATTTACAATGGCTCATTAAATGTATTTTTTTTAAATTAAATGCATCTTTTTGCTCTTTGTAAATTGCTCTTTTGTAAATTTATATATGAATTTGAAAAGTTACGTGAAAAGTTTTGTAAAATTTTTTTAAATAATGGGATTTTTATTTCGAGTTGGAAATATTGTGCGGTATAGAAAAATATTCTACTCTGGATCTCGTGAATTTTTAAATTTGGCAAAAATACATTGAAAATAAATGGAGAAAAATGTTTGGGGAATTCAGTAGAAAGAGTCGTTCTTTGGTCAGACGGTTCGGTTCGTTTTGTTACAGTTGTTAGTAAAATGATTTCTATGAGCAATTATCCGAATTAAAAATAGTTATATCAGTTTAAAAAGAAGTTTCAAAATTCTTGGCAAAATTTCAATTATTGTTTTCAAAAATTTTCCTCAATTTAATCATTTTTCAATATCTACTATTTTATAATAAATTTTTTTAAAAGATTTCAATTATTTAAAAAAAGTGTTGATAAAATTTAAAGCAAACTTTACATTATTTTCAAAAATAATAAAATTTTTTACGGAGATTCAATTATTTTTATGAAGAATTTTATCTAAATTTTAAAAAAATAATTGAATTCTTTCAGTGAATTAAAAAAAAATTCAAGAACAAATGCAATTTTCTATCATTTTATTTAAAATTGTATAAAAAATAATTGAAATTCTACGATAAGTTTCGTTATTTATGAAAATAATTGAATTTCGAAGAAAAATATTGTTATTTATCAAATTAATTAATTTCTTGTGAAGAATTTTATTCTAAAATTTTTTTAAATAATTAAATTTCTCAAGAATTTTTTAAAACTTTTTGAAAATAATTAAATTCCATCGAGAAATTTCATTAAGAAATTGAAAATAATTGAAACCTGACGAAGAATTTTATTAAATTTTTTTTAAATAATTGAATTTCTCAAGAATTTTTTAAAACCTTTTTGAAAATAATTAAATTTCATCGAGAAATTTCATTAAAAAATTGAAAATAATTGAAACCTGACGAAAAATGTTATTAAATTTTTTTTAAAATAATTGAATTCCTGTGAAAAGTTGTACGTTTGAAATGAATTGAATTCTTGGGAAGAATTTTATTAAAATCTAAAAGAATAATTGAATTATTTAAAAAAATTTAATTAGAATTGTATTTAAAATAATTGATTCCGAATTCTTACGTCACTTTTATTAAAACATTTGAAAATAATTGAATTACTTTGAAAAATTCGAATATTTTTGTAAATAATTGTTTTTTTCAAAAAATCGAAATTAAATTTTTCAGAATAATCACATTTTTTGAGCAATTCGTGTAAAATTGTATTACAAATAATTGAAATTCTGCGATAAGTTTTGTTATTTATGAAAATAATTGAATTCTTGTAACGAATTTTATTAAAAATTTTTTTTTTTTAATAATGAAATTTTATTGAAAAATTTTATTAAAAAATTGAAAAAAATTGAAATCTGACGAAGAATTTTATTACATTTTTTTCAATTATTCAATAAATTTTATTTGTAAAAATAATTGAATTCCAGAGAAAAATATTATTATTTATGAAAATAATTAATTTCTTGTAAAGAATTTTATTCAAAATTATTTTTAAATAATTAAATTTCTCAGAATTAAAAAATTTTTTTTTTTAATTTTTGAAAATAATGAAATTTTATCAAGAAATTTCATTAAAAAATTGAAAATAATTGAAATCTGACGAAGAATGTAATTAAATTTTTTTTCAATTATTCAATAAATTATTTATTTGCATTTTACTTCTATTTAAATAATTGAATTCTCGTTGAATTTTCTAATAAAAATTGATTTAAAAATGAAATTCAGTTTAAATTTTACTATTTTACATAATTGAATATTAAAAGCATTAAAGCATGAATTTTCAAACATAATTGAATTTTGAATATTTTTGAGAATAATTACATTTTTCGAAGAATTTTTTTAAAATTGTATTAAAAATAATTGAAATCCCGTGAAAAATTTTATTGGTTAAGAAAATAATTGAATTCTTGTAAAGAATTTTTATTACATTTTTTTTTAATAATTGAAGTCTTGTTAGGAATTTTATTATTTATGAAAATAGTTCAATTCTTGCAACGAATTTTTATTAAATTTTTTTTTAAATAATTGAAATCCTGTCAAAAATTGTATTATTTATGAAAATAATTGAATTCTTGCAATGCATTTTATTATCTTTTTTAAAAAAAAAATAATTGAATTCATTTAAGAAATTTTATTAAAATAGTAGATTTTAAAAATATTTGCGAATTTGTTCGAAGAATTTCATTATTTGTGAAATATAATTGAATTCTTGACAAAAAATTTTGAAAATAATTAAATTTTTTGAGGAATTTATTTAAAATTGTTTTAAAAATAATTGAAATCCTGTGAAGAATTTTATTATTTGTGAAAAAAATTGGAAACCTGTGAAAAATTTTATTATTTATGAAAATAATTGAAATCATGTGAAAAATTTTATTATTTATGAAATTAATTGAATTCTTGTGAAAAATTTTATTAGTTGTAAAAATAATTGAATTCTTGTGAAGGATTTTATTAAAATTTTTGTAAATAGTTTAATATATTTTTGAAAAATTTTATGGAAATTTTAATTATTACAAAACATGAAGAACATCAATAACTCCGAGTCTTCGACTCGGAGTGATCGATATCTTCATGTTTTGTAATTATATCTTTATAATTTGTTGAATTTCATAAAGGTTTGAATTTGAAATTTTTTTAAAATCCCAATTGCAATGGAATAATAATAATGATTAAATATTTATTTAAAAAAGAATTTTTTCGTGTTTTGGAATAATTTTATAATTAAAAAAATTCGTTATTAAATATAATAGAATAGTTTTTTTTGAGTGTCTAATCATTTTTAGAATCTAATAATAAGCTTTGTAGCAATTTTTTTGCAAAATGCGTATTTCATTCAAGTTTTGCAAAAAAAATTACAACAAAGCTTATTATTAGATTCTAATAATTCTAATCATAATAGAAATGTTAAAATAATATTAAAATATAAAACTTTTTTTATTTTTATTATTTTATTTATTTTTATTAGTTAAAAATTAAAATTTAGAGAGTACGTGTAAATAAATAATTAACTAATATTTATTGTTAATAAATATTAATAAAATATTGTAAAAAAAAATTCTCAATAAAAATTGAAATCCAATAAATGTAACAGATTCCATATATAAATTTTCAGGATTAATTTGAAAATTTAATGGAATGAAAAATAAGCCAACTTACAATGAAGGTATAAATATTGTATATACTGATAAAGAAAAAAGAATAAAAGGGAAAGCAAAATAAATAAAAGAGTGGATGGAGTACATGTAGCTTTACCTTTTTTTATGTATACGCGCGGAAATCAGTGAGGAAACTCGGGCTTTATTTCCGCTTATATCCATTATAATTTTCATTTTTATTTTATTTTTTATTTTCTCCGTACTTTTTCATTTTCTCTCTCTCTCTCTCTGTCTCTCTTTTTTTTCGAAAAACCGGTAATTTGCGAGATGGGATTTTCAAACTGTCTGGCAGAAGACGAATCGATAGTTGGCTAACGTCGATTTCACCGCATTCACCACAAATGCGCATCGATGGAGCTTTGTGGCGAAACAAGACGTGAAGCTCAGAGGCTGAATGTAACTAGAAATTGCAATTTTCGATCGATTTACTTCACTTTCTCACACTGCGGGGAGAGGGTGTTATTTGCCAACTGATAAAAAAGTCCATTTACATTATATATCAAGTTTCTTTTTAAATTTCGTTATTATATTCGCCGGAATACCATCGAATTTCTGCGATATTTTTCATCGAGATCATATATAATTTTAATTGGAGCTTGAAAATTTCATCGGAATTAGAACTGAAAAAATTCTTTAGAATTTCTTTCTTTTCTCATATTCTCTCAAAATTACATAAACATTTTTGTGAAAATTTCATAAAAATATTCATGAAATTACTATAAATTTTTTTCGGAATTTCCTGTTGGATTATTTTTTTTATTATTTTTTTTAATTATTTTTTTTTAATTTTCAATAATTTTTTTAATAAAATAAATAAAATAAATTAATTAATAACAAATTTCCCCCCAAAAAAAAGTAAATAAATTGCATTGAAATTCCACCAAAACTTTGTAAAAATTTATTTTTAATTCTGAAAAAATGAGATTTTGAAAAAAATTCTAGTTCTTTTTTTCAAATATTATTGTACTTTTAAAAACACGTAATTAAAATTTTTTTTATATAATTGAAGTTTACAAAAATTCGATTAAAAATAATTGAAACTAAATAATTTTACTGGAATTTTTAAAGCTTAGTTGAAATTTTAAACTCTTAAAGTTTTAAATTAAACGTTCGCTTCTAAAAATTAGTTTTTTTTATTATAATTTGCGCTCCCCGTGAATTTGTTTCTAGAGATCGGGAAAAAAGTCGATCGAAAATGAAAGTGTGAAAAGTCAGGAAAAAATAAAATTCTACGAGAATTCAATTATTTAAATACAAAAATTATTTATTGAATAATTGAATGTTTCTTAAATAATTAAATTCTTAAACATAATTTTATTAACAAATTTAAAAAAAATTGAATTCTTTCGACGAAATTTTAATCAAATTTTTAAAAATAACAAATTACATTTTTCGAGGAATTCGATTAAAATTGTAATAAAAATAATTGAAATTATGCCATGAGTTTTATTATTTGTTACAATAATTGTATTATTGCGAAGAATTTTATAAAAATGTTTCAAACAATAAATTGTTTTCGAAATAATTTATGCAAATTCTATTTTTAATAATTGAATTCGAGTGAAATTTTCATTATTTTAGAAAATAATTGAATATTGCTGCAGAATTTTGTCAAAATTCTTTTTAAATAATTAAATTCTTTTGTGAATTTCTATTCAAATAACTGATATACAAATTATTGAATTAAGAAAAATTTTTGAAAATAATTGAAATCTTGCCATGATTTTTATTAAAATTTTTGAAAATAATTGAATTCTTGTGATGAATATTGTTATTTATGAAAATAATTGAATTTTGCAATGAATTTTATTATAATTCCTCAAAATAATTGAATTTTGTCCAAGAATTTTGCTATTTATTTATAAAGAAAATTGAAATGTTGACCACAATTTTTTTTAGATTTTTTTTAAATAATTGAATTTCTGCGAAGAATTCGATTAATTTTTAAAATAATTGAATTCTTGTGATGAATTTATATTGTTATTTACGAAAATAATTGAATTATTGCGAATAATTTTATAAATGTTTCAAACAATAGTTTTTTTTCGAAAAAATTTATGCAAATTCTATTTTTCAGAATTGAATTCCAGTGAAATTTTCATTATTTTAGAAAATAATTGAATATTCGTGCAGAATTTAGTCAAAATTCTTTTTAAATAATTGACTTCTTTTGTGAATTTCTATTAAAATAACTAATATACAAATTATTGAATTAAGAAAAATTTTTCAAAATAATTTAAATTTTGCCATGAATTTTTTTTTAAACTTTGAAAATAATTGAATTTCATTACTTTTAAAAATAATTAAATTACTGCGTAGAATTTAATGCCTAATTTTAAAACAATTGATTGTTTCGAAAAAAATTCATGTTAAAATTTGTTTTTGAAAATAATTGAATGTTTGTGTAGAATTTTATAAAAACTTTTGTTTAATAATTCATTTCTTTTAAGAAATTTTATTAAAATAGTAGAATATTGAAAACCATGGAAGTAGGAAAAATTTTTTTAAACAAATTAAATTTTGTCATAATTTTTATTAAAATTTTTGAAAATATTTGAATTCTTGTGATGCTAAAAATTTATCTTTTTATTATAATTGAATTTTTTTCTAGGCGTTAGGAAAAAAGTCGATCGAAAGTGAAAAGTCAGGGAAAAACAAAATTAAATTTTTGTGGTAACCTTGATTTAAATTGTAAATTGATTAAATGTTTCCATTCATGGCAAAAATAAAAAAAAATGTTGTATAGAAGTTGTTATTTCTCTTCTCATGGAAAAAAGTTTGAAAAACAATGAAAATATTCAGGAATTTTTACGAAAACTCTAATTTAATCTTTTGTGGAAATTCCATAGATCACTTTTCCCCGAAATTCATCTCACTTATAAATAATGAGACACCAACGAAGAAATCTTTCCCAATCGAACGAAAATCATAAAAAATATAATTTTAAACCCAATAAATTATCAAAAAGAAAAGAAAAATTGATTGACAGCTTGTAATGTATATATTTTCTCCATATTATACCTATAATAGGAAAATGCAAAAAAATGTGCATTCATGATTTTAAACAAACAAGGTCATAAAAATTTATATTGTCTCAAATTAACGACGAATTAATTAATGAAGCATGAATTTTGTATTCAACATTGAAATCGATAGCTTAAACGAGAAATGAGAGAAGGGTTTGGCTTGTGCTATAAAATATATATATTCGTTACCAACAAACTCCGGCTTGTATTAAAGTTCCCTTTCCGATAGCGTCCGGTTGTTTAATTCAACGTTCCGCGCAACGAGCTCACAGTGGTTCGCTATTTGATTGGATAATGTCGAGCGAATTAAACCAATCGTGGGATTAATTGTCTCTGTCTCCCGTTCGATCGGTTTCGACAGTCACACTACTCGTACTCTCGATTTCTTTTTTTTTTTTTTTCAGGGGGTACAGCATTGCATTGTTCGACGAATTGTATGTACATGTTAATTGGAAGAAACTAGAGAATTTCCTATCAAATTTAAATCGTTCGATTTCACAATTCTATTCGTTTGTTATCTGTATACTTTCATTGGGGCAAAAAACTTTAATGCCTTTAATTTCCCGTTTTTTGGGTTTTGAAGCAATTAAAAGTATTCTTTGTATTCTCAATTCAGGAAAGAAATTTCTTTATAAATAAACAATTTTTTTAACAGGAAAAATAAATAAAAAAGAATGATTAAAATAAAAAGAAAAGGAACATAAAGAATAAATGGGTAAAATTTATTGTTTTTGAGAAGTTGAAAAGTTGTTTGGGATTCTCGATTTGTATATGTAATGCGGGTGAATTCGAATGGCGTGACATTCGTTCGACGTCGTGTCATTTGTTTCATCAACCCTACATTTCTCTCTTCTACTTTGACTCGTTCACCCCTTTTCGTTGTTTCCGAGCCCGGGAGGTAAAATTAACGAGCTGAGGTTCGATTTAACTGTCGCATTTGAATTCACGAAACCTTGCGTGCTTCAACTATGCGCTCTCGTCGTTTTGGTTACAATTCTCTCTCTCTGTTCCATCAGCTCAAAAGTCAAATCCTTAAACATTATATATACTCAATTTGGATTAACATAAATGAAATAATTCCGTTATATATCCTAATATGTTCGTTTAACATTTAAATTGCCCGCACTGTTTCCCTTTCCTATTCAAAATCCAATTGGTACAGAATTTTACCTCTTCTATTCACTCACTCACACATTTCACTATCTCTTCTCGAATTACCATTTCAATGAAAAATCCTATCGATTACTTTTGCCTGCTTTTGCTTGCTTTTGCCTGCTTTTGCCATTCATGCAAAAATACCTCTGCTTTTTTTTTGAGAGGAAAAAAAATTTTTTTTTAATTTCTTCCCACTTTTCAAAAATAGTTATTCAAATTATCCATTTTTTTTTTTTACTACGGAAAGAATTTTTTTCTAAAATGGAAATTTTTTTAACTCACGTATTTAACGATATTTCGTGAAGAGAACAAAAGAATTGCTGAATAAAATAGATGATATTTTTCATATGCGAGGAATTTTAAAGCGATTTTGCATTTTTTTTTTCTTTTTTTTGGGTCAAACAAAGCAAATATTTTCCGATGAAAAATTTTTTTAAACGATTTTTGATGGGGAAATAAACAAAGCGAATTTTTTTCGTTCAAGAATTTCTTTGAGAGAGAAAGAAAGAATTACATTTTTAAAATACAATTTTAAGGGAAATTAAATTTTCCCCGTTTGTCGAAAATCAAATTTTTGTTTTAATTCTATTAAATTGTATATTTGAATCGATGGTCACATTTTCTAAAAAATAGTTACTAATCCTTTTTGTCTAAAATAAACGATTTCTAATGAAACCTCTTTTCTAAAAAGTTATGATTTCTGATATATTTATTTTTGTACTAAAATTTGTAAAATTCTATAATTTTGCTAAAAGTTAGAGAATTGTTAAAAAAACTAAAATTAAGAAATTCCTAAAATTCATAAAAAAAACCTAAAGTTGAAAAAAATAGTATAAATCTGAATTTGAATGATAATCTTGAAATCATATTAAAAAAATCTTGAAATTCATTATTGAGAATTAAAATTGAAAAATATATACGAAATGTGATTGATTTTCAAAGATATACTTTAAATAATAAATTCTCATTTGATTATGGAGAATCCCTTGAGGATTTGAAATCTGACTTGGATTTCTCATTTTTTTTCTCTTTTTTTTTTAATCGACTTATGCAAATGGAATTTCTTGGGGAAAAAAAGGGAATGAAAAAAAGAATGTAGGTTAGTGCCATAAAGTAGATCGATCACAAGCGTGGAGGTTATCGAGTTGAGCTGTGAATAAACGATGTTATTGTAACTGTAATAAATCCATTCACACTTACTTAAGCACGACCAGAGAATTTCTGATGTTTATAAAAGTCATAAATGTCTACACATTGAGCGATTTTCAATGATAAATTTTCATTTTCTTTTTTTACAATTAAAACATAATTTTTTTCATTTATATTCACATTACTTTTTAATTGTAAAAACAAAATTTAACAAAAATTATTAAATTACTGATGAGATTCAATTATTTTCCAAATTTTCAATTAGAATTCTTCAAAAATACGATTATATTTGAAAATAGGTTTTGAAGGAATTTTTTATTAAAATATAATTTCGAGGAAATTTGACAAAATTTTCAATTGTTTCAATTTTTTTAAAATTATTTTCGGAAATGCGATTATTTTTTAAAAATTTTAATTACTTTTTTTCGAGAAACAAATTTTTGCGGAATTTCTAAATTAAATTATTCAAAAGTTGAATACTTTTTGGTAAACAAAAAATTAAGAACTTATTATTATTTACTTTTCCACAGGAATTAAAATTTCAAATAATTTCATTAAAAAAAAAACCTCATGAAATTTAATTATTTCTATAAAAATTTCAACTGTATTCAAAATTCAATTATTTTTTTAGAATTTTTGAATAACGTGATTGAAAAACCTTAATATTTTTTAAAGAAAAATAATGTAATTAATAATTTTTTAAAATAAAAATTTTAATATTTTTACTTTTGCATTCCTTAAATTTTCAAGGAATTTAATTTAAAAATGTTTGAAATCTAATTAATTCCTAAAGTTTCTGTTATAACATTTTAAATAATCAATTATTTTCTAAAATTATAATTGAAATTTTTTTTTTAATCAATTACTATCAGAGTTCAACTACGAGAATTGAATTATTTAAATAGAATAATTTTTGTAAATTTTTAAAATAATGTATTTTCAAAAATACTATTATATTTATAGATAATTTTTAAAGATGAAAAAAAAAAATTCTTTAAAATACAAAATTTTACAAAATTTCTACTTGTTTCAATTTTTCAAAATTAATTTTTGGGAATTCAAGTATATATCTGCAAAAAATTTTAATTACTATTTTTTAAAAACCTAATTTTTTCAGAATTACCAAATTAAATCTTTCAAATTTCAATCATTTTTGTAAAATAAATATTTAAATGGATAATTATTGTTCTTTATTTGCTTAAAATTTCCAAATAATTTCAATGTAAAATTATTGGAAAAATTTTTTATAAAAATTTAAACTGCAATTCTTACAAAATTCAATTATTTTTTTAGAAACTTTGAATAATTATTTTTATCGTTGTAATTAAATGATTATTTTCTAGAATTTAAATTATTTTTTTATGAAAATAATTGAATTCCTTAAAAAAATTTTATTTTTAATGAAAATAATTGAATTTCTTAAAAAAATTTTATTATTTATGAAAATAATTGAATTCCTGTGAAATTTTTATTATTTATGAAAATAATTAAATTCCTGTGAAATTTTTATTATTTATGAAAATAATTAAATGCTTGCATGAAATTTTATTAAATTTTTTTTTTAAATAATTGAATTCTTTTTGGGAAATTTTATTATAATAGTAGATATTGAAAATCATGGAAATTAGAAAAATGCATTTTATTTTTGAAAATAATTGAAATTAGAACAAGAATATTTTTGACATTTATGAAAATAATTGAACTTTGGAGAAGAATTTTGTTATTTATAAAGATAATTGGTATTTTTACGAGAATTTTTTTCAAATTTTGAACATAGTTGAATTTTATAAAAATTTTATTTTTTTTTTTAAATAATTGAATTTCTGCAAATATTTGTAATTTCTCCAAAATTAAATTTTCTTAGTGTTTTTAACAAAAATTTAAATTAGAAATTTTTTAAATTCTATTATTTTTAAAATTGTTAATTTTTTTTAAAAAAAGACAGTAAGAATTTTTTATATTAAAATATTATAATACTTTTATAGCAATTAAAATTTCAAAGATTGAAATTTAATTATTTCTATAGAATTCTACTTTAATTCTTCTAATTATTTTCTAAAGTTGTAACTAAAATTCTTTTTCAAATTAATTCTTATCAGAATTCAATTATTTAAATACAAAAATAAATAATTCATAGAATAATCAATTATTTTTATTTAAAAATTGCAACTGTACACTCTTCTTTCAGTTTTTGAAATTGTGGTTAAATTTTCCTACTCTTTTTTTTTAATTTTTAGAAATTTTTTAAATTAATTGTCAAAATTTTTGCCAAAATAATTCGAACTATAAAACAAAAAATTGGAATAAAACAACACTAACTTCATGTGATTATTATAATATAATAATAATAGGTAAAATTACAAGAAAAAAAATCAGTAAATTTTTAAAGCAGAATGTCAGTAGATCTAGTGATAAATCTGTAGTTGTGGCAACGTTGAATACAAATTAGAATTGGCAAACCACACTGGACCACAACTGACGCTGTCAATAAATATTCTAAGACTATAAAAAATAATTAGTGTATAACTATAAACCACGAAGTTAAAATTTTTCTTTTCCTGTATATGCGCAATGAAAAATGTTTTCTCTACAATAATAGACTTTGCACAGTTGCAGAGAAATAACGAGAGACATAAAAATGATGACCACCTCGTTACCATTAGGATTTTAACGTTTATCTATATTTGCTGTCAGTATTCGCTTTTGTGGGTTGATGTAAGATACATTAAATCTTAACGTTTCACGTCGCTGTAAGCTTCTTATATCACTCGTCTGCGAAACGTATATTATCTATTGATTGGTATGGTAATGCGCTTTCTTTTTGTACATGGCATATATATACGTGCATACTTTCTCAAAATTCCAGACTTTAAAAGCCTTCTACTATACGCGTAGAGGCGAAAAAGAAAAAAAGAAAAAGAAGAAAAATAAGAAAAATAAGAAGGAGAAGAAAAAGAAGTCTCTCTAGTAATACATTCTTGAATTTCTTAAATAAATTCTCCAATATATAAATTTCTAAAGAACACACCTTAAATTTGAGTTATTTTCACTTCGTGGTGAGTAGCATCCAATATAGTAGAAATTTATCGGAATTATTATACACATGTTTATATATATAGAAAAGAGAGAGAGAGAGAGAAAAAAAAGAAGAAGATTAATGCGATTCTAGCTTCTGGTTTACACTTATGTCCAATAACCACAACAATGCCACTGAACATTGTTTGCAATGAGGTTTATTTCAACATAAATAAACTTTGCAATAATGTTTCGTGCATATTACAAATTCAAATTTCAATACATTTTCAATTGTGTTTACCTCAAAGCAAATTGTTTGAATAACAATACATGTCAAATTTTTATAGGTAAAAAAAATAAATTTTGTAAACACTGTACACGAATATAATATTCTACCAATGTTTCTTGATAAAGTATCAAAATATAGTATAATATACCTTGTATACTCTAAATTGTAAACACTAAATAGTTAAATACCAAACCAACAACTGTAATTTGAAAAAAATTTTTTTGTTTTTTTTTATTTATTTATTTGGTTTTTTATTTAAAACTACTTGGAAAATCAAAGTTAGTATAAAGAATGTTACTTATATTTGTCCTAAAATTTTTGATAGTTAACAATTATGCAATAGCAGGGTTGCAACGAAAATTTAATTCTGTTTTTTCCTGATTTCCAGACAAAATTTTGACTTTTACCCTGAGTCTAAAGAATATTCTGATTCACTCTAAAAATAATTAGATAATAATTAAAAATAATTGAGTGGTAAAATCATTATTTTCTATTATATAAAAATATTGTTACTGTAACAACTTCAAAATTATTTTCTAGAATTTTTAACTTAAATCCTTCTTTAAATCAACTATTTTTAACAATTTTTCGACAAAGACTTTGACAATTTTCAAATTCATTTGTTTTGCAATATTAAATTTTAAGAAACTTCGATTTTATTCAGCAATTCTTCAATTAAATATACATTAGAAAATAAAAACTTTGAAATAATTTTAAAATATTTTGATTAAGCTTTTTGAAAAAAATTAGTTCTATCGAATTTTTAATTAAATGTATAAAAAATTTAGACTTTCAAAGATTTTAATTTGAAACCTTTGCAAGATTCAATTATTTCTAAAAAAAATGCAATTATTAGTAACTTCTCCAAGATTCAATTATTATCTGAAACTTTAACTGTAATTAATTTTTAAATAAAAGTTTTATTAGAAAATTTTACAAAAATTTAATTATTTAAATACAAACAAACATAATTTATTGAATAATTGAATGTTTCTTAAAATTAAATTCTTATACATAATTTTATTAACGAATTTTCAAAAAATTTAATTCTTTCGACAAAATTTTAGTAGAATTTTTAAGAATAATTACATTTCTCGAGGAATTTGATTAAATTTGTATTTAAAATAATTGAAATTCTGCAATGAGTTTTATTATTTATGAAAATAATGGAATTATTGCGAAGAATTTTATAAAAATTTATGCAAATTCTATTTTTCATAATTGAATTCCAGTGAAATATTCATTATTTTAGAAAATAATTGAATATTCGTGCAAAATTTTGTCAAAATTGTTTTTAAATAATTCAATTCTTTTGTGAATTTCTATTAAAATAACTGATAAACAAATTATTGAATTAAGAAAAATTTTTGAAAATAATTGAAATTTTGCCATGATTTTTATTAAAATTTTTAAAAATAATTGAATTCTTGTGATGAATACTATTATTTATGAAAATAATTAATATTTTGCAATGAATATTATTAAAATTCCTCAAAACAATTGAATTTTGTCGAAGAATTTTATTAATTTTTAAAATAATTGAATTCTTGTGATGAATATTGTTATTTATGAAAATAATTGAAAATTTGCTATGATTTTTATTAAAATTTTTGAAAATAATTGAATTCTTAAAATGACTTTTTCTATTCATGAAAATAATGGAATTTTGCAATGAATTTTATATTAAAATTTCTCAAAATAATTAAATTTTGCTAATTTTGCTATAAAGATAATTGAATTGTTTACCACAATTTTTTTTAGATTTTTTAAAAATGATTGAATTTCTACGAAGAATTTTATTAATTTTTAAAATAATTGAATTTTTGTGATGAATATTGTTATTTACGAAAATAATTGAATTTTGCAATGAATTTTATGTTAAAATTCCTCAAAAGAATTAAATTTTGTCGAAGAATTTTGCTATTTATTTATTTAAAGATAATTGAAATGTTGATCATAATATTTTAAGATTTTTTTAAAATAATTGAATTTCGGCGAAGAATTTTATTAATTTTTAAAATAATTGAATTATTCTTGTGATGAATATTGTTATTTACGTAAATAATTGAATTCTTGTGAAGAATTTTATTAAAATTCTTTAAAATAATT
The DNA here is from genome assembly GCF_015476425.1 of Leptopilina heterotoma. Lineage (NCBI taxonomy): Eukaryota > Metazoa > Arthropoda > Insecta > Hymenoptera > Figitidae > Leptopilina > Leptopilina heterotoma. The sequence goes on along the minus strand of NW_025110949.1, from coordinate 1,333,540 downwards.
GAATTTTTGTGAAGAATTTTATTAAAATTCCTTAAAATAATTGAATTCTTGTGATGAATATTGTTAATTATGAAAATAATTAAATTTTTCAATGAATTTCATTAAAATTCATCAAAATAATTAAATTTTGTCGAAGAATTTCGCTATTTATTTATAAAGATAATTGAAATGTTGACAAAAAAATTTTTTTTTAAATAATTGAATTTTTGTGAAGAATTTTATTAAAATTCCTTAAAATAATTGAATTCTTGTGATGAATATTGTTAATTATGAAAATAATTAAATTTTTCAATGAATTTCATTAAAATTCATCAAAATAATTAAATTTTGTCGAAGAATTTCGCTATTTATTTATAAAGATAATTGAAATGTTGACAAAAAATTTTTTTTTTAAATAATTGAATTTTTGAGAAGAATTTTATTAATTATTAAAATAATTGGATTCTTGTGATGAATATTTTGTTATTTACAAAAATAATTGAATTTTGCAATGAATTTTATTAAAGTTTGTTTCTTAAAATGCTGCTGTTACTACCATTCTAATATGATTCTGATATGTGCAGCAAGTTCCATTGATTGTGAGTAACACACACTCCATTTTCCATAAATTATAAACATCATAGTTTTTAGTGACTTATCCGAAATTCTTTAAGAAAGTGAGTAAAATTTTTTCTTAAAAAAAAAACCTTCAACTCTTTTCTGCATACAGTTGGTTTTAGCGAAAGCTTTAATTAAAAATAAATCCGAGAAATGCGTCTGGAATTGTGTTAAAAGTTTTATATATATATATATAGTAGTTTTTTCTCAACAAGTTTCTTGAACAGAAAAGTTAGGGATTGAAAAGAATCTGTAAAAGCAGCTTTTAATGTACGACGAAGAAACAGGGTAAGTAAAAATTAATTGACGTTAATGCTCTCTTGCGCTTGGTTTTTAATGCCCAGGGACGGAAAAGGAGCAGACAATACTCTCTGTGCGTAAAAAGGAACTAGAAAGTAGAAGATCGCGTTTTCCAAAAGGGGCGTTTTTAGAGACGGATGTACGAGATGTCTGCAGTCTCTCCCTCTCTTTCTATTAAAAAAAGTTAACTCATAAAACTAGATGACTATCGGTGTGCGGGCCATCCCCCTTTTGGAAGAAGATCATTTTTAAGTGTCAGAATTCTATGAATTGCCCGCTTTTTATTAATGTTTCTTGGCACTTCTATGAAAGCGTGTCAAAAGTCTTTTTTTATTCCTACCTTCTCTCTCTCTCTCTCTCTCTGACAAAATATTCACAAATACGACAAATTCTTTTCGCTAATCTATTTTAACATGTGAGAAAAATTAAAATTCCCCTTTCTTCAAAATTTTGAAGAAGAGTTTAAACATCGATGACTTTAAGAATCAGTAGATTAGTAACAAAATGAAAAATTTAAAATAAATTTAAATACGGGATTTATTTATTTGAAAAATACAGAATAAGATATTTTATAAGAAATAGAAGGTAAAAAAAAAACTATACGGAAATTCGTATAGCACGCGATGAAGTTATATATATGTTCAGGAAGAAAAAGAGAGAAAAAAAAAGAATGGCAAGAAGCATGGGATGAATAAAATAAAAATTATTGAGTGTTATGGAGGGAACTCGTGAACGAAAAGTAGGAAAAAAAAATCATCGGAACAAAGGCCGCAACGAGAAAAGAACCACATGGCCGCCTTGCGTGTCCGCAAATCGTAGTAGACCGATAAATCTAGAACCTGCACCGGCGCCGTTTTAGTTAAACTTTGCCTGCTCGTAAGTCCGGGTGAAAACGGTGAAAGCTTCTTAAAAAAGAAAATACGCTAACGCAACGTAATACAAAAAAAAAGGATGAAGACGAAGAGGAAAAAATAAGAAAAGTGTTTCTTGCCATTTACACAAGGGAGCTGAGGGAAACGGAACAAAAATCCATTTAGCACTTATATTTCCAAATTTTTCTCTTTCCTTTTCTTCGTTGCCCATGCACTTTTTCTTATTTTTCTCTCCCGAAACAAAACGCAACTTTTAGGGTTAAGGAAAAAAAAAACTCTCGGAAATTAAAGCTGTCAGTCAGGTCGGTATTTTGAAACTCATACTGCAAGAACCATAAACCAATTTACATTACTATTAATTATTTTTACTGGTGTTTATTATAAATACCATATTCTACAACTACTATAATATATTGTAACTACCATAAAGTATGACTATCATTTACTATAACTATTATATATTCTAACTACCATATACTTTAACTAAAATATATTTTGTAACTAGGGGCATTCAGGGCATTCAGGGAAAAGTCATGGATTTCTATTAAAACTTTTAATTTAAAAGTACTGGAAAAAATTCTAATTTTAGAATTTATAAGAAAATTCTAAATTTTTGTGTTTTTTTCCTCGTCTCATAAACTATGAAATTACCAAGAATTCTAATACAAAACTTTAATTTTTTCTATTTCTAACAATAATTTATTTTAAATAACTTAATTCTATTGCATTGAAGAACTGCCAAAAAGTGATTACTTATAAATCATTTAATGAAGTATATTCTAATCAATATTTCAATTTTCTTTATAAATAAATAGCAAAATTCTTCGACGAAATTCAATTATTTTGAGGAATTTTAATAAAATTCATTGCAAAATTCAATTTTTTTCATAAATAACAATATTCATCATAAGAATTCAATTATTTAAAAAATTAATAAATTTCTTGACAGAAATTGAATTATTTTTAAAAAATCTAAAAAAAAATTGAGGTCAATATTTCAATTATCTTTATAAATAAATAGCAAAATTCTTCGCCAAAATTCAATTATTTTAAGGAATTTGAATAAAATCCATTGCTAAATTCAATTATTTTCATGAATAATAGTATTCATCACAAGAATTCAAATATTTTCAAAAATTTTAATAAAAATTATATCAAAATTTCAATTATTTTCATAAATGACAATATTCATCACGCAAGAATTCAATTATTTTAAAAAATTAATCAAATTCTTGGCAGAAATTCAATTATTTAAAAAAAATTGTTATCAACATTTCAATTATCTTTATAAATAAAAAGGAAAATTCTTCGATAAAATTCAATTATTTTCATAAATAACAATATTTATCATAAGAATTCAATTATTTCAAAAATTAATAAAATTCTTTGCAAAAATTCAATTATTTTGAATAATATTAATAAAATTCATTGCGAAATTCAATTATTTTCATAAATAACAATATTCATCATAAGAATTCAATTATTTTAAAAATTACTCAAATTCTTCGCAGAAATTCAATTATATTTCAAAAATCTAAAAAAAATGTCAACATTTTAATTATCTTTATAAAGAAATAGCAAAATTCTTCGACAAAATTCAATTATTTTGAGAAATTGTAATAAAATTCATTGCAAAATTTCAATTATTTTCATAAATAACAATATTCATTGCAAAATTCATCACAAGAATTCAATTATTTTCAAAATTAATCAAATTCTTCGCAGAAATTCAATTATTTTAAAAAAATAAAAAAAAAAAAAAAATTGTTGTCAACATTTCAATTATCTTTATAAATAAACAGCAAAATTTTGTAACAAAATTCAATTATTTTGAGGAATTTTAAGAAAATTCATTGCAAAATTCAATTATTTTCATAAATAATAGTATTCATCACAAGAACTCAATTATTTTCGAAAATTGAATTAAAAATCATGGCAAAATTTCAATTATTTTCAAAAATTTTTTTTTACTTCAATGATTTTCAATATTCTACTATTTTTAATAAAATTTTCAAAAAAAAATTAAATTTTTAAACAAAAGTTTTTATAAAATTCTACACAAACATTCAATTATCATCAACAACAAAAATTTTACATGAATTCAATTATTGAAAATAGAATTTGCATAAATTTTTCCGAAAAAATCAATTGTTTTCAAATTTTGCATTAAATTCTACACAGTAATTAAATTATTTTCAAAAGCCTAATAAAATTTAATTATTTTCAACAACTTTAATAAAATTCATGACAAAATTTAAATTATTTTCAAAAATTTTTCTTAATTTAATAACTTGTATATCAATTATTTTAATCGAAATTTACAAAATTCTGCACGAATATGCAATTATTTTCTAAAATAATAAAAATTTTACTTGAATTCAATTATTAAAAATAGAATTTGCATAAATTTTTTCGAAAAAAAATCTATTGTTTGAAACATTTTTGTAAATTTTTTTCGCATAATAATTCAATTATTTTCATAAATAATAAAACTCATTGCATAGTTTTAATTATTTTTAATACAATTTTAATCGAATTTCTCGAAAAATGTTATTATTCTTAAAAATTCTATTAAAATTTCATCGAAAGAATTCAATTATTTGAAAATTTGTTAGTAAAATTATGTATAAGAAATAAGAATTTAATTTTAAGAATCATTCAATTATTTAATAAATTATCTTTGTATTTAAATAATGGAAGTCTCGTAGAATTTTCTAATAAAGATTGATTTAAAAATTAATTTCAGTTAAAGTTTCATATAATAATTGAATTTTGGAGAAGTTATTAATACTTGCAATTTTCAGAAATAATTGAATTTTGTAAAGGTTTCAAAGTAAAATCATTGAAAATCTAAATTTTTCATACATTTAATTAAAAATTCGATAGAACTAATTTTTTTCAAAAAACTTAATCGAAATATTTTTAAATTATTTCAAGTTTTTATTTTCTAATGTATATTTAATTGAAGAATTGCCAAATAATCGAAATTTCTTAAAATTTAATTGTAAACAAATGAATTTGAAAATTCTCAAAGAACTTTGTCGAAAAATTATTAAAAATAATTGATTTAGAGAAGAATTTAAATTAAAAATTCTAGAAGATAATAATTGAATTGAAATGATGAAAATAATTTTAAAGAAGTTACAATAACAATGTTATTTTTTATATTATTTATTTTTATAGCATACGACACTGAGTAATTATGATTCTCACAATACATTATATTTATACTGTAAACCTACCGTGGAGTCAGTATGCAAAGTAGCTACTCTACATTAATAGTTTAGTGAATTTATATAGTTATACATATACTGTAGTAAGAAGTTTAATTTGGTATCATGAAAACAGAGATGTCCTGTTTTCTGCACCGAGAGCAGAACTGCAGAACACACGTTAGAACACCGAATTGCGCGGTTTCTCGTTACGTCTGTGATCGCAAAAGAGCTGCGGGTTCTGCTTTGAAATCGGAGTAAGATTTTTATTTTCGAGGCTCATCGCTATGTGCGGTATCTTTTAAGCAAACATGCTTGTCGTTCGTGTGTGATCGGCTGCGTAGAGCGACGAACGAAAAAGATTTCACAAAAAAAAGAGAAAAGCAAAAAGAGCGATGAGCGAAAAATGTAAAAATAAAACAAAACAAATAAGAGAAAAAAAAAGAAGAAACCGAATGAAGTAATGTATGCCCACGTCATATCCACACTTTGTCGAAATACTCGAGACGATGTAGTTGGTATCTTCCCACCAGATTAAAGTGAAAAAATGACCTCCCTCTCTCTCTCCCTCTCCTTTTTTTTGGGGGGAAGATCAACACGCTCTCTGGACTTCTTTTTATACAAACTTAACGCGATTTTTTTTTAAAATAAATATAATTAATAACATTTTAGAAATATTTAGATCTTTATACTAAAATAAAATGATAAAGAATTTTTATTAAAATTTTTGAAAATAATTGTATTCTTGCAAAGAATTTTATTAAATTTTTAGAAAATAATTCGATTCTTTCGACAAATTAATAAAGAATAGAAAAAAATAAATATTTCTAGAAAAAATAAAATTGTAAAAATATCAAAAGAGTATATAAGAAAAATGATAATTTGTTACATACGTATACACATAATGGTTATTTGGGTGTATAATGGTGCCAAATAATAAGTAAATGATAGGCTCATTTTCGTACATAATATACAGTGTTTAGTGGTTGAGTAGAAAGAGAATGATAATTATACACATACGCGAGTGGGATGTGTAATTTCATCTTCATGGTACTTTGATTAACTAATGATTTGATAATATATGTCCTCTCTCCCTCATCTCGATAAAAGGGATAACAAAAATAATTTTTTTTTTCTTTTTGAGAAAAAATTTTCTCTCTCACATCAACTTTTTAATATTTTTAGCTGAAAATCGTGATTTCTATGAGATGCACGCGAGTTTGCATTATATCGAACCAAGTAAAACGTGTTATTAGATCAAGTTGGACGGTCGTTCAGCCCACGCCACCTTGGGCCCTTGTATATATATATATGTATATATAATACGGAACCGGTCCCGGAACAACGAGTTCTTAAACGCTCATAATTATCGTCTATATCTCGCGCTATCTCACATATACATTATATTCCCTTTTTGCCATGCTTCAAAGTATCTTGCTAATGTCACGTGTAATTATTTTCATCCCGGCGCTTATACTGCACTATTTTCCTGTTTCCCAAACATTGCCGCTTGTAGAAAATTTTCGTCTCTTCATTATTATAATACTTGTGTTCTTCTTTTATTATCACAGTGAAACGTAAGGTGTTAAAATAACACCTGAATGGATTAAAATCATCTGCAACAGTTTAATCCCTCTAGGATTAAATTAACACCAGAAAGGATTAAAATAATCTATTTTGGTGTTATTTTTAACTATGAATGAAATTTTACTTTAAATAAAACACCAAAAGTCAACGATTTGTAAAAATTCAACGAATTTTTGCTTCTCCAGGAAGAATAGTAAGTTAGTAAGTTAGTTACTAACTTACTAACTAACTTAGTAACATAATTACTAAATTGAATTGTGTTCGAAAATTTTAAAAAATTCTCGTCAAAATTTCAATTCTCTTTATAAATAATAAAATTCTTCTCTGATATTTAATTATTTTACAAAATTTTAATCAAATTCTTGTCAAAATTAAATAATTTCAATTATTACTTTCAAAAATTTTCTAAAATTCAATGATTTTCAATATCTACTATTTCAATAAAATTTTCCAAAAGAATTCCATTATTAAAAAAAAATTTGAATAAAATTCTAAGCAAACATTCAATTATTTTCATAAATAATAAAATTTTTTACAGAAATTCATTTATTTACAATTTTTTTTTTAAATTTCTTCGCAATAATTCAATTATTTTCATAAATAATAATTTTTTTACAGGGATTCAATTATTTTCGTAAATAATAAAATTCTTTTTAGGAATTCAATTATTTTCATAAATAATAAAACTCATTGCCTGATTTCAATTATTTTTCAATGCAATTTTAATCGAATTCCTCGAAAAATGTTTAATTATTCTTAAAAAGTTTATTAAAATTCGTCCAAAGAATTTAATGATTTAAAAAAATTGTTGATATCACTTTTTATGAGAATTTAATCTCAAGAAACATGAAATTAATAAATTATTTATTTTTGTATTTAAATAATTGAATTCTCGTATAGAATTTACTAATAAAAATGGTTTTAAAAATGAATTTTAGTTAAAATTTTAGATTATAATTAAATATTAAAAACATTATAACGTGGATTTTTATAGAAATAATTAAATTTTGAAAAAGTTTCAAATTAAAATCATTAAAATTCTTAATTTTTCATATTTTTGACAAACAATTCTGTAGAATTAATTCGTTTTAAAAGTTTAATAAGATTTTTATTAAAATTATTTCAAGTTCTTATTTTTCAATATATATTTAATTGCAGAATTTCCGAATAATTCAAATTTTGTAAAATTGAAGTGTAAACGAATATGAATTTGAAAATTCTTAAAAAATTTTTTCAAAAATTATTAAAAATAATGGATTTAAAGAAGATGTTTAGTTAAAAACACGAAAAAAATTTTAATTTTGGAAAAATTACAAATTATTGCGGAAATTCAATTATTTTGAAAAGTAATAATATTCTATGAATTTTAATTATTTTCATAAATAATAAAACTCATCGAAGAATTTCAATTATTTTTAATACTATTTTAAATTAATTAATCGAGAAATTCAATTATTTTCACAAATAAAGTTTTCCACAAGAATTGAATTATTTAAAATAAAATTTTCATAATATTTATTATATTTCGAAAAATTTAATTATTTAAAACAATGTTTATACAATTCTTATGATGAATTCAATTATTTTCAAAAATTATCAAATTTTACAACAGAAATTCAATTCTATTTAAACTTTTTTATAAAATTCGACGCAAACATTCAATTATTTTTATAAATAATAAATTTTTTTACAGGAATTCAATTATTTACATTTTTTTTATATTTCTTCCCAATAATTCAATTATTATCAAAAATAATAACATTTTTACATGGATTAAATTATTTTTATTAATTATAAAACTCTTTTAGGAATTTAATTATTTTCATAAATATTAAATAATAAAACTAATTGCATAATTTCAATTATTTTTATTGCAATTTTAATCAAATTCGTCGAAAAATGTAATTATTCTTAAAAATTTTATTAAAATTCGTCCAAAGAATTAAATAATAAAAATAATTTTTAAAATGAATTTCAGTTAAAATTTTATATTAAAATTAAATATTAAAAGCATTATAACGTTGATTTTTATAGAAATAATTAAATTTTGAAAAAGTTTCAAATTAAAATCATTAAAATTCTTAATTTTTCGTATTTTTGACAAACAATTTTGCAGAATTAATTCTTTTTAAAAGTTTAATAAGATTTTTATTGAAATTATTTCAAGTTCTTATTTTTTAATATATATTTAATTGCAAAATTTCCGAATAATTGAAATTTTGTAAAATTGAATTGTAAACGAATGAATTTGAAAATTCTCAGAGAACTTTTTTTAAAAATTATTAAAAATAATGGATTTATTGAAGAATTCTAGTTAAAAACACTAGAAAAAGAATTTAATTTTTCAGAAGTTAAAAATTATTGCAGAAATTTATTTTTTTTCAAGAGTAATAAAATTCTTCTTAAGGATTCAATTATTTTTACTAATAATAAGACTCATCGCAGCGTTTCAATTATTTTTTATACAATTATAATTGAATTCCTTGAAAAAAGTAATTATGTTCATGCAAGTTTTAATAAAATTCGACAAAAGAATTCAATTATTTAAAAATTTGTTAATAAAATTCTTTATGAGAATTGAATTTTGAGAAACATTCAATTATTCAATAAATTATTTACTTTTACATTTAAATAATTGAATTCTTGTAGATTTTTCTAATAAAAATTGATTTTCATTTCATTAAAATGAATTTTAGTTAAAATTTTAGATTATAATTGAATATTAAAAGCAATGTGAATTTTTAGAAATAATTGAATTTTGAAATTAATTTTTTGGAAAAAGTTTAATTGAATTTTCTTTTAAATTATTTGAAGTTTTTATTTTCTAATATGCATTTAATTAAAGAATTTAGAAATAATTGAAATTTCGTGAAATTGAATATTGTAAACAAATGGATTTGAAAATTGCCAAAGAACTTTTACGAAAATTATTAAAAATAATTTATATAAAGTAAAATTGTAGTTGAAAATTTTTGAAAATAATAATTGAATTGAAATAATGAAAATAATAATAATGAAATTTTGAAGAGGTATAATATTCTTATAATATAATATAAAAATAATGATTTTATTACTTGGTCATCTTTAATTATTATAAAATATGAAGAAATCGATGACTCTGAGTCTTCGACTCGGAGTTATCGATATCTTCATGTTTTATAGTTATAAAAAAATTTAATGAACTAAAATTTCATTCATTTTAAAAAATAACACCAAAATTGATTATTTTAATATTTTTTGGTGTTGATTTAATCTGCAACACTTTTTAATACCTCACGATTTACTGTGTTATAAATACTTACTCATGGGGCAATATAAGTGTCAAGTATAATATGATATTTATATTATATGTAGAATGTATAATGAAAATATAAAAGAAAACTAAAAAAAAAACTATAATTTTACTGAAAAAAAAATCTTTATTTTACTTAATTTACATGCAAAGTCTGCTCGTTTTATCAAGTCTTGGAAAACAAGTCTAGACACTTTTGCGAGCGATAACGAGGAATACTTTACTTTTACAAGATTAGCTGACAAGTTAAGTTTACAACCTTTTGCTTAGTACATACTTTTTTTTTTATTTTGATGATAGTCAATAAAGGACCGGTACACTGTATATATATATGCTAAAAGGATAATCGTGTATCTTAATACTGTATCGAAGAAGAATCGGGCTGATAATTTATATATATTTAATTCCGTCATATATCGCGTGCTTGAAATTATTTCCCCGATGGGTATAACTTTTCATTTTTGTCAACACTTTCATTATAAATGTAGAAACGGTAATTTTTTTATTGCTTCTAATATATAATAGACAGTATTTAGAAACTGATTTGAAATTTTTTCGAACAAAAATTATTACAGTAACACGCCTGCCTCCTACGCGAAAATAAAAAAAAATTGGTTATTTATTCCTGAATTGCTATTGACTTGCAAATATTAGGTACAATGTTTTAATGAAACGATAGACAAATCCGAAAAGGAAATATTTGATAAATAAAATAAACGTCTCTTGAATAATTGAATTGACGAAATTCGATGTTTCTTCCTCTAGAGGTAAATTCTTTTTAATTCAATTTGTAAAAATTTACATAAATAATTTGCGACACTAAAGATTTTATTCATTTCGGAATATTTCAAATTGAGAACAAAAGTATACCAAAAAGTGTTTTCTATTTTTGTAACACAATTAAATTTAAATGAAAGAAAAATTATATCCTGTATAGAAAAAATATAATTAAAAAGAAAGAAATTGGAAAACTTGTATAAAAAAAATATTACTGAAGTAAAAAAATTAAAAGAAAGGTATAACAAATTAAATAGGAAATTTTAGAAATTAAAGAAGAATTCACAAAAAAAATTATAAAACAAATTTATATTCAGTTTTTTGTGATTAGAGTGTCGAAAATAAAATACGATGACCGAGTGTGTTATAACATTAAAAGCATGAATCTGGAAAGACATCGAATAAGGAACTCGTTTGTCAGCCGCCACTTTGGATAATGAACAGTGCAAACAGTGACCTTTTCACAAGTATATATGAAGATTTAGAGAAATATGTTCTGTACGTTCATGTGAAAAAAAATCCTGAAGGATTATAATTCAGCGAGTAAAACCACTGGGGGAAAAAAAAGTATGTCGTAACTCATAAGTCCTTGTAATAATCGTTAATGACTCGCTTAAGTAATTATATTTTTAATTAATATTATTAATTCAGAAGAATATTATTAATTAATAACTAAACTAGCGACAATTCTTAATTCTTACTCAAAACTTCTTACTCGCTTTTCTAAATAAAATTAGCAATTTTAAAAATAATATAGAATAGATATTTAAAAATTTTTAATTCAAATTTTTTTCATATAAATATAGTTTTACTTAAATATTTCAAAATTCATTCAATTTTTAAAGAGTTGTGTTTACAATTTTCATAAATAAATGAACATTCAAAACGGTTTTAATTTAAATTTTTATAAAATTTCAATTTTTAATGAATTCAATTAGAAATTTTAAATGGAAAAGTTCTATAATTTAAATTCTTCTGAAATTAGTTAAATTTGTCAATATATTAAATTAATTATTAAAAACAATGGATTTATAGAAAAATTTTAGTTAAAAACAATATTTAAAAAATTGAATTTTGGAGAAGTTACAAATAATTGCAGAAATTCAATTATTTTCAAAAGTATTGAAATTCTTCTCACAAAATTCAATTACATAACGTTCAAAATGATTTTCAATATATTTACTATTTAATGAATAATTAAAAGTTGACAGGAATTCAATTATTTGGAAATTCTTTTTAAATTTCTTCGCATAATAATTCAATTATTTTCATAAATAATAAAACTCTTTGCAGAATTTCAATTATTTTTAATACAATTTTAATTGAATTTATGCAAATTCTATTTTTAATAATTGATTTCGAGTGAAATTTTCATTACTTTAGAAAATAATTGAATATTCGTGCAGAATTTTGTCAAAATTGTTTTCGAATAATTGAATTCTTTTGTGAATTTCGATTATCATAATTAATATTTAATATACAATTTATTGAATTAAGAAAAATTTTTGAAAAAAATTTAAATTTTGCCACGAATTTTATTAAAATTTTTGAAAATAATTAAATTTTATTACTTTTAAAAATAATTGAATGTTTGTGTAGAATTTTATGAAAACTTTTGTTTAATAATTCAATTCTTTTGGGAAATTTTATAAAAAAAAATAGTAGAATATTGAAAACCATTGAAGTAAAAAAAATTTTTTTAAATAATTGAAATTTTGCCATGATTTTTATTAAAATTTTTTTAAATAATTGAATTCTTGTGATGAATATTATTATTTATGAAATCAATTGAATTTTGCAATGAATATTATTAAAATTTCTCAAAATAATTGAATTTTATAAAATAATTTTGCTATTTATTTATAAAGATAATTGAAATGTTGACCAAATTTTTTTTTTAGATTTTTTAAAAATAATTGAATTTCTGCGAAGAATTTTATTAATTTTGAAAATAATTGAATTCCTGTGATGAATTTTGTTATTTATGAAAATAATTGAATTTTGCAATGAATTTTCTTAAAGTTTCTGAATATTCTTGAATTTCGGCGAAGAATGTTATTAATTATTATTATTATTATTAATTATTCTTAAAAATTTGATTAAAATTCGTCAAAACAATTTAATTCAATATTTTGGGGAATTTTAATTAGATTTTTAAGAATAATTACATTTTTCGAGAAATTCGATTAAAATTGTATTAAAAATAATTGAAATTTTGAAATGAGTTTTATTATTTATGAAAATAATTGAATTATTATGAGAAGAAATTTATAAAAAAATTTCTAAATAATTTGAAAATTTTTGAAAAAATTCTTTATAAGAATTAAGTTTTAAAAAAAGTTCAATTATTCAAAAAAATTATTTACTTTCGTATTTAAATAATTGAATTTTCGTAGAATTTTTTAATAAAAATTGACTTAAAAATAAATTTTTGTTTAAAATATGTATGCCGATAATAATTGAATATAAAAGCATTATAATTTGAATTTTTAGAAATAAATTGAATTTTAAAAAGTTCTCAAATTAAAATATTTGAAAATTTTAGTTTTTCATAGCTTTAACTGACAATTCTGTAGAATTAATTTTTTTGAAAAAGTTTTAATTAAATAATTTAATAATTGAATTTTTAAAAAATTTTTTTTTTATTTTTCAAAAAATTTTTGTTTTTTTTGAAAACTTGTTGATTTAGAGAAGAATTTTTGTTTAAAAATTCTAGAAAATAATAATTGAATTGAAATGATAGAAATAATTTTGAAGAACCTAATAACAATATTTTATCACTCGTTCATGTTTAATTATTATAAGTTGTTTAATTTCAAAAAGGTTTGAATTTAAAATTTTTGAATGTTTTAATTCTTGTGGAAAAATAAGAAGTAATTATAAATATTTATTTAAAAAAGAAGTTATTGATGTTTTCGAATAATTTTACAATCATTTTTAACAAATAGAAATTTTGTTAATATTTTTTCCAAAATAAATTTAAAATTTCTTTAACAAAATTTGAATTATAACATTTTTTTACTCAAAACTTGTACTTTGTTTATGAATTGTAATTGAGAAGCAGAAAATGTGCAAAATATTTTCTACTTTCTAATTTTTAATTTTCCAACAATTTTTTAATTTTTGTTTAGAAAAAAGGAAAAAATAGCTGCATAATTTCAATTTGTCAAACAATTAAGTTTTTCATATTAAAAAAAGGATATTTTGCAGGATTTACATTTGTTAATTAAATTTAGAAGAAATTTTAGTTAAAAATTACAGTTGCAATTTTTAGGAATAATTAAGTTTGAAAAATAGAATTTTTGAAAAATTTCAATTGCTTTGAAGAAAATTAATAATAATTTAACAGGAGTTTTAATAAACTCCCACTGTGGGAGTGAATATAACTCGAAATGAGAGTTAAAACGACTTTCTTTCAGACAATCGCCCATCATTCCAAATATACATTTCGAAGACGATTAATTTATCCGGCGCGAGAAAATGGTAATTGCATGAATAGAAGATTAATTAATGCCCCTCGAGAACAATTAGGTTCATCGTCGACACGATTTCTCCATTGGACTCTTGAGACACACACGCGCGGGGTCCTGACAAAATGCGCATTATCATAAAACAAAATCAACAAATGATCAACAGAGACGCCATCATTGACGCGCACAATTTGCATTTTCGACGGAAGGTTTTCCAAAGTATACAAATTCACGCGCAGCTGTATATATATGTATATGTGTGCAATTCTGAAAACGTATAACGACAATCAAATATGTAAATGACGCAAAACCAACACGTGTGACAGAACCGATACGAATAAACTCGTCGATATATTAGACACACGATATCGGGAAGCGTCAGCTTATCCTGGCGCCTCTCTTTCTCTGGGTATACGAATATATATTCGAGTGTCACAAAAGTACGACTTCTTGTTGTTGTGTGTATGCGTGCGATCATTCAAAAGGATCTATCAATTTTTTTTTCTCACTTTTTTTGAATAACGTGATAAATACTCAATCCTTTTCTTTACAAGCAAACAGGCTTCTCTCTCGCGAGAGGAGACAATTCAAAGTCTCGATTACCACGCGGTGGAGGTGATAAATAAAATTGACTTGATGAAACGTTTTCTCATGTGGAATTATTCTTTTTTTTCGTTTTATTTTCACTTATACATATGCCTTTTGGAAATCATAGACGCAGAAGAAAAGAGCTGATAAATCGGAAATTTTCTTTTCAAAATGAATTGTGTTAATATTTTCCAATTTCCACTAATTACTTAACTTTATTATTAATTTCGTATATACATTTTACCACAATTATACAAATTACAAATTACGCAATTTCGTTCCATAATTACTAATTTATTATAGTAGTTACGTAACTTAATTAGTAATTTTTTAATCCTAATCACGTAACTAGACTATAAATAATGATAATGTACAAATAATAATAAAGAAAACTAAAAGCTTAGTAAAAATGAGACAAATTGTCTTCTTTCCCAGTGAAGAAAAGTACAATAGATCACTGAGCTTCGTGTCGTTTACGAGCGACAAGTTTCTTCGCCATCTGACGGACAGTTACAAATTTATGGCGCGAAATTTGAATTAACTTATCTTTGTTTCGCATTTCCTTGCATTGTTTCGTTTAAAATTACCGTCAATTTTATAAAACCTATAAAATTCGTTATTTTAGATATAATATTGTTACTATTTCTTCATTTTATTAGATATTATTCATTATTCTAAATATTTTAATTATTTTATTATTATTCTTATTATTATTATTATTATTATTATACGCGCGCGAAACGTGATAATTCATTTCTTAATAATTAACATAATTGATTTTAATGAGAATTTTATAACTTTTGAAAATAATTGAATTTCTGCATTAATTTATAATTTTTTAAAAATTGAATTTTTTTTAGTGTTTTCAACAAAATTTTTAAATTCTATTACTTTTAGAATTGCTAATTTTATTTAAAAAAGCTAGTAAAAAAAAAGTTTTTATTTTTAACAAAAGTTTTCGATAGAATTCAATATTATACTCAAAAGTTTTGATAGAATGTTTTATAAGAATGCAATTATTTTCAATACAATTTTAATAAAATTTCATGAATAAATTCAATTATTTTTACAATTATTAATAAAATTCTTCGCAAACAATTCAATTATTTTCAATACAAGTAATTTTTAAAAAATTTTTCTAAAGAATAAAATTATTTTCAAAAATTTTAATAAAATTCTAAAAGGATTCCAATTATTAATTATATTTCAGAGTTTTTTTTAAACAGAATGGAATCTTTTCGAATTTATAAAAAAAATGGTAAATATAACAAATTCCTGCGAAAAAGTTTACTATTTATAATAATAATTGAACTCTTCTGAGGAATTTTATTGTATTTATAAAAATAATTGAATTATCTTGAATGTTTTTATTAAAAATTTTCTGAAATAATTGAATACTTTAGATAATTTTCAAATATCAATTTTTGAATAATTTTAGATTCAAACTTTAAAAAAACTTAATTATTGACTAATTTACAAATTAATTATTATTGTTTATTAATTTCAAAAATAATAAAATTTTTCGCAAGAATTGAATTATTTTCATAAATATAACATTCTTCGTAAGAATTCAATTATTTTTCAAAATAATGATAAAATTCTTCGCAAAAAATTCAATTATTTTGAAAAATTTTAATTAAATTCTTTATAAGAATTGAAATATATTTACAATCCTACAATTTTAATTAAATTCTTCAAAGAAATTCAATTATTATGTATTTTAAAAAATTTACTAAAATTTCTTAGGTAGATTTCAATTACTTTTGTAATTAATAAAATTTTCTTTTCTGACATTTTATTATTTTTAAGAATTTTAAGAAAATTCTTCGCAAAAAATTTATTATTTTCAAAAATTTCAATAAAATTCTTTTGTATAAGAAAAAATCTAATTCTTTTCCTAAATAATAAAATTATTCTCGCAGAAAATCAATTGTTTTGAAAATTTGTTTATAAAATTCTGTATAAGAATTTACTTATTTTTAATACAATTTTAATAAAATTCTTATCAAAATTTCATTTATTTTCATATTCAATAACATTTCTTGAAAGAATTCAATTATTTACGGATTTAAAACTATGAGAAAAAATAATATAATAA
Source organism: Leptopilina heterotoma (assembly GCF_015476425.1). Lineage (NCBI taxonomy): Eukaryota > Metazoa > Arthropoda > Insecta > Hymenoptera > Figitidae > Leptopilina > Leptopilina heterotoma. The sequence continues at coordinate 1,316,747 of NW_025110949.1, read as the reverse complement.
GAAATATTTTTAATTGAAAACAATTTGGTTCAATTAACTTTTGGCTTTTTTTTACTCTTCAAAGCACTAACCTCTGAATCTAAATAAAATTTCATTAATTTTAAAAGTCAAAACATTAAATTGAAAAATTATGAAAAATATGAAGAAACAAAAAATTATTATTTTCTTACTCATACGAGTAAGAAAATAATAATTTTATTAAAAATTAATACTTTTATAATACACGTGTATTATATGAATGAATAAATTATTATATTTTTTTACTATTTCTTAATTGACTCTGTTGAATGCAATTTATATTCAATTGGGCCCAGTCCTTGACTGTCCATTTTGTCTTAAATGTGCCTTTTTTTGTTAATAATTCTAAATAATAATAATAATAATAATTTAAATTTACCAATAAAATATTATTTTCATTTTCATCATAATAAATATTATTTTCAAATATATTTGAAAATTACTTGGAAAAAAAATGTTATTTTATAATTTTTTCAAATTTATTTTTCATCAATTCACAAAGTTGAAAAATGAAATTCAGTACATAATTTTTAGTAATTTTTTGAAAGAAACAATAAACACTTAATTAAAATCAGATGGAATATTACACACTTTGTCGTGCGTTAATTTTTTGTATTTCTGCCCCACAGAATTCGTCATGCATCGAAACACAAAAAGGGTTTTTTTTTCTCTATATATATATATATATATATGTATATTGGGTGGAGCGACATTGACGGTCGCATCATTTTTACGTGCGGCCCTATAGATTTTTTTATGGGTTTGTGCATGACTGGACAGTATTGAATTGAAATTATTATGCTGCGATCGAATCGCGTAAAAAGATTGATGCGCGCCAGAAGCGGTCTATATATATATATATAAAAGTCGCTCGACGATAGTTATCGATCCATTTTTCTCGACAATCTAACCGACATACACCGCGCATATATATATAACACCTTTCGTAAAAGCAGCATACACAATCGAAAAGTCATTCAATGGCAAATCTTTTAGTTCATCGAGAGACGCAATCTTGATATTCCGGCGGTGGGTAATAATGTTTAAAAGTCACTTTCACACAAGTTTTATATATATAGATAGATGATATTAATCGAACGTTAATAATTCACGGGTTATACGAGAGTTTTTAAATTTATAGTGCCAGGAACATTAATTTTTCGAATATTAAAAATTTTTTTTTTATCTCGGTTCTGTTTTAAGAAACTTTTTTTTTGTCAGCAATTTTTTAGTTTCTCCTTTTTTCTCAAACCAAAAAATCGAAAATCCTATAGAGCAATAAAAATGATAAATTAGAAAATTCACTCGACTGAAACTATACTGAAAGTTTAGAGGAAATGGTCCTTTTTAGTTCCTATGCATTTCTTGTCGTAAATGTTGAACTGGATATATTGATCTTGAGAAAAGTTAATGTGCAGTAAAAGGAAACGAGTGAAAAAAAAGGGAGTTGGTCCTTTTTTTCTATATACGTATATATATATGGACAGGTCGGCAAGGACCGGCAACTTATTATCCCGAATCTTTTATCCTTTGGGTCGTTTGAACGAAAACCAATTTCAAAGTTGATCCACCTTGGATTGGCCGGCGTTTTCCTATCATTTATATACCCGCGCGTTGGTTGAAAGATCAAGAGAGATAATCGAAACGTCAAGCTTTATCGTGTGGCAGAACAGACATTGCATATAAAAATAACATTCAGTGTGTCAATAAGTAAATCAGCTTCCAGACGATAAAATAAGTGGACTTGTTATATTTGATTTTTGGTTTTATAGATAAATTGAAATTATTACTCTCTGCAATAACCGAGTATTGGCGATAATTTTTATATACATTTACTGATTATTAAGTTAATATTAAAGAAAAAATATTTTGCGAATTTTATATATACTTATAAGCCGAGTGGTAAGTTGCTAAAGGCGATTGGCTAAATATTTGTCCAATGCCAAGGCACATTTTTTTTAAATATTAACACAAGATTAGAGACATTGAAAAATAATTTTATTAATTTTCAAGCAGAAATGAATTTTAATTTAATAATAATTTTATTTTTCTTCTTTTAAATTTAAAAAATTTTTAAAATTAAAAAAAAAATTAAAAACAAAAATTAAAAACAAAATTTTAAATTTAAATTTTAAATTTAAAAATAAATTTCTCTAAAGTATTCAATTATTTTAGAAAATTTTTTAATAATAACATTCAAGAAAATTCAATTATTTTCATAAATGATAAAATTCCTCAGAAGAGTTCAATTATTTTTATAAATATAGTTAACTTCTTCATAGGAATTCAGTTATATTTTCTATTTTTTTTTTTGAAAAGTTTCAATTCTTTTTAAAAATACTCTAAAATAATTAAAATCCTTACAGAATTTTATTATAAAATTGGTAAAAATAATTTAATTCTTTTGTGAAATTTGATTAAAATTGTATTAAAAATAATAGCATTCTTACGAAAAACATTTATATCAAAACTTTTGAGTATAATTAAATTCTTTCGAAAAATTTTATTGAAAAATTATTAAAATAATTGAATTCTTTCTTAAAATATCATTAAAATTGTATTAAAAATAATTCATTTCTTAACAAGAATTTTATTAATATTTTAGAAAATAATAAAATTTTTGGCGAAGAATTTTCTTAAAATTCTTAAAAATAATAAAACGACTGAAAATTTTTTTTTTCAATTATAAAAGTAATTGAAATCTACCTAAGAAATTTTTAAAAAATTTTGAAAAGTACATAATATTTTAATTTTTTTGAGGATTTTAATTAAAATTGTAGGATTGTAAATTTATTTCAATTCTCATAAAGAATTTAATTAGAATTTTTCAAAATAATTGAATTTTTTGCGAAGAATTTTATCATATTTTTAAAAATAATTGCATTCTTACGAAGAATGTTATATTTACGAAAATAATTGAATTTTTGAGAAAAATTTTATTATTTTTGAAATTAATATACAATTAATTTGTAAATTAGTCAATAATTAAATTTTTTTTAAGTTTGAATCTAAAATTATTCAAAAATTAATATTTGAAAATAAAAAATTTTGTAATTTTGTATGATAATAACAAATTGAACACCACGTTTAATAATAATTTTTAATAATATTCTTAGACTAAAAACTATGTCCTTTATTTTTATAATTTATAGTCTTTTCTTATTTTAAATTAAAAAATTATTTCAGAAAATTTTTGATAATAACATTCAAGAAAATTTAATTATTTTTGTAAACAATAAAATTCCTCAGAAGAGTCCAATTATTATTATAAATAGTAAACTCGTTCGCAGAAATTTGTTAGTTTTAGAATTTTTTTTTTTATAAATTTTTTGAAAAGATTCCATTCCGTTTAAAAATACTCTGAAATATAATTAGTACTTGAAATCCTTTTAGAATATTATTTCAATTTTTGAAAATAATTTAATTCTTTCGAGAAATTTTTTAAAAATTACTCGCATTGAAAATAATTGAATTATCTGCGAAGAATTTTATTAAAAATTGTAAAAATAATTGAATTCTTTTGTGAAACTTTATTAAAATTAGACTGAAAATAATTGCATTCTTATAAAACATTCTGTTAAAACTTTTGAACATAATATTGAATTCTATCATCAATTTTTGTTAAAAATTATTAAAATCATTGAATTCTTTTTTGAAATTTCATTAAACTTGTATTAAAAATAATTCAAATCTTATATAAAGAATTTTATTAAAATTTTAGAAAATAATAAATAATAATAGTAAATTATTTAATAAGTGAATTATTTAAATTATGAATCTGTAATCATTAAAAAAATATTGAATTTATAATTAATAATATTTAATTATATAACATAACTAGCAACAATTTTTACTAACAACGTTTAGCTAACTTTTTACTTGCTTTTTTAAATAAAATAAGCAACTCTAAAAATAATAAAATTTAAAAATTTTGTTAAAAACACTAAAAAAAATTCAATTTTTGGAGAAATTACAAATAATTGCAGAAATTCAATTATTTTTAAAAGGTATAAAATTTTCATAAAAATCAATTGTGTTTAGAATTTTTAAAAAATTCTCGTCAAAATCCCAATTATTTTTACAAATAACAAAATTCTTTCACAAAGTTCAATTATTTCAAAAATGTCAATAAAGTTCTTTTCCTAATTTCAATTATTTTCAAACATTTTTCTCATTTCAATCATTTTCAATATCTACTATTTTAAAAATAAAATTTTCCCAAAAGAATTCAACTATTTAAAGAAAATTTTAATAAAATTGTACCCAAACATTTAATTATTTTCATAAATAATAAAAATTTCACAGGAATTCAATTATTTACAAATTTTTTTATAACTTTCTTCGCAAAAATTTAAATATTTTCATTAATAATTAAATTTTCTTTAAGGAATTCAATTATTTTCATAAATAATAAAATTTTTTTTTAAGAATTTAATTATTTTCATAAATAAATAAATTTTCTTTAAGGAATTCAATTATTTTTATAAAAAATAATTAAAAATTCTAGAAAATAATAATTGAATTGAAATGATGAAAATAATTTTGAAAAAGTTACTTGTAATAATATTCTTATAATATAAAACAATGATTTTATCACTCGTTCATCTTTAATTATTATAAAATATAAAGAAATCGATATCTTCATGTTTTATAACAATACTTTTATAAGTTGTTTAATTTCAAGAAGGTTTGAATTTCATTGAAATTGTATTGAAAATAGTTCAATTCTTATAAAGAATTTTATTAAAAATTTAAGAAAATAATAAATAATAATAGCGAATATTTTAAATTTTGAATCTGAAATCATTAAAAAATTAAATTTATAATTAATAATATTTAATTATATTGCACAATTATTAATTTTTATTTATAATAAATTTATATATAGGAGTGAGTAGATAATATAAAATTAAATTGAAAAATACTAAAATAGTACAATTTTGTTATCTTCAACATGCGGGAGTAAGAATAAATGTAAAATATAGGTATAATAATAAAGAAATAAATAAAATTTCTTGACTAAAAGAGAAGTAAAATATTGTTCTTATCAATCGATTTGCGTGCGCCAAAGTGGAAGGTTTATATATATTGTTGGCTTCGAAGTATGTAACCATGTTTTTTAGTGAAAGAAAACCGCCTCCGTTCTGCAACATTGGACATTCGAGATGTATCCTCGTATTTCATTTCGTTCCAAAGCGGATACATGAACACTCACATATATATGTATATACATCCACCTTGCTGAAATCTGAGCGATGTTAGTTTGCCAAGCTTTTTGAGAGATGCTATCAAAGTGATGTTTGTCTAGAGAAATTGTATATAGAGAAAATAGCTCACATTTATATGTAACTTTTACGATCATTTTTATTGTATATAAGAAGGTAAATTTTTCTATAAATATGAGACGAATTCACTCTCGAATTCACTATATAATAGACAATTATTTCGATTCCATATATTTCGAACATCATCTAATTGCTCTCTTATTAGGTTTCTTTCTTCCTTTTTTGATACAAAAGTAAATATTTTACTTATAAAAAATAAAAATACTCTCAAGCGTCAACATTTTTATTTTTTTTTCGATAGAAATTGTAAAGAAACGTTTTATTAGTAATAATTAAGAATATTACGATAACTTATTATATACAGAGATTTTCTCTTTTTCGAAAACTATATATTTTTCGGATATAGATTTTTCCTATGGGGGTATTAATCGTTTCCAGATGTTGGTTCGTTAATTTGTCAGAGTCAGAATAAACTCTGAAGGGTTTTTACGTCGCCTCAATATACCTAAGTTGTTGGTAAATGCCAAAGTTACAAATTACGTCTGTGTGGCTGCCACACCCGAATCATTTAATTTCTAATGTAATCGACGAATTTGACGTTTTACAAATTACAGCACTCGTGCGATAGTGAAATAAATCCTATTTCCTTTTTACACACATTATTCCACTGGAAACATAGTTTTAAACTTTAGAATTTCGTATAAATTATTTCGTTACTTTCGATATAATATTATACAGTTAATAAGGAAGTATTTAATTTTTTTTTCCTTTACAATTATATTCAGAAAATTTTTTTACTTTTATATTATTAATTATAGATATTTTTTATTTTCCTTATAAATCGATATCTATTTATTAATGATAATAATTCCCAGTAATAAATATTGCTAATTATAATAAAATAATAATATTAATTAATAATGGTTAATGTTAATATTACTAATTAAATATTAAAATATAAAATCAATTATTTATTTAAGTAACAATATTAATTAATAATAAAAAAATATTAGAAATAAAAGTAATTAATAATAGAAATAAAATAATTAATATTTTTTGGTGAAGAAAAAAAAATTAACCAATGAAGTGTGTGACAAAAAATAATTCGAGAGCAAGATAATATTAAAAATAATTAATCATTATCGACAGGAAAATAAAAAAAAAAAAAAAAGTCGATATTGTTCTATTGGTACCTATAGGCATGAGAGACGTGTTGTTATTTGCACGCACGGATAAACTATCGACTGGATTGTATATCTTCTTGACTTTTGGATAGAACGACCGATCGGGGTGTAGATTGTCCTCTTTTCTTTCCGCTTTGCTTTGCACGTTCCTCCAAAGCAATCTGACAGCAAAATTTATTGTTCCAAGAATGCTTCCCCGCACCTAAAACTCTTTTTCAAAAACGTTTGCCAAAACTTTTATATACTTTGAAAAAGAAACGAGGGAAAAATAGAGAGAAAAAAAATATATCCTAGATAAGAAAATTCTCATATCATAAGAAAATAATTCTTTCTCTTCGTATATAAATAAATATTTAAATTTATTTATCAAAATTTACGAAAATCTGAATTTTTATTTCTTTAGAGATTTTTTACTGTTTTTTTCTTTTACTGTTATAATTGAAATGATATATCGATAATATTACCACCCACACGCCTCAAGACTACCGCTTTACGAAGAGAAAAAATTGATATTGGAGAAAATGTTCCAAGTTTTGAGCGGAACCTGAATATACATGATCCTATCGTCGCGCACCGCATATAATAGACGAAACTTTCACGTATAATACTCATAAGTAATAAATATATATTAGCCTCGTGTGTCGGAAATTAAAATTTTTCCTGATTTTTTTTTTATTTTACAAAAAAAAACAATCTGAATATTTTTTTTCTTTTCATAGATTAATGGCTACTGATAGTTTCTCAATAAATTTCACAGATTTCTTGTCGAGATAGTAAATATAATTGATGTATCTCATCTTATTTGTATAAAATAAATATAAATAAATGTAAATATGAAATAGGGGATCGACGACATTTTTTCCATTTTTTAATTTTCATGATTTTGAAATGTACTCTTTCTCTCTCTTATCATCATAAAGAGAGGGAGAGAGAAAGATACATTCAAAAGGACATTATAAGTGATTCTTTACATATAGCGGTTCGTCATTCTTCATTCATTTGTCATTTATTCATATTATTGTTTGACACTTTTTTTACTTTAAATTATTCTATCGTTTTGAAATTTTTCAGAAAAACAGTATTTTTAGTGGAGGAAAGAAATAAATTCGATAAATTTGATTAACAATTTTTATTTATAATTTTACTTTATTTTTAAATTTTATTTACTTAATTTATAAGCAAATAAAAGAAATGAAAAGTAAATTAGTAAATAGGGTAAATTATTTTCATAAAGAATAAAAATTTTACAGAAATTAAATTATTAAAATTTTTTTTATAAAATTCCTCGTAATAATTCAATTTATTTTCATAAATGAGTTTATGAAGGTATTCAATTATTTTCGTGAATTATAAAATTCTGCTTTGGAATTGTATTATTTTCATAAAAATCATCAATAATTTCATTTAAAATAAATATTTAATAATTTTTTTCATTATAATTAAGATGTTCAAAAATTTCAAATTCAAACCTTTTAAAATTGAACAACTCTATAAAACATAAAGAAATGGATCTCTCCGAGTCTTCGACTCGGAGTGATAAATTTATTTATGTTTTATAATAATTAAAGATGACCGACTGACAAAATCATTAGTTTATTATTATAAAAAATTTTTGACTGTAATTTCTTCAAAATTATTTGTATCATTTCAATTCAATTAACATTTTCTAGAATTTTTAACTAAAATTCTATACTTTAAATCAATAACATCAATTATTATTCAATTAAACTTTTTCAAAAAAATTAATTCTACAGAATTGTTAGTTAAAAGTACGAAAAACAATAATTTAATTCTACGAGAAATCAATTATTTAAATACAAAAATAAATAATATTGAATGTTTCTTAAAATTTAATTTCTACGAAGAATTGTATTAACAACTTTTGAAAATATTTAATTTCTTTTCAGGAATTTTATTAAAATTTTAATGACATTTATTATATTAAAAAATTTTGTAACTATTTTTGGAAATAATTAAAAACTTCTTGAAGATTTTTATTCAATTTTTTAAAAATAATCGAATTCCTGAGAAGAATTTAAATAATAATTTTTAAAAACAATTGAATTCATGAGAAGAATTTTATTAAAATTTTTGAAAATAATTGACTTCAGAAGAATTTTTAAAAAATTGTTGACAATAATTTAATTCTAGACGAGAATTTTTAAAAAATTTTGAAAATAATTTAATTTCTGCAAAGTATTTTATTACTTTTCAAAAGAATTGAATTCTTTTGATGAATTTTAATATTTATCAAAATAATTTAATTTTGGAAAAGAATTTTATTAAAATTCCTTAGAATATTTGATTATATTTGATTAATACTTTTGCAAAATTACTTAAAAATTTTTAAAAATAATTGGTTTCTCTGCTACGAATTAAATGTTATTTTTGAAAATATTTGAATTATTGCAACGAATTTTATTGGTTTTTGAATAATTGAATGTTTCTTTTGTTTAATAATTCAATTCTTTTGGGAAATTTTAATAAAATAGTAGAATATTTGAAAAACAATTGAAGTAAGAAAAATTTTTGAAAATAATTGAAATTTTTCCATGATTTTTATTAAAATTTTTTAAAATAATTGAATTCTTGTGATGAATATTGTTATTTACGAAAATAATTGAATTTTTCAATGAGTTTTATTAAAATTCCTCAAATAATTGAATTTTGTCGAAGAATTTTGATATTTATAAAGATAATTCAAATGTTGACAACAATTTTTTTTAATTTTTTAAAAATAATTGAATTTCTGCGAAGAATTTTATTAATTAATAAAATAATTGAATTGTTGTCATGAATATTGATATTTATCAAAATAATTGAATTTTGGAAAAAATTTTTATTAAAATTGCTTAGAAGTTCCTCAAGTTTTAATAAAATTTTTAATAATAATTGCATTTTTCATGGATTTTATTTAAAATTGTATTAAAAATATTTGAAATTTTGCGATGAAAATAATTGAATCTTTTCGTAGAATTGAATCAACAAGTTTTTTCTATAACTAAATCTTTTAATAAATTTTATTAAAATAGTAAATATTTAAAAACATTGAATTGCAAAAAAACTTTTAAAAATAATTGAAATGTTGCAAAGAATTTTATTTAAATTTTTGAAAATAATTGAATTTTTGTCGAAAAATGTTGCTATTTATAAAAATAATTGAATTCTTGATGAGATATTCATTAAAATTTATAAAAATAATTGAATTCGTGCAATTTTATTAAATTTTGTTTTAATAATTGAAACTTTGCCAAGAATTTAATTAAAATTTTTTTGAATTCTCGAGAAGAATTTTGATATTTATCAAAATAATTGAATTTTGGAAAATAATGTCATTAAAATACTTTAAAACAATTGACTTTATGGGGAGAATTTTGTTGGTTATCAAGATAATTGAATTCTTTTGCAGAGTTACTTAAAAATTATTGAAAATAATTGATTTCCAGTGACGAAGAAAATAGGGGAAATTTTTAAAATAGGGTACGTTTAGGGGCCAAAATTAAAAAAAGGGGACTTTTAGGTAAAAAGGGGACAGACCGTGAAGCGTGCGTATATTATTTGAATAGAAATTTCTTTCAAAACATAAATAAAGAAATAAGATGGGCATTTTACGGAGATGTTGAGGAGTAAGAAAGGAATGAGGGGGGAGGGGGGCATATTTTTCTTGACTAAGATAGAAATTTTTATACATCTCATGTTGTGTTTTTCTTGAGTAAAAAATATATATCTATATAAAGTCTCGTGTTCGGAGGAGCAATTCCCGGACGTACGACAACGCGATATCCGCTGCGGAGAGATTTTTTTTTTTTTATTTCATTTTGCCTCGGCAGCTTTTCAAGCACCGCGCGTAGATAGGTAGGTAAACCGTAAAGCGTGTGATCACACTGGCAATAAATTTGCCAAGTCCACGACCTTGCCTAACTTAAGCCGGCTTTAACAAGCCCCCCCCCCCCTCCCGTCCCCCACCGCCCTCTTTCTTCATCCTTCTCTACTGCCATAGGAGGAATAGAAACTCCGCGGATTTGGCCAGAATCCAGCCCGCGATTCGTTCGTTATTGTCTGGAAAATGGGTCGACTATAATTGCACTGCTTGTGCACTTTAGATTCCAATCTTCCACTCCTCTACGTCTCCATACCTCTTCTACTGGTCTTGCTTCGGGCAAGAGAGATTCTCCCTCTCTCTCTCTCTCTTTTTTTCTCTGTTGGGATTTTACCATTTTCCAGGTTTCAACCTAGGGACCTGGAATTGAAAAGGCCGAAAAGCAGAATGAAAAGATGGTTGCTAGGTTGTAGTTTCGGAATTTGCTCCAATTCAGTTTCTGTAGGAGAGATTCAACTCGCGTGCCATCCTTACATATAGTAGAGAGAGAGATAGTTGCTTGAATCACTCCTACCCACCCCCCCCCCCTCTTTAACTGATTTCCATCTCTGTGAAATTACCTTTTGCCAGAAGAAACGATCGGTAATTGGTAACTAATTGGTGCGGCATTAATTTCGTGTTCCATTTTCGTCAATTTACTCTATAAACGGCGAAGCTAACTCAGTGTCGATAAACAACTTCTTCAATTAGATTTCTACATATATAGATATATGTATACCCAGAGGGAAATTGCCAAGACTTGAACGATTAACTAAATATTGGACGAGAACTCTTATTTGCCAATATTTGGCCTAGAATGATGATATGTATAGTTGAAATCTAAAATTTTAATATTGGGCAAAGTTTTTTTTTATTGTTTTTTATTTTTTTTGTTGTTAAGTTTTTTTATTGTTTATGTTTATGAATTATATTTTCCTTTATTTTCTTATGTACATTCATTGATATTATTGCTAAAAATTAATTAATTTTAATTACATTTTCTCGAAAGAATTCAATTATTGAAAAAATGTATTTTTTTAAAATCTCTTAATCAAAAATCTGTCTTATCATTATCAAGACATAATTTTTTTCTTGTTTTTTTGCTTTTTTCGAAGGAAAAACTAAGTTAGAGTGGAGAAAAGTTTTCGGAACTAAAGAGTCCTTACACTGTATATGTACTATATATGTACGGCGGTCAAAAGAAAATGCTTCTTTGATTTTACTTTGCCTTGGTTCAATAAAAATGTCCTTTGATTCAAGAGGAACATTCTTCGTTTCGAAATACATTTTCCGCTATGATCAAAGGAATTTTTGTTTGCCAAAACCTAGTAATAATCAAAGGAAGAAACCATTTACTTGATTGAAAAAAATTTTGTGCCAACAAAATCTATGTATATATAAATACGTATCTGTATTTATTAAATTTTTATGTATACATATATTCATATATGTGTGTGATGAGAGAAAATTAACGAGTACCTTTTTTCTGTTACAGGTACGTTTCTATTTTGGGTATAGAATTTTTTTCTATGTGTATTTTCTTACTGGGTGAGTTAATTCATTTACTACAACGAATTAAATTCGAGTATTTCGTGAGTAATTGATTATATTTTAAACTATTTTTCTTTTTTTGTATAAGAATATAATTTTAATTATATAATTAATTTTTTATATAATTTGGTGAATTTGAATTTTTTTAAGTTCTTTAGTTTTTTAGTTGTTTAGATTGTAGAAATTCAATTATGTTTAAAATTTTTTTAAAAAAATTCTAGTAAAAATTTCCAATTAACTTTAGAAATAATTAAATTCTTCTCTAAAATTCAATTATTTTCAAAAATTTTTATATAATTCTTGGAAAAATTTAAATTATTTTCAAAAATTCTCCTCAATTCAAATGATTTCTAAAATCTGTTATTTTAATAAAATTTTCCGAATTAATTCAATTATTTAAAAGAAAATTAAATAAAATTCTACGCAAACATTTAATTATTTTCATATTTCACAGGGATTCGATTATTTTCGTAAATAATAAAATTCTTTTTAGGAATTCAATTATTTTTATAAATAATTTCTCAAAAATGTAATTATTCTTAAAAATTTTATTTAAATTCGTCGAAAGAATTCAATTATTTAAAAATTTCTTGATAAAATTCTTTATGGAAATGGAATTTTAAGAAACATTCAATTATTCAATAAATTATTTATTTCTGTATTTCAATAATTGAATTCTAGTAGAATTTTCTATAAAAATTGATTTAAAACATATGTAGATTTTTAGAATTTATAAGAACATTCTGAATTTTTGTGTTTTTTGTTAAAATTCTTGGCAAAATTTTAAAAATTGTCCTTTTTTCAATTATTTTTAATATCTACTATTTTAATAAAATTTTACAAAAGAATTCTATTATTTAAACAAAATTTTTAATAAAAATTTCACAGGTTCTTCTTGAGAATTTAATTATTTTCACAAATAATACATTTTTTTATGGGAATTCAATTATTTAAAAAAAAATTGAATAAAATTTTTCGCTTGCAATCAATTATTTTTATAAATAATACAATTTTTCTTTAGAATTCAACTATTTAAAAAAATTTTGATAAAGTACTTTAAAAATTTTTGAAAAAATTATATTAAAATCGGTCGTAGAATAAAAATTATTTTCGTAAAATATAACATTCTTCCTAAGAATACAATTATTGTTAAAAATGTTTGTAAAAATCTTCGAAAGAATTCAATTATTTTCGTAAAAAATAAAATTCTTCATAGCAATTCAATTATTTAAGAAATTTTAATAAAATTCTTCACAAGAATTCAATTCTTTTAAAAAATAAACAATTTCACAGGAATTCAATTATTTAAAAAAGAATTTTTTTAAATTCTTTGTCAGATTGCAATTATTTTCAATTTTTTAATGAAATTTCTCGATGGAATTTAAATATTTAAAAAAAAAAAAATTTTAATTCTGAAAAATTTAATTATATAAAAAAATTTGAATAAAATTTTTCACAAGAAATTAATTATTTTCATGAATAATAATATTTTTCTCCGGAATACAATTATCTTTACAAAAAAAGAAATTCTTTACAGAAATTCAATTCTTTAAACAAATGTTTAATAAAATTTGTTGCAAGAATTAAATTATTTTCTAAAATAACAAAACTTATCGCCGAATTTCAATTATTTTTTATACAAATTTGAAATATATTGATAGAAAATTGCATTTATTCTTAAATTTTTCTTAATTCACCAAAAGAATTCAATTATTTAAAGAAGAATTTTTTTAAATTCTTTGTCAGATTTCAATAATTTTTATCAATTTTTTAATGAAATTTATCGATGGAATTTAATTATTTAAAATTTTTTTTTTTAAATTCTGAGAAATTCAATTATATAAAAATTTTTTTTTTAATTCTGACAAATTCAATTATATAAAATTTTTTTTTTAAATTCTGAGAAATTCAATTATATAAAAATTTTTTTCTTAAATTCTTCACAAGAAATTAATTATTTTCATGAATAATAATATTTTTCTCCTGAATTCAATTATCTTTAAAAAAAAAATAAAATTCTTTACAGGAATTCAATTCTTTAAAAAAATTTGTAATAAAATTTGTTGCAAGAATTCAATTATTTTCTAAAATAACAAAACTTATCGCAGAATTTCAATTATTTTTTATACAAATTTTAATTATATAATGATAGAAAATTGCATTTATTCTTAAATTCTTTTTAATTCACCAAAAAAATTCAATTACTTTTAAAAATTTTGATAAAATTCTTCATGATAATTCAATTTTAAGAATTTTTCAATTATTAAATAAATAATTTATTTTTTTATGTAAATAATTGAATTTTGTAATTAATTTTTTTTGAAAAAGTTTAATTGAATTTTTTTTGTATTATTTAAAGTTTTTATTTTCTAATTCTAATTCTAAACTTTCTTCGCAAACATTTCATTATTTTCATAAATAATTAAATTTTTTTTTAAGGAATTCAATTATTTTTGTAAAAAATAATTAAAAATTTCTTGTCAGTATAATTGTTCCGTAATTTTTCATTTTTGGTCCGTAAAGTTTGTATTTTTAAATACTTTCACTGGTTCAAGTCCTGTCAGTAGTAAATGACACTTTTTGTTGTTTTAGTTTGACTATAAAATTCTTGCTTATTTTTTTCATTAGTACAAGTCAATTTGTTTCGGACATTAAATTCAAATCAGTAGTAAAAATCAAATTTAGTCAGACTCCAAAAGATATTCAGCAATAAAGTAGTAAATTTAAGTTTCAGTCTATCGTTTTAAACACATGATATTTTTTTCACTCAATAGTTACAGTCAAGTTTTTTCTATTTTTGAAGTCAGTAGTAAAGTCAACATTCAGTCAGACAACAAAATTTCGCGTTATTCATATATTAGTAGAAAAATTTTCTCCAATGAATAAATTCTTCTCGGATGCACTCGGATGTCTTTTGTATTTATTCATCGTTTATCTATAAAAAAAAATCAAACCGCAAAAATCATCTTATGAATGATATTTTCTAATTTGTTCTCCCCCCCCCCAGTTATTTATTTACACACAAAGCGAAACTAATGGTTTTTCAAGATAAAGCGGGGAAAAAAAGGCACGTGTTTGTATGAGGGGTGATCGGTTTTTTTTTCATTTTATTATTTTTTTTTTTTTAAAGCATTATAGCGAGTCAGAATGACGAAGGATAACGCGCGATGCGTTTTGTTGATATCGCACACATACAAACGCAAAAGGCACAGACACGTACATAAAAGTACAGTCACGTGCAACATATTAGAGGAGAAACTTTTTGAGATTAGCGATGGTACATTTTACAGGTTTGTTGCGCTGTCTCGAAAACTGTCCCACAGGATTTTCATTTTAAAAGAGATAGGATCTTTGAAACAAACACCTTACCTCTGGCACTGATCGAAGGGCAAAAGGCGCGCAAGGGGAACGACGAGGATCAGTCCATGACTGCCAATTACAGGGAGATACGAGCCCTAGGCAATACACGCGCTGCCTGACCGGGATTCAAGATGCGCAAAAACGATAACTCGACCTGCACAGGGAGAATTATTCGATCGCATTCCTTATATATTCTCTCACTCTCTCATTCTCTCTCATTCTCTCTTATTCTCTCTCATTCTCTCCTTTTTTTCTCTACCCTTTTTCTCCTTCTTTCTAAAACTTGATGCAAATGTCCGGCTTAATAAAATGTTTCAGAGGCGTCAGTTAAAAATAAATTTTAACGACTTCATTTTTATCGCCGAATGTCGTGTTATGTATATATCAATATAACACACATATACCACAAATACACTCAAAATTATATGATTACATATCTTTTTTTTTATTTTATTTCTTTATTATTTTTTTTTTTTATTTTCGAAAACTTTTTTTTCTAATAAAGATTTTCCCTGATTTCCAGACAAGATTTTCACTTTTTCCCTGACTCTGAAGTACATCAATAACTTCTTTTTTAAATAAATATTTAATCATTATTTTTCTATAGGAATTAAGATTCTTAAATTCAATAAATTATGAGAATATTATTATAAAACATGAACTCAGATATTGACTTTCACTAATTTCACTACTGGCTGAAAAATATACAAAACTTTCAAAAGTCTGACTAAATTTTGATTTTTACTACTGATTTGAATTTAATGTCCGACGCATATTGACTTGTACTACTGAAAAAATAGGCAAGAATTTTATAGTCAAACTAAAACAACAAAAAGTATCATTTACTACTGACAGGACTTGAACCAGTGAAAGTATTTAAAAATACAAACTTTACGGACCAAAAATGAAAAATTACGGAACAATTATACTGACAAGAATTTTTAATTTTTTTTTATGAAAATAATTGAATTTCTTTTAACAAAAAAATTTAATTATTTATGAAAATAATTAAATGTTTGCGAAGAAAGTTATAAAAAAATTTGTAAATTTTACGAAATTTCAATTATTCGTAAATTCTTCAATTAAATATTTATATATTAGAAAATAAAAACTAAATAAAATAAAAAAAAAATTCAATTAAACTTTTTCAAAAAAAAATTAATTACAAAATTCAATTATTTCTAAAAATTTACGCTATATTGCATTTAATATTCAATTGTAATCTAAAATTTTAACTAAAATTCATTTTTTTAAATAAATTTTTTATTAGAAAATTCAATTATTCACAAACAAAAATAAATAATTTATTTAATAATTGAATTTTTATGAAGAATTTTATGCAAAATTTCTACAAATAATTGAATTCTTTTGGTGAATTTTGAAAAAAAAATTTAAGAATTAATGCAATTTTCTATCATTATATTTAAAATTTGTATAAAAAATAATTGAAATTCTGCGAAAATTTTTGTTCTTTATGAAAATAAGTGAATTCTCACAAACGAATCTTATTAAAAATTTATTTTAAAGAATTGAATTCCTGTAAAGAATGTCATTTGTAAAGATAATTGAATTTCGGAGAAAAATATTATTCATGAAAATATTTAATTTTTTGTGAAGAATTCTATTCAAATTTTTTAAAATAAATTTAATTTCTAAGAATTAAAAAAATTTTTTTTTAAATAATTAAATTTCATCGTAAAATTTTGATTAAAAAATTGGAAATAATTGAAATCTGACAAAGAATTAAAGAAAATTCTTTTTTAAATAATTGAATTCCTGTGAAATTGTTTATTTTTAAAAAGAATTGAATTCTTGTGAAGAATTTTATTAAAATTTCTTAAATAATTAAATTGCTTTGAAGAATTTTATTTTTTTCCGAAAATAATTGAATTCTTTCGAAGATTTTTACAAACATTTTTGACAATAATTGTATTCCTAGGAAGAATATGTTATGTTTTACGAAAATAATTTTTATTCTACGACCGATTTTATTATAATTTTTTCAAAATTTATAAAGCAATTTATCAAAATTTTTTCTAAATAATTGAATTTTCAAGAAAAATTTTATTATTTATAAAAATAATTGATTTCTAACGAAAAATTTCATTTCAATTCTTTTTAAATAATTGAATTCCCATAAAAAAATGTATTATTTCTGAAAATAATTAAATTCTCAAGAAGAACCTGTGAAATTTTTATTAAAAATTTTGTTTAAATAATAGAATGCTTTTGTAAAATTTTATTAAAATAGTAGATATTAAAAATAATTGAAATGAGGAAATTTTCTGAAATTTTGCCAAGAATTTTATTAAACCAAATGTTTTATTAAATATATTAATTTTTGGAAATTTTGGTATAAAAATGATGTTTTACAAATATATTAATTTTGGAAATTTTGATATAAAAAATAATCCAAATTATTATTTCTTTTTTTCAAAGAAGAATAGAATTTTGTTAAAAAATTATAATAAGAAATAGGAAATTTATAACAATTTTTATTTTTTTTTCAAAAATAAACTCATAATTTTGTGAATAAAATTGTGATTGAGAAGCAGAAAATATGCAAAATAGTTTCTATTTCCTAATCTTAATTGTTTAACAATTTTCTAACATTTATCAAAATTGTAGAATTTCAAAAATTTGAGGAAATTAAATATTAGAAATCATAAGTTTTTAGAAAAACTTTTTTTAGAAATCAAAATTTGTTAGGAAAAATTTTTTAGAAAACATATTTCATTAGAAATCGCTTTTTTTTAGACAAAAAAGGTTTTATTAATTGATTTCTAAATGTAGGCATTTTTTTTATAAAATCTTTGAATTTCTCAGCATAATAAAATTAACAGTTTCCTTTAGATAAAATGACAAACGAAAATATATTAATTGAACTTTTTCTTTAGAGATGATTTAATAAATATAATTGATAGGAATTAAAATTTAATAGAAAATAAACATTTCAGAAATTTTAACTTTATTGGAGAAAATAGAATTTTTATAAAAATTCATTTGCTTTGCGTATGAAAATAAACGCCTTTCTATTGTTTGAAATTGAATTTTATTGGAAATTTATATTCATTGGCATATGAAATTCTTATTCAATAGAAAATAAAAATTTTAGTTTTTAGTTTTTACAGATTGAACTTTAATTGAAAAGAAAAATGTTTGGACGTTAATCTTGTTAGAGAAGAAATTTTTAAATTGAACTTTATTGGATATTTTTACAAAAATTAACTTAAAATTAGTGAACAATTATAAATAAATAAATATATATTGGACGTTGTTTTCCATTTGAAAAAGAGAGGTCGAATATTAGTTTCGTCATCTTGCTGACTATACACATTTCGAAACAACCAATTAAAAACCTTTTTGAGGGGCTTTCCGGTAGAAGTTAATCCCGATTCTTTGTTTTTTTTCTTTTATTTTTTTCCCTAAGTATACATGAGCATTTTTTTCTTTTTTTTGTTTTTGTCTATTCCGCAATTTGGCATTTCGTTTATGAGCAGATTACGCTTTCTCTCTCTCTCTCTCTCCCTATTTCTATTTCCATACTTGGACAAAGAAATTGCGATTAAAAACATTTTTAAATTCCATGTTTTTCGGTTTTATACTTTGACTTTCTCACACCGAATAATATCACATTTTATCTTTTCTATACACAAACAAACTGGAAATAAAAATGTGATGCACTGAAGAAATTTTCTCTTGCACTAAAAACCATATTTTTTTCTATTTCAAACTAAATATTTTTTATTATTTTTTTTTATTTCTATTATTTTATTTTTATTTATTATTATTTTTTATATTTTTAAAGTTATATACATAATACTATTATTTACTTAGTATTAAATAATGAGACTATTATTAATTTTATTAATTAATTTGTTGATAATTAAATGTAATTAAATGTTTAATTAAATATAATATAATATAATAATAAAAAAGAATAGATATGATTTTTCAATTCCAAATTGAAAAAGATTGTATCGGAAGTGAGTGATTTTGTGGGCAAATAAAGCGATAAAATTCGTGGCAAAATGAAGCGATAAAATTAATGTGAAAATAAATACAATTAATTATGTATATAAAGGGGAGAAGAAATGAGAGAAAACAGACACATTAAAGCGTAGAAACTTCGCATTGATACCGTTCATCTGCTCTCGTTAATCAAGGGGGCGAAACCACTTGAATAGATATTTTTTTGTCCCCGACAAAAAAAAAAAAAAAAAAAAAAGAAATAGACCAAGTGAAAAAAAAGTGAAACAACATTCATCAACGACAGTATGTGGTATATCGACCTCAAAAGGGATCATTTAGCCTCGTGTCGCCTGTCGTCTTTCAACTCAAACATTAAGCCGCCAAGTCGCAGTGTTAGTCTGATGCGCGATTCCTTGCGCGGAAAACCACGAAACTTTCATTCCTATACCGAGTGAGAGAGAGATGAAGTTAAAGAGCCAAGATATCCTTTGGACGACGCCAGCACGTCTTATTGGTCGAATGTTGGCCCACCATAGGAGAACAGTAATTTTATGGATTGACGGTCGGGAGAGTTCGAGAAAGACATAAAGCAGCAGGGATGCCAGACGTTGGTTGACTCTAATGACTGACTTATGGTCATTGGTCGAGCACAATGAGGGAGGAACTTTGCGAGCAATCTTCACGCAAACGGGAACAGCGTGTTTGTACGTGACATCACTGTATGATATACTCGCGAGCGAGACTAATTTTTTTTTTTTTTGTCATACTAAAAGTACTTTTGAAAAATTATTATTGTCTTGATTTTTCGAGGAGAGGAAAATAAAAGAGTTTTTTTTTAACTACCGTGCGGCGCTGAGAAAATATGGTCGTGACATTGAAAACTTATGGAGCGATTTAGCTACTGTACTCTCTAAATCTGAATTAGTAATTTTCTATACTAATGAAATAGTGCGGATTCGTTTACCAAATTTAATTAGTAACAGTTTTTACTAATCTTTAGTAATTTTTTACTAATTGTTAGTAGAAAAATACTAATTCATTAGTAAGCCGTTTACTAACTTGGAATAGTAAAAAATACGTTCTGCTAATTTAATTAGTAATTTTCTACTAGCAATTAGTAAAAAACTACTAATTCATTAGTAAGCCCCGTTTACTAATTTGAAATACTAAAAAATACGTTCTACTAATTGAATTAGTAATTTTCTACTAGCATTTAGTAAAAAAACTACTAAAGATTAGTAAAAACTGTTACTAATTCAAATTGGTAAACGAATCTGCACTAATTCAGATTTTGAGAGTAGGGCAACAATTCACGCGGATGACTTTTCACACTCACTTTTTTTGAATAAAATTAGCAATTTTAAAAATAGAACGTAAAAATTTTAAATTAAAATTTTTTTTTATGAAAATAAAATATGAATTGAAATATATAGTTTCAATATTATTATAATTATTATAGCAATTATATATTCTGACATAGAGAATTTAGAGAAAAGTCAGGAATTTTTATTAAAAGTACTGAAAAAAATTAAATTTTTAGAATTCATCAGAAAATTCAGAACTTTTGTGTCTTTTGTTTGACTTATAAACTAAAAAATTACCACGATTTCTAATACAAAACCTTCAATTTTTTCAACTTCTGACAAAAATTTCTTTTTAACAAACTTAAATCTTGAACAACTATATCATATAAATAAATTATTTAAGAAATAATTTTACTTCAATATTTCAAAATTAATTCAATTTTAAAAGAGTTGCGTTTACATTTTTCATAAATAAATGAACTTCAAGCGGTTTCAATTTGAAATTTTATAAAACTTCAATCATGAATGAATTTAATTAGAAATTTTAATGAACTTAGATTTTTGGAAAATTTTAATAATTCAAATTCTTCTAAATTCGGTTAAATTTGTCAATATATATTTAATTAATTATTGAAAATAATGATTTATAGAAGAATTTAAGTTATAAAAACACTAAAAAAATTGAATTTTAAAGGAGTTACAAATTGTAGAAATTTCATTATTTTCAAAAGTAATAAAATTCTTATGTCGAAATTCCATTATATTCAAAAATTTACAAAAAAATCTCGACAAAATCCCAATTATTATCTTAATAAATAAAAATATTCTTGAAAATGCAATTATTTTCAAAAATTTGTAATAAAATTCTTGTCAAAAGTTTCAATTATTTTCAAAAAAATTTCCTCATTTGAATAATTTTCAATATCTATTTTAATAAAATTAACTAGAATTATTATACTATTTACAAATTTTTTATAAATTTCTTCCCAATAACTTCATTATTTTTATAAATAAAAAAACTCATCACAGAATTTCAATTATTTGAAATTCAATTTTTAATAGAATTTCTCGAAAAATGTAATTATTCTTAAAAATTTTATTAAAATTCGTTGAAAAAATTCTATTATTTAAAAATTTATTCATAAAATTCTTTACGGGAATTGAATTTTAAGAAACATTCAATTATTCAACAAATTATTTATTTTTGTATTTACATAATTGAATTCTACTTGAATTTTCTAATAAAAATTGATTTTCATTTCATAAAAATGAATTTTAGTTAAAATTTTAGATAATAATTGAATATTAAAAGCATTAGATGGGGAAATATTTTTAAAAAATTGAATTCTGAAAATTGTCAAAGAACTTTTTCGAAAATTATTAAAAATAATTTTTTAAAGAAGAATTTTAGTTAAAAATTCTCGAAAATAATAAGAATTTAATAATTTAAAAAAATTCTTGTTCAAATTTCAAATATATTCAAAAATTTTCTACATTTTAATGATTTTTAATATTTACTATTTAAATTAAATTAACCAAAAGAATTAAATTATTGAAAAACCTTTTTAATAAAATTTTATGCAAACATTTAATTATTTTCAGAAATAATAAAAATTTCACAAGAATTCAAATATTTAAAAATTTTTTATAAGTTTCTTCTGAATAATTCAATTATTTTCAGAAATAATAAAACTCATCGCAGAATTTATATTATTTTTAATACAATTTTATTCAAATTCCTTGAAAAATGCAACTATTCTAATTTCTAAAAAATTTAAATAAAATTCCTCAAAAGAATTCAATTATTTAAAAATTTGTTAATAAAATTCTTTATAAGAATTAAATCTTAAGAAATATTCAATTATTCAATAAATAATTTATTTTTCTACTTAAATAATTAAATTCTCGTAAAATTTTCTAATATAAATTGATTTGAAAATGAATTTTAGTTTAAATTTTAGATAATAATAGAATATAAAAATAATTTTTAAAAAGTTGCAATGACAATATTCTTATAATATATGAAATAATGTTTTTAACACTCGATCCTAATTATTATAAAACATGAAAAAATTTCTAAGTAAATCTAAGTATTCGTTATCTTCATGTTTTATAACAATATTTTTTTAAAGTTGATTAATTTCAAAATAGTTTGAATTTGAAATTTTTGAAAATCTTAATTCCTATGGAGTGGATGGAAAAATAATAATAATTAAATATTTAAAATATTTAAAAAAGAAAATATTGTTTTCGACTAATTTTACAATTAAAGATATTCGTAAATAAATTTAACACAACATTTTTTTCAATAAAATTTTTTCCTTTATTTTTAAAAAACTTTGAATTTTATTAAAACAATTGAAATTAAGAAATAGAATTAATGCAAATTATTTCCTTATATGAAAGTTGAGAATTTTCTACAAAAATATTAAGAAATATATCTAATGTTTTCTTCCCAAAATAAAAAATTGAGTTTATAAACAATATTGTTATTGAGAAATAAAAATTATTCATAAAATGGGTAAATTTTTTACTTGTTAATCAGAATTTTTCAAAAAATTTTCTTATTTGTAAATTGTAATATTATTTTATTGTAAGTCATGAAAAAATATCTGCATATTTTGGATTTGTCAAACAATATTTTTTAAAGAAAAAAGAAAAAAACAAACAAAAACTGACTTCAAACTGCGGACAGAATGAATTCTGATATTGTATTTATTGTCTGACTAAAATCGACTGTATCTACTGATATTTTTTCTTAAACTCAATATTCTTTACTGAAGAATGTGTATTGTCCTGGTGTCAAAGAAAAAAAAAAAAATTCAGTAAGAAATCAATAATAAAAGAAATAAAATAAATTTGCCATAAAACATAAGAAACAATAAAAAGTTATAATCCTGGTTCAGAAACAAAAATTCTTCTTAATTCCTTCATTTGTTTTTTTTTTGTTTTTGTTTGTCTTTTGATGAAATGAAGAAAATGAAAAATGATGACAGTACCAAAAATGTAAAAACAGCAATCTCGCAAAATTATGAAAGATAAAATACTGTGATAAATTTTTTTTCCCCCTCTCTTTTCGTGTGATAAGAAGAAATCCACTAACGGGACAATGCTTTGTTCTCATATATAGTCCTATCTCTTGTGCTCGTAGGAAGAAGTTTTAAGAATATGGAACCGCGATAACAAACCAGAGAAGAAAGAGATTATCGAATTCCTTTATAATAAAATTCCACTATCAGGGATTCTTTGTCGCTAAAGTATAAAATAGTCGAGGTTTTGATTGAATTCTTTAAATTCTCGTGGTCTCTTATACACAATTTAAATAGGGAAATTTTAAACATTTTATTCCTATATTGGAATTTAATTAAGTTATTGATAATTTTTTTCTACTTTCTAAGAAATCGCAAACCGCACACCTTTTAAGAAATTCACATTTATCATCGAATTTTTTTTTTTTTTGTGTCAAGTGGTTTTTACAATAGGAAAGCGATCTCTTAAAATTATTTTTTCTTTATTCTATTTCTATTTTTTTTATTTTCAATTTGTTCTATTTTTCAATATTCTATATTTTAAACTTTCTTTCTTTCTTTTTACACAATTTTTTTTATTTTTAGTTTTTACAATTTTTAAAACAATTTTTTCATGAGTTTTTTTTTATTATTTTTTATTTTTATTATTATAAAAATAAAAATAAAAATTTGTAGGATTGATTTTTTAGACTTGAGAAAAAAAATTTTATTCTAAATTTAAAAAAATATCTTTTCATTTTAAGAATATTTTTCATAAAACTTATAAATAAGTTTAGTTATAAATAAATAAAAAAAAAAAAATTAATAAATAAATTTCGAAAAAGAAATATTATTCAGAAGAGTGGGGGGGGGGGGAGTTGAGTTAGAGTCAACTTTCGAATACACCACGCTATGCAAGACGAAGGAGCGAGATATTTGCATTGAATGCACTTACCTTCTGGGTATCTCTGGACCGGAACCTTGTACCATTGTGTTTATTTGTGCACTTTAATTATATCAAATATGGTGCGCAAGGGCTCTGCGTATAGTGCATAATGGCTTTCTACCTTCGAGATCGTCTCTGTTCCCAAGAACTAAAGACAATAGTCCCCCCCCCACCCTCCCCACCACTCTCTCAACTTTCAACCCTATTTCCAATTTCCACTTGCGAGAAAATATTTTTATTACATTTCTTCGCAGTTTTGAATTCAAGTGATTCCTATATATTTATAACTAAGAAAAAAAAAGATAAAAAATTTTTTACATTTCTTGTATTCAAAGACACGCATTTGTCTCCAGTAATTTTTTTTTATCTTTTTTCCCCACTCTGAGAACTAGTGAAATCTGGTTGCCAAGAAAACTTTGAAAATACCATTTTTCATAGTGTGAGGAAGCAAAAAAAAAAAAATGATTAATTACCTTTTTCGCATGGTATGATAATAATATTCGCAACGAGTGATCGAAATTTGTCAAAAAAAAAGAAGAAAGGGTAGAAAGAGCGAGAGTAAAAAAAACTTGAAAAAGTTTTCGAGTATATACTAAATTATGGGAGGCATTTGAGACATTAAAAAGTCGTGAAAACTTTTACACTTTTTTGATACATCCGTTTTCATATTGTAGGTATTTTAAATGTATCATTTTGAAAAAAAATGTCAGGGAACATTTTTTTCTAGATTTTCCCGTCAGTTTTCAATTTATTAATACCTATATTATTAATAATATTAATAATTTGAAAAATAGTGAAAAAATCATCATTATCACCGTAATCACCTATACAATATTGAATAATTATATTTATATTATACTAATATAATAATTTTCCGTAATATTAACTAATATTAATTTTCATTTTCTTTCATTCATTCTGTCCGCAGTTTAAAGTTAGTTTTTGTGTATGCTTTTTTTTTCTTTAAAAAATATTGTTTGACAAATCCAAAATATGCAGATATTTTTTCATGATTTACAATAAAATAATATTACAAATAAGAAATTTTTCTAAAAACTATAATTAACAAGTAAAAAATTTACCCATTTTATGAATAATTTTTATTTCTCAATAACAACAATATTGTTTATAAACTCAATTTTTTCTTTTGGGAAGAAAAACATTAGATATATTTCTTATTATTTTTCTAGAAAATTCTCAATTTTCATAAGGAAATAATTTGCATCAATTCTATTTCTTTAAATTGTTTTAATAAAATTCAAAATTTTTTTTAAAAATAAAGGAAATAAATATTTATAAATTATATTTGTCAATTAAAAAATTTAATTAAAAATGAAACTGAAAATTTTGGAATTTTTAGAAAATGAAGGAAATATGTATATTTATTGAAAAAAATGTTCTGTTAAATTTATTTACGAATATCTTTCATTGTAAAATTATTCGAAAACAATATTTTCTGTTTTAAATATTTTAAATATTTAATTATTATTATTTTTCCATCCACTCCATAGGAATTAGGATTTTCAAAAATTTCAAATTCAAACTATTTTGAAATTAATCAACTTTAAAAATACATATTTTTATAAAACATGAAGATAACGAATACTTAGATTTACTTAGAAATTTCCTCATGTTTTATAATAATTAGGTTCGAGTGTTGAAAACATTATTTTATATATTATAAGAATATTGTTACTGTAACTTTTTAAAAATTATTTTTATATTCTATTATTATCTGAAATTTAAACTAAAATCCATCTTCAAATCAATTTTTATTAGAAAATTGTACGAGAATTCAATTATTTAAAAATAAGAGTAAATTATTTATTGAATATAATTGAATGTTTCTTAAAATTTAATTCTTATAAAGAATTTTATAAACAAATTTTTAAATAATTGAATTCTTTTGAGGAATTTCATTAAAATTATTTAGAATAGTTGCATTTTTCAAGGAATTTGATTAAAATTGTATTAAAAATAATTGAAATTCTGCGATGAGTTTTATTATTTCTGAAAATAATTGAATTTTTGAGAAGAAACTTATAAAAAAATTTTAAATATTTGAATTCTTGTGAAATTTTTATTATTTCTGAAAATAATTAAATGTTTGCATACAATTTTATTAAAATTGTTTTTTAATAATTTAATTCTTTTGGTTAATTTAATTTAAATAGTAAATATTGAAAATCATTGAAATGAGGAAAATTTTTGAATATAATTGAAATTTTAACAAGAATTTTTTTAAATTATTAAATTCTTATTATTTTCGAGAATTTTTAACTAAAATTCTTCTTTAAAAAATTATTTTTAATAATTTTCGAAAAAGTTCTTTAACAATTTTCAAAATTCAATTATTTCTAAATATTTCCCCATCTAATGCTTTTAATATTCAATTATTATCTAAAATTTTAACTGAAATTCATTATGTATGAAATGAAAATTAATTTTTATTAGAAAATTCAAGTAGAATTCAATTATTTAAATACAAAAATAAATAATTTGTTGAATAATTGAATGTTTCTTAAAATTCAATTCCCGTAAAGAATTTTATGAATAAATTTTTAAATAATAGAATTTTTTCAACGGATTTTAATAAAATTTTTAAGAATAATTACATTTTTCGAGAAATTCTATTAAAAATTGAATTTAAAATAATTGAAATTCTGTGATGAGTTTTATTATTTATAAAAATAATGAAATTATTGGGAAGAAATTTATAAAAAATTTGTAAATAGTATAATAATTCTCGTTAATTTTATTAAATTTAAAATAGATATTGAAAATTATTCAAATGAGGAAATTTTTTTGAAAATAATTGAAACTTTTGACAAGAATTTTATTACAAATTTTTGAAAATAATTGAATTTTCAAGAATTTTTTTATTTATAAAGATAATAATTGGGATTTTGTCGAGATTTTTTGTAAATTTTTGAATATAATTGAATTTTGTGATAAGAATTTTATTACTTTTGAAAATAATGAAATTTCTGAAATTTGTAACTCCTTCAAAATTCTATTTTTTTAGTATTTTTATAACTTAAATTCTTCTATAAATTCATTATTTTTAATAATTAATTAAATATATATTGACAAATTTTACCGAATTTAGAAGAATTTGAATTATTAAAATTTTCCGAAAATCTAAGTTCATTAAAATTTCTAATTAAATTCATTCATGATTGAAGTTTTATAAAATTTCAAATTGAAACCGTTTGAAGTTCATTTATTTATGAAAAATGTAAACGCAACTCTTTTACAATTGAATTAATTTTGAAATATTGACGTAAAATTAGTCATTAAATAATTTATTTATTTTCTGATAGTTGATCAAGATTTAAGTTTGTTAAAAAGAAATTTTTGTCAGAAGTTGAAAAAATTGAAGGTTTTGTATTAGAGAATTCGTGCGGTAATTTTATAATTTGAGTCAAACAAAAAAGTGACAAAAATTCAGAATTTTCTTATGAATTCTAAACGTTTAATTTCTTTAGTACTTTCAAAAAAAATTTCTGACTTTTCACTGAATTCCCTGTCAGAATATTATTATATTTATGATAATATTTAAAACTTTTTTTTCTAATTTATATTTTATTTAAAAAAACCTTTGAATTATAAATTTTTACGTTCTCTTTTTAAAACTAGTAATTACTAATTTTATTTAAAAAAATGAATGTGCGAATTGTTGCCAGTAGGGGAGAGTGGGGCAAAATGGGGTGGGCGGGTCAAATGGGGTACCTCTGTTTTTCCATGATAGGTACTTTTAATTTTTTTTTCCTCGACATATATCATTAATGTTGATAAGAAACTGTTATTAATTATGAAGACACTCCAAAGAAAATTTTTTTTTGAAAGTTATACAACTTTTAAGTTTTAAGCAAAAAAAATATGAATTTTTTTCAAAATTAAAGTGCTCTCCAAACTTTTTGGGATAATGCATTTAATTTGGCAAGTGTGGGATCTTTTTCAGTACTTATTCTAGAGTTATTTCCAATAGAATAGATTGTTTAATTGTTTACAATAACTTGTAAACATTGCATTTTGTTTTAATATGCAGTGTGGGGCAGAATGGGGTACCTAAGTGTGGGGCATGCCGGAAGCTACGCCGTTTTATTAAAACTATTTAAAAACATTATATTATGCATATTTAAAGGTTTCCTGCAGAAGAATCGATATTTTTGCTTCGAGGCATTTATACTATCGATGTTTCATTATCGATATATCGATATTTTGCAATATCCATGTTTTTTTTGTTAAATTCCAATAAATATTACTTGTTTTGTCATAGTAATAAAGAATCCTACTTTTTGTTTGTATTTATAATCTCATACAACAAGAATTTAATGAATTTTGAAAAAATACTCAATGTTTTGTATAGTTATTTGATTTGAAATTTGAGTTATTTTAGCACTTTCTTAGAAAATACGATATAAGTTCTTTCAAAAATTTTTTTCTCCGCTATTATCATAATTTCCTCAAAGCTAAGTGTACAAAGAAGAATTCTGAAGTTTAGCTGAATCGATTTATTCGTTTGGTTCTCTGTAAACAGCCAATTTCAAAAAGGTACCCCATTTTGCCCCACTCTCCCCTAATATAATATTGAAAATAAGAAAATATAAATATAATGAATAAATAATAAGTAGAAATTAAAAAAAAGATTAAGATTTACAGGATTTGGCTATATTGAATTTCCATAACGACATCTCGAGTACACCGAATTTATTAATTAGGAATGTTTTTGTGTTTTTAAAAGGACTCTCGGTAAATGAAAAAAAAAATCAAAAGGAAAAAAGTAAAGAAGAGAGAAGAAATAATGGATATACGTGCGTGTGTTTGTTTATATAATGAAAAAACCAAGAGGCAGTGAATGTGTTTTGAAAGTATGCGTTATTTAGGATGTTTCTTTATACTCATTCAGCGCGAGAATACATTTTGCGATCGTCTGCAGTTGTTCCAAAGGGATTTCAAAAGTGGGATCGTCGTCATCTCGCGCAACGTTTTATTTGCTAGACCTCTTCGAAACGCCCGCGGGGGTAGTTTTAATATTTCCTTCGAAAAGGGTTCAAGTCCCTCGCACACCACGTTGCATTCCGCACTCGTTAGTGTAGTCCTTCGCCTAAGTTTCTTTTTTGCAAAAAAGAAACTCTCTCTCTCTCTCCCTCTCAAGAGAAGGCTAGTTTTATTGTTATTTCTTAAAAACTTTATAAAAATGAGACTTTCAGAAGAAGGAGAAAAGTTTTTGAAGAAGAAAAAAAAGGGAAAAAAATATTTCTTTTTTTTTTCTTTCACTCTTTACTTAACGCACTCTCCTAGCCACGTAATTTTTTACTATTCATTTTTAGTAAAAAGTATTTTTATTTTATTCTATTTTGTTAATTTCTATTTCTGCTAAATTTACTTTTACTAAAAAATTTTTTTGGTAATTTTGTTAATTTCTATTTCTGCTAAATTTATACTTTTACTAAAAATACCAATTTTTTTGTTAATTTAGCAGAAATAGAAATTAACAAAAAATTTTTTTTAGTAAAAAAAATGTTTTAGTAAAAGTAAATTTAGCAGAAATAGAAATTAACAAAATAGAATAAACGAAAGAGAAAAAGCGAAAATAGAAGAAAACGAAGAAAAATTCTGCTCAGGCTCAAGAGAGGCGCGAGATAAAGACCATAGAATTAAAAATTGAGTACAGTCAGCACAGCCTATCGGATGCAGGATTCTTTTCTCTTATATTCGAGAGGTCGAACCCTTTTTTTCCCCCCTCACTCTCTACAATATCCATGTGATTTCTCCTTCTGTACCGTATATATTTTTTTTCTTTTTTCTTTTCCTCTCTTTTTTTTTATTCAACGATCCACCCCCGCCTCCGCATTAATAGGTACACACATGTGGGTAGTACTCGTAATGTACACCATAAGGCTGACGCGGACGTTGCACTCATTAGTAAAAGCAGGGGCAAGGCGTTCATGAGGAAGGAAAAAAAGGACCCTTCAATTCTTTCGCTCTAAATATCCTTCCCTTTTGTTAATTGGAGGTCGCGTCGTCGTTTTTCTGTGACGGTGCACAAACACTCTTTCCTTCAAGGTCATAATTTCCGCCTCGAGAGGAGAAGGAGGAAGAGGATATTTAAACCATTTTCTTTCTAGACGCGATCTTGAAACGGTATTTTTTTTTTTTTTTTTTGTATACTCATCGGCGGCTCATTCTCTAATGACGTCTCTCTCTCTCTCTCTTTGATTTTTTCCCTTCCCCTCCCCTCTTTCTTTCGCTAATTGTAAGCTAACGGTTTTAAAAGAAAAAAAGTAATTTGTAATTTAGAGGATAATTTTATTTATTTATTTCAGCATATAAACGAGCTTACAAAAGAAATAAAAATATTTTGACTTATTTTTCAAATTTTATCAAAAAGTTTTACTAAATATTTGCAGATATTTTCTTAAATAGTAAAATCCTTCCAAAAATTCAAATATTTTAAAAATAATTTTAATTGAATTTCTCGGAAGAATTCAATTTTTAACATATTTCGAAAAAATTCAATTATTTTCAAAATAAAAATTTTAATTGAATTCCTCGGAAGAATTAAATTTTTAACACATTTCGAAAAAAATTCAATTATTTTCAAAACAATTTTAATTGAATTTCTCAGAAAAATTCAATTTTTAACACAATTCGAAAAATTTCAATTTTTTTTCTAAAATTTTTAAAAAATCTTTCGAAAAAATTCAATTATTTATATAAATAGTAAAATTCATCGGCAAGAATACAATTAATTTTGTAAATAGTAAAATTCTTTGCAAGAATTGAGAATTATTTTCAAAATAATTTTAATTGAATTCCTCGCATGAATTCAAATATTTTAAAATATTTCCATTTTCAATCATTTCCTAAAATTATACTAAATTCTTCGAAACAATTCAACTATTTTTTCAAAATACTAAAATTCTTTACAGGAACTAAATTATTTTTAATTCAAATTTCAATAAATTTAACACAAAAGAATTTAATTAATTTTCAAAATTTCCCAGAAAATTCAATTTCAACAAGAATTTTAAAAATTCTCTAAAAATAATTCAATTATTCGCAAAATATGTAAAAAAAAAAAAATTCTATATGAAAATTAAATTACTTTCAATGCAAATATATAAATATATTCGTCAAAAAAAATTGAATAAATTCAATTATTTTCAAAACAACTTTAATTGAATTTCAAGGAAGAATTTCATTATTTTTAAACATCAAATTGAAATTTCAATTTACAAATATTTCTGTAAAATTCTTCAAAACAATTCAAATGTCAAATATTTCTATAAAATTCTTCAAAACAATTCAATTTTTCCTAAAATTTTAATAAATTCTTCTCTCATTTCAATTATTTTTATAAATAGTAAAATTAAATTATTTTTACTCAAATTTCAATAAAATTAACACGAAAGAATTTAATTATTTTCAAAATTGCCTATAAAATTCAATTTCAACAAGAATTTTAAAAATTCTCTAAAAATAATTCAATTATTCTAAAAAATATTTTTAAAAAATTCTATATAAAAATTATTACTTTCAATGCAATTTTGAAATATATTCGTCAAAATAAAATTGAAAGAATTCAATTATTTTCAAAAAATAATAAAATTCTTGTGATGAATTCAATTATTTTGAATATATAATTAATTTTAATAAAATTCTTTAAAGAAATTCCATTATTTTCGAAACAACTTTAATTTCTCTAAAAAAATTTCAATATTTTCAAATATTTCTATAAAATTCTTCATAAAAATTTAATTATTTTTTGAAATTTTAATAAATTCTTCAAAACATTTCAATTATTTTTATAAATAGTAAAATTATTCACAATAATTCAATTATTTTTATAAATATAGTAAAATCCTTTGCGGAAATTCAATTATTTTCAAAACAATTTTAATTGAATTCCTCTAATGAATTCAAATATTTTTAAATATTTTCATAAATTTCAATTATGTCATAAAATTTTAATAAATTCTTCGAAACAATTCAACTATTTTTATAAATATAGTAAAATTCTTCGCAAGGAATTCAATTATTTTCAATTCACTTTTAATAAAATTCTTCTTCATAAAATTCAATTGCTTTCAAAATTTTCAATTAAAATTATTATTAAAGACACTCCTGTAGTTTAAAAAAATTCAAAGAAATTTTCCAAAAGAATGTAATTAGGATTTTTGAAAATTTTAATAAAATTCTTTGCGAGAATTCAGTTATTTTTCTAAATTATAAAATTCTTTGAAGGAATTCTATTAGTATCGAATTTTTTGATAAAATTCTTTGCAACAATTCAAGGATTTTCAATACATTAATTTTAAAATTGAAAATATTTGAAAAGAAAAATTATCAAAAAGTTAAGAAACAAAAAAGCAAACAACTAACTTTAAATTGCGAACAGATTACCGGAACATGTACTTTATTATTATTAATTAATTAATGTTATAATTATTTTTATTTTACAATTAATTCAAAATTGTAATGACAAATAGAAATCATCAGGGTTTTTTTTACTTCTTTTCGTTAAAACACTAAAATTTTGTTGAATATTATGTTTCGTCAAATTGAAATTATTTTTGTTCTTTACTTCTAAACAAAGTTAGAAAATTGTTTAACAATTGTGATTAATAAATAGAAAATTTATTTATTTTGCATTTATTTTCTTTATGAATCACAATTTTTTTAACAAAATTATTATTTTCTTTTTTGGAAAAAGAAGAAAAATATTTGCACAATTTCTATTTTTAATCTTATTTTTGGAACAGGATATTTTATATTATAAGAATATTCTTACTGTAACTTCATAAAAATTATTTTCATCATTTTAATTCAATTATTATTTTCTAAACTTTTAAATTATTTTTAATGGAAATAATTGAATTTCTGTGAAATTTTTATTTTTTATGAAAATAATTAAATTTTTGCATCAGAATTTTATTAAAATTTTGTTAAATAATTGTATTCTTTTTGGGAAATTTTATTAAAATCGTAGATATTAAAAATCATTGAAATTAGAAAAATGCATTTTATTTTTGAAAATAATTGAAATTAGGACAAGAATTTTTTTTGACATTTATGAAAATAATTGAACTTTGGAGAAGAATTTTGTTATTTATAAAGATAACTGGGATTTTTTTCAGAATTTTTTTCAAATTTTGAACATAGTTGAATTTTATAAGAATTTTGTTTTCTTTTTTAAATAATTGAATTTCTGCAATTATTTGTAATTTCTCCAAAATCTAAATAATTAAAAATAGAGAATCAATTATTTTATATTTTACTTCAAAAAGCAAAAAAAAAATTGTTATTATTTTATTATCAAAAAACACACATTGAAAATCGAAATCTTTCTCTAAAGGAAAACGGAATACCCGCGAATGCCTACCACCGATAATTGCGGTTTAAATTTCCCCAAAGGTACTTGACTATTTAGGCGAATGAACTTTTATATTTTCTCTTTCATTCTTTCGTTTCCCTTATATTCTATATCTCCTTTCTTTTTTTGTCCCTTCTCGTGCAGACAGAATTTTTTTTTCCACAACATTAATTTCTCTCATTTCTTGTCTGGGCACGTACAAAATGAGTTGTTAGCCAGAAAAATTTATATATACGAATACAGATTCGCGGATCAATTTCACATCCGCGGAATAAAGTCTAATAGCAGATAAATTGTAAAAACTTAATCTCCTCGAATGTATGAGTATGTGTGTGTACATTATCGGCGGACAATGATTTAAAAACACAAGGGGCAGGCTGACTGCAAAAAAAAGGAAAAAAAAATCTATTACTCATATGACGTGAAACAGCGGGCAAAGAAAAAAAGAATGAAGAATAATATAGAGAAAGAAAAAAAAAGAAATATATAAACGAAATGCGTCTCAAAGTGGGAGGATTCCTCGCATCTCTCTCTATATCTCTATATGTATACTTTTGTTTTCGTTTAGGGTGCAGCTCTTGAGTGCATTTTATGAGCGAACTCATAAAGCGTCGACTTCTTCACACTCACACACACACCAAATCTTTATTTTGGGTTCTTGTTCAATTTTTACTTTTTTCCTCGCTATTTTTCTTTTTGCAAAAATATTTTTCAATATAAAGAAAAAACTGAATTAATTAAACAAAAAACAATTTGTAAAAACAATAATAATAATTAAAAAAAAAATAATAAAAATAATAATAATAATAATGATAATAATAATAAAAATAATGATAATAATAATAAAAATAATGATAATAATAATAAAAATAATAATAATAATGATAATAATAATAATAAAAATAATGATAATAATAATAAAAATAATAATAATAATAATGATAATAATAATAATAAAAATAATGATAATAATAATAATAAAATTAATAATAATAATGATAATAATAATAATAGGTAATAATAATAGGTAGTAATAATAATAAAAGTAAAAAATAAAAATAGTATAATATACGAAAATACCTTCCCTCAGGAGATAAATTCGAAAACGTCAGGAAAATAGGGTTTGGAGAATATTCTTCTCTTGAAAGTGCGCACAAGGAATTATTTTCGCTCTTTTAAAAAGACAATAACGGGAAAAACTTTAAAGGAAGACGTCTTATAATTTCTCCTTGAGGCTTCAGGTCTATTTCTTTCTTCAATGCATGTTATACGACATTGATAAATAGAGAAAAGAGGGGGAGATAAAAGGGTAGACTAAAAGAATTTAAAAAAAAGAAGAAGGAAAAGCAAAAAAAAAAAGAGAAGAGAAGAGAAGGAGAAAAAGGTAAGAAACTTGTTGAAAAACAAGTTTTTTTCCCTTTTACTTTTGTTTTCCACGCTTGAGCTTCGTGGTAGCAAATAGAGTACTTGCAGGTAATTTAAGAATTCCTTGGAGATATACTCGCGAATCTTCTTATTTATTGTACTCTGCGCTCTCTTAATTCAGCACCAGGCTCCGCTAGAACGACCCTAAAGATCTCAAAAAGAGTCTCTCTCCTGTAGGGAAGACGATCGGTCGTAAAAAGTTGGATTCCCCTTTCAGTATTATCAAATATATTTATATATATACTATAGAGAGGGAGGGAGGGAGGGAGGGTGATACTAATATTAATCAAAAAATAACTACAGGAAAAAAGGGCAAAATAATCCCAAAGAAATTAAAACGAAAATAAAATTTCTTTATTTACGAAAAGTCAATGCGATCTCTTAATAAATGTAAAATTTATTATCGGGGAGAGAAACTAGAAAGCAAAAACAGACAATTTTTTCTGTCTTTTCTTTTTTGTTTGCTTCATATATGAAACTACCTCGAATTCTAATATAAAACCTTAAAAATTGTCTTTTTAGTTCTGAACAGAATTAATTTTTTAATATTATTTAATTATTTCAAAAGTTTGAACACAATTATTTTGATAAATAACAAAATTTTTTACAAAAATTAAATTTTTAGGAATTTAAAAAAAATTCTTGGCAAAATTCAATTATTTTCGCGTAAATGACAATATATTCATCACGAGAATTCAATTATTTTCAAAATTAATAAAATTTTGTCGCAGGAATTCAATTATTTTTAAAAATTTTAACAAATATCTCGTCAAGAATTCACTAATCATTATAAATAGCAAATTTTTTCTCCAAAAATTTAATTATTTTCAAAAATTGAAATGAAATTCTTTGCAAAATTTCAATTATTTTCAAAAGTTTTTCGCAATTCAATGATTTTCAAATATTTACTATTTTCATAAATTTTTTATCAAATTAATTAATTATTGAAAAAATTTTTTTGATACAATTCTACGAAAACATTGAATTATTCTCATAAATGATACAAATTTCATTTAGAAATTCAATTATTTTCATCGCAGAATTTGCCAATATTTTTTTTAATACAATTATAAATAAATTCTTCGAAAAATGAAATTATTGTTAAAAATTTTATTTAAACTTGACGAAAGAATTGAATTTTAAGAAATATTCCATTTATTCAATAAAATTCGTTGCAATAATTCAATTATTTTCATAAATAACTTTTCATTCGTCGCTGGATGGAAATTAATTATTTTCAAAAATTTTTTAAGTAATTCTGCGCAAAAGAATTTAATTATCTTGATAAACAAGAAAGTTGTCTAACAAAAACATTAATTTACTTTTAGGGAATTTTAATAAAATTATTTTTCAAAATTCTTTGATAAATATGAAAATTTATGAGAAGATTTTAATTCTTTTGAAAAGTAATAAAATACTTTGCGAAAATTAAATTATTTTCCAAATTTTTTTTTAAATTCTCGTTAAGAATTAAATTACGTTTATAAATAGATAGTGAAATTTTTCTCAAGAATTTAAATTATTGCCAAAAATTTTAATAATATTCTTAGCAAAATTTCAATTATTTAAACGAAATTTAAATTCTTCTTAGGAATTCAATTATTTTTAAAAATTTAAATAAAATTCTTCCAAAAGTTTTTAATTATTTTCAAAAATTGTTATAAAATTCTTTAGTATTGTCAAAAATTGAAAAATTTTAATAACATTCTTAGCAAAATTTCAATTATTTAAACGAAATTTAATCAAATTTCTTCTCATGAATTCAATTGTTTTCAAAAATTATTATTTAAATTCTTCTAAGGAATTGAATTATTTTTAAAAATTTTAATAAAATTCTTCAAAAAATTTTTAATTATTTTCAAAAATTGTTATAAAATTCTTTAATAAAATAAATTTCAGTAAAATTTTAATAAAATTCTTCTCATGAATTCAATTTTTTTCAAAAATTATTATTTAAATTCTTCTAAGGAATTCAATTATTTTTAAAAATTTTAATAAAATTCTTCAAAAAGTTTTTAATTATTTTCAAAAATTGTTATAAAATTCTTCAATATAATAAATTTCAGGTAAAATTTTAATTAAATTCCTTAAAAGAAATTAATTATTTTCAAAAGTTGTTAATAAAATACTTTGTAAAAATTAAATTCTAAGAAACATTCAATTATTGAATAAATTATTTACTTTTTGTATTTCAATAATTGAATTCTCGTAAAATTTTAAATACCTAATAATTAAATATTAAAAGCATTATTAACTCCGAGTCGAAGACTCCGAGTGATCGACTTCTTCATGTTTTATAATAATATTCTTATAAGTTATTGAATTTCAAAAGATTTGAATTTGAAAGTATTGGAAATCTTAACCCCTATGGAAAAATAATAATTAAATATCAAAAAAAAGAAATTATTGTTTTCGAATAATTTTGCAATTAAAGAAATTCGTTAATAAATGTATTTTAGAACATTTTTCTCAGCATCTAAAAAAAGGGAAAAAGTTAAAATATTTTTTCTTGAAATCAGGGAAAAACGAAATTAAATTTTTTTGGCAATCCTGTTATAAAATTATTAGAAATTAAATAAATTTTTTTGCGAAATAAATAAATATTGAAAGAAAAATTAAGCGACGAAGTAAAAATATCCCAAGTGGAATTAAATTATTCCTATTAATAGAATTTTTTGCACTAAATTTAGCGGGATCGAAAAAGAAATATATATAATTATATAATTATAAAAAGATATTCGTTGTGAAAATATTCAAAGTAAAAATAATTGAAATAAAGAAACTTAAAAAGTAAAATTATTCTAAATATAAAAATACATATTCCGAGAAAAAAATAATCGAATTAGAAAGAAAGTTAAATTGAAACTGTAAAGTAACAAAAATACAAAAAAAGGGCAGGAATAAAATACATTCATGACACGTTATTTTCCCATCAGGGCAGAAATAAATGTTCTGATGAAAAATGTTAATTACATTTTTCAAAGAAGCATTAGACCTAAATTCCAGTTGTTTATATAAGGAATGAACATTCTATTTCGTGCATTTAATGTCTTTCTCTCTCTCTCTCTCTCTCTTACTTTGTAATGGAAGTACACGCAGCTAAATTAGTAAGTATTCGGTGAGTTCAAATATACCACAAGAACTAATTATGGCACACAACAATCGATTCAACTTCTCTATCTTTTTATACATATATATGTATATAAATTTCAAGATAACTACAGGTATATAATAACTGATTCAATTAAGGATCTTCATTAATATAAATTGTATATAACATCTTTATGTTATATCTAAATTCATTCACGTTTAAAGTAATGGAAACCTAACTGGATCTTATCTCACAAGTAATGCTAAATTCACAGCAGTAATGAAAGTGTTTTCCACTCAATTCTTCCTTTTAATTATATATTTCAACCCCAAATAATATAAATGTAAAAATAAACATAAATAAATTGTTAGTTAAAAGTATGAAAAATTATTATTTTCGAAGATTTGAATTCGAAACTTTTTTAAAATTCAATTATTCCTAAAATATTTCTCCCTAATGCTTTTAATATTTATTAGGTATCTAAAATTTTACAAGAAATCAATTATTGAAATACAAAAAGTAAATAATTTATTCAATAATTGAATGTTTCTTAGAATTTAATTTTTACAAAGTATTTTATTAACAAATTTTGAAAATAATTAACTTCTTTTAAGGAATTTAATGAAAATTTTACTAAAATTTATTATATTAAAGAATTTTATAACAATTTTTGAAAATAATTGAAAACTTTTTGAAGAATTTTATTAAAATTTTTAAAAATAATTCAATTTCTGAGAAGAATTTGAATAATTAAAGAATTAAAGAATTAATTAATAATTAATTAATTTATTAATTTTTAATTCCTTAATAATTGAAATTTTGCTAAGAATATTATTAAAATTTTTGACAATACTTTAATTTAATTCTTAACTAAATTTCTAAAAAAAAATTTGGAAAATAATTTAATTTTTTCAAAGTATTTTATTAATTTTTTAAAAGAATTAATATCTTATCATAAATTTTCATATTTATCAGAGAATTTTGAAAAAAAATTTTATTAAAATTCCTTAAAAAAAATTGATTTTAAGGGGAAAAACTTTCTTGTTTATCAAGATAATTAAATTGTTTTGCAGAATTATTTTAAAATTTTTGAAAATAATTGAATCTTTTCGTAGAATTGTATCAACAAGTTTTTTGAATTTAATTAAAATTTTTGACATTAATTGAATTCTTGAGAAGAATTTTGAAATTTATCAAAATAATTGAATTTTGGAAAAGAAATTTATTAAAATTCCTTAAAATAAATTGATTTTATGGAGGAAAACTTTCTTTTTTATCAAGATAATTAAATTCTTTTGCAAAATTATGGAAAAATTTTTGAAAATAATTAATTTCCTGTGAAGAATGAAAAGTTATTTATAAAAATAAAATTGAATTATTGCAACGAATTTTATTTAATAAATGGAATGTTTCCTAAAATTCAATTCTTTCGTCAAAGTAAAAATAAAATTTTTAGGAATAATTTTATTTTTCGAGGAATTTATTTAAAATTGTATTAAAAAAATATTGGAAAATTCGGCAATGAAAATAATTGAATTTCTAAATTGAAATTTTATCATTTTTGAAAATAATTAAATGTTTTCGTAGAATTGTATTAAAAATTTTTTTTTCAATAATTAAATTATTTGATAAAAAATTTATGAAAATAGTAAATATTTAAAAATCATTAGAATTGGTGAAAAACTTTTGAAAATAATTGAAATTTTGCAAAGAATTTTATTTCGATTTTTGAAAATAATTGAATTTTCGGACAAAAAAATTTACCATTTATAATGATAAGTGAGTTCGTTAGAATTTTTAAAAATAAATTAATAATTGAATTTCTTCGAAGAATTTTATTACTTTTGAAAATAATTGAATTCTTGTGATGAATATTATGTTATTTATGCAAAAATAAATTGAATTTTGCAAAGAATTTTTTTTTAAATTCCTAAAAATAATTGAAATTTTTGTAAAAAAATTTCAAAACTTTTGAAAATAATTGAATTTTTGAAGAAAAAATTTGCTATTGATAATGATAAGTGAATTCTTGACGAAATATTTGTTAAAATTTTTAAAAATAATTGAATTTCTTTGAAGAATTTTATTAATTTTGAAAATAATTGAATTCTTGTGATGAATATTGTTATTAATGCGAAAATAATTGAATTTTGCAAAGAATTTTTTTTCCAATTCCTAAAAATAATTGAAATTTTTGTAAAAAATTTCAAAACTTTTGAAATAATTAAATAATATTAAAAAATTCATTCTGATCAGAATTAAAAAAATTTTTGAAGTTTTTGTATTAGAATTCGTGGTAGTTTCATAGTTTATATGAAGCAAACAAAAAACGAAAGAAAAATTTAGAGTTTTTTTTAAGAATTTATAAAAATTTTAATTTTTTCTTAATTTTTTAAAATGTAAAAAAATTTTTAAAAACAATTTTTTTTTTAAATCCCTGACTTTTCCCTGAATTTCCTGACCTGTGGCAATCCTGTATAACGATCATATTGTATTCTGATTATGATTGCGAGGGAAATATTTAATAATCACCGAAAATTAATATTTTATTTAAAACCACTTTGTAAAAGTTTATAAAATAAAATTTCCAAATAGAAATAAATATTCATGCGCGTGTTGGAAATTAATTAAATTTTTACGCCGCTTATCAAAATTAAATTATGAATACAAACAGAAAAAAAAATTGTTTTGAAGGTAAAATACACTTCAAGTTGAAAATAGTTATGAAAAAAAAGAAAAAAAAATGAAAAAACACGTGCAGACATTGCTACAATTTATCATTTTCATATCATCCAGGTCAGTAAAAAGCGGCACAAACAAGGAAGTACTTGCAGTTATTTTTATCAGTTACTTGAGTTGTACGAGGCTTGAAAATCCATATTTTAAGGCCTTAATAATCCCGGTTCTCGATAAGCTGCATCTCGCTCAGCTGTTATATTTTCAAAACGACTTTCGCGGTCTAATCAGCCATGAAAATGGTAAAAGCGCGAGCGCCCGCGTTATAATCTTGCATCACGATATCGCTAATCCGCGAGAGAGCTACTACTTGATGTGTTTAGACGATGTCACGCCATTAACTACACATAAAACTTCAACAGGTATATACCGTGTCGACGTCATGTAAATTAACAACCACCCCCCCCCCACTCCCCCTTTTTATCGTTGCAATTAAAGCATTTATTTATATAGAGAAGGAAAAATAAAATCAGCAAAATCAATTAACATTGTATTACCATTTATAACCAATCAACATATATTTATAATTAACTTTTCAAATGGACGTCATCGGGGAAATCTATATTACCGTACTTAATTAACTGCGCTGCGAGTTATCTAAATTTAATGTAAATTTCATAAATTACTATATATAGATAAAGGAATTCTCAATCAGAGGGAATAGTTTCTTTCAAGGCACTTTTTTCCAAGTATATAGTAAAAGTCTCAAGTAATCAAACATTCCAATTTTCTAATTTTATATTTATTAGTCATTTTATTCATTTATTGTCGGACTTTATGTCTCTGAATGATTGGGGTGTTCTAAAACCAATAAATATTTATTAGAGTGGACTTATTCGAATAATAGACGATTCCCATTTATTTTAAGACGCTTCCTCCAAAATTACCAGCTCTAATTTTTCTTAATTTATCGTATAGATGCAAACAACTCCCAATTGATTGAAATCATCGTCAAGGATTAGTATATTTGCATCTTGATTATATATATATAGAGGCATAAACCGGAGAAACAGATTTGTTAATTCCAAAATCCGGAAAATCGTCTATTTGAGGATCATGCATTCTCATCAAGTACAGGTTCTAATTAATTAGGATATAATCACATCCGGCTTGAGTGACCCAGTTAAGAGCGTACTTCCGCTACAATGGAAATGTAATCCGATTTTGGCTCTCTCTCTCTCTCTCTCTCTCTCTCTCTCTCTCTCTCTCTCTCTCTCTCTCACTCTCTTGCTACGAGATCGCACAGATCTAAAATTACTGGCTTGGCACGGTTACCTAAGCCCTTATCGTAGACGACACTTAGAGTACTCGATACGTGCAAGTTAAATACAGCTATTAGAGAAACGTGCTTAGCACCGCAATAAGACAAATTTACAAATTCCTTTTAAACTCGACACGAATGCATACACACAGACACACACACACTCGTACTCCAATTTTACTCATGTGAAATCCTTAATACGAGAACAAAACTGCAATATAAGCTTGAGCAATAAAAATTAAAATTCTACTCCTGCACTCTTCGTTTATTCCTTTAAGGTTTTTTTAACGAATATAATATGAAAAAAAGTAATCCTCCACTTGAATCTAAGGACAAAGTTTGTCGAACATCTTTCCTGGAACTTTTTTTTACATTTTTTTTTGTTTTTAATAAATATTTTTTCCATTCCTTTGCAATACTTTATTTCTGGAATAAAAAATACTGAAAAAAAAAATTATTTGATTGAAATAACTAATATTCTAGTAATTCTAATTCTAGTAATATTCTAATAACTATTCTAGTAATAAATATTTACTAGAATCAAATAATTTTTAATTCTAATCAAATTGGTTTTTGAACCAATAAATTCTGTAGGTATTTGAAGCAAATACCATTTAATAAGAATATAATTACTAATTTAATAAAAAGTGATATAATTCAGGTAAATATTTGTTTGATAATAAATAAGTAATTGGTTCTTTGAGTAAAATAAATTTTTTTTTCCCGTATATACAAATTATAATGAATGGTAGTATAAACCATTTTTAGTCGGACTATGTTCTTTGAAAGTTTGTTATAAGTAGTCAAAACAAATTTTAGTCAGACTTATGTCCCTTATAATTTCGTAGGCAGTAGTTATAACCAGTTGTAGTCAGACTATCATATCCCTACTATAATTTGGTAATCAGTAGTAAAAATCAGTATTGGTCAGACAATCATATCCCTTACATTTTCGTATTCAGTAGTGTAGACCAGTTTTAGTCAGACAGTGAAAATGTTTTATCACATATAATTTTATAATAAGTAGTGAACATTATTTTGAGTGACAACTTTTATAATTTTATACAGTAAAACGTGAGGTGTTAAAATAACACCAGAATGGATTAAAATATTCTGCAACAGTTTAAACCCTCTAGGATTAAATTAAAACCAGAAAGGATTAAAATAATCTATTTTAGTGTTATTTACTAACTAACTTCGTAACATAGTCACTAAATTCAAGTGTGTTCAAAAATTTAAAAAAATTCTCGTCAAAATTTTAATTCTCTTTATAAATAAGAAAATTCTTCTCTGATATTCAATTATTCTACAAAAGTTTAATCAAATTCTTCTTCTTGTCAAAATTTCAATTATTTTCAAAAGTTTTCTAAAATTCAATGATTTTCAATATCTACTATTTCAATAAAATTTTCCAAAAGAATTCCATTATTAACAAAAATTTGAATAAAATTCTACGCAAAAATTCAATTATTTTTATAAATAATAAATTTTTTTACAAGAATTCAATTATTTACAATTATTTTTCTATATTTCTTCGCAATAATTCAATTATTTTCATAAATAATAACATTTTTACAGGGATTAAATTATTTTTATAAATTATAAAATTTCATAAATAATTATCATAAATAATTTTCATAAATATTAAATAATAAATCTAATTGCATAATTTCAATTATTTTTAATGGAATTTTAATCGAATTTGTCGAAAAATGTAATTATTCTTAAAAATTTTATTAAAATTCGTCAAAATAATTTACTAATAAAAATGGTTTTAAAAATGAATTTCAGTTAAAATTTTAGATTAAAATTAAATATTAAAAGCATTATAACGTGGATTTTTATAGAAATAATTAAATTTTGAAAAAGTTTCAAATTAAATTCATTGAAATTCTTAATTTTTTATATTTTTGACAAAAAATTATGTAGAATTAATTCTTTTTGAAAGTTTAATAAGATTTTTATTGAAATTATTTCAAGTTCTTATATTTTTCAATATATATTTAAATGCAGAATTTTCGAATAATTGAAATTTTGTAAAATTGAATTGTAAACAAACGAATTTGAAAATTCTCAAAGAACTTTTTTTTTAAATTATTGAAAATAATGGATTTATTGAAGAATTTTAGTTAAAAACACTAGAAAAAAAATTTAATTTTAGAGAAGTTAGAAATTATTGCAGAAATTCAATTATTTTTAAGAGTAATAAAATTCTTTTTAAGAATTCAATTATTTTCACTAATAATAAAACTCATCGCAGCGTTTTAATTATTTTTCATACAATTATAATTGAATTCCTTAAAAAAAGTAATTATGTTCATGAAAGTTTTAATAAAATTCGACAAAAGAATTCAATTATTTAAAAATTTGTTAATAAAATTCTTTATAAGAATTGAATTTTGAGAAACATTCAATTATTCAATAAATTATTTACTTTTACATTTAAATATAATTGAATTCTTGTAGATTTTTCTAATAAAAATTGATTTTCATTTCATAAAAGTGAATTTCAGT
Source organism: Leptopilina heterotoma (assembly GCF_015476425.1). NCBI lineage: Eukaryota > Metazoa > Arthropoda > Insecta > Hymenoptera > Figitidae > Leptopilina > Leptopilina heterotoma. The sequence goes on along the minus strand of NW_025110949.1, from coordinate 1,271,851 downwards.
TAATAAAATTTTAGATTAAAATTGAATACTAAAAGCAATATAGCGTGAATTTTTAGAAATAATTGAATTTTGAAATTAATTTTTTTGAAAAAGTTTAATTGAATTTTCTTTTATATTATTTGACGTTTTTATTTTCTAATATGCATTTAATTAAAGAATTTAGGAATAATTGAAATTTCGTGAAATTGAATATTGTAAACAAATGGATTTGAAAATTGCCAAAGAACTTTTTCGAAAATTATTAAAAATAATAGATATAAAGTAAATTTGTAGTTAAAAATTTTTGAAAATAATAATTAAATTGAAATAATGATAATAATTTTGAACAAGTATAATATTCTTATAATATAAAATAATGATTTTATTACTTGGTCATGTTTTATAGTTATAATAAAATTTAATGAACTACAATTTCATTCATTGTGAAAAATAACACCAAAATTGATTATTTTAATCTTTTTTTGGTGATAATTTAATCTGCAACACTTTTTAATACCTCACGATTTATTGTGTACCTATTATGTCAGTAGTAAACAATTTTTTGTTCGATTTCTTAAAAAGTTCTCTACACTAAGAAAAAAGTTTTTTTAAAATAATAAAATTTTGGTTCAATTATTAATAATAATTATATTATTTTGGTTTAATTAATTATTTAAATTAGAAAATTAAATTTTATTATTTTTAAAATTGATAATTTTATTTAAAAAAGGAAAGTTGTACTGAAATAAAACACTATTAAGAGCATGTAAAAAGAAAAAAATATATAAGAAAAAGAAACGAAAATAGTTATTTTAGAAAATATGTAACATTATAGCAGATGAAATAAGGAGAAGTTTATAGACAAAGAAAAAAAAGTTCTAGAATTATAAATAAAAAAAGATCGATGAACAATATAGGAAAAGGGAATATTTAGAGAAGAGTTATATAATACAGAGAGTCTGATTTTATCAGCACATAAAAGCAAATATCGGGGAGAAAATTTTAATACGAAATAAGAAGCGCTCAGACAGAATCTGTCAGCTCGTTTTCATCTTTTCGACAGGGACGAAAACTTTAAAAAGAATGACTTTTGAAACTTGGCGTTAAGAGGTTATATACAAGACAGCCATGATTTTCGACCAAGAAATAGAATATATACACGTTTATACAATATATACACACAGTAGCAGCGAGGCTAGATGGAAAAGTTTTTGGAGCTTTCAGTGTTTAGTATTCCATGCGGAGGCAATGCAGTTCACAAGTTTGCAAGAGAAATTCCAGTGTTCGAAAAGCCCATCTTAATCAGCTAATGCTTTCGTCCGACTATAACATCGAAGAAAGTCTAGCCTGCTTTGGTTTACTTTGAGGTTGAAGATGAGAGAGAGAGAGATAGAGAGAGACAAACACACAATTGCAAGTGTATTGAGTAAAGCAACATCAAGGGTTGTTTCGTGCTCGCAAATACCGTAAGCATGTTATGACTTGTGTACCCAAGGATGTGTCATGTCCTCGAAACATCCCTATATACGTGATTGGGTTAGCAGAATCGTCTAACCGTAACCCTGGCCTGACGTGACGTTGTCACAGACACTGTACGCCCTGTTTCCAATGTAAAAGGGGGTTCGTGCCAAATGGGGGCTGCGAGTGCTTTCACTTGTTTTCAGCGAAAGGAATAACGATTTATATATATATACACTCTGCACTCGGGACCTACAAGATATTTCATACCGATAACAACTATTCGCATTTAAATTATCCTACTAATGAATTAAGTCTCGAGACGCTTTTTCATCCTCGCCCTCTTTCTCTCTCTTTCTCTCTCTCTCTCTCTCTTTTCCCCTCTTCTTTCTTCTTCTCTCTCTTTTTCTCTCTCGCACACTCGTTACATATTAATCACTGTATGTAAATTCCAAACAGTATAAATATAGAGAAAAGTTTGATTACATTTGAAACAAAAGAGGGAGTTGTTTTTCACTCGTTACACTACCGGTTAAAATTGACAGACCACCCATTTTCAGGAGAATGACAAAAATTTTCATAAACATAAAATTTATGAAAACAAATTTTTTTCGATGTTTTGAAAGATGATAACACAAAAAAACTGATAATAATTTCTTTAAAGTTTGAAATTAAAAATTTACTTCTATAAAATTTTAACTTATTCAGCTTTTTTAGGAATAGAAATGAAATTAGAGTAATGAGCAATAATAAATATGAATCTAGCGAAAATGTAAACCTACTCGAACTACAGAAGAGCAAACTTCCAGAATTGTGTTTTGAATTTTCACGTCGTAAATCTCTTTTGGCAGGAAGTGCATATTTTAATAGTCGCACCAGGTCATGAAACTGTAAATGCTTGCGCGTATAACATTTATAAAATGTATAGTAAATATAATTTTATTCATAAAGCATATATTCGAGAGAGAAACAGAGAGAGAGAGAGAGGTAAAAGTAAACAAGCGCCTTGTTTACACGCGTAGTCGTGATATCACGACTTTTTGACCTCGCCTCGCGTTCCCTTGGAAGATGTAGAGTAGAGTTAATAAACCGATTCAGTGGAGAAATTGTGTGTGCACGTTAAGTCTATACTCTTTAACAATATGCTTAGCGATGTACTATATATAATACGGTATTACATACAACGGGTGTCGTGTCAAAATCGGATCGCGTGCAAGCTTTTACAATGCATAAATAACCGGTATACTTATACACTATATAATACTCCCTCTCCACCCCTTCAATATACTTCTCTATGTAAATTCAACGTCAGAGAGCTCAGACTAGATAAATTTTCATTTTTACTAATTTTACAAATTCCACTTTTCACATTTTAAACTACTAATATATATTATTATGCTTATTTAACTCGCGATCAATGCTTTTATTAGAATTGATTGTATCTCTTAACTCCTTACATACCAGATGTAACTGATATGAAACTAATTATTAATTCACTTATCTTTGCTTGTTTTTAATTTTCATTAGTCATTTTTATTTGCTATTTCCCTATTTTTATTTCCACCCTTTCCATGTCCTAAAATGTTAATCTACTTCAAACTACTGTAACTTTTCCAAATAGTATTTTCTAGAATTTTTAATGAAGAAGCAGTTTTTCTAAGTATATCAAATTGAGGCAAAAAAAAAACTAATTGTTAACTAACAATTAGTTATTTTATTTATTTGTTTTTAAATAATCAGGCTTCACAGTGCCCCTAAAAAGTATTTTAGGGGAAATAGGGGACTGGAAATTAAAAAATAGGGGACTTTTAGGGGACCATAAAAATTGGTTAAATAAAGATAAAAATATAATTTATTTATACAGGGTTGCCACAAAAATTTAACTTTATTTTTTCCTGACTTCCAAACACAACTTTGACTTATATTTTTCCCTGACCCTAAAAACTATTCTGATTCACTCTAAAAATTATTAGATACTCAAAAAAATGTTTTATTAAATTTATTTACAAATTTCTTCAATAGTCAAATTATTTGAAAACATCAATAGTTTTATTTAAAATAAATATTTAATAATTTTTTTTTCATTGGAACTAAAATGTTTAAAAATTTCAAAATTTAAAATTTAATTTTTTAAAAAATTAAAAAATTTAAAATTTAATTTTTTAAAAAATTAAAAAAATTAAAAAAAATTTTTTTTTTTAACTACTTAGAAATTTTTGAAAATAATTGATTTTCTGCGACGAATTAAATGTTATTTATGAAAATATTTGAATTATTGCAACAAATTTTATTGTTTCATTGAATAACTGAATGTTTCTTTTGTTTAATAATTCAATACTTTTGGGAAATTTTATTAAACTAGTAGAATATTGAAAACCATTGAAGTAAGAAAAATTTTTGAAAATAATTGAAATTTTGTCATGATTTTTATTAAAATTTTTGAAAATAATTGAATTTTTGGCGAAAAATTTTGCTATTTATAAAAATAATTGAATTCTTGACGATATATTTATTAAAGAACATTCAAATTATTATAATTATTTAATTTCATTCTTAGAAAATAAAGGAAAAAATTTTACTCAAAAATATGTTCTATTACATTTATTTACAAATTTATTTAATTGTAAAAATATTATTATTATTAATCAATAATTTAAATTGTTTAATCGTGAACGAAATCATTTGACCAATTTTTTAAATAAATTTTCTTTTTTCTGTTTCAGGTAAGAATTTTTATCACGACTGTTTAATTTTCTGACTTTGGAACTTTCACTTCATTGAGTAATTGGTAAGAATTATATGGAAAATTATTTAAAAATTTTAAATAGTTGTAATGGAAAAAATCTATTTGATTTAAATGACTGATTATTTTTTATAAATAATAAAATTCTTTCCACGAATTCAATTATTTATTTATTTTTAATAAAATTATTAACAAATTCGATTGTATTCAATAAAGTAAAGAAATTTTTCAGAAGAATTTAATTATTTTCTAAATATTTTAAACTTTAATAAAATTCAAGAATTAAATGTTTTGAAAATAATTGAATTCTTGAGGAGATATTCATTAAAATTTATAAAAATAATTGAATTCGTGCAAAGTATTTGAAAAAAAAAAAATTTGTTTAAATAATTGAAATTTTGCCAAGAATTTAATTAAAATGTTTTTGAATTCTTGAGAAGAATTTTTATATTTATCCAAATAATTAAATTTTGGAAAAGCATTCCATTAAAAATCCTTAAAATAATTGATTTTATGGGGAGAATTTTGTTGGTTATCAAGATAATTGAATTCTTTTGCAGAATTACTTGAAAAATTATTGAAAATAATTGATTTCCAGCGACGAATAAAATAGGGGAAATTTAGGAGAAAAAAATCTTTGTTTTTAGGTTGAAAATTGCTAAAAATACAATTTTTATTTAATTTTGTATATGGAAATTCATTTATTCATTTTTCTATAACTAATTTTAACATATAAATTTTAACATAATTTTTCTATTTTTTATTTTAAAAAATTGTGATTTGAAATTAGTTAGAAAGATAAAGAAATGAATTTCCATTTACAAAAATTGAATAAAAATTGTATTTTTTTAGCATTTTCAGTCTAAAAACAAAGATTTTTTTTCAAAAGAACGCTTCAAAAATTATGAAAATCAATTTCTTCATTTGGAAAATTTTATATCGATTTAAAAACATATTTTCTTCAAAATTACGCATTGATTTCAAAATCCACAAATTTTTATGAAAAATAAAAATTCAAAAAGGGTCAAAATATTTTATTACCTAATAATATTTTAATTAATATTTTATTTTCTGACCAATTTTTATTTTATAACCGCATTGAATTCTTCACAAAAAATTACTTTAAATAAAATAATTTTGTGGAATATTTAGATGAATTTTTTGATAAAGTTAAAAATATCGGTGAACCCGCCCCTTAATTGTTTAGTTTTCTGTACGTAAATATTCACTTTTATCCATTAACCTTTTATTTATATTATTAATACGTGCCATATATATTTTTTTAATAACCTAATTGAATAAAAATAAATAATGAGTCTACTATAAAACTAAAATTTAAGCACATGCGATTATTGTAATAAGCACCGGTTATATTCGGTGGGTTCTGGAATATTTTAGGACTTTGCAATTCATTTTCCAGGTTTACCGAAGTGTTTCGCAAAATGTGCACAGCACACCGGTCTGTTAGGTCGCGCCGCACTGCCACGTGCACATAATTCACCACCGGTAAATTAAGCCCATTTTCGACGATAGTTACACACACCCAGGCAGTGAGAATTTCGTTCGGTGTGGAAAACGTAAAAAAAAAAAAAAAATAGCAAAGGGTCCGAAAGAGAGAGAGAGAGAAATGATAGGGATTAAGCACAGCGAAGAGAGTAACTTATGGACAATTAAGATTAAATCCGACGATTTATAAAATTACCCGCGAAAATGGGACCACACAGTGGTAATAGGCTGTGTTGCTAGAGTTTTTCCCTCTCTCTCTCTCTCGTTCTCTTTTATTTCGAATTGCAATCCTCGAAAACATACTCTCACCGTATCTGTAACTACACTTTTGAAATTGTTACAGTATTACACAATAGTTGGTAATTTAAAAATCTGATTGTAATATTTAACGAGGTAAACCAACAACAAAGCTCTCGATTCGCGTGTTAGATAAAGGAAAATCATTTTTGGTTCACAAAGAACACACAATTTTATATGTAAATTACTCTTTTTTTTTTAACTGTTCATTTTTTTATCTAATCCGATTATTTTTTTTAAATGCTCTCTTATTTTTATTTTATTGATATCAGATACATTTTTCCGATTTAAATATTTTAAATCAAAAATATTCTTTAATATATTTCTTATTTTTTATAAAAAAAAAATTTGAAAAATTGTAACGTTCGTTTATTTTAAAAATTGCTAATTTTATTTTTAAAAAAAAAAGTGAGTGAGGAGTCAGTCGCGCGCAATTTGCTGCTAGTATCATTATTAATATTAAATTTTAGTATAATATTCATGTAATTATTATTTGTGGAAAAACAAACTTTTCACGTTCGCGAGTAAAATTTTGTGAGGGGAAAATTTGCGATTTTATGAAAATTTTCCTCTCCAGTGTAATTATTAGAGTTTATCTCCAACAATCACGTGATGGACATAGCAAACGAATTAATTAAAAGTTAAGGTAAATACATATTTTCTGCAATTTCGCATATATAATCAAATAATTTCCAATCATATTTGACGAATTAGCATCGCATCGCAATGTATCGCACTTTAATTATAGACTGAATGATATATAATGTAAAAATATTCTCATTACAAAATTGAAATAAAATTTCATGTCAGTTTTTAATAAATATACTTCTCATTGTGTACCTTCATTATAAATATAAAAAGATTATTATAATATTAAAAAAAAAAATTATTATTAAATAAAAGTTGAACCTTTCTCAAAGGGAAGAAGAATTATAAAATTAATTCAATTCAAATAAAAAAATAGAAAAAAATTTCAATTTCCAATATTAAGTTACCAAAGGCAGAATATAAAAAAAATACAGAAAAATTCTATTAAATTTTATTATTAATTAAAAAAGACAATTGGAGAACAATTTTTAAAATTTAATTAACAGGTAAATTGCTTTACATTGACAAAAATTGTTTTTATTTATTTTTTTTTTCGTGTATTAGTGATTTTCAAAGGATTCTAGTAGATCAAGTTTCTGTGTGTATGTGCATGTGTAAATAATTGTGTGCATCTGTTTTCGTTTCAAACAAGCAAATCTGTTCACTGCAATAATCAAAGTTGAAATGATCGGACTTCCCTGTAATTTGCCTTTGAAACTAGGCAACTGGGGAGGAGTATTTTCAACCCAGGAAGCAATCGATCATTGATTCCGACAGTCTTATCCATCTCTGCGCGATTGCAAGAAACAACGAGAAAACCAAATTGGTTTCGATTACAAAAAGCTTTTAGCAAAAAAAAAAAAAAAAAAAACAAGAAGGTTTCCAATTACTGTGTATGTCGCTGTCATATTGATTTTTTTTTTAACCAATTATATAAGTCAGTCTGTTATTGAGTGAATATTCAAATTCAAAATTGTTTTCCTAATTAAATTAATGAAAATTAATTCGAAACTCAGAAACAAGATTAAACGATAACTAGCAATAATTCGCGCGCTAAAACGCGCGGCTAACTTCTAACTACCATTTTAAAATAAAATTAGCAATTTTAAAAATTTTCTAATTTAAATTTTTGTTGAAAACACTAAAAAAAAATTCAATTTTGAAAAAATTACAAATAATTGCAGAAATTTAATTATTTAAAAAAAAAATAAAATTCTTCTTATAAAATTCAACCATGTTCAAAATTTTTTAAAAATTCTTCTTAAAAATCCTAATTATATTTCTAAATAACAAAATTCTTCTCCAAATTTCAATTATTTTCATAAACTACAAAAAAATTATTGTCCTAAATTCAATTATTTTCAAAAATAAAATGCATTTTTCTAATTTCAATGATTTTCCATTATTTTCAATATCTACTATTTTAATAAAATTTCCAAAAAACAATTCAAATTTTAATTACTATTTTACTAAAATTTCACAAAACAATTCTATTATTAAAAAAAAATGTTAAAAAATTCATCTCAAACATTTAATAAATATATAAAATTTTAAAAGTTTTCGTAAGAATTCAATTATTTCCAAAAATAATAAAATTCTTTATAAAATTTCAATTATTTCAAAGATTTTAATCAAAATTCTTGTAAAGAATTCAATTTTTTTTATAAATAATTAAATTTTGCAAGGAAATTCAATTATTTTAAAAAATTTTAACAAAATTCTTCACAAAAATTCAATTATTTTCATAAATAATAAAATTCTTTTGTCGAATTTAAGTATTTCAAAAAATAATAAAATTCTTCTGACGAATTCAAGTATTTCGAAAAATAATAAAATTCTTTGCAACATTCGAATTATTTCAAAGATTTAAATCAAAATTCTTGTAAAGAATTCAATTATTTTTATAAATAAGTAAATTTTTTAGGCGATTTCAATTATTTTTATAAATAATTAAATTTTTCAGGAAAATTCAATTATTTTTGAAAATGTTAACAAAAATTCTTCATAAAAATTCAATTTTTTTCATAAGTAAGAAAATAATTGTGAGAAATTTAATTATTTCAAAGATTTTAATCAATTTTTTCAAAAAGAATTCAATTAATTTCATAAATAATAAAATTCTTCTAAAAAATTCAATTATTTTCAAAAATAATAAAATTTTTTTCAAAATTTGAATGATTTTAAAGATTGTAATCAATTTTTGTGGGCAAGAATTTAATTAATTTTCTAAATAATAACATTTTTCTTAAGAATTTAATTTTTTTTTCAATTAAAATCGATGCAAAAATTCAATTATTTCTATAAATAATAAAACTCATTGTAGAATTTCAATTATTTTTTCATACAATTTTAAATGAATTTCGCGAAAAGTGCAATTATTTTAAAAAAAATTTTATAAAAATATATTTATAAAATAAAAAATATGATTTAAAAACAAAATTGATTTTTTCGAAAAATTTTTAAAGAAAGTAATAGAATTTTCAAATAATTGTAGAAATTCAATTATTTGAAGAAAAAATGAAATTCTTCTTATAAAATTCAACCATGTTCAAAATTTGAAAAAAATTCTCGTAAAAATCCCAATTATCTTTATAAATAACAAAATTCTTCTCCAAATTTCAATTATTTTCATAAATGTCAAAAAAATTCTTGTCCTAATTTCAATAATTTTCAAAAAAATTTTCTAATTTGAATGATTTTCAATTTTTACTATTTTAATAAAATTCCCCAAAAAGAATTCAATTATTTAAAAAAAAGTTTAATAAAATTTTATGCAAACATTTAATTATTTTCATAAATAATTTTTTAAATAATTTTTTAAGGAATTGAATTATTATTTTCATAAAAAATCATTTTAAATTCCAGAAAATAATAATTGAATTAAAATGATGAAAATAATGTTGATGAAGTTACAGTAAATCATGTTTTCAAAATACGATTAAAAACAGGAATTGTGCAAATATTTTTCTTCTCTTTCTAAAAGAAAATAATAATTTTGTTAAAAAAATTGTGATTCATAAACAAAAATGCAAAATAAATCAATTTTCTATTTCTTAATCTTTAACAATTTTCTAATTTTCTTTAGAAGTAAAGAACAAAAATAATTTCAATTTGACAAAACATAATATTTAACAAAATTTTTGTCTTTTAATGAAAAGAAGTGAAAAAAATTCTGATGATTTTTATAATTTGTCATTACAATTTTGAATTAATTATAAAATGGAAATAATAATTATAACATAATAAGAAAATATACAATCTGTCTAAAGTTAACAAAAAACAAAAGACAACTTCAGAGTATGAGTGACAGAAGAAGTGAATGAATGAAGGAACATTCAAATTATTATAGTTAATAGTTAATTAATAAATTAAATAATAATTAATTTGAAAATTAATTGTAAATTAAAATTTATTGCATAATTTAGAAAAAAGTTTAATTAAACCCAATTTTTAATTTCTGGATATTTTTCATTAAATATTAATTAACTAGGTATATGAATCTCCGTATTCTTTCATTCATTCTGTCCGCAGTTTGAAGTTACATTTTGTGTATGCTACTTCATAAAAAAAATATTTTAACAATTAGCAATTTTCTAGTATTGTTTATAAAATAAAAAGGAGAATAATTTGCATGATAATTTACATCATTCAAACAAATACAAAATAATGGAGAAAATAAGAAAAAAAAGTCAGACTAATTCGATACGATCAATTGAAATTCAATTAGGAAATAAACATCTAGTACCACAATGTTCCCTTGTTTTCTTAATACACCCAAGTTTACCCCAATTTTCACTTGGAATCTCATTTGCCGTTCTTCCTTCGTATTCCACGGTAACTGTGAACAAATGTTGCGAATTAGAAAATCCCTTCAAATATCGTATATATATATGTTGAGAGAAAGAGAGAGTATTGTTTGCGCTGCGTACACATACACACACACACACACATCGAAAGAGAAAATGCTAGGGCGATTTTCATACATTTGAGTGTGTTCCCCCTAGCCTTAATATAAACATTGAGCTCTGTAACAAGTACACGTTAGTATTTTCCCCGTATGGTACATATGTGTGTGGTGACTGTATTAACCAGAGTGGATCCCTGAGCCCAAAAGTGAACCTTCCAACTGACTCAGACGTAATAATTATTTCCCTCACAAATTCACTCGTTCATTCTCTCTTTCTCTGTCTCCGCACTCTCCTCCTCTCTTTCTCTCACTAAACGGATATATCCAAGTCTATGAATTAGATCTTCGCATGCCAACCCAAATATCCTTAATCGCGTGAATCAATTTTATTAAGTTTCCATACAGAGCTAGAGAGTGAGAATAGAAATATACCATTTTAGTACATGAAAGCTTTTACCATTTATACTTCCGAGAGTAAAGTAAAAAGAAAATTCTTCTCTTAAGGGTTTCCTTATTCTTTCGAAAAAATTTCATTATATAAATAAAATTTAGATAAAAACTAAAATTTAATTAGGTAAAGTGATTATTGTTTGTACCATTGAATCTTTGTTTAAAATTTTAAATTCAATTATTTTCCAAATTTTTAAATAAAATGATTAAAAAAAAAACATTATTTTCAAAAAATGTAAGGAATAAACTCTCATTATCAAAAGAATTTAATTATTCATAAAAATTTTGAAAGCCATTTGTAGATTTATTAAATAAATTTAAATTTGATGAGAAAAATTAGGACAAAATAACTGAAAGTATACTTATTTATTTTTTCATCAAATAATATTTTACTTCCATTAAAAAAAAGTATTTAAACAAATATCAACGTTGGAAACAGCAAAAAAAAAAGATGTCTAATTACTTTAAAATTGAAATTGATTAAAATCTTTTAAATAAACGCAAACACGTTTCATTTAATAATCAAATGATTTTCGCGCACAAGTTTTATTGGAGAATTATTATTAAAAATTAATCTGTTTAATTACAAAAAATTGAAGCTGATTAAAAGCAAACAATCAAGAGTGAGTGATATTGGCAGCAGTATCTGCGTTAGTTTCAATTAATGGTAACCATCAATTATCATTATAAATCGATGATATGATAGGTTTGTAGATTTTCGAAAAAAAAAAGAAAAAGAAAAAATTGTTTCTACATATCCGATAGTGATTTTCAATTACGATATATCAATTACGATATAGTTTCAAACGATCGTTATTAGAAATTACGATAAACGCAATTAATGGTTAGAACTAATTGTAAATTTTCAGAATTGTGTTTAGAAGCAATTGATGGTAATTAGAAAACATGATTGTTGGAGCAGATGGTGTTTGCAATGGATATCAATTTTAACAATTGGTATTTACAACCACGAATGGGTACAAATAGTGAGAGTAACAGATACATTTAGTTAAAAGGTTACAACCGAGGTTACAACTATTGTTAGTTACAAGTAATGATAACTGAAAAATATGATTGTTTCAAATAATAGTTATTAGAATTAATGATGATTACAATTAACGTTAGACACATTCAATGGTAATTATATGAATAATATTAGGAACAATTAATGTTAGTAACAAGTAACAGCTACAGTCAAATTATTCGAAAACATCAATAGTTTTATTTAAAATAAATATTTAATCATTTTTTTTCATTGGAATTAAGATGTTCAAAAATTTCAAATCCAAACCTTTTCAAATTGAACAACTTTATAAAACATAAAGATATCGATCACTCCAAGTCTTCGACTCGGAGTGATCCATTTCTTTATGTTTTATAATAATTAAAGATGACCGACTGACAAAATCATTAGTTTATTATTATAAGAATATTATTACTGTAATTTCTTCAAAATTATTTGTATCATTTCAATTCAATTAACATTTTCTAGAATTTCTAACTAAAATTCTACTTTAAATCAATAACATCAATTATTATTCAATTAAACTTTTTCAAAAAAATTAATTCTACAGAATTGTTAGTTAAAAGTGCGAAAAACAATAATTTAATTCTACGAGAAATCAATTATTTAAATACAAAAATAAATAATATTGAATGTTTCTTAAAATTTAATTTTTACGAAGAATTGTATTAACAACTTTTGAAAACTTTTAATTACTTTTAAGGAATTTAATAAAAATTTTAATGAAATTTATTATATTAAAGAATTTTATAACAATTTTTGAAAATAATTGAAAACTTTTTGAAGAATTTTATTAAATTTTTTAAAAATAATTAAATACCTGAGAAGAATTTAAATAATAATTTTTGAAAACAATTGAATTCATGAGAAGAATTTTATTAAAAGTTTTGAAAATAATTGACTTCTTGAGAAGAATTTTTGAAAAATTTTTGAGGAGGTTAAAGTTTTGAACGTTCAAATGAACGAAATTTATTTATTTCTTCTTCAAATTAAATTTTTATTACTATAATTTTGCGTCACTATTAAGCAAATTAATTATAATGTTTCTAAATGTAAAATTTGAGTTTTTAATTTGAATTGTAATCAATAATCTATGAAAATATTTTTAACAAAAAATATTTCGTTCATTTGAACGTTCAAAACGTTTTGTTCATAATTTTTGAAAATAATTTAATTCTTGAGAAGAATTTCCCTATCTATTTATAAAGATAATTTAATTCTTGACGAGTATTTTTAAAAAATTAAAAAAAAATAAAATTTCTACAAAGTATTTTATTACTTTTCAAAAGAATTGAATTCTTGTGCTGAATTTTGATATTTATCAAAATAATTGAATTTTGGAAAAGAATTTTATTAAAATTCCTTATAATAATTGATCTTACGGGAAGAATTTATGCGATTTTGTTGTTTATCAAGCTAATTGAATTCTTAATTAATTGAATTCTTAATTAATTGCAAAATTACTTAAAAATTTTTGAAAATAATTAAACTTCTGCTACGAATTAAATGTTATTTATGAAAATATTTGAATTATAGCAACGAATATTATTGTTTTATTGACTAATTGAATGTTTCTTAAAATTAAATTCTTTCCTCAAGTTTTAATAAAATTTTTAATAATACATAATTGCATTTTTCGAGAAATTTATTTAAAATTGTATTAAAAAATATTGGAAATTCTACGATGAAAATAATTGAATTTCTAAATTAAATTTTATCATTTATGAAAATAATTAAATGTTTTCGTAAAATTGTATGAAAAATTTTATTTAATAATTAAATTATTTGATAAAAATTTATTAAAATAGTAAATTGAATTCTTGTGATGAATATTGTTATCTATGAAAAAATTTAATTTTGCAAAGAATTTTTTTTTTAAATTTCCAAAGATAATTGAATTTTTGTGAAGAGTTTTGTTATTTATCAAGATAAATGCGTTAAAACTGTTTAAATAATTAAATAATATTAAAAAAATTTATTCCGGTTAGAGTTAGAAAAAAATTTTGATGGTTTTCTGCTACGAATGAAATGTTATTTTTGAAAATATTTGAATTATTGAAACGAATTTTATTATTTTATTGAATAATTGAATGTTTCTTAAAATTCAATTCTATCCTCAAGTTTTAATAAAATTTTTAATAATAATTATTGCATTTTTCAAGGAATTTTTTTAAAATTGTATTAAAAATATTTGAAATTCTACGATGAAAATAATTGAATTCATAAATGAAATTTTATTATTTATAAAAATAATTGAATCTTTTCGTAGAATTGTATCAACAAGTTTTTTCTATAATTAAATCTGTTGATAAATTTTATGAAAATAGTAAATATTTAAAAACATTGAATTGCGAAAAACTTTTGAAAATAATTGAAATGTTGCAAAGAATTTTATTTAAATTTTTGAAAATAATTGAATTTTTGGCGAAAAATTTTGCAATATTTATAAAAATAATTGAATTCTTGACGAAATATTAATTTAAATTTATAAAAATAATTGAATTCGTGCAATTTTATTAAATTTTGTTTTAATAATTGAAACTTTGCCAAGAATTTAATTAAAATTTTTTTGAATTCTTGAGAAAAATTTTGATATTTATGAAAATAATTAAATTTTGGAAAAGAATTTAATTAAAAATCCTTAAAATAATTGATTTTATGGGGGGAATTTTGTTGGTTATCAAGAATAATTGAACTCGTTTGCAGAATTACTTGAAAATTATTGAAAATAATTGATTTCCTGCGACGAAGAAAATAGGGGAAGTTTTAAAAATAGGGTACATTTGGTTGCCAAAATTATAAAAAGTTTGTAACAATCAATTGTAACGTTATCAATTACAGTCAAAATTGACAAAAATTTAATAAACAATTCTGTAAAAAAATGTTTTTTACCTTTAAAAAGAAATGTTTCTATTTTCTAAAATCTTTTTAAAACGAAAAATAAAGCTTTTGACTAAGTGACTTTGAATCATTAGCAACATATATATTTCCGAATGTCTTTATAAATCAATGAAATTAAGAGAACAAGGTACATCACAAAGGGGAAATTCGATTATCGTCTATTGTTGTATGTATACACAAAGTTTATTCTCCTGTTTGAAAATTCGTGGCTGGGTAATTTTCTTTGCTTCCGTGTGTATATATATATCGTATCGTATCGTTAAACGTTTGTTTCAGTCGCGATTTTCCCACGCGCGCCATACCCCAAGAATGATCCCTTCAACTGGTTGGTTGTATATATGGAATTATCGTATATATCGTTGGTCTTTACAAAGACGAATTTTCGAAGGGGGAAGGGGGAAATTAGGGTGCTTGTGGAATTTATCAATAAGTTTGGGGAAAGTGACAGATGCGTGATTCGAGACTCTTTTTCATTCATTCAACCGTTTAAAGATTTTAATACCGCAGATATATAGGTACATTGTATATATTTATTCTATCAATGCGGTCAATCATCTTTTTTCGGTCGTTTATTTTTTTTTCTTTTTTATATACATATATGAAAGGATTTTTATCTTTGGTATAAACATTTATATACTTTTTCTCCTGTTATGTATCTAAATATCAAATTTGTATTTAATCCTGTTTTGATTTCTATGATATCGAATTTTCCATTTAAACTGTAAATTTTGGTTTTTTGCATCTGTATTTTAACTATACTATTCTATTTGCATCTATAAACTGTAAATAAAAGGTTCTAAAAGAGAGCTGATTTTCGGTATTAAAATAGAACCAAATGACGATTAAGTACCCAAAATTGGTACTAAATTAGTACCTTTCTTTTTACAGTGTAGTTAGTTCTTACAATCATTAATTGTATCTATAGTATTTGTTTCCACTACCATAATGCACCATTGGTTCTTCACACTGTTAATAATTACCACAAGTGATAAAAAATTATCATTTCGGTTGCAAGAACACAAAAATATACTTCTTTTTCTACCTTAGTATTTTGTCTGATTAAATTTAAAAAATCTGGTGAATTCAGAATGACTTGAGATCCTTGAGATGTGACATCTTTTCCCCCAGTCAGACTCAGAATAAGTGGGTATTTGGGGTGAAAAATGCGCACACAATGAAAAAAAGGAAACACGAGATCATAAGAAATATTAAGAAAAGCTGATGAGGTGCGAGTTTTGTGTTCTTTTGTGTGAAAAGATGCTTTTGAGATGAGAGCTATAGGAGCAGCTGCGTCAGTACTTTTTCCATGGTGTGGACAGTTTTAAATCATCTGCGGCTTGATGGCGAGATCGTTAGCACATCGGAGAACATTATCTCCGGAGGTATACGACAGTTTCCGCTTCATAAAGTACAACGGGTGGGGCATTCGAATAAAACGTGTGCGGACACCAATTTTCACGCAGGCACAGCATCCCATGTGTAACGCATCAAGGATGAAGGAGGAACTAACTCTCTCTCTCTCTCTCTCTCTCTCTCTCTCTCTCTGTATACATACATGTGTGTATGAAAAGGGATGAGACAACAATGCTCGATCGATTTCAAACAATCGACTCCTATCGCCCGTGACCCACTGTGTTTAGTGGGTAGAATCTCTGGCTAGATTCTAGATAGTTCGCACACATACAAAATGGTCACGTGTCGCTCGTAAGTCACAAGAGCGCGTGTCGCGAATGCGAAATAGAAGGTCGTACATCCTATTCGCTCAACTCAGAGTCATGACTTATGACTCAACTAGATGCTGGTGCATTTGATATCATCTCTCCTGTTGTACAATCCATTCTGGACCGGTAATAACATCACGCTTCCAAATCGGTTGCACAAAGGTGCTAACAATGTTCGAGGTAACCAAAAAAAAAGAAAAAGAAACAAAAGAGACGAAATAAGAAAAGAAAAACAAGAATGATTCGCCATGCGGAAGATTTCTCCGCGCACACCTTTTACGGTAACGGTCGCACACACGAGAATTTCAAATATAAACATTTGCCACAAAATTTACATTTATAATTTTTTAAATATTTTCATGCTTTTTTATTTTTATACTGTTTGATAATTTATTTAGGGAAAAACTTAAGAATCAAAAGGTTCGAATGGTATTTTTTTTTGTTTTTCTTCGGCTTGTTTCGTTTGAAAATCGATTCTTGATGACGGTAAATTAAATTATAAATTAAGGGTGGCATGACAAAAGGGAGCAAATGACAATTTTATGATTTTACAGGAAACGAAAATAACACATTTAAAAACTTTCCTGATCATTTATGAAAAATCTAAAAAAAAAACCGTTTCGAAATATTATTTCGCTTTACCAGTCGAAATACAATTTACACTGAAAAAAAAAATTTAATTGATTCAAATAACCGATTACTTGACTATTATCAATTAAATATTTACTTGAATCAAATAATATTTATTCGAGTCAATTAAATGGTATTTGAACCAACAATTTCAGTATTTGAAGCAAATACCATTTAATTGACTCCAATAAATATTATTTGCCTCAATTAAATATTTAATCGATAATAGTCAATTAATAGGTTATTTGAATCAAATAAATTTTTTTTTTTCAGTGTATGAAGATAAATTTTTAATAAAATTCCACGAAAGAATTCAATTATTTTCTAAAATTTTATTAAATCCTTCTGAACAATTCAATTATTTTTTTAAATAGTAAATCCTTTAGAAAAATTCAATTATTTTCAAAATAATTTAAATTGAATTCCTTGGAAGAATTGAATTTTTAACACATTTCGAAAAAATTCAATTTTTTCCCTAAAATTTTAATAAATCCTTGGAAAAAATTGAATTAAAATTCTCGGCAAGAATTCAATTAATTTTATAAATAGTAAAATTCTTTGCAGGAATTGAAGTATTTTCAAAATAATTGTAATTGAATTCCTCGGCAGAATTCAAACATTTTCAAATATTTCCATAAAATTCAATCATTTTTTCTAAAATTTTTAATAAATTCTGCCAAACAATTGAACTATTTTTATAAATACTAAAATTCTTTGCAGGAATTAAATTATTTTTAATTCAAATTTAAATAAAATTATACGAAAGAATTTAATTATTTTCAAAATTTCCCATAAAATTCAATTTCAACAAGAATTTCAAAAAAATTCTCTAAAAATAATTCAATTATTCTCAAAAATATTTTTAAAAAAATTCTATATAAAAATTATTACTTTCAATGCAATTTTGAAATATATTCGTCAAAATAAAATTAAAAGAATTCAATTATTTTCAAAAAATAATAAAATCCTTGTTGATGAATTCAATTATTTTGAATACAATTAATTTTTAATAAAATTATTTTAAAAAATTCCTTTATTTTCGAAACAACTTTAATTTCTCCAAAAAAATTTCATTATTTTCGAATATTTCTATAAAATTCTTCATAACAATTTAATTATTTCTTAAAATTTTAATAAATTCTTCGAAACATTTGAATTATTTTTATAAATAGTAAAATCCTTTGCAGAAATTCAATTATTTTCAAAACAATTTTAATTGAATTCCTCAGCAGAATTCAAACATTTTCAAATATTTCTATAAAATTCAATTATTTCCTAAAATTTTAATAAATTCTTCGAAACAATTCAATTATTTTTATAAATAGTAAAATTCTTCGCAAGAATTCAATTATTTTCAATTCACTTTTAATCAAATTCTTCTTCATAAAATTCAATAGCTTTCAATATTTTCAATTAAAGTTATTAAAAACACTCCATTAGTTTAAAAAAAAAGTTCAAAGAAATTCTTCAAAAGAATTTAATTAGGATTTTTGAAAATTTTAATAAAATTCTTTGCGAGAATTCAGTTATTTTTCTAAATAATAAAATTCTTTGAAGGAATTCTATTATTATGAAAATTTTTGATAAAATTCTTTGCAACAATTCGATGATTTTCAATACATTAATTTTAAAATTGAAAATATTTCAAAAGAAAATTATTTTCATTATTTTAATTCAATTATTATTTTCTAGAATTTTAAATTATATTTTTTATAAAACTAATAATTGAATTCCTTAAAGAAATTTTATTATTTATGAAAATAATTTAATTCCTGTGAAATTTTTATTATTTTTGAAAATAATTAAATGTTTACATCAAATTTTATTCAAATTTTCTTTGAATAATTGAATTCTTTTTGGGAAATTTTATTAAAATAGTAGATATTGAAAATCATTGACATTGGAAAAATGCATTTTATTTTTGAAAATAATTGAAATTAGGACAAGAATTTTTTTTGACATTCATGAAAATAATTTAACTTTGGAGAAGAATTTTGTTATTTATAAAGATAATTGGGATTTTTATGAGAATTTTTTTCAAATTTTGAACAAAGTTGAATTTTATAAGAAGAATTTTATTTTTTTTTTGAAAATAATTAAATTTTTGCAATTATTTGTAATTTCTCCAAAATTGAATTTTTTTATTGTTTTCAACAAAATTTTTGAATTCTATTATTTTTAGAATTGCTAATTTTATTTAAAAAAGCAAGTAAAAAGTTAGCTAAAAGTTGTTAGTAAAAATTGTTGCTAGTTATGTAATATAATTAAATATTATTAATTATAAATTTAATTTTTTTAATGATTACAGATTCATAATAATTTAAAAAATTCACTTATTAAATAACTCGTTAAATAATTAACTATTATTACTTATTATTTTCTAAAATTTTAATAAAATTCTTTATATAAGAATTGAATTATTTTCAATACAAGTTTAATGAAATTTCAAGAAAGAAATTCAATTATTTTTAATAATTTTTAACAAAAATTTTCGATAGAATTCAATATTATACTGAAAAGTTTTGATACAATGTTTTATAAGAATGCAATTATTTTCAATACAATTTTAATAAAGTAGTAGTTACAAACAATAGGAGTTACAACAAATTCTATCAAAAGTCAAAGACAATTATATCAAACACAAATAAAAAAAATTCGCGATATCCAATGAAATTAACTTTTCCCGCAAAATTGTCGATTTATATACTCAAATTAATGAAAGAGACGATGCAAAAGTGCAATTACTCCTTAACTGAAAGCACTGCAATAACTATAAAATTTGTATTAATATTTCCCTTCAAAAACGTGTCACGACTTGTTGGCTCCATTATATAGAAAACAGAGCGATTCTTGTTTTATGAAATGCATATTAATAAAAACAGATATCAAAAACCATAAATATACTTTTATCTCGACAATACAATGTTGACTATAAACGCGTGCTCAGCAAAAGGAAAAGAAAAAACCGCGTGATACAAAATATTTCGCATATTAAAAAAGAAAGAGAAGAAAAAAAAGAAGAAGAAGAAGAGACCTTGGGAACGTGTCGCGGAAAGAAACAACGCGTCGAGAGGAGAGTTAATTCGCCGAGTTGAGTCGACAGAAATAATAATTACCATCTTAAAGTCAAGAGAAAAAGAAAGAATGAGAGAGAACGTCTTAATTAACAGACGACTTTTTTAAGATGCATGCGCTCTCGTTCGAAGAAACTCAAGATCAAAGGTCAAAAAGTAATCTCAAACGATTGTTGGAGAGTTTCCGCATGTTGTTGAGCTAAAGAGAGCGCCACTGAGAGAAATCTCCGTTAACCACACACACATACATTTGCATTGCACGACGCCGTTTACTTTAGAAAATTAATTTTTAAGGATGATAATTTCTTTTTTATGAGCTATCATTTTAATAATCAACTTTATTCCTCTCCCTTGTGTTCCCTTGTGTTCCCTTGTGTTCAATTTTTTTCTCATATTTTTCCTTCTTCTTCTTCTTCTTCTTCTTGAATATCGGCCTGTTAGTCGAAACACTTAACGACACAGATACATTTTTTTTCCCCACGATAATCCCAATGATGAAACACTTTGCGGAGTTTCTCGACAAAGAGGGAATTTGTCTTTTATTACTTTGTGATGAAAGTAGTACTTTGTTGATTAATTCGCTTGATTGATTAGTTGGGGTCGACGATTTGCTGATTATATGTTAATGTGGCGTCGATTATGGTTTACAGGATGCACCAACTGAAAAGGTATATTTTTTTTCTCAGCCAAATAAATTGATTGCTCTCGGTTAAAATAAATTTTAGTTGCTTCAAATAAATTTCCGTTGGTTCACATTTCAACTGTTTTAAATAAATTTTAATTAAAATAAATTTCAACTGTTTCAAAATAAATTTTAGTTTAAAATGAATTGCTTTAACATTTGTACCCAGCTGAAAAAGTTTTATAGAATTTCACTAGAATTATTCTATATGAATTCCAGTAAATATTCAATAGAATTTCACTAGAACGATTCTATAGAATTTCTACATAAATTCTACTAAATTTTAAGGATTTTTAATTAGAATATAAATTTCGTGAAAAATTTTTTTCAACTTTATATATTATTGTGTAATTAAATTTTACATTTGATTTCTATGACAAAATTTAGGCAAAAATTAAATATATATAATTCATTTAACTAAAAGTAATGAAATTATTTTAAAATACGGACGAAAAAAAATATATTTTACTTACTCGAAGTGATCGATTCCTTCATGTTTTATAATAATTAAATATGGAAAATTGATAAAATCATTATTTTATATTATAAGAATATTGTACTTCTTCAAAATTATTTTCATCATTTCAATTCAATTATTATTTTTAATAATTTTTCACTAAAATTTTTAAAAAATTTTATAAAATTTCTTTAAATTAATTAATTTTTGAAAAAGTTCTTTGAAAATTGTTAAAATCAATTTGTTTACAACATTCTATTTTACAAATTTTAATTATTCGTAAATTCTTCAATTAAATGTATATTAAAAAATAAAAACTTCAAATATAATTAAATTCAATTAAACTTTTTCAAAAAAAAATTAATTTCATTAATAATTAATTAATTAATCCAATTATTTCTAAAAATTGAAAAATTCACTCTATATTGGTTTTAATATTCAATTATTATCTAAAATTTTAACTGAATTTCATTTTTATGAAATGAAAATCAATTTTTATTAGAAAATTCTACTAGAATTTAATTATTTAAATACAAAAATAAATCATTTATGGAATTTTTCTTAAAATGCAATTCTCATAAAGATTTTTATCATTATATTCTTAAATAATTGAATTCTCGCGACGATTTTTAATAAATTTTTTAAGAATAATTACATTTTCCGAGAAATTTGATTAAAATTGTATTAATAATTGAAATTCTACAATGAGTTGTATTATTTCTGAAAATAATTGAATTCCTAAGAAGAATTTTACTATTTTTTAACATAATTAAATTTCTGCGAAGGTTTATATTTCTCATGAAAACAATTGAATTTCTGCAATAATTTGTAACTTCTGCAAAATAAAAATTTTTTTTAGTTTAAACTAAAATTTTCCTATATAAATCCATTATTTTTAATAATTTTTGAAAAAGTTTTTTGAGAATTTTCAAATTCATTTGTTTTTGACTAAAGTTCATTTTTAAATAAATTTTTATTAGAAAATTCCAGTAGAATTTAATTATTTAAATACAAAAAAATAATTTATTGAATATTTGAATGTTTCTTAAAATTTGTATTCTCATAAAGAATTTTATCATCAAATTTTTAAATAATTGAATTTGGTTGACGAATTTTAATAAAAATTTTAATAATAACTACATTTATCGAGGAATTCGATTAAAATTTTATAAAAAATAATTGAAATTCTGCGATGAGTTTTTTTATTTATGAAAATAATTGAATTCCTAACAAGAATTTTATTATTTACGAAAATAATTGAATTCCTGTAATAATTTTATTTTTTATAAAAATAATTGAATTATATTGCGAAGAAACTTATAGAAAATTGTTAAATAATTGAATTTTTTGTAAAATTTTTATCATTTTATAAAAATAATTAATTATTTGCGTAGAATTCTATTAAAATTTTTTTAGAAAATTGAATTCTTTTGGAAAATTTTATTAAAATAATAGATATATTGAAAATTGTTAAATTTTTGCAAATAATTGAAATTTTGCAAAGAATTTTATTAAAAGGTTTTAAAATAATTGAATTTCGGAAAAGAATTTTATTATTTATAAAGATTATTTGAAATTTTGACAAGAATTAAAAAAATGTTCAAACATAATTGAATTTCTGCGAAGAATTGTATTACTTTTGAAAATAATCGAATTTCTGCAATCATTTGTAATTTTTCTAAAATTTTCCAAATTATATCGTACAATTTACGAACTTTTCGTCCTTTTTTAATGAAATTACGGACTTTACGGACCTTTACGGTATTTACGGATTTAGTTCGAGCCCTGTAGTAACCATACACTGATATAATGTTAAAAAAATTTTTTCACGAAATTTATATTCTTTCTAATAAAAAATCCCTAAAATTTAGTAGAATTAATGTAGAAATTCTATAGAATCGTTCTAGTGAAATTCTATAGAATATTCACTAGAATTCATATAGAATGAAATTCTAGAATGATTCTAGTGAAATTCTATAGAACATTTTCAGCTGGGTAGTGATAAATATTGGCATTAAATAATATTAAAAATATTATTAAAAATAAATCATGAAATCACAATTAATAGTATATGAGTTAGAGCAATAGGTTCAACTAATAAAGTAAATACAAAAATTCATATGCAGACTACCAATGGTACAATGGTAGCAATACAACAATAACAAATTTCAATTCAAATTTCGAATTCAATATCTGAAAATGTAACAAAACAGATATTTTATATATTTTGAAAGTGAATTGAATTCAGTGGTTGTAAAATTTTTGGCTTGACAAACAGCATGATTTTCTGCATCTTGACCATCCTGGGATTCTGTATTATATATATAGGTATATATATATATATATATATATAATCCTCAATTCATCTAACAAAGACACGTCATTGCGCTAAGAGCAAAAGGGAGATCTAAGATCCAATTTCTAAATGAAAGGCTTCATTGTACTCTCGCTGAGAATATAACGTCTTATGGTCGCTCGCGCAATACATCTTTTCTCCTTCTTTGACTTTCATTTAATTTCCTTTTCGCTGTCTTTATCTCGCTGCAGTTACACACTTTGTGACTGAATTCTTTTTGCCAAAACGACATTGATTTAAAGCTTCCCGATATCTTGAAAATTCTCTATTCTCTACAATATATATATTGGGAGAAAGAGAGTGAGGAGTGCATTTGATTCTTATTTCAAATCAAGGTTGCACCTTAGATTAAAACAGGGTACATTTAAGTACATAAGTAACAAATTGATACTGAATTTTTCCAGTTAAGAGTAATAAGTCAAATAGTTCTATATTTATTAATTGTTCAATAATAAAAAATTCAAAAGGTAAAAAAGAAGAACTAGTAATAAATATTAAAGTAGAATATTTATTGTTATTGTACATGGAAAAAATGAAAAATATTCAAGTTATTCTACCAGGAAGAGAAGATATTTTACAGCTCCCAATAGATCCAGCCAAAAACGATAATTTTAACCAGACCCTGGATATTGTTTTTCTTTTTTCTCCCCCAAAAAAGTCCATAAAATGTATTCATTGTTTTCAATGAATAAATTGAAATAAACAAAAAATTCAAATATTTTATTTACCATAATACGAGTAAGGGTTTCTTCCCTCATTCCTGAAAGGCAAACAAGCTTCTAAAAACCCTTCCCCCTCCCCCTTAAAAAACAAAATAAAAATATCTAAATGAAATCTAAATTAGCCCTCATTTTATACTCCCTCTATTATGGCGCAGGAATTTAGAAGAGAAAAAATTGCATGCATAATTACTTCAATTTAAGTGAAAATCAGTTTGAGGCATAATTGGATTTCTCGCATTTAGATTTCTTGAAGAAAAGTAGGACATATTGCGCGTCGTTTTGATGGAAAATGTAGGCAGTACGTTAAATATAATTGCAGCGACCATTTGACGATGCGCGGAAGAAAAACGATAGAGCCACATTTTCCTCGGCATATAGTAGTATAAAAGTAGCGCCTCGGCAACTTTTCAAAAGTACATTAAATCCTCTTCCACTTTCCTACACTTTCATCTCGTGGCATTAGTGTACAGTTGAAAGAGTCGTTAATCGGCTTTAGTGAATTCTTTTCGCGGTTCACAAGGGATGTAACCTCTTTCTAGAAAATTCATAACCGATAGAAGGGAAAAATAGAAATTTTCCATCCTTTCGATATTTTTTCTAAGAGGAGAAAAAATTTACAAATGACGAGTATTGAACCCTTGCCCTTGTTGTCTTGGCACGATGGCCCAGGATTCACAGTGCCCCTAAAAAGTATTTTAGGGAAAATATAGGGGGCTGAAAATTAAAAAATAGGGGACTTTTAGGGAACCGTAAAAATTGGTTAAATAGAGATAAAAATATAATTTATTTATACAGGGTTGCCACAAAAATTTAACTTTATTCTTCCCTGACTTTTTCCTTATTTTCAAACACAACTTTGACTTATATTTCTCCCTGACCCTAAAGAATATTCTGATTCACTCTCAAAATTATTAGATACTCAAAAAATGTTTTATTAAATTTTTTCCAAACTTCAAAAGTAAGATTATTCGAAAACATTAATAGTTTTATTTAAAATAAATATTTAATCACTTTTTCCTTGGAATTAAGATGTTCAAAAATTTAAAATTCAAACCTTTTCAAATTGAACAACTTTATAAAACAGAAAGAAATGAATCACTCCGAGTCTTCGACTCGGAGTGATCCATTTCTTTTTGTTTTATAATAATTAAAAATGGCAAATTGATAAAATCATTAGTTTATTATTATAAGAATATTGTTACTGTAATTTCTTCAAAATTATTTGTATCATTTCAATTTAATTAACATTTTCTAGAATTTTTAACTAAAATTCTACTTTAAATCAATAACATCAATTATTATTCAATTAAACTTTTTCAAAAAAATTAATTCTACAGAATTGTTAGTTAAAAGTACGAAAAACAATAATTTAATTCTACGAGAAATCAATTATTTAAATACAAAAATAAATAATATTGAATATTTCTTAAAATTTAATTTTTACGAAAAATTGTATTAACAACTTTTGAAAATATTTCATTT
This sequence comes from Leptopilina heterotoma, assembly GCF_015476425.1. Classification (NCBI taxonomy): domain Eukaryota; kingdom Metazoa; phylum Arthropoda; class Insecta; order Hymenoptera; family Figitidae; genus Leptopilina; species Leptopilina heterotoma. The sequence continues at coordinate 1,245,874 of NW_025110949.1, read as the reverse complement.
CTTTTAAGGAATTTAATAAAAATTTTAATAAAATTTATTATATTAAAGAATATTATAACAATTTTTGAAAATAATTTGAAAACTTTTTGAAGAATTTTATTAAATTTTTTTAAAATAATTGAATTCTTGAGAAGAATTTAAATAATAATTTTTGAAAACAATTGAATTCATGAGAAGAATTTTATTAAAATTTTTGAAAATAATTGACTTCATCAGAAGAATTTAAAAAAAAATTTTGACAGTAATTTAATTCTAGAAAAGAATTTCCCTATCCATTTATAAAAATAATTTAATTCTTGACGAGAATTTTTAAAAAATTTTGAAAATAATTTAATTTCTGCAAAGTATTTTATTACTTTTCAAAAGAATTGAATTCTTGTGATGAATATTGATATTTATCAAAATAATTGAATTTTGGAAAAGAATTTTATTAAAATTCCTTAGAATAATTGCTTTTATGCGTTTTATTTAAGAATTTATGCGATTTTGTTGTTTATCAAACTAATTGAATTCTTTTGCAAAATTACTTAAAAATTTTTGAAAATAATTGATTTTCTGCTACAAATTAAATGTTATTTATGAAAATATTTGAATTATTGCAACGAATTTCATTGTTTTATTGAATAATTGAATGTTTCATAAAATTGAATTCTTTCCTCAAGTTTTAATAAAATTTTTAATAATAATTGCATTTTTCAAGGAATTTATTTAAAATTATATTGAAAATATTTGAAATTCTCCGATAAAAATAATTGAATTCGTAAATGAAATTTTATTAGTTATGAAAATAATTGAATCTTTTCGTAGAATTGTATCAACAAGTTTTTTCTATATTTAAATCTGTTGATAAATTTTATGAAAATAGTAAATATTTAAAAACATTAAATTGCGAAAAACTTTTAAAAATAATTGAAATGTTGCAAAGAATTTTATTTAAATTTTTGAAAATAATTGAATTTTTGGCGAAAAATTTTGCAATATTTATAAAAATAATTGAATTCTTGACGAGATATTCATTAAAATTTATAAAAGTAATTGAATTCGTGCAATTTTATTAAATTTTGTTTTAATAATTGAAATTTTGCCAAGAATTTAATTAAAATTATTAACAATAATTGAATTCTTGAGAAGAATTTTGATATTTATCAAAATAATTGAATTTTGGAAAAGAATTTCATTAAAAATCCTTAAAATAATTGAATTCTTGGGAAAAATTTTATTGAAACCTAAAAGAATAATTGAATTATTTCAAAAAAAAAATTTTAATTGCGTATTTAAAATAATTGATTTCTTTGGAAACAATTTTATTAAAATATTTGAAAATAATGGAATTCCTGTGAAAAATTTTAATATTTTTGTAAATAATTGAATTCTTCCAAAGAATTTTAAAAAAACATTTTTTGAAAATAATTGATTTTTTCGAGAAATTGAAATCAAATTTTAAAGAATAATTACATTTTTTTGAGCAATTTCCATAAAATTATATTAAAAATAATTGAAATCCTGCAATGAATTTTATTATTTATGCGAAAATATTTGAATTTTGAATAGTTGCTAAGAATTTTATTAAAATTTTCAAAAATAATTGAATTCCTGAGAAGAATTTTATTATTTATGACAATAATTGAATTATTGCGAAAAATTTTATTAAAATGTCTTAAAAAAATTGATTTTCTGTGAAAAATTTTGTTATTTTTGAAAATAATTGAATTCTTGATAAAGAATTTCATAAAGATTATTTTATTAAAATTTTATTAAAATTTTATTAAAATTTTTAAAAATAATCGAATTCCTGAGAAGAATTTTATTATTTATGAAAATAATTGAATTAGTGCGAAGAATTTTATTAAAATTTTTGAAAATAATTGAATTTTTGGCGAAAAATGTTGCTATTTATAAAAATAATTGAATTCTTGACGAGATATTCATTAAAATTTTTAAAAGTAATTGAATTCGTGCAATTTATTAAATTTTGTTTAAATAATAATTAAAATTTTGCTAAGAATTTAATTAAAATTTTTTTGAATTCTTGAGAAGAATTTTGATATTTATCAAAATAATTGAATGTTGGAAAAGAATTTCATTAAAGATCCTTAAAGTAGTTGATTTTATGGGAAGAATTTTGTTGGTTATCATGATAATTGAATTCTTTTGCAGAATTACTTAAAAGTTATTGAAAATAATTGATTTCCTGCCACGAAACTCGCACGAAAATAGGGGAAATTTTCAAAATTGGGTACGTTTAGGGGCCAAAATTAAAAAAAGGGGACCTTATAGGGAAATAGTGGACAGACTGTGAAGCCCACGACCACGAATGTCCGAAAAATCAATTATCGAAATTTGGAAAGAGAATTCTCGTTCTGAAAAATGTTTCACGGCATTTTTGAATTTGAACCGAGAATCACGATCAGGTCCTCGATGGAAAATTCAAGACATGATGGAATATTTTCTAAATGGCGGGAAAGCTGGTGATAAATGGTAATCCTGGCAAGTACACTGGAGGTTTGAAAAAGCGATAAATGTTCCGAAAATGGTGGCATTCGACGAAAAAGGTGTCTGAGTAGGGAGTTGCAAAGTTGCGAGCCAAGTGTGCATACATACATTACATAGTTATGCAAAACGTGTGCGCACTGTGGTTGTGGAAAGTCGAAAAAAAAGAATGAAAAGAGGAAAGAAAAAAATACACGTCGTCGAGAGGGAACAATTGATTTATGTCGAAGTCAGTCTAACACACGATATACATCTTCAATTCTTATCCATCTATTTTGCGTTCATGCATATCGTTCTTGTTACAATAGGATATATCCTAAACGACCTAAACCTAACTGCTGTGCCGACCCTTTTCATTCTCTCTCTCTCTCTCGATAAATTTCTCACTGGAGACCTTACCTTGCCTTATCAAGCCAAGTACGGAAGCGAAGGAGAAATACGACCAAGAATTCGGATCGTATTCGCAATCCCCTTTTTAGAACCTATAACAAGAATTGCCGAGAATTTAAGTCCATTTAGGTGAAATAGGATACAAATTTTACTTGAAAATCTCCTCAAGTCTAAGAAACTTGAGGATATTTATTGTCACCTTATTCGGCGAATAGAGTAGTTGAAATTCAGAAAATGGTGTACATGGTACACTTCACCGGCGCTGCATGTCCTTCTTGTTCGTTGATTTTAAATTAACACCGCTCTGCAAGAGAGTTTTCCATGTAATGAATTTGTAATTTCACTTGTTCTTCGCTTTTTTGAGAATATATCATTCACTACTTGTAAAAGATCCTTAATTCAGGGTTGCCACGCAACCTGGAAACTTGGAAATGTCAGGGAATTTTTATAAACCTTGAAAAAACCTGGAAAAGTCAGGGAATTTTGATTGGAATCCTGGAAAATTATTGTTTTTTAAATATTTATTATTTTTATTTTTGAATTTTTTATTTTTATTCTTGAAATCTAATTTTTCATTAATTCAATTTTCTTAATTCAATTTTAAAAGAGTTGCCTTTACAATTTTTCTTCGCAATAATTCAATTATTTTCATAAATAATAAAACTCTTTGCAAAATTTCAATTATTTTTAATACATTTTTAATGGAATTTCTCGAAAAATGAAATTATTCTTAAAAATTTTATTAAAATTCATCAAAGAAATTCAATTATTTTGAAAAGTAATAAAATTTTTCGCAAAAATTAAATTATGATGAAAAGTTTAAAAAATTATCGTCAAAATTCCAAATTATCTTTATAAATATTTAAATTTTCCTCCAAAATTCAATTATTTTCAAAAATTTTAATGAAATTCTTTTTAACAAATTCAATTTTTTTCAAAAATTCTCCTCCAATCAATGATTTTCAATATCTACTATTTTAATAAAATTTTCCAAAAAGAAATGAATTATTAAAAAAATTTTTTATAAATTTCTTCGCAATAATTCTATTATTTTCAGAAATATTCAATTTATGTTTACAGAAATTCAATTATTTTTATAAATATGTAATACAATTATTTATAGGGATTCAATTATTATTTTCATAGATAATAAAACTGATTGCAGAATCTCAATTATTTTTTATACAATTTTAATCGAATTCCTCGATAAATGTAATTACATTTTATATTCTTAAAAATTTTACTAAAATTCGTCAAAAGAATTCAATTATTTGAAAATTTGTTAATAAAATTCTTTATGAGAATTCAATTTTGAGAAACATTCAATTATTCAATAAATTATTTACTTTTTTTATTAAAAATAATTAGGTATTTAAAAAGAAATATTATTAAAAAATTCGTGTCAAGAATTCAATTATTTTCAAAAGTAATATAAAATTCTTAGCAGAAATTAAATTATGGTGAAAAGTTTAAAAAAAATTCGTAGTCAAAGTTTCAATTATTTTTATAGATATTAAAATTTTTCTCTAAAATTCAATTATTTTCAAAATTTGTAATAAAATTCTTGGCAATATTTCAATTATTTAAAAAAATTTTAATAACATTCTTGACAAAATTTCAATTAGTTTCAAAAACTTTTCTCAATTCAATGAAATTTTTTCACAGAGATTCAATTATTTTTAATACATTTTTAATCTAATTTCTCGATAAATGAAATTATTCTTAAAAATTTTATTGAAATTCGTCAAAAGAATTTTAATTACCTACCTATTTAAAAATTTTTTCAAAAAATTCTTTAAATGAGAGTTGAATTTTAAAAGACATTCAATTCTTCAATAAATTATTTTTTGTTGTATTTAAATAATTGAATTTTCATAGAATTTTCTAATAATAATTGATTGAAATATGAATTTGAGTTAAAACTTTAGATAATAATTGAGTTTTCAAAAAGGTTTGAAATTATAATCTTTGATATTGAATGTTTGAATTTTTCATACTTTTAACTTAAAATTGTGTAGATTTAATTTTTTTTGTAAAAGTTGAATTGAATTTTGTTTGAAGTTATTTCAAGTTTTTATTTTCTAATATATATTTGATTGAAGAATTTCCGAATACCTGAATAATCGATAAAATTTCGTAAAAAAAAATTCAATTTAAAAAAAAAAATTTTTTTTTTTAAAATTTTAAAATTTAATTTTCAAATCCTTTTGTTTACAATTGTAAACAAAAGGATTTGAAAATGTTGAAAGAAATTTTTCAGAAATTATTAATAATAATTACTTTAAACTTTATAAAGAAGAATTTTAGTTAGAAATTTTGGAAAACAATAATTGAATTAAAATAATGAAAGTAATTTTCAATAAGTAGTAACAATATTCTTATAATAGGTGTAAAATGATGATTTTATCAGTCCAACATTTTTAATTATTATAAAACATGAAGATATCGATTGCTTTGAGTCGAAGACTCGGAGTGATCGATATTTTCATGTTTTATAAACTTATATTTAATTTCAAAAAGGTTAGAATTAAAAATTTTGTAAAATGTAAATTTAGTTTTAAAAACCTGGAAAACCTGGAAAAGTCAGGGAATTTTAATATTTTTAAATGAGTAAAAGCGTGGCAACCCTGTTAATCTTCCTTTACAATGTCGAAAAAATTCTAAAATTCGACAAATTTCTTTTTAGAATCATCAAGATTTGTTAAAAAAAAAATTTTTTTATTTTAGTGTTATTTTAACTAAAATTCATATTTACTTTTCTTTTTATTCATTAAATAAGTATTAAAATTACCTAATTTTTTTCAATTTTTCCACACCGAGGGAAAATATTTTTATGACATAATTTTTGATAAGAGCGGAATAAAATTTTGTTCTTTCGTTTTTGTGCATAAATTTAGAGTAAAAAGTTCATCTCATGATGTAAATTTTTCTCGGCACTTTTTTTTTTTATTTTTGTAAAACGTCTAGCTGAGGAAAATCTTGAGCGTAGAGTTGGACTCTCTCTCTCTCTCACCCCCACCCTTGTTCTAAAGTATATGTAAATGTAATTAACTCTCTGCGGGTTGAGTCTCAAGAAGTTTGATCATGAAGGTTGATCTCAAACTTGGTCACAAAGTTAATTGGTAGTTGGTACCTTTCTAACCAGTTTGCGTATCGATTGTTTCAGTGCTGAGGGACGAGTTTCGTGTGGAACCTCAGAACACGAGGGTCGCGACTGGTGAAACTGCTTTGCTCGAGTGCGGACCGCCTCGAGGCCATCCGGAACCTACCTTGCAATGGAAGAGGAACGGGCACGTTATAGACTTGGAAGCCACCAAACGGTAAGTTTATACCGAGAACCATGTCAGCTGCTGCAGCCGCCACCGCCGCCGCCGTAGCGCGAACTGCATATCGCTGTGTACAGTTTAAAGGTTCAAAGTTCAACTTAAGGACTTCAACTTTCAACCTTATAGTATAGTTTTCAAGTTTCCTTAATGTAAAACTTTCAACAATATTTTCTCTCTCTTCAAGAATAATGTTTACAAATCCCCCCCCCCCACCCCCATCACCCCGTCTCTCGAAAATAATCAGGAATCAATCTTTGAATGAATTGTTCGACGCAACTTTTTCTTTTTCCAAGTGTATACTTGAATTATTTTCTTTTTCAATCCTTCTTTCATTTTTTTTTTTTTTTTTTTATTCGTTTGTAAAGATTAGGTCCGTAAATAACTGGGGAAAAAATTGGCGACCTCTTTCAATGAAATTCTATTCAATTTCAACTTTATTTTTCAAAGATCCGACACTTTTAACTAACTTGGAATTTTTTTTTTTTTTTGCGTGACTTCTGTACAAATAAATTTAACTTTAAATTTTTCGTTTGAAAAAGTTCAAAAAAAAATTTTTTGATTTGATAACACTGTTTTTCTGCAGATATCAAATTGAGAAAAAAAACGAATTAAAAAAAGTGTTGCAAAGCAATGTTTTGATTCGTTTTTTAATGTCTTAATTTGATATCCTTAGAAAACTGAAAAATTAGATAAATAATTATATTATTTATAGTATTAGTATTTTATTCTAAAACATTTTAAATGTCTGACTGAAAGTATTTTTCACTACTAGTGAGAGAGGTAATTTTTAGAAAAAAGAAAACGTAAAAAACAAAATTATTATTTTACAAAAATTTTTTTTAACTTTTTTTCAACAACTTTAATAATATAAACATTTAAATAATATTAAATGAAAATAAGATAAAAAAATAAAATTTGAAGAAAGGAAAAATCTCCGTCTAAGTAAAAGTGATGTTTACTACTATTTTTATACTTTTAAAATTTAACAAGAATTAAAAACTGGTTGCCTGACTGAAAATTGGTTTACTACTGAAACAGCAGTAGTAATTTCGAATTTATTAATAATTTTATTAATAGTGTTGCTAATAATAATACAAAATTAGTGGAAATTTTTTTTTCAGGAAGAAATTATGATTTGCTAATTTACTATTGAGAAATAATTTACAGAATAATTACAAATACTGCATTTTTTTTACGTCTGACTAAAACAGTTTTTACTACTTATCCACGAATTATATTTTAAAAACAGTTGTCATACTAATAAAGTCGTCATTTTCTACACTAGTGGCTGTTAATTAGCAAAGCTTTGAAAGTTTTCAAAAAGGTGTTATTAAATTCTAATAATATTTTATAAATAATAATAGTAATAAAAAAATTTTTTCCTCTCTTAAACTTGTTTTGTAAAATAATAATAATAATAATAATAATAATAATAATAATAATAATAATAATAATAATATTAATCATAATAATAATAATAATATTAATCATAATCGTAATCGTAATAATAATAATTATACCGAACAATAGTAATAATAGTAATAAATACAGAATAAAAATTTAAATATTATTGAATTGCAATAATTTCGTAATTAAGAAAATTATAAATATAGTAAATTTAAAAAAAATAATAAATTTATAAACATTGAATTAAGTATGAAATAGAATGTTAAGGAATAAAAATTATTTTATTTATTATTATCCATATCAGTATTTTTATGCTTTTGCTAAAAATTCAACATGCGTTTTAATTTTCAAAATTCTTTTCACACAAAGCATATAAAATTTAATATCATTTAATTAATATAAATAATTTAATTCTTTAGAAGAATTCTATTATTGATAAAAATAATTGAATTCTTGCAAACAACTTTACTATTTATAAAAATAATTGAATTGTTTCGAAGAATTTATTAAAATTTTAGGAAATAAATTAATCTTATGTAAATATTTTGAAAATAATTAAATTCTTTTGAGGAATTTAATTATAAATTTGTTTTTGAAAAGAATTGACTTTCTGCAAAGAATTTTTCTACTTTATAAAAATAATTCAACTGATCGATAAGAATTTATTAAAATTTTAAGGAAAAATTGAATTCTTTTGAAGAATTTTATAGAAATATTTGAAAATAATTAAATTCTTTTAAGAAATCCATTTAAAATTGTTTTTGAAAATAATTGAATTTCTGCAAAGAATTGTACTATTTATAAAAATTCAATTGTTCCGAAGAATTTATTCAACTTTTAGGAAATAAATTAATTTTATCTGAATATTTGAAAATAATTCAATTCTCCAGAGGAATTCAATTAAAATTGTTTTGAAAATAATTGAATTCTTGCAGAGAATCTTATCAAAAAAATTTCAAGAGAATAATTGAATTCGTTCGAAAAATTTTTTTGTTTATGAAAATAATTGAATTCTCGCGATGAATTTTATTGAAAAAGTTTAAATAAAAATCCTAATTAAATTCTTTTGAAGAATTTCTTTAAAATTTTTTTTAGTAATGGAGATTTTTTAATAATTGTAATTGAAAATTTTGAAAGCAATTGAATTTTATGAAAAAGAATTAAGTTAAAATTGTATTGAAAATAATTTTATTCTTGAGAAGAATTTTATTATTTATAAAAATAATTAAATTGTTCCGAAAAATTGATTAAAATTTAAGGAAATAAATTAATTTTATGTTAATATTTTAAAATAATTAAATTCTTTTGAGGAATTCAATTATAAATTTGTTTTGAAAAGAATTGAATTTCTGCAAAGAATTTTACTATTTATAAAAATAATTGAAATGATCGAAGAATTTCTGAAAATTTTAAAGAAAAATTGAATTGTTTTGAAGAATTTTACAGAAATATTTGAAAATAATCAAATTCTTTCTTGAAATTCAATAAAAGTTGTTTCGAAAATAATTGAATTCTTTCAATTTTTTTGACGAATATATTGAAAAATTGCATTTGTAAGTAATTTAATTTTCATATATAGAATTTTTTTAAAAATATTTTGAGAATAATTGAATTATTTTTAAAGAATTTTAAATTTTTGTTGAAATCGAACTTTATGGGAATTTTTGAAAATAATTAAATTCTTTCGTGTAATTTTATTTAAATTGGAATAAAAAATTCTTTCGTGAAATTTTATTAAAATTTTTTTAAAAATAATTCAATTATTTGCAAAAAATTTTACTATTTATAAGAGTAATTGTATTTTTCCAGAGAATACTATTATTCATATGAAAATAATCGAATTCTTGTGAAGAATTTTAGTATTTATAAAAATAAGTGAATTCTTTCGTAAAATTTTATTAAAATTTTGTTAAAAATAATTGATTTTTTTGCAAAAAATTTTACTATATTTATAAAAATAATTGTATTCTTCCAAAGAATATTATTATTTATATGAAAATAATTGAATTCTTGTGAAGAATTTTATTATTTATAAAAATAATTGAATTCTTTCGTGAAATTTTACTAAAATTTTGTTAAAAATAATTCAATTTTTTGCAAAAAATTTTACTATTTATAAATATAATTAAATTCTTTAGTGATATTTTATTAAAATTTATTTTAATTTATTTATATAAGAATAATTGAATTCTTGCTTAGAATTATATTTAAATTTTTGAATTTATAAACAATAATAATTAATTTTGTACTTATAATAAGTAAATTTTAAAAATTTTGACTATGAAATTATTTTAAAATTTATATTTGAAAATAAAAAATTTTCTAATTTGCATAACAATAATAAATTGAATACAATGTATACGTAGAAAATAGAAATCACAAAAATAATAATTTTAGAAAGTAGAAATCAGTTATTTTATGCTTTAGCTAAAAATTCAATCTGCGTTTTAATTTTCAAAATTCTCTTCACACAAAGCATATAAAATTTAATATTTTCTTCTCCAAAAAACAAAAAAAAAATTACTAAGTCAACAAAAATACGTAAACATTTTTTGAATACAAAAATTTCATTTTTAAAAAAAAATTTATAACTCCTGAAATTCAATACTAGATTTACTTTTGAATGCCGCCAGCAAAACTCGCGAAAAACTTTTTTTGACATCTATATATTCATTTTGATTGAAAACAGTTTCATTTCACACATATATATATAGTTATGTAAATTCACATACGCAGTGAAATTAATTACGTGTTGCAAGAGAAATATAACGAATTAATTTTCACGAGCTTTTTGTATAATGATATAAATTATCGAAAAAAAAGAAAAAAGTGTCTCTGAAAGTATTATAAACACACTATTTTAAGAGACATGACAAAATGTATTTTTATTTATATATTTATATTTATATATTATTGGCTATATAATTATATATAGTAAAGTTGTCTTTTCGCGTACCGTTAATTAGCCACTTTATTGGATTATGGGTTCCGAATGATTTGATTAATGGCTACAATTAATTTACTCAGGAAAGCGATAAATACGTGGCTGTTAAAATATATATATATATAGAAAAAATGTGAGGCGGACTTTAACAACTAAATAATCGAGAATAATTAATTCACCAAAGCCAAAGAACTCGCAGAAGCAGTTAAAGCTCACGCTGACAAAGTAACTGCTATTACTATTCATTTTTAAACACCAACTGTCCACTACCTATTAGGAAACTTTAGTTTAAGTTTTGCAAAATATTTTTTGTCAAAGGAGGACAAAAAAATAAAAAAAAAATGTAAAAAACTATAAAGTATTATTACCAAATAACTAAAAATATATAAGGTAAAAATTGAAGAAGGAATCTGAAAAATAGAAAAATAATTTTAAAAAAAATAGAAATAATTGAAATATTAAATAAACAAATAGAGAAAAATAGACATTTTTTTTAATTACTTACTTAGCTTCTATTTTTATTTATTAATTTTCAGTTCTATTTTTCACCATTTATTCATTTCTTTTTATTTTTTTTTTCTACAAAAAATTTTTTCTATTAAAAAGAATATTATTATTTATATATATAATAATAATTGAATTCTTGCTTAGAATTATATTTAAATTTTTGAAAAATATACACAATAATAATTAATTTTGTACTTAATAAGTGAATTTAAAAAATTTTCATTATGAAATTATTTTAAAATTTATATTTGACATTTACTTATAATTGACAATTAATTAAATTATTTAATTAAATTCTATAATAATTAAAGATAACCGAGTGATAAAATCATTGTTTTATATTATAAGAATATTATTACAAGTAACTTTTTCAAAATTATTTTCATCATTTCAAATCAATTATTATTTTCTACAATTTTTAATTATTTTTTATGAAAATAATTGAAAAAATTTTATTATTTATAAAAATAATTGAATTATTGCGAAGGAATTTTAAAAAAAATTTGTAAATAATAATAATAATAATAATAATAATAATAATAATAATAATAATAATTCCTGAGAAATTTTTAATGAAAATAATTAAATGTTTTCGTACTTATTTTTGGGAATTTGAAATTGATTTGAAGATAATTTAACTTTATGGGGAAGAATTTTTTTATTTATAAACAATTGGGATTTTGACGAGAATTTTTTTTTTTTTTTTTGAATTTGAAAAATAATTGAATTTCATGAGAAGAATTTTATCAGTTTTGAAAATAATTGAATTTCTGCAATTATTTGTAAGTTTTCCAAAATTGAATTTTTGTTAGTGTTTTCAACAAAGAATTACAAATTTTTAAATTCTATTATTTTTCAAATTTGTTAATTTTGTCCTAAAAAGTTATTGTTTGCTAGTTTATAATAATTATTAATAGTTAATAAATTAACTATTATTTATTATTAAAAATATATTTAATAATATAATATTATAAAATAATATAATAATAAATATATTTACTACATTTATAAGTACCAAAAGATAAGAAATTATGATTATATTTATTAATTTCAATTCATAATTTATTTACAGTGTAAAAATTTATTAACAATAAATAATTAAATTTCTGGAAAATAATATTTTTTTCTCTGTATTTTTTGTTATTTGATAATAATATTTTTTTTTTAATAATAATAATGATTATTTTTTTTTTTGAAGGAATTAGAAAATGAAGTATTTAATACAGAGGATGACTGGAGTTAATAAAGTGAAATTGTGAGATTGAAAATATTTCCGTCAAAGGGAAGTCAAATGCAGCTTATATTTTAAAGGATGCAATTTAATTTCTCTAGGTGAAGCCCATCTAATTCCTTGTATTTTCTCTCTTTCTTCTTTTTTTAATTTCTCTCTCTCTCTCTCTCTCTGTATTATATGGATTTAATTAAATATATATGGGCAATTCTACGTGAGATTTCAGTCGACCTCTTAAAATCGGCCAAAAATATTTTTTTTCTATTCTGTATTGAAAAAAAACAGATACGTATTTTTTTATTATTTTTTTGGAGGCCAAATTTTTGAGTTATGAATTTTCAAAATTTTCGCTTTTTAAATGTAGCTATATTTTTAATGTAGATAACTCAAAAAATATTGCTTCTTTTCATTTTTTGACAAGAGAAAAAAAATTTTGTTTTTCTTTCTACTTTTGAATAATCATAACAAAAAAATTTTTTTTTCATTTTTTATTAAAAAAATAAAAAAAATTTTTAAACAAATTAATTTTTTTTAACTTTGGGTATGATAAATTTTTAATTTTCTTTTTCTAAAACATACCTGGAAATGATAAGAAGGTTTTGCAAAAAGTTTCAGAGTGGGCCTGACAAGTTTGATGGGTCCAAAAAAAAAATTAAGCTGTCCGTGCAGGTCGCACGCACGTGGCACAATGGGATTTTTTTACAATTTATTATTAAAAATTGTCTAGAGCCTACAAATTTTATCGGATTTTGATTATTATTGAATTTTTAGGCTCTAAACAATTTTTAATAATAAATTGTAAAAAAGTCCCATTGTGCCACGTGCGTGCGACCTGCACAGAGAGCTTAATTATTTTTTTGGACCCATCAAATTTGTCAGGCCCACTCTGAAACTTTTTGCAAAACCTTGTTATCATTTCCAGGTATGTTTTAGAAAAAGAAAATTAAAAATTTATCATACCCAAAGTTAAAAAAAATTAATTTGTTTATAAAATTTTTTTATTTTTTTAATAAAAAATGAAAAAATTTTTTTTTTGTTATGATTATTCAAAAGTAGAGAGAAAAACAAAACTTTTTTTCTCTTGTCAAAAAATGAAAAGAAGCAATATTTTTTGAGTTATCTGACATTAAAAATATATCTTCATTTAAAAAACGAAAATTTTGAAAATTCATAACTCAAAAATTTGGCCTCCAAAAAAATAATAAAAAAATACGTATCTGTTTTTTTTCAATACAGAATAGAAAAAAAATATTTTTGGCCGATTTTAAGAGGTCAACTGAAATCTCACGTGGAATTGCCCATATATATATATATAAATATTTTATATATACGATAAATATACGAAAATTAAAACAAAATGAGCGGAAAATATTTCTGGTCACTGGGTATAAAAAAAATTATATAATATAATTTAATTTTCCAAATAACATATCATATATCCAGAAAAAAAAAATAAACTGATTGTGTGTATATTTAAAAAAAAAAATATTTTTGCCTCAAAAGAAAACTTGAATACAGGTTTCTTTTGAAAGATTTCTATTAGCAAATTTATCTGAGAAGCTTTTTACGTCACAAAAAGAAACTTGCGCTGGACTTTGCTGCTCTCTCTCTCTCTCTCTCTCTCTCTCTCTCTCTCTCTCTTTTTTTTTTGCGACATTTTTCGTTGCTTTTTCTTTTCTTTCCCTTTGACTTTTTCAAGAATACATTGCAACTGCCTTTAAACTCATTGCTTCTATCTTTCTTTTTTTCTATTATATATACATACATACAAAAAAATGATGCAGAATTACTTTTGAAGAATTACTTTTGCAGAATTACTTTTGAAGAATAAAAAAAAATTCCTTTTTAGAAATGAAAAATTCCCAACAAATTATATGTAAATTCGAAAAATTAAAATTTACTTCTCTGAAAAATATATAATTATATTCCAGTGAAATATAAATACACATGTATATATTTATTATTTATTTTATTTAGGAAAAAAAAATTATTTTGAAAATAATTTCTTTCAATATTAAAAATAGAATTTTCTTCAAAAATAGAAAAAAAAGATAGAAACAAAAAAAAAGGGGAGAATTGAAAGAAAAAGATATTTTTGATCAAAGTTTTACATTTCTTGACAATAAGCAAAAATATGGGGGTGGGGGGGGCGAATGAACAAAAGAAGGAAAATATTTGTATTTTTTTTTATGAGGTACACTCCCTCCCCTTGTGTTTAACAACTGGTCCAGAGATGAGTAGTGGAAAGAAACTGCCAAGAGGTATTTCGAACAACTCGCGCAGTGGGAGTGAATCCGAATATAATGAGTTCGTCTTCCTCCTCAACGAACGGACAAAGATAACGCGGACAAGAATAACGGGAGACATCCTTTAGCGCCATTTTCATGCAAATACGCAGTAGATTACGAGCTCTTGTGTCTTGAGATTATTCTCTCATTGGTCTCCGCTACTATATATGTATATATATTGTACCTAAATCTTTATTTTTATTTGTCCCCACATTATTTAACATTCAACGAATCAGAAACCAAAAAAAAAAAAATCTAATTTTTATCCCTAAAAATAGTAGAGAAAAAAATTCTCTACTTGGAATAAAAAAAGGCAGAGAAGAAAAATTTATATTTTTTTAATTGTGTTTTTATTTTTAATTTTGTATTATTTATTTATCTGCTTTTTACTTTTAATTTCCGTAATATATTTTTATCGCATTTATTTCAATTTTTCTATTTTTAATATTTATTTATTTTTTATTTTCTATTTTCCACTTTCTAAAATTATTATTTTTCTCATTTCTATTTTCTACATACAGGTTTTTCTTTTGTAAGATTTTTTTTTCTATTAGCAAGTTTATCTGAGAAGCTATATATATATATATATACATGTTATTCAATTTATTATTATTGTTATTCTTTTACAAAAAGAAAAGAATGAGTTTATGAACAATATTGTAATAAAAATTTTTAAAAGCCATTTGTAGATTTATTTATGTAATTCGAAATCAAATAAATTTAAATTCGATGAGAAAAAAACCGGGAAAAATTATGTCAAAACAGAGAAATAACCAGGAATTTTGTTCAACGAAAATAGTGGACACCCTAAATTTTTAAATAATTAATTGTTTTCAAGTATTTTGTTACAATTTTTGAAAATCAACTTTTTGAAAAATTTTCATTGCAAATTTTGGAAAAAAAATGGAATTATCAAAAAAAAATGTTTAATGATGTAAATTTAAAAATGAAAACTAATGAAAATTAGCTTCTAATTTCATAAAATTCCATATTTTTAAGTATTTTCAATTAACATATTTCCAAAAATTTAAATGTATGGAAAAATTTTTTAAATTTTACAAATTATTTTTAACATTTTGGAGAAAAAAATCATGTTTAAAATTTTTAATTAAAATTCATCAAAAAAATTAATTAATTTTTTGAATTATATAAAAAAATTCTTTTAATTCAATTGTTTTTTGAAAAATTAGATGAGAATATTTTTAAAAAACTAATTATTCGAATTGTTTTCTAATAATTTTTTTAAATCCAATTACCTTCCGACAATGTGAATTAAAAAATTAATGAAAATTTACTTTTTGGATTTATTTTTCAGAAACGCATGGTCCAGTTTATAATTAAAATTCTTGAAAAATTTGATCATTATTATTTATATTTTTCAAAAATTCAATTATTTTTAAGATTTTACCAAATTTTAATTGTTTGGAAATTTTTCAAAATTGAAAAGCTATTATTTTTTTTATTTTAAAATATTTTTAAAAAAATAATTGTGAGAATTTTTTTATAATTTTTAAAAATATGATATCTTAATAGCTTAAAAAACTATAGAATTATAAAAAAAATTGAGTTTTTGTTTTTAAATAACTGAATTCTAGAAGAACTTTTGGAGAATTTTTTAAATTAATTGATTCACAGATGAAGTTTAGTTAAAAATTGTAGAAATTAATTGAATTCAGAAAGGGTTTTATTTATATTTTTTAAAAATTCAAAATTTTACCAAATTTTAATTGTTTGGAAATTTTTCAAAATTGAAAAGCTATTGTTTTTCTTATTTTAAAATATTTTCAAAAAAATTAATTTTGAGAATTTCTTTAGAATTTTTTGAAAATTTTATATCCTAATTAGCTTAAAAAATTATACAATTATAAAAAATTGAGTTTTTGTTTTCAAATAATTGAATTCTAGAAGAACTTTTGAAAAATTATTTAAATTAATTGAATTCAGAAAGGGTTATATTTGTAATTTAGAAATTATTAAAATATAATTTTACTGGTAATTTCAACTAATTTATTAGTAAAATTTAATAATTCAAAAACAAAAAGTCAGTCACTAATTTAAACCAATTAAACATTTTTACTAATCCTGTCATTGTTGGTTAAAAAATATTTTACAAGAAACTGAAAATTTATTGTGTTAAAAAAATATTTTTATTATTTCATTTAAAATTTATTTATATTTTAGCCTGTCTAACACTGAATTTTACTACTTAAATTCGAAATTTATTTGTCAGAATGGAAGATGGTTTGTCTGACCATAAATGACTTTTACCACTGGTTCAAATTTCTTTACAAGAAATAAAAACTCATGTCTTACTAAAACAGTATTTTACTACTGATTTGAAATTAGTAATTTTATTTTTTAAAAAATAGAAAATGTTAAAAAAAAATTTTTTCTGACTAAAATTTGTTTTTTTTACTATAATTTATAAATGACTAAAATTAAAAATCGAAAATCAAAAATTTAGTCTAAAAATTACTTTTTTTTTGCACTAAAAGAATCTTTTTCCAATAATTTTTCTGATTTAATAAGAAATTTTTTTTAAATCTTATTTTTAAATCTTATTTGTTTAAAAATAATTTTCCGGTTATTACCTAGTGATTTTTTAAAAATCGTTTTCTATTTTATTTTTTAAAAATCTATTTATTCATGGCATGGAGAATAAAATGGATAATGGATTGGCGCGACTAATAGAAATTAAATCGAGCCGCACTCCTGGCACGAGGCTGCATCTCGAGACTCGGGGGATTCGCGCTCTCGCCGCTAAAATTAATTGATACTATAAATTAGAGGACACAATCGAGAAGCTATTGATTCCCTTACTATAGTCCTGCACCTCTTCACCTCTCTCTCTCTCTCTCTCTCTCTCTCTGTAAACCGCCTCCAACTTCCTGAATTCCGATGCCTATAGAATAGCATTTAATACAAACGATCTACATATAATCATCATCGATCCCATGAAATTGTCGAGACGCGCAATATTCATTAAGATATCTGAGAAATTATTTAAAGTTTATAAAAAAAAAGAAAAATTCAATTTCTCTATAGTTTAGATTTTGTATTTTCTATTTGTATAAAAATATTTCAGAGCAAAAAATTTCTGTCGATTTTTATCGACAGAATTTTAATATTTTTAATTTAATTTAATTAATTAATTAATTAATTTTATTTTATTTCATTTTTAATTTTTAATTTTTTTCGAATTTTTACAGAATAACTCTTGTCGATGGAGGAAATCTGATGATATCGGACGTGAGGCAAACCGATCAAGGAAAATATCAATGTGTCGCTACAAATATGGTTGGAGCGAGAGAATCAAAAGTGGCCGCTTTAACCGTTCACGGTAAGAAGAAATTTTTATTTCTACTCGAATTAAAAAATCACACTGAAAAAAAATTATTTGATTCAAATAACCGATTAATTGACCGATCAATTAAATATTTAATCGAATCAAATAATATTTTTAATTTAAATTTTAAATTACTATTAAAAACTTTAGAAATTAAAGTAGAATATTTAAAAATAAAATTTAATTAATTTGTTCTTTTCAGTGAAACCATTTTTCCACTTGGTGCCATTGAATCAAACAATATTGACTGATCAAACTGCCGAATTCGCCTGCCGCGTCGGGGGCGATCCAATGCCCGAAATTCTCTGGCGACGAAACGATGGAAAAATGCCAATCGGCAGGGCTCACATTTTGGACAATAAAAGTCTCAGGATCGAGAGGGTCACCGCTCAGGATCAAGGTGTCTACATTTGCGACGCCGAGAATGGTGTCGGTGCCATTTCCGCAAGCGCCACTCTCACCGTTCATTGTAAGCAGAAAAAAAATAATTAATTCCTCAAACTATATTCTCAAGACTTTTTTTCTAAGTCTCTTAATTAAAAAAAAATTTCTCGAATTAAATCAGGGTGGTCACAAGTTTTTCAGTTTACCAACTTCCCTATGACAATTTATGAATTTACTGACATTAAAATTACTTTCTTTGACAAAATTCTTTTTACAGGAAAATATGAATGTTTTATGGAAAATGAGTAAAATTTATGAATTCAAATAATTTCTAAAAAATAATTATATTTTAATAATTTCTAAATTACAATTATAACCCTTTTTGAATTCAATTAATTTCTACAATATTTTCCACTAAACTTTGACTCAGAATCAATTAATTTAAATAGTTTTCCAAAATTACTTAATAGAATTTAATTATTTAAATACAAAAACTCAATTTTTTATAATAATTGAAACTCTCCGCAGTTTTTTAAGCTATTAAGATATAAAATTTTCAAAAAATTATAAAGAAATTATCACAATTAATTTTTTTTAAATATTTTAAAATAAGAAAAACAATAGCTTTTCAATTTTGAAAAATTTCCAAACAATTAAGGTAAAATCTTGAATTTTTAAAAAATGTAAATAAAAATGATCAAATTTTTCAAGAATTTTAATTATAAACAGAACCATGATTTCTCAAAAATAAATCCAAAAAGTAAATTTATATAAATTTTTATATTTACATTGTCGGTAGATAAATTGAATCTTAAAAAATTATTAGAAAACAATTCTAATAATTAGTTTTTAAAAATATTCTCATGTAATTTTTCGAAAATAATTGAATTAAAAGAATTTTTGTATATAATTTAAACAACTAATTAATTTTTTTGATGAATTTTAATTAAAAATTTTAAACATGATTTTTTTCTCCAAAATGTTAAAAATAATTTGTAAAATTTAAAAATTTTTTCCATATATTTGAATTTTCTGATTCACTCTAAAAATTATTAGATACACAAAAAAATGTTTTATTAAATTTATTTACTTTCTTCAAAAGAAAAAAAAAATTTTCGAAAACATCAATAGTTTTATTTAAAATAAATATTTAATCATTTTTTTTTTATTGGAAATAAGATGTTCAAAAATTCTAAATTCAAACCTTTTCAAATTGAACAACTTTATAAAACATAAAAAATAATCAAAATTATTTGTATCATTTCAATTTAATTAACATTTTCTAGAATTTTTAACAAAAATTCTACTTTAAATCAATAACATCAATTATTATTCAATTAAACTTTTTCAAAAAAATTAATTCTACAGAATTGTTAGTTAAAAGTACGAAAAACAATAATTTAATTCTACGAGAAATCAATTATTTAAATACAAAATAAAATAATATTGAATGTTTCTTAAAATTTAATTTTTACGAAGAATTGTATTAACAATTTTTGAAAATAGGATTTAATTTCTTTTAAGGAATTTAATTAAAATTTTAATGAAATTTATTATATTAAAGAATTTTATAACAATTTTTGAAAATAATTTGAAAACTTTTTGCAGAATTTTATTAAATTTTTTAAAAATAATTGAATTCCTGAGAAGAATTTAAATAATAATTTTTGAAAACAATTGCATTCATGAGAAGAATTTTCTTAAAATTTTTAAAAATAATTGACTTCTTGAGAACAATTTAAAAAAATTTTTTGACAGTAATTTAATTCTTGAGAAGAATTTCCCTATCTATTTATAAAGATAATTTAATAAATAATAATAATAATTAAATAATAATAATAATTTAATAATTCAATAAGATAATTTAATTCTTGACGAGAATTTTTAAAAAGTTTTGAAAATAATTTAATTTCTGCAAAGTATTTTATTACTTTTCAAAAGAATTGAATTCTTGTGATGAATATAAATATTAAAATTTTAATGAAATATTAAAATATATATTGTTATAAAATTCTTTAATATAATAAATTTCATTAAAATTTTAATATTTTGAATATTTATCAAAATAATTGAATTTTGGAAAAGAATTTTATTAAATTTTT
This sequence comes from Leptopilina heterotoma, assembly GCF_015476425.1. Taxonomy (NCBI): domain Eukaryota; kingdom Metazoa; phylum Arthropoda; class Insecta; order Hymenoptera; family Figitidae; genus Leptopilina; species Leptopilina heterotoma. The sequence goes on along the minus strand of NW_025110949.1, from coordinate 1,225,459 downwards.
TTAGAATAATTGATTTTATGGGATTTATTTAAGAATTTATGCGATTTTGTTGTTTATCAAGCCAATTTAAATCTTTTGCAAAATTACTTAAAAATTTTTGAAAATAATTGATTTTCTGCTACGAATTAAATGTTATTTATGAAAATATTTAAATTATTGCAACAAATTTTATTGTTTTATTGAATAATTGAATGTTTTTTAAAATTGAATTCTTTCCTCAGATTTTAATAAAATTTTTAATAATAATTGCATTTTTCAAGAAATTTATTTAAAATTGTATTAAAAATATTTAAAATTCTGCGATGAAAATAATTGAATTCGTAAATGAAATTTTATTATTTATAAAAATAATTGAATCTTTTCGTAGAATTGTATCAACAAGTTGTTTCTATAATTAAATGTGTTGATAAATTTTATGAAAATAGTAAATATTGAAATTCGTTGAATTACGATAAACTTTTGTAAATAATTGAAATGTTGCAAAGAATTTTATTTCATTTTTTGAAAATAATTGAATTTTTGGCGAAAAATGTTGCTATTTATAAAAATAATTGAATTCCTGCAAAGTATTTTATTAAATTTTGTTTAAATAATTGAAATTTTGCCAGGAATTTAATTAAAATTTTTGACAGTAATTGAATTCTCGAGAAGAATTTTGATATTTATCAAAATAATTGAATTTTAGAAAATAATTTCATTAAAAATAATAATTGATTTTATGGGGAGAATTTTGTTGGTTATCAAGATAATTGAATTCTTTTGCAGAATTACTTAAAAATTATTGAAAATAATTGATTTCCTGCGACGAAACTCGCACGAAAATAGGGGAAATTTTCAAAATAGGGTACGTTTAGAGGCCAAAATTAAAAAAGGGGACTTTTAAGGAAATAGGGGACAGACTGTGAAGCCGGACAATAAAAAATTGTTTAAACAATTTAAAAATTTATGAAACAAAAATTTCCGTTACTAAAATCGTAATTTTTATTTTCAGCTCGTCCGGTATTTACCAACTTTCCCAAGGACGAAGCCATAAGCACGGGATCAGACGTGACATTCGCGTGTTCAGCGCGTGGTGCGCCGAAACCATCAATTTTTTGGACCCGCGAAGGCTCACAGGAATTAATGTTCCCTGGCAATACATATCAAGAGCGTTATACAATAACCGAAGAGGGTAGTCTTCACATAAAGGGAATTATTCGCAAGGACGAAGGCCACTACGTTTGTAGTGCAATAAGTCAAGCGGGCGCCAGCACTGCCACTGTATTCCTTCAGGTGACGTCGACCGAGGAAATACCACCGCCAATTATCGAATTGGGACCAGCGAATCAAACACTCCTTCTAAAGAGCACTGCCACAATGCCTTGTCGCGCTGTCGGCACACCAAATCCAAAAGTAAATTGGCACAAGGACGGTGCTTTGGTAAAATTGGGAAGTCGCATAACAATGGCCAATAATGGCACCCTCTTCATTGAGGATCTACAGACAAGTGATTCGGGACTTTACACTTGCATCGCTTCATCGGAATCTGGTAACACTTCCTGGTCAGCGGCATTGACTGTGAGCTCGTCGACGACACTTCACAGTACACCGGATATTGCCGCCTTACCACAAAATCCAAGCAAACCGCGAATCGTTAATACGACGAGTAATAGTGTCACATTGACCTGGAGTCCAGGTCACGAGGGTCAGAGCAAAATTATTGGCTATAATATCGAGTATTTCAGCAGTAATTTGAACACTGGATGGGTGCTCGCTGCAACTGGAATTACTGATGACACTTACACTGTGAGTGGACTTTTTTTCAAATTCATTTTCATAGAATCGAAATTTAATTAATTTGTATACACCCCCCGGGGGCTCATTGATTCGGAGTTTCGATATTTCCCAATTAATGATAATTCTCCGTTTTAGACGAATTTAAATCGAAGGGACATTTTGATTGGAGTGGATTTTTAATATCAAAGAGGTTTTAAATTAAGAAGACTTTCACTTGATTAAATTTCGCTGAATATAAATGAATTTCTGGTTAATTAAATTTTTACTCGATGTCGAATTTGTTTCACTAAATTTTCATTCAAATTTCTGTTTAACTAAATTTTTATTCAAATCGAATTTCTATTTGAGTCAAATTTTAATTTTAATTCGTTTTTCAGGTCATTGATTTGAAACCGGACACAAACTACGTTTTCTTAGTTCGAGCAGAAAATAGTCAGGGTTTGTCACTTCCCGGTCCAATGTCAGACGTCGCTCACACGGTGACCGCAAATCAACATACAGTGCCTCAGATAGAACTCATCAGAGCAAGAGATCGTCTTAACAGTGAAATCCTTCACTTGAGAGACGTTCAATCGCTCAGCAGTTCAAGTGTCAAAATTATGTGGGACGTAAGTACCAAAATTTTTTTTAATACCCCTCCTCCTCCTCTCGCTTCTAAATTTCCAACAAAAATAATTATTATATTTTAATGAATTCGAATTATTTATATATTTTTAATATAAATCATTAATTTTGTATTTATCTAGATACTTGGAGCTGCGGATTTAGTGGAAGGTCTCTACATTCGTTATCGCGAGGCGTCAGAAAAGCCCGAATATCAAATGGTGACAGTGTTGAATGCCGGTGCAACGAGTTATGTTTTAACTAATCTGAAAAAGTACGCACGATACGAATTTTTCCTTGTTCCATTCTACAAGACAATTGAGGGACGTCCGAGCAATGTAAAATTAGCCACAACTCAAGAAGATACGCCCTCCGGTGCTCCTGAAAACGTTCACGTTGGAATGATCAACATCACGTCTGCATTCGTTCGTTGGTCACCACCACCAAAAGAGACACAAAATGGCCAATTAGTCGGCTACAAGGTGCGAATTTCATTTACAACTTCCTTTTTGTCCTCTCTTTTAATTTACCAATTAACGTCCACATATTTTTTTATTTGAAATTTTTCTATTTTATTTAAAAAAAAAAAGAATAAACAGCATTAACTTGGAAGAAAAATTCAGAATTCTGTTTTGAATTTAAAAAGAATTGTTTTTCGAAAAAATAACAATTCTCTGATTTTATTTTCAGACTTTTCACTTGATAATTAATTTTTAAAATGTAGCTTTCAAACTAAGAAAAAAAACTAGACGACAAAAAAAACTCGTTTTAGACATTTTACAAAACTAACAAAAATTTTATTCTATTTTTTTCTTGACTTTTTCCTAATTTTCATCAGAAATATTTACTTTCCTCTTATTCTTTTCTTATTTAAATTTTTAAAAAAATAATTAAATTTTGCAAAGAATTTTATTAAAAATTTTGACAATAATTGAATGTTTTCGTGGTATTTTATTAAAATTTTTTTGAAAATAATTGAAAATAATTCCTAAAAAGCATTTTATTATTTATAAAAATTAAAAATAACTGAATTCTTACAAACGATTTTATTACAATTTTTTTAAATAATTGAATTTCCAAAAAGAAATTTATTACTTTTAAAAATAATTGAATTCTTGTGATGAATATTAATATTTTTTTGAAAATAATGAAATTTTGCAAAGAATTTTTATAACTATTTTTATAATTAAAATGACAAAAAAAATTGAATTTTAGGGAATAATTATGTTATTTATCTTTAATAATAGAATTCTTTCGAAGAATTATTTATGTAAATAAAATTGAATTCTTGGGAAGAATTTTATTAAAATCTAAAGGAATAATTAAATTATTTCAACAAAAAAATTGTATTTAAAATAATTGATTTCTTTGGAAACAATTTTATTAAATTATGTGAAAATAATTGAATTCTTACAAAGAATTTTGAAATAACATTTTTTTGTAAATAATTGATTTTTTCGAGGAGTTGAAATCAAAATTTTTAAGAATAATTACATTTTTTTGAGAAATTTCTGCAAAATTGTATTAAAAATAATTGAAATCCTGCAATGAATTTTATTATTTATGAAAATAATTGAATAGTTGCTAAGACTTTTATTAAAATTTTCAAGAATAATGGAATTCTTGTGGAAAATTTTATTTGTGAAAATAATTGAATTTTTCTAAATTAATTTAAAATTGTATTAAAATTAAAAATAAATTAAATTCTTCGATGAGCTTTATTATTTATGAAAGTAATTGAATTATTGTGAAGAATTTTATAAAAAATTTTGTTAAATAATTGATTTTTTTTAAAAATGTTATTCTAAATTCATTGAATTCTTGTGGAGAATTTATTATTTATAAAAATAATTGATTTTTGTATGTATTTTGTTAATTTTTTTTTTTTAATAATTGAATTCTTTTAGCGAAATTTTATGAAAATACTATAGATATTGAAAATAATTGAATTTCGAATATTTTTGAAAATAATTGAATCTCTTTAAAGAATTTGATTATAATTTTTCAGACTAGTTTTTTATTTTTATTTTTTCTAATAATAATCAAGTCTTTCGAAACGTTGAAGTAACATTAAATAAATAAAGTAATATTAAAGAAATTTTATTAAATCCTTCGAAACAATTCAATTATATTTATAAGTAGTAAAATTTATTACAAAATTAATTCATTTTTTTCTTAATTCGTTATAAAATTTTTCGAAAGAATTCAATTATTTCCTAAAATTTTATTAAAACTCAATAATAAAATGTTCAATTTAATTATTAACAAACACGATTATTTTAAAAGTTTGAAAAAAAATTGTTCATAAAATTCAATTATTTTCAAAATTTATTAATTGTTTGTTAATTTATTAATTTATTTCTATATTATTAATGTGTTTGTTGTAATTTTTTACAGATTCAAATAAAGAGCAACAGTAGTAACAAAATTTTGGGGCAAATGTCATTGAACGCTTCGACGACATCGGTGATTATAAACAGTCTATCGACCGGAGGACTTTATACAGCGAGGGTCGCTGGATTGACCCGCGCCGGTATCGGTCCCTTCTCGCCGCCAACACTTTTGAACATGGACCCCGGTCAACTGTCTCAAGTTCCGCCGCGAACGGATCCAAGTCACGGTGGAATGTCCGTCGTCAGGGAAACTTGGTTCCTAATTCTGATAATCACAATGGTCTTCACGATAATAGCGGCCCTCTTAGGAACCCTATACGTCCGACGAAAGCAAGCAATGAGCAAACAATTGGGCCACCTGAACGTACCTGTAGGAACCGCGAACGACATTTGCCAATTGAATAAAGATTCCCTCTGGCTGGAGCGAGGTTGGCGACCAACAAACACTCTCCAGAGTTCCAATGACAAAGACTGCGAAACAAAATTACTCAACAATCAACCACTCCTAGCGCCGGGCATCGTCAGTATGGCAGGTTCCGAATACGCCGAAGTGAATCTCACAACATTCTACAACACCCGCAAACAAATTCAAGCACCACCCGAACCATACGCAACAACAACATTATGCGTCGCGAATCCAAGTCCCGAATCAATGGAGACCAGCGGTCAAAAATCAAACTCCAGCGATTCCTGCGTAAAGCCCGATTACTCGAGTCTCGATTCAAATCAAGATCAGAATAAATCGACAATTTCGCCCAGCAGCGATAACACCAGTGTCTACACCGACGAGAATATGGAGATCCAACGTAGACCGCAATACAGAATTAATGACGGCAATTCCCAAACAATGCCAAATTGGTGTGACATGCTACCACCGCCACCCGAGCATCCACCGCCGGCTTCTTCAAATTCACTCGCCGCTCGCTTACAACATCAATCATTCAGTCCCCATCTTGCCAAAAGGAACCCACAAAGCGACATGGAGGGACACTCGAATAATTCCCAAAGTCCACCAACACCTCCGGTTCGAATCGGACCCGCATTCTCCTCATCGCCAATGCCATGGAACTCCCAGTCTCACGATGTCGCTGCAAGTCTCCACCAACAAGGCGGCAGGTACACAACCCTACCGCCTCAAACAAACCCCCCACCTGTACCCTCCTTCCCCCAGGGCTTCAATCACTACGACTTCAAGACCCAAGAAAACGAGTACGAAAGTGGTTCGGTTATTTACGGTCATCAGAATGGAGGCGATGATTATCGAAATCATGATTCGTACAATAAGCGTACGAATCATCGAATGGATCTCGACGATGTTTATCGACACAATGAGGAAATGTTTAGAAATGAAAATTTATATCATCCGGAGAATGATGAGTGGGATAGAAAGTCATGCGACTCGAATACACATTCGGATATGTGTTGCTCGTGCTCTGAGTCGAGTTGTCTCTACGCTGACACTATGGAGTATAATAGTCAGTTTCAGCCAAGTTGCACGCACAACCGAGCTAATTCGAGGAATAGAAATAATAGAAGTCCCCGTAGAAGAACGAACAGGACAACTTCACCGACGTACAGCAGCGAAAGCAATTATTCATCTATTCCCCAGAGGCAGTGCGGTCCTGTTAATTCACAAGAGAGACTGAGGCACAACAGAAGTAAAGGTAGAGCAACTGCAATTCAGTTATAAATATTTTCTCAACTCTTAATAATATATCGTTACAATTTCAATTTTTAATTTGAACCATCTTTATTAAATTTTTATTTTCAATCAATTTTTCAAATATGTAATTAGGTACTTATTACTTCACTAAAAATTATTTTTTATTTTCTTCCAAATTCAAGCAGTTTGTTAATTAATTTCTTAATTAATTTCTCTATTCATTTATTATATAAATATAACACTGGGTTACAAAAAAATGGTCATGTCGTGTTTATTTAAAATTTACTGTGTTTATTGAAAGTTTAGGTGTCACAGAATAAGAATATACCAGAAAAACTTTTTTTCATTCGGTCATTCCCTTAAAAAACGAGTTTAAAGTCTCAAAAAACCGTATTTTTAGCACTTTTTGAGGCAGCGTAACAAGAAAACGCAACATGATAAAAATCTCTACAAAAGCTTAAATAAAAGCTTAAACCTTCAACTTTAAGGCTCAGAACTGAAAAGTACTTAAATAAGCACTGAAAACCTGCAGTCACTATCTGAAATTATCAAAAAAGCTGGGTTAGGTAGCACTTGGTAAAAATCAATTTCCCTAACCGGATTCGGTTGCAAATTGTTATTTTAGGTTTTTGAGGTTTCTAATGACGAATTGGAACTTAGATTTGAAAAATTTCAAAGTGGCGGACTCAATTTTTTAAAATTATTAACGCAAATTTTGAAAAATTGAGTGAATTCATTATTTTCAGTCCGCCATTTTGAAATTTTTAAATCTAAGTTCCAATTCGTCATTAGAAACCTCAAAAAACTTCAAATAACAAGTTGCAACCGAATCCGCTTAAGGAAATCGATTTTTACCAATTGCTTCCTGTTCTAGCTTTTTTTGACAATTTCAGGTAGCGACTGCTTAATTAAGGAGGTTTTCATTGATTATTTAAGTACTTTTCAGTTCTGAGCCTCAAAGTTGAAGGTTTAAGCTTTTATTTAAGCTCTTGTAGAGATTTTTATCATGTTGCGTTTTCTTGTTACGCTGCCATAATAAGTGCTAAAAATACGGTTTTTGACACTTTAAACTCGTTTTTTTAAGGGAATGACCGAATGAAAAAATGTTTTACTGGTATATTCTTATTCAGTGACACCTAAACTTTCAATAAACACAGGAAACTTTGAATAAACACGATATGACCATTTTTTTGTAACCCAGTGTAATTCTTCACTGTTCAATTGTTTTTCAAAATCATTTCAGTTCAATTATTCTAGAAATTCAATTATTTTACAAATTTCATTTTCTTTGTATGGTAATTAATATATTTTGAAATTAAAGTTATTTCAAAATTATTTTTATGCTTAATGATTCCATAACTTTAATTATTTTACAACTTGATTCTACAAACAAATTAATCTTTATATTAATAATCATTGTATTCCGGTAATTTGTTCTCAGTTTGAAGTTAGTTGTTTGCTTTTTTGTTACTTAAGTTTTTAAATATTTTTCTTTTCAAATATTTTCAATTTTAAAATTAAAGTACATTAAAAATCATCGGAACTGTTGCAAAGAATTTTATTAAAAAAATATTTGATATTAATAGAATTCCTTCGAAGAATTTTACTATTTAGTAAAATAATTCAATTTTCGCGAAAAATTTTGTTAAAATTTTTGAAAATTCTAACTAAATTCTTTTTGAAGAATTTTCTTTGAATTTTTCTTTAAATAATAGAGTTTGTTTCTTTAATAATTTTAATTAAAAATTTTAGAAAATAATAAATTACATTTTTTCAAAGAATTTATTAAAATTTTAGAAAATAATTAAATTCTTTTGAAAAAATATTTAAAAAATTTTTAAAATCGAATTCTGTCATGAAATTTTAGTAAAATTGTATTAAAAATAATTGAATAATTGAATTATTATTCAATTATTCTTTAAATATTAAAATTAAATTTTTTCAAAGAATTTATTAAAATTTTGAAAAATAATTGAATTCTATTGAAATTTTTTATACCGAATTAAGAAAAAAAAATTGGATTCTTTAGTGCAATTTTTTTTAAATTAATTGAATTTTTGCAATTTTATTTTATTTATTTATAAATATAATTGAATTGTTTGGAAAGATTTATTAAAATTTTAGAAAATAATTGAATTTTTTCAAAAAATTATTAAAAAATTTTTAAAAATTGAATTCGGTTATGAAATTTTATTAAAATTGTATTAAGAACAATTAAATAATTGAATAATATTCTTTGAATATAATTAAATTTTTTCAAAAAATTTATTAAAATTTTGAAAAATAATTTGAATTTTATTGAAATTTTTATACCAAATTAATAAAAAAATTGAATTCTTTTGTGAAATTTTTTTGAAAATAATTGAATTTTTTCAAAGATTAAAATCTTAAACTATTTTAGAAAATAATTGAATTTTTGCAATGAATTTTACTATTTATAAATATAATTGAATTGTTTTGATAAATTTATTAAAATTTTAGAAAATAATTAAATTTTTTCGAAAAATATTACATTTTTTTTTAAAATTGAATTCTGTCATGAAATTATATTAAAATTGTATTAAAAATAATTGAATTTTTGCAAAGAATTTTACTATTTTTTATATATATACACATTTTTTCAAAGAATTGATTAAAATTTTTAAAAATAATTGAATAATTGAATAATATTCTTTAAATATAATTGAATTTTTTAAAATAATTTTTTAAAATTTTGAAAAATAATTGAATTTTATTGAAGTTTTTTATACCGAATTAAGAAAAAATTCAATTCTTTCGTGAACTTTTTTTGAAAATAATTCAATTTTTTCAAAGATTAAAATCTTAAACTATTTTAGAAAATAATTGAATTCTTTCGAAAAACTTTATAACGAATTAAGAAAAAAATTGAATTCTTTAGTGAAATTTTTTTGGAAAATAATTGAATTTTTGCAATGAATTTTACTATTTATAAATATAATTGAATTGTTTCAAAGAATTTATTAAAATTTTAGAAAATAATTAAATTTTTCCGAAAAATATTCTTAAAAATTTTTTTAAAATTGAAATCTGTCACGAAATTTTATTAAAATTAATTGAATTTTTCTGCTTTTTAAATGTAATTGAATTTTTTTAAAGAATTTATTAAAATTTTGAAAAATATTTGAATTCTATTGGAATTTTTTATACCGAATTAAGAAAAAAATTGAATTCTGTTGTGAAATTTTTTTGAAAATAATTGAATTTTTCCAAAGATTAAAATCTTATAGTATTTTAAAAAAAAAATAATTAAATTCAGTTATTGTATTGAAAATCATTGAATTCTTGTGAAGTTTTTATCACAAAAATTTGAAAATAATTAAATTCTCGCAAAGAATTTTTATTGCTTATGAAAATAATCGAATTCTTCCAAAGAATGTTATTAAAATTTTCAAAAGTAGGTAATTTAATTTTTTGCAAGAATTTTATTAAAATTTTTAAAAATAATAAAATACTTCCATAAATTCTATTATTTAACAATGTATTTATTCTAGAAATTGTAAAATTTTTTAAGTAATTAAACTTTTAAAATTGTTTTTCATGAGAAATTTATGCTTTAAAATGTTATTTCTTAAAGTTTTAATTGACTTTATTAATTGAGTTCATTGGGTTCTTTAAATTCGATTGTTGTAAAACTGAAATAATCAAATTTACTTTTCATGAATATATTTGTTTTAAAATGTAATCTTAAAGTTTTAATTTATATTATTAGTTCAGTTCTATAAATTGGATTATTGTAAAACTCAAATAATGAATTTTTATAGAAATTCCTATCAGAAGAAAAATATCGTAACATTTTCAAAATTCAAGCATTTTCAGACTGATTTGTTTCTTTAAATTCAATTATATTTTAATATTAAAATTCCTTTTCCCATCTGAACAATTCTTTAAATTAAATAATTTTTTCTCAATTATGGAAAAATTTTTTTCAAATATATTTTAAAAAATGTCATTGTTAATATAATTTTTTTTTTTAATTTTATTTGTTTATTTAAAAATAAGTTCCTAGGGCTAATTTTCTTTTAATTTAAATTTATATTAACTATTAAGGTTGAATTTAGTTTCAATTATTTTAATTTAGTTTTAAATTTAATTATTTTCAATTTACAAGTAGCAAAAAAATCGATTTCACATTCGAAAAATCTCGTAAGCGTATATAAAATAGAGAATTTTATTTAACTCCTATCAATTTTGATGATTGTTCCAGATAAAGTGCCCAGTTTTCCACGAAGTGCTGGCTACCAACAACATAATTCATCAGCTTCAAATACAATGAGCAGCTCGGGAAGTCAGAGATATAATAAATTAAATAGCCTCTTCATGGGAGGCAATAATCCGAACGCAACTTCTGAATTACGTGATAGCTAAGTCTTTTATATAGGAAAATAATATAAAAGAGACTCACAGTTAAAAGGCCTTCGATAATAACGATCCTCACAATATCGTAGTTGGTCTACTTCCATTTCAAAAATAAAAGAAAAGAAGAAAGAAATAAAAGGAAAAGGGCTGTTTCGTGTTGAAAAGGAGAAAAAAAAATGACACACTTGTCATTGATTTCACCAGTCGAATTGGGTCGAAAAAATACAGGCAGAAACGACTTATTCAATCTGGTCGCGTGCAGCTCGAGTACTTTGGTGTTGGTTCCTCACGATTTTATAAATAATTGACGAAAAATGACATTTTTTTTTATTTTTTGCTCCCAAGGTACTTTATGAATAAGTGCTGCACGTGGTTGGTTCTCTTAAACTAATAATAAAAACTCTGTAAATATAGTTACTCATGAATCTCAAAAATCGTAGTCCATTAGAATCCCACGAAAAAAGAGGAAAACAGCTTTTCAATCTTTAATGAAGAAATTATCTATTTCTTCCGCTAATTTTTTATTTTCATTCTCATATTACATTTCACGATTTGCAAAACGATTTTGTCCCCGCAAATTGTGTCATGTACTTAAAAAAAAAATGTCGTGACTTGAACGATAGTATTGTTGACATTGCATTTTTTTAACAATAGAGAATCATTTTTTGATTCTTCAAAAGCAAAGACTGTATAAAAAGTGATCAATTTCTTCTCCTTTGCATTTACGCTTAATCACGTCGTTTCACTTTTTAATCTCCCCCCCACTAAGATATTTAATTTCTTCTTTTTTTTGGTAAAGTTTTCTTTTCTATTTATTCCCTTTTTTCCAAGTAATAAAATTTTAATTTCTCTTACACACGAACTGAACATTAATTTTGTATTCAAAAAGTTGGACAGCTTTTAAGAATCTTTCTCTCAATAGATAAACTTGACAAATTTACATAATGCAAAAGCTAATGAAATCAGTTCTCAACAAACTCAATTTTACCTTCACTGCCGTTAATCATACAAAATATACCGAGTATAAAAAAAATACTAATTTTACTTTTTTTAATGGTCCTTTTGCCATGAAAAAAATGCAAATTTGTTAAACTTCTGTTTAGGGAAAAATAAATGAAATTCGGAAAAAAAAGAAGAATGAAAAATCGGCGTGCATTTCTTCCAGAACAAAAAATAATATAGCAATGCATTATAAATATATAAATAAATATATAAATATTAAAAGTACGAGTCTAAGGTGTATAATCATATCAATGGTTTTGTATACATTGTACAAAGTTAATTAATGAAATTAGTCATTAGCTTTTAATTTACACATCATTAACACGTACGCGCTGTAGTAACGTAAGCGAAAACTAAAAGGAGTAAATTTTATATATATATGTAATATTAATACCAATGCTCCAAAAGTTAAGTGAGAAAAGTGAAAATTTTATTTTTCACAAGTAAAGAAAAAAGGTTGCAAAATTTATTGCAAAAAAAAAATCCATATAATAAAAATATGGAAAAACGTCGAAATCTTAAAGATCGACGAATTGCAAACAATTTTTTAATTTCGATTATAATTTATTTATTCATTTATTTAAATCAAAACTTTTTTTTATTTAAACAAAAAATTAATATATTGTTACGAAAATTCGGTAAATTCTTAATCAAACGAAAAAAAATAGTGAAAAATTTTGTATTGTAGATAAAAAAAATTTTGTTTGGTATAAAAAATATTTTAGAAAAATTTATTCTAAAATATGATTATAAATATTTTTTTCAAATATTTTTTCAAATATTTTTTCAATCTTTTAAATACGTAACGCGGTTCTAAAAAATTTGTATGTGTAAAAAAATTGAGAACAAAAGTTCATACGATTTTTTTTTCAGAATCTTGCCGGCATTGTCGCCTTGCCTTTGTACATTTTAAATAATCAACTTTCAAGCATTTTTCAAATATTATACTTTTTAGTTTCAAAAAAATATTTTAAAAAGAATTTTAAATGCAAAAATATTTTTTAATATAAAAGATGTTTGTAACAAAAAAATATTTTGCAATAGAAAAATATTTTTCATTACAAAATATTTTGCAATAAAAATATTTTTCTATTACAAAATATTTTGTAAGAAAAATATTTTTAAATTACAGAATTATGTTTTTAAAATATTTTTTCAAAATATTCTCCAATTTTAAATAATATATTTTTATGTAGTTTTTACTTTTTTTTGCTTTTTTTTAACGAAAGGTGTTATTATTATTTTATTGAGAAAATGATATAAAGGGAAGTATTTGTGAAAACAATCCATAAAATATTAAGATATAAAGAGCATCCACTTTACAGCCGTATAATCGCTCAAATTCAAATGATAATTTGTATATTAGATAACAAAAAAAAGTAAATAAACTGCCAGAATATGCATACTAAATTGTAAATCTTTTTAGATCGTATTAAAAACTAGTATGCGAAGAAATTACTCAGACAAAGAGATTATTATTTAAATTAACTGCTACGAGTGTGAAATTTAGCAAAATCGTCAAGTGTGTTTTCAGTAAAAAAGTATTTTAACTTTAATTAAAATTAAAAATTAATTAATTAATTTTTCACTGAGAAATAAAAAAAAATAACTGTATTTTTTAACAAATTTGAAAAAACTCCATAAATTTTTATATAAAAAAACAAGTTTTTAATTACAAAAAGCAAATATTCTTGTAATTAAAATAAGACGAGGCAAAATATTGTCAATTTGATAATGTAAATTTTAATACTAATTAATTACTGGAAACACACGGTAGAAATTGTGGTTTCTTATATCTTAGGATCTATCGCTATATATTGTGAAAAAAAAACAATTTTCGACTATTCTGGAAAATTATTTTCTTCTCGATATGTTTTAAATGAATTTTTCTTTTTATTTTCCTTCTCGCCAATTTCTTTTCCAGAATAATCGATATTTAAATAAATGTAACTAAAAATGCGCGTAGATAATAAAAATATCCTGTGTATTTTGACTATCAAGTTACTAATCATGAAAAAATAATCGTTGTGGTTGGTATAATTGTAAAAAAATTTATTCCATTTCCCATATAAAAATAGAGCAAAAAAAAAATTTTATTTCCGAAAATATTTCGACAAAAGTGAAAAATAATATTTCAACAAAAATTGTCAAAATATTCCTTAAAATATAGAAATATTTATTTTTTAGTAACAATTCGAAAATAATACAAAAAAATGAATATTTATATATTTTCTTTTTTAAAATAATTTTAAATAAGAAAAAATGGAATATTTTGACAAATTCTACACCAACCCTACGATAATAAAAAAAAACTGTAAACGAAATATCGGATCAATCATTTCCGACAAAAGATCCCCCATTAGATTTATAGTCGAACTACGATTCTTGGAATGAATGGAAAAAAAATAAAATTTCTTCCACAGAATCATAGTCGTATCAGGGAAGTGCCGGATCATCAAACTAATCACACGGAGAAAATATAATAATGTATTATTTTTATAATTTGCCATTCTCCATTGAACGATCAGTGTGATGATTCGTTGTAAAATATACTTGTAATTTCATCATGTTAAGTTTTAACAAAAAGAAAAGCCTTCAAAAACTAAAAAAAATAAGAAAATAAAATAAAAAAGTAAAAATAGATGTGTATAAAATTGTACGACGTAAAGCAAAAAAAAAAATTTTCGTCTGTTGTGTTTGCATACAGTTGTTAATACGAATAATTATAATTTTTTTTTCCTTTATAAATTTAACATATTATTTTGAGAAAAAAAAATCTTGAAAAAGTGACTTCAAAATTTCAAAAAAAAAAAAAAAAAAAAAAAATGCTACGAACAAAAAGCTAATCCATATCATTAAAAAAAATTGAAAAATACTCGTAAAATTTAATTAAAAATTGAATTTTTATAATTATCAATTTTGTTTCTAGCATATTGAGACGATACTGCCAATATTTATGGCTCTAAAAAAATTGAAAAGAAAAATTTATCGACTGAAAATTCATTTTGGATTTACGTATTTTATAGAATAATTTATTAGCGCTAGTTGTACAGTAATAGTTTTTATTGAGGAATTAGTTTTAGAAAAACAAAGTGAGTTGAATGAAAAATTTATTTTTTGTTTTTCTAAATCTAATAAAAAGGAAGGCTGATGAATAATATTTTTTTTTCTTCGATGCAGTCTCTTCACATTTTTTAATTATGTAAATATTACTGAAAAATGCGAAACATTATTATATAGGTGATAATTTATTTATTATTAAAAAACAAAATCGTATTCACTGAATCGAACAGAAAAAATAAACGATTGCGTAATTTAAAAGACGAAATGTATAGTGATGCGTACACAAAACACAAGAAAAAAAATGTGTCTGTAGATAATTTATAATAATTACTACTGGCAAAAACATATGTTGCATTATTATAACGATGAGCGACGATGACGATGATTAATAAAAGTAAAAGTAATGTTAAACAGTTTTTTATTTCCAACCTTTTCCCAAACTTTTATAATTAAGGATTAAAAAGCCATTAAATATCAATTTGGCAAAATCAATAAAGGAACAAAAAAAAGTTTTTTTTTCGTAATTAGGAAATAATTTCGAAGACATTGTCGATTTTATTCTCTTCAGTTGTTTTCAATTTTTCAACAATGAAGACGTTAACGTTAAACGTGAGAATTTTAAAAATTTTGGGTTTAATTGCCCCGAAGGAAATGAATTCCTTTCGACACGTATATTTCATCTATCGTTTGATTTTTTATTTTTTGTTAACATTCTCTGTTATTGATTTACTCAATTTTTATACACGTTCAATTAGTTTAATTAATTTCGTGGATATATTTCCGGTTGCACATATTTCCGTGTCGGCGTGGTGTAAGGCGACAATTTTCATTTTCATTAATCGCAAAGTTCATGGGGAATTATTGCCAATGACCGAGAAATTTCAGAAATGTGAGAAAATTGAATTTTTCCTGAGAAAATTATTAATTGGCTCAACTTTAATATCAATTGTTCCAGTATCAATTGCATTATTACAGCCAAGAGTTAATTTAAATGATAAATGGATTCCGTTTCATTCTTCATTACCATTTAATTATGACGATAAATTTCAATATATTGTGGGTTACATTTATCAAACGATTTGCAGTTATTATGTGATTTTCATTGATTTTCAAATTCCATTCTTTTTGATATCATTGTTTATTCATTCGGCACATCAATTGCGAGTGAGTCAAGAAAATTTCTCCAATATCGTGAAAGAAATTTCATTCGAGGAAATCAAAATTAAAACCAAGAGAGTTCGAATGAAAAATTGGTATCCTGTGAAAATTAATTTCAAAAATACTGTCAAGCATCATGCTCACATTTTATGGTAAATTCTTTGAATTTTTTTCTATTTCAAGAATTTATCAATTTATAAATTATAATTATTATTTTATATTTCGTTTTTCAATTTTTATTTAATAATCTTCGTATTCTTTCATTCATTCAGTTCGAAGTTTGAAATTATGTTCCTACAATTTTGGTAGAAAAATTTCAATTTTTTTTTAAAGAATTAATTAACACCATTTCTATTTCTCAATTACGATTTTTTAATGAAATTCAAAGTTTTTTTTTAAATAAAGGAAATTTTGTTATCAATTTGATTTGTAAATTATAATTATTAATTGAAAATAAAATTGAGAATATTAAGACTTTTATAAAATAAAGGAAAAATAATCATAATTTTGATAATAAAACAGGGTTTGTCACGCTTTTGCTCTTTTCAAATTCCCTGACTTTTCCAGGTTTTCCAGATTAGAAAACGGAATTTTTCCAGGTTTTTAATACGAAGAATTTTATTTTTTACGAAAATAATTGAATTGTTTCGAAGATTTTTACAAACATTTTTGACAATAATTATTTTCCTAGAAAGAATGTTATACTTTACAAAAAAAAAAATTGTATTCTGTAATCAATTTTGTTATAATTTTTAAAATTTATAAAGCATTTTATCAAAATTTAAAAAATTTTAATTCTTGAGAATTTTATTCATATTTTTTTTTAAATAATTAAATTCTTATAAAAAATGTATTATTTGTGAAAATAATTGAATTCTTAAGAAGAATTGCATTGAAAATAATTGAATTGTATAGGAAAATTTATTAAAATTTTGTTTAAATAATTGAATTCTTTTAAAAAATTGTATTAAAATAGTAGATATTAAAAATAATTGAAATGAGGAAAATTTTTGAAAATAATTGAAATTCTGCTAAGAATTTTATTATAATTTTTGAAAATAATTGAATTTCAGAGAGGAATTTTATTTTTTATAAAGACAATTGAAATTTTGACGAGAATTTTTGTAAATTTTTGAACATAATTAGATTTCTGGGAAGAATTAGAATACTTTTAAAAATAATTGAATTCCTGAGACGAATTTTATTAAAATTTATTTTTAAATAATTGAATTCTTTTGTGAAATTTTATTTAACTAGTAGACATTGAAAATAATTGAATTTTGACAAATTTTTGAAATTTATTAAATTTCTTCGAAGAATTTTATGAAAATTATTTTGAAAAAAATTTTTTTGTTACAAAGAATTTCATTATCTATTAAAATAATTAAATTTTTTGAAGAAATTTAATTAAAAATGTATTGAAAATAATACTTAAATTGTAATAAATAAATTGTAGCAAAAGTTTTTAAAATAATTATTGAATTTCTTTGCTGAATTTAAATAAAATTTTGAAGAATAATTTCATTTTTCGAGGAATTTCGTTAAAATTGTATTAAAAATTAAAAATAATTGAAAGTCTGTTAGTTGATAATCTTAATTTATTTTTTAGCTTTATTCGCAAAATTAATCAACAATTAAGCGTCATAATTTTACTGGAATTAGTGAGCAGTTTGTTATTATTTGGAATTTCGGTGATTAATGCAACTCAAGTGCGTAGTTTATTAAATACTTTTAAAATTAATTAAATTTTTCCTATTCTTTATCATTCATGTGAAACAAAAATATTTGTAATTTTAATTTTTCAGCTTGCAAATGGTGCTTTAGTGGGATATTTAACTATAAGTGGAGTAAAATTCTTTTTAACGACTTACTACAGTGAAATAATGTCGTACGAAGTAAATTAATAAAAATATAATATTAATGAATAAATTTACTGAATAAATCTATGAATAATCTATTTTTTACAGAGCGTTCAAATTTCAAATATTGTTTACATGACGACACATTGGGAGAAGCAAGTGACTGAATTTCAAAAAGATATGTTTTTCATTATTCAAAGAAGTCAGAAACAAGTTTTTGTAACTTATATGTTTTTCAATAAATTTGGACTTAACGTCTTTATATGGGTAAGAGAAATTTCATAAGTACATAATTATATTTCAAAAAATTAAATTTTACAATTTTATTCAATTAAATTTATTTCTTCTATTCGATCATTAATTATAATTTATTAAATTATTAAATTATTAATTTTGCAGATTTTAAAAGCGTCATACTCCTACTACACACTTTTCAAACAAAAATTAAACGAACAGAAATAAAAGTAATAAGAGAGATTTTCTTGGGATAACTTTTTCAGTCAAAAAATGAAAAAAAATATTTAATAATATTCCAGACAAATTTTATTCTATTCGTATATAATAATTATTATCTTACGTAATAAATTACGCTTCATATAATTATGCGTAGATTTAAATTAAATAAATTAAACTATTCCTCATTATAATAACAATTATTAATTATTTTCACCTAATCCTTAATTAAAAATATGTAATTTATACATTTCATTTCTTTTTTTTTTATTATATCTTGAGCGTATATAAAAGTGTTATACAATTTTAGTGTTAAATGATTTAAAAATATATTCAAAATTGATTAAAAAATATTTGAAATAAATTTAACTATTTAAATTAATTTAAAAGAATTAAAAAAATGTTAATATAATTTTATAGAAGAGAATAAAAAAAAAATTAATAAAATTTCTTACTTATCCGCAACCACCTTTTCCACAACAACTTCGTTTTGGTGGTCGATAACCTCTACTCGAATTACCCATTAGTGGATTGTAGTCTAAAAATAGTTATTTATTTTCAAAATATAATATGATAAATATATAATGTTAAATGAATAAATAAATATTGCTTGAAGAGTAAACTCACCTTGTTTTAATAGTCTTGATTTAGAATCACTTGTTGAACCACCAAGTCTATTGCCACTACTTTTTTCCTCAGTTTTTAATAATTCTTGCCTTTTTTTCTCTTTATTCTGTATTTGCAGACAAAATGAAAATTAGTAACAAATAGTTTTTGATCTTAAATAATTCCAGGGCTCGAACCAGTAAAAGTATTTAAAAATATGGAAGAATATTATTACTCTTGAAAATTATTGAATTTCTTCAATAATTTGTAACTTTTAGAAAATGAAAATTTTTTTTCGTGTTTTTATCTAAAATTCATCTTTGAATCAATTATTTTTAATAATTTTCTAAAAAGTTCTTCGAGAATTTTAAAATTCATTTGTTTACAATTCAATTTTACAAAATTCCCATTATTCGTAAATTCTTAAAATTAATTATATATATATATATATATATATATATATATATATATTAGAAAATGAAAACTTCAAATAATTTCAAAAAAAAAATCCTCAATTAAACTTTCTCAAAAAAATTAATTCCACAGAATTTGTTAGTTAAAAATATGAAAAATTTAGATTTTCAAAGATTTTAATATGAAATCTTTCCAAATTCAATTATTTCTAAAAAATCCCCGCTCTAATGCTTTTAATATTCAATTATAATCTAAAATTTGAAACTGAAATCGATTTTTCAATCAATGTTTATTAGAATATTCTACTAGAATTCAATTATTTAAATACAAAAAAACAATTTATTGAATAATTGCATGTTTCTTAAAATTAAATTCTCATAAAGAATTTTATCAATAAATTTTTAAATAATTGACTTTTTTTGACGAATTTTAATAAAATTGATTAAAAACAATTACATTTTTCGAGAAATTCGATTAAAATTGTATTAAGAAATAATTGAAATTCTACGATGAGTTTTATTTATGAAAATAATTGAATTCCTAAAAAGAATTTTATTTACGAAAATAATTGAATCCCTGTAAAAATTTTATTATTTTATGAAAATAATTAAAGGTTTGCGTAGAATTTTATTACATTTTTTTTAAATAATTGAATTTTTTTTTGGGTAATTTTATTAAAATAGTAGATATTGAAAATCATTGAATTCAGGAAAATTTTTTAAAATAATTTAAATTTTGACAAGAATTTTATTAAAATTTTTGAAAATAATTAAATTTTGGATAAGAATTTAATCATTTCTAAAAATAATTGAAATTTTGACTAGAATTTTTTTAAATTCTTAAACATAATTGAATTTCTGCGAAGAATTTTATTACTTTTGAAAATAATTGAATTTCTGCAATCATTTGTAATTTCTCTAAAATTCTCCAAATTATATTGTACAATTTACGAACTTTTCATCCTTTTTGAATCAAATTACGGACTTTACGGATTTTTTTTAAAAAAAACGGACTTTTACGAGATTCACGGAACTAGTGCGAGCCCTGTAATTCACTAATGATGAGAATATTTTGCGTGAATTATTAAACAATAATTTTAAAAATACACTCACCTCTTCAACCTTTTTTTTGCGAAATTCAGCATCCTCATTGTACTTTTCCTGCATTTTGTTTCTAACTTCCTCTATGGCTGTTAGTCTTTGATAAACAATATCCGGGTCTATATTGATAAAACGTGATTAAATTTAGTAGTGAAATTCACATTATCTACTAGAGGGGAAAGGATAAATTATAAAAGAATTTAAATACTTTGTAATTTAAATGCAACGGAACAAAAAAAAAACAAATCAATTAATAATTCATACCTTTATGATACTTTGCTGAATATTCTGCTTCATCTTTTTTCGACTTCCAACTATTATATTTTTCTTGCAAATACGACGAGGCCATTAATAAAACGAATCCTAATCCAACTAAATACCAACCAACTGATGCTATCCACTGCCAAGCTATTAAATGATACAAATTTATTTAATTTTATTCATTACATATTTTTTTTTACAAATTTCGAATTCTCTTAAAGGTTTGAATTTGAAATATTTTGCAGGACACCCAAAAATATTGACTCTAAAGCTTAAAAATAACATGAATTATAAATTTAATTATTATAAAATTATGTATTATGATCGACACTAGATAATAAAAAAAGTAATAAAACTTTGTTTTACAGAACATAAATAATCTATTCTCCGAATTTTCTTACATATCAATTGTATTGAAAAAAATGTTTAAAATATGCATTTTAAACTCACCAACTCCAAGAATGGTATTAGAAGACATTTCTTGTCCCATTGACTCCATAATTTAATAATTTTTTGTCAACAAATAATGTAAATAATCTTTACAATATTTGACGTTGACGTTTTGTGAATATTTTTAGGTTAGGTGAAATGTCAAATTCTTGAACTTTTATAATAAACCACCAGAGGTCTCATTATTAAAAGGCGGGAAATTTAAAATCATTGAAAATTTTCAAATAACAAATCTCTAGTTTATCAACGGTGTTACAGGTCGAGAACCCTCGAGAACTGTCAGTGTCAACAACCAGCCAGCCAGCAGAGAAAGGTTGAGCGGGTTGCCTACGCAAAGGCTTAACAGTATGATAAAGCAGGTAAGTAACTTTTAATTTGTTGAAAATGATAAAAACAATATTTTGTAATAATAAAAATTCATACAAAAACATAAATAAAGGGTTTTTTGTTTACAAAAATGTACATACCTAATATAAAATATGTCAAATTAAAAAGAAAAATATGAAAAAAAAATTTTTCCTAATTTTGATATTTGTTGAAAATAATTTTTTAAAAAGATTAAAAATTAAAATTGCTAATTAGTAAATCTAGAGTTACAATTTATTAAATTGTAATCAATAAAAATATTAAAAATGACAAACATACAAAATTTTGAAAAATTAAAATATCTCTTAATTTTATTAAATTATTTTATTATTTTGAAAAATTAGTTAATTAGTAATTGGAAAATTATGTAAAATTAAAAATTATTTATTAATTACAAAAACTTAAAAAAAACGAATCATCTTTTACCTTATATATGGGTTAAATTACACACTAAAAAAAAAAGTTTTACTTTCAGCCTCTTTTTGAGGCTGAATTTAAGATGTAAAAGGAGTCAGCCCCGTTAAACAAGGACAAACTTATGTGAAATACATGGGCTGAATTTAAGGTGTAAACCGTGTAAACGGAGTCAGACTTTTTTTCCTGTGTATCTTTACCTAATCATGTTAACTAATCTATAAAAATTTATTTATTTTATTCATTTCTATGAAAATAATTAATTTAATGATGTTTATTTATTTTACAATTATGTAAGAAAGTAAAAAAAAATTAGCGCTAATAACTTTTTTATTTTAAAACAATTAACAATAATATTACTTATTTTACAATTGTAAAAACCCCTTTCTATAGGCAACCCAGTTCATAAGTTTATTTTTTACGTCGCAAAGTTGTCAATTTGTATAGCGAAAATAATATTGACGCTCGTAGAAACATCGTATTATTGCAAACAAATTTTTATTCAAATCCTTATTTCATGTAGAATTCCAATATTCCGGGATGAAATTTGAGAGCTGTATGTGACTTGTGGAAGAAAGTGTCGGCTGCGAGAAATGTTGATCCGGTTGCCTACATAAAGGAATAACAGTATGTTTTAAAATAGGAAGTCAGACTATCAAATAATTTTAATAATATTATACAATAATGAAAGTCAAAATTAAATTAAAAAACATAAGAAAAAGGATTTTTATTTATAAAAAATCAGGATTCCTAAAGAAATCCGAATTTAAAATTCCATACCTTTTCCATGACTTCAAGATCAAATTTTTAAAAAATTCCAGTGGAATTTTAAATCTTATTTCAATATTTTTGGGCTCTTTAAAAACACTTTACTTATTTAATAGTCTCTACCCTTTGGTAAAAATTCTAAAATTATCAAAATTTATCAAATATTCGAAATACCGATTTTATTAAAATTCAACAGTTTTTCCTTTCTTTGATAGTATTTAGTTTCATTATTTTTAAGCTCTTGGAAAATACTTTACTTATTTAATAGTCTCGACTCTTTCGTAAAAAATCTTAAATTATCGAAAATTATAAAAAATTCAAAAATCCGAATTTCTTAAAATTCAACATTTTTTCCTCTCTTTTATGGGATTTAACTTTAATATTTTTGTGCTTTTGGAAAAAACTTTACTTATTTAATAGTCTCGACTCTTTCGTAAAAAATGTAAAATTATCGAAAATTAACAAAAATTCAAAAATCCGAATTTCTTAAAATTAAAGATTTTTTCCTCTCTTTTATGGGATTTAACTTCAATATTGTTGTGCTCTTGGAAAATACTTTACTTATTTAATAGTATCGACTCTTTCGTAAAAAATCTTAAATTATCGAAAATTATAAAAAATTCAAAAATCCGAATTTCTTAAAATTCAACATTTTTTCCTCTCTTTTATGGGATATAACTTCAATATTTTTGTGCTTTTAAAAAATACTTTACTTATTTAATAGTCTCGACTCTTTCGCAAAAAATGTAAAATTATCGAAAATTAACAAAAATTCAAAAATCCGAATTTCTTAAAATTCAAGATTTTTTCCTCTCTTTTATGGGATTTAACTTCAATATTTTTGTGCTTTTGGAAAATACTCTACTTATTTAATAGTCTCGACTCTTTCGTAAAAAATCTAAAATTATCGAAAATTATCAAAAATTCAAAAATCCGAATTTCTTAAAATTCAAGATTTTTTCCTCTCTTTTATAGGATTTAACTTCAATATTGTTGTGCTCTTGGAAAATACTTTACTTATTTAATAGTCTCGACTCTTTCGTAAAAAATCTTAAATTATCGAAAATTATAAAAAATTCAAAAATCCGAATTTCTTAAAATTCAACATTTTTTCCTCTCTTTTATGGGATTTAACTTTAATATTTTTGTACTTTTGGAAAATACTTTACTTATTTAATAGTCTCGACTCTTTCGTAAAAAATGTAAAATTATCGAAAATTAACAAAAATTCAAAAATCCGAATTTCTTAAAATTCAACATTTTTTCCTCTCTTTTATCAGATTTAGCTTCAATATTGTTGTGCTCTTGGAAAATACTTTACTTATTTAATAGTCTCGACTCTTTCGTAAAAAATGTAAAATTATCGAAAATTAACAAAAATTCAAAAATCCGAATTTCTTAAAATTAAAGATTTTTTCCTCTCTTTTATGGGATTTAACTTCAATATTGTTGTGCTCTTGGAAAATACTTTACTTATTTAATAGTCTCGACTCTTTCGTAAAAAATCTTAAATTATCGAAAATTATAAAAAATTCAAAAATCCGAATTTCTTAAAATTTAACATTTTTTCCTCTCTTTTATGGGATTTAACTTCAATATTTTTGTGCTTTTGGAAAATACTTTACTTATTTAATAGTCTCGACTCTTTCGTAAAAAATGTAAAATTATCGAAAATTAACAAAAATTCAAAAATCCGAATTTCTAAAAATTAAAGATTTTTTCCTCTCTTTTATGGGATTTAACTTCAATATTGTTGTGCTCTTGGAAAATACTTTACTTATTTAATAGTCTCGACTCTTTCGTAAAAAATGTAAAATTATCGAAAATTAACAAAAATTCAAAAATCCGAATTTCTAAAAATTAAAGATTTTTTCCTCTCTTTTATGGGATTTAACTTCAATATTGTTGTGCTCTTGGAAAATACTTTACTTATTTAATAGTCTCGACTCTTTCGTAAAAAATCTTAAATTATCGAAAATTATCAAAAATTCAAAAAACGGAATTCCTTAAAATTCAACATTTTTTCCTCTCTTTTATGGGATTTAACTTTAATATTTTTGTGCTTTTGGAAAATACTTTACTTATTTAATAGTCTCGACTCTTTCGTAAAAAATATTAAATTATCGAAAATTATCAAAAATTCAAAAATCCGAATTTCTTAAAATTCAACATTTTTTCCTCTCTTTTATGGGATTTAACTTCAATATTGTTGTGCTCTTGGAAAATACTTTACTTATTTAATAGTCTCGACTCTTTCGTAAAAAATCTTAAATTATCGAAAATTATAAAAAATTCAAAAATCCGAATTTCTTAAAATTTAACATTTTTTCCTCTCTTTTATGGGATTTAACTTCAATATTTTTGTGCTTTTGGAAAATACTTTACTTATTTAATAGTCTCGACTCTTTCGTAAAAAATGTAAAATTATCGAAAATTAACAAAAATTCAAAAATCCGAATTTCTAAAAATTAAAGATTTTTTCCTCTCTTTTATGGGATTTAACTTCAATATTGTTGTGCTCTTGGAAAATACTTTACTTATTTAATAGTCTCGACTCTTTCGTAAAAAATGTAAAATTATCGAAAATTAACAAAAATTCAAAAATCCGAATTTCTAAAAATTAAAGATTTTTTCCTCTCTTTTATGGGATTTAACTTCAATATTGTTGTGCTCTTGGAAAATACTTTACTTATTTAATAGTCTCGACTCTTTCGTAAAAAATCTTAAATTATC